>NC_073254.2:173767500-174367500 GCF_029289425.2 Pan paniscus
AAATAGTGATTATTTAAGCTGAATATCAGTATTTTGTTTACATATGCTATTAGATGTCACTGAAATTTAAGAAATGGGTATTATTTCCTCATATAATTTTTCAAACTTTATTTAAATATTAATAGTACGTATCTATGACCATCAGTATAGAAAGTAACACATCCTCAAAAACCATCTCCAAAGGAGCTAATGAATTTGATATAAAATTAGGTGTAGAAATGATCTGCTTTTCTCCATGGTGGCAGCAGCCAAAACTAATCCACAGATACCTTAAAATAAAAACATGAGCTGGAAATAGATTAGTACAGAACACTATATTCTTTTTCTTTAAATTTGTTTCCACAGAAATATTGGTAAAACATGAACATTATATCCTTAACAAAGGAAAATTGAGTGTTGATAAGAACAGGGTAAATATGACGATAATAAGAAAATAAAGTTAATATCTTTCTACAAACACCGTTTGGCAAGGTTTCATAGGACAAAAAGGATAAAATGAGTAGGCCAAGCTGCATAGGTTGACATAGAGAAAGTTAACCAAAAAAAGTAATGCAAGTTTGAGTTTTACGCAAACAAACTAAAACAAAATTATCTTTCTGTATTCATGATACAGGACACTGAACAGCTACAAAACTAAAAGATAATCAGCATTCAGGAGGAATCAGTAGCCCTGAAACAATATTTGATGCAGTGCTGTAAGATGGCACTTGCCATGGTTCCTGCTCTTTCTCTAAATACGTAGTTTTTCATGGATTCTAAAATCATGGATTTTTTAAAATTATCCTTAGTATATCCTTAGTATAATTTCAGTGATAATCACTAAACAGGTTTTCGCAATTCTCCTTTTTTTCTTTTTTTGGAGACAGAGTCTTGCTCTGTTGCCCAGACTAGAAGGCAGTTGCGTGATCTTGGCTCACTGCAACCTCCGCCTCCCTGGTTCAAGTGATTCTCCTGCCTCAGCCTCCTCAGTAGCTAGGATTACAGGCGCCCGCCACCAAGCCCGGCTAATTTTTGTATTTTTAGTAGAGACGAGGTTTCACCATGTTAGCCAGGCTGGTCTCAAACTCCGGGCCTCATGATCCACCTGCTTCAGCCTCCCAAAGTGCTGGGTACAGGCGTGAGCCATCGCACCCGGCCTTTTTTTTTTTTTTTTTTTTTTTTTAATGGCTAATACATTTAGAAACTCATCCCCATATTGTTCCTGCCATTTGGACTAGCAGAAGTGTCACCTCTGACATTTTGCAATATAAACATTTTTTACTTTGTTTATAAGCACAAGAATTTTAAACAGACTTATGCAAGCTTTAATGTAAATTATTCAGGTAAAGAACTCCCTTAGATTAATTTAATTCTTTGTTCGAGGATCCAAAGAGAACAGTGGAACTGAGTGACAGATATGGGATGGGTTACCCTGATCATTCAAAGTTCCCTTCCCCCTTACACTCCTCTACTACCCACACCAGAAAACCATAATACTCACTAGTCTGGATGGTTTTACTTCTAGGACATGTAATCCAGTTCTGGGCAATGAAATAGAAAAGAAAGATACATGGGTGGGGTTCCAGAAGAGATCTCTTCAAGGGCTGGTTTAGCTAGAATGTTGACTTCATTAATGTCATTTGTGATTTTTGCCTTCTCTTGTTTTCTCCTGCCTTGTACATGGACAAGATTGCTGGGGAAACAGAAGCTATCTTCCCACCCTGAGGAGAAAATAAATATAACTATAGAATATCTTTGAGCTGGAAGATAAAAGGAGGCTGGGTCCTTTCATTGCTGTCATGCGACCTCCAGACTGGCGAAACCTAGACTTTTGTTACATAAAATAAACAAACATGTTAATCATTTCAGCTGATTTTAAGCAGATTTTAAATGATTTGCTATAGAAATATTTTCTGATTCATAGCTTACAACTGTTCTCATTTTCACTTGAATTTTATAAAATTATATTCTCCTGGATAAAGTTGTTTCTAAATATATTTGTGCAATAAAACATTTACTGATTTAATGACATCTGATTTTACCAAATATAACTTGTCTCATTTTTAGTTTCTTTTTATGAGAAATTTCCCAAGTAGTTCAATTTTTTCAAGGTCAAATTTTGAACTGTGTACAGTTTTAGGCATAGCTGTTGTATTTGTCCCTCATTTTGGTCAAGTCTAAATTTTCATTGGTTTACTAAAATTGTTTTTAATCTTTGACAATAAGGTTATTGCATCATTTATACTTTTTGTAGTTTTAGTCATTGCTGTTTGTCGTGTCAAAATAATTGAATATTGGTATTTCTTATGGTCTTAGGTATTTTAAATAATACTCATAAGGCACTTCAGAATTCAGTTACAATCCAAACATGAAAACTAGATGTAATTACTTTCTTTCACCCCTTATTTCATCAATTGCTGGTAATTTCACTTGTGGGAACTACTACATAAATAATATAAATAAAAGAACACACCTCATTTTACTAACAAATATATTTTTAAATAGAACTTATATGAGGAAACAATTCCTTTTTTTTTTTTTTTTTGGTAAATTGAAAATAATGAATTTAGTCATGGGAGAGAAAGTAAACAAAGTAGGAAATGCTTTATTACAATTAAAAAAGAAAGTCATAAAACAACAGAAAATGAAACACAAGTAAATGCATCATTTTAAAAATACTTTTCTAAAACATGTTTTCTTAATTTCAAAATTCAATTATCATAAATTGAGAGTATTCACATATATTATCTTTCCATTGTTTTTGGTATAAAAAAATGTAAATGTTGAAACAGGTCTTTTGCTTTTGGAATACTATACTCTGTAAGAATGCACTGGCTACAGTTATGTGAAAAAAAAAATCAATGAATCTCACACACAATATACTGAGCAGGAAAAAAAAAGCCAGACATGATAGAGTATCTATATTAGAATTCAGTTGTTATGACGTTCTGTAACCAGCAAAGCTAGTCCATGGCAACAGAAGTCAACATGGCAGTTGCCACTGGTGGTAAATATTAAATGGGAAAGAGCATGAAGAAACCTTTTAGGGTGCTGGACTTGACCTACAGTGTGATCTGGGATTATTGATAAATGAGCAAACATAAAAATTCAGCAAACTCTACACTTATGATTAGGGTACTTGACTTTTTATTTTTATTTTTATTTTTATTTTTTTATTTTTCAAGACAGGGTCTCACTCTGTCACTCAGACTGGAGTCCAGTGATGCAATCATAGCTCAACGCAATCTCAAACAAAAATGATCCTCCTGCCTCAGCGTCCTGAGTAGCTGGGACAACAGGCTCATGCCAACATGCCCAGGTATTTTTTTTTTTCAATTTTTTGTAGAGATGAGGTTTTGCTATGTTACCTAGTCTGGTTTCAAACTCCTGGTCTCAACTGATCCTCTCACCTTGGTGCTGCAAAGCACTAGGATTACAGGCATGCACCACTATGCTCAGTTTACATTCTTGATTTTATGCAAGTCTTACTTCTATCTAAAATATAAAAGAAAAAAACTGGATCAATTTTTAAAAGTATTTTACTCATATTCCTGTACTTCTATAAGGATTCTGTCTAAACTTTTGATTTTATTTCAAAATTAAGGGTTCTTCATATTTATGTCTGTGTTTCAACAATTTCTAAAGATTCACATGGAGAATGAAAAGTTGCTGACATTGTGTAGCTAAACCGGATTAGGTAATAAAACCCTTTTTTAGAATTGGTATTCTATGTTCTATAATCCCTATGCTTTTTTTTTTTTTTTCCTTGAGATGGAGTCTCACTCTGTTGCCCAGGCTGGAGTGCAGTGGCATAATCTCAGCTCACTGCAACCTCCGTCTCCTGGGTTCAAGCAATTCTCTTGCCTCAGCCTCCCAAGTAGCTAGGATTACAGGCGCCCACCACCATGCCCAGCTAATTTTTGTATTTTTAGTAGAGACGGGGTTTCACCATGTTGGCCAGGCTGGTCTTGAACTCCTGACTTCAAGTGATCCACTACCTTGGCCTCCCAGAGTGCTGTGATTACAGGCATGAGCCATAGCACCTGGCTCCTATGCTTTTATAATGCTAAAAATGAGTCTGTCATCAAGAAGAAGCTGCATGTTAAAGGAGTCTGGAGTCATAAAGAATCAAGTCAAGATGCAAATATAATCAAATGATATATGGTTCTTTCAAAAGGCACTCAGAACAAATTTCAAGAGAAAGAACAGATTTAAATGATACAGAGCATAAGCATGTCAACAATAGGGAAAGAAATGTTAAAAGATAAACTGAGTTACCTTCAAATATTACAGAGTTTATTTGAGCAGACAGCAATTCATGAATTGGGCAACTCCAGACCACAAGGGGGTCAGAGACTCCACCAAAGGGGCATGAGGGGAAGACTTTTAAGGTGAATATGGAAGCAAGGCAAAGAAAATCTTCGATTGGCTAATACTGCAGTAAACTTATTTGCATCATGCCAGTGGGAGAATCCTTCGTAAAAGTTCGTTGGTGGTTTCTGATTGCCCAAGAATATGACCTTCCACACTGAGTTGGGTTTGGTTTGCTTATGTAGAAACTCCAGGCACTGTAGCTTCCCCAGCCTAATGGCTTCCCAATTAATCTTTTAACAGAATCCTTACTTGCAGAGAAAAAAAAATTAGTTAAAATATCTGGAACAGAAATCTTGAAAAAATGGGCAAACTCCATTGGCAAACCCATGCTTATGTGAAAGAAAAGTTCAAAGTAAACATTAAGAGAAGATGTATTAATGGTTAATAATAATCTAATTTTTTCTTTCTATAAACGTATTTTAATTTTGATATTTTATACTTTGAATACAAGCATTAGAAGTATGGTTGTTTCATTTCTCTCCAAAACACACATATTTTAAAGGCAAAAAATGGAACACAATTTTTTCCCCCATTTTCTTTACATCTAGGTGGCACCTGTGAACTGACAAAATGTAGACTGAGTAGGTTTTTCCAGACCCCCATGTTTCAGGTTGGAGAAAGGCTACTCCCTTCATCTCCTCCATTTCCAAGACCAGAGCTTAAAGGTCAACATAATGGAAGGAAAAGGCAATGGAATTCTAATAAGAAAACCTAGAATGATGACCATATTTCATCTTTTACTGTGTGAATTTGGCCAAGCCATGTAACCTCTCTGAGTCTCATTTATTTCAAATGTGTAATGTGGAGTGAATGGCAGGGAGATTGAGTACATCATACACAACAATGGTCTTTGTACTTTTCAGGCATTAGATTACTATCAAAATATAGACTATTACCAATGGGAGACACGATAATGGGAGGTAAAACATGGCTTGCTTTCAAGACCATTGGATATGGAGACAAAGTAATGTATTATGTTGGTGCAAAAGTAATTACAGTTTTTGCCATTACTTTCAAAGTTATTGCAAAAACAACAATAACTTTTTGCACCAACCTAACATGAGAATTTGAGGGAGAAATATAATCAAATGAAGGACTAAATAAGAATAAAAAAATTATAGTTTGTGGTATCACCTATGCTTCTCCCAGGGTTCTATGCCCAGAATAACATCTACATCTACACAATCTAAATCATCAGCACTGTTCAGCAATTGACACTAAAATAACAGATACGTGAAGTAAAAATGCATTTTGTATTTATGCTGCAATCTGGATTTTTGCACAGAAAAAATAAATTACAAATGTACAGAATATTGTTTAAAATTTCTTCCAAACATCACTTTCTACCAATTGAGTTAAAGTTTTCAAGAAATCTGTCATCTTTATCCAAATTTATATTTTGTTAGAAGATAATGATATCACTTTTAAAATGTATTTTAATTTTTGTGATTTCTACGTGTAAAATACAATTTAAAACTTGTGCATCAAAGTTTCATTATGTTTACCTTGACTATATATAATTATGTTAATTCTACTTCATTAAAATACAAATGGATACCATTTTTGTGAGCCAACTCCTCGCCATTTAGTAGGTAAATTATTTAGACAGAGACAGAAATTAGAGGTGCTTGAGAATTATTTCTGACAAATCTGTTCACTGCTACTTAACATTTTTGTGCTCCAGGTGCTTCCAAGTTGATATTTTATTAAAATGGTATTTTTATAGAAACATGGAAAGTGAGCGACTGGTTTCTAATTCTCAAGTACTGTCTTAATTATGATTTATGAAAAGATACTCATCCAGATTTTCTTTTTGTAGCATCAAAGTACCATTTACTGATCTATCATTAGTGTTTAAACATCGTGAGTATCTTTGAAATTTCCTTATTTCATTTTCTAAATACTCTGGCAAGTATGTAGCTGGAATTTCTAAGAAAAAACTTCTGCATTGACCAAGAATTGGTATTCTAGCTAACATTTATTTTACTCATAATTTTCTGTTCATCATATTTTACGGCTCGGATTAAAGAAATATGAATATTTATACTCCATATGCCAAGCAAAATGCAAAGTTCAGGTATCTAGGGAAAACTTTGTCCACTGGTCCAAATATGAATTCATGGATCAAAACAATTCTATCCATAATAAAGCCAAAACACACATTCCATAATGATATTATGATTATATGTACATTTTTTGTTTATTTTAATGTAGGTTTTTGGCAAAATCAAGTGTAAGTAATCCTGTATCATTCTTGCCCAATATTTTGTTGTTGATATCTTTTCCCGATCCTTTAATTGCTTTGTAAATGCTAACTTAAGCCTAAGTTTGTGTTTAAGTCAATGTCTTTTCTCCACTGATATGTACAAAGGAAACAATCGTTCTAACTGTGCAAGTAAAGGTTTTGATGCACTTCAAAGTGCATCAAAGAGTCGCTGAACAAGGAAGACAGTTTGGGAGAGACAGCCCTTTCTGACCCTTTTGCAATCACCCAAAACGCACGGTGTGTGCTAACATGGAAGGGTGATCATCTGTCACCTTTGTAGTCTAAGACCTTTATGGAATTTCATGGACTGATTGCTCCCAGCAAGATACATCACTTTTATTTTCATGATTTGGTCCATGCCGTTTCTCTCCATTTAGAATGCTCAGTCTCTCTTTTCTAATTTACTATGGGAAAAAGCATGCTGAACATCCTCTCCTTGTTCCTGGAACCCAGCTCATGCAGAGGAAACATTTATATCCTCTTTGAGTCTAGAAAAACGTTAAGAGTGGCATTTTCCTAGTGTACTGGATTACTGTCGTTTAAAGATCAACAGCCATGAAAAATACCACCCAATTTTGCTATCTATGACCAAAAGTAGGCAAATGAGATAGAACCTGTCTCCACAGGGCACAAAGGGCAAGGCCTATCCCCATACTTTATACCATTTGTAAGCTGCAAGGGGGTTGTTAATCTCTTTCAGTCAGGTGTTAAATCAAGTGATTTACCAATATGCTGAAAGCAGAATGTGTCACTTAAAACTTGATTCCCAATTTCTAATCCAATCTTCACCAGATACAGTCTTTGGGAGTTACCTGGAACTTGTCCAGTTATTAACAACGTAGAACTTTATATCTCACTTTGCAATTTTTTTTTTTTTTTTTTTTTTGAGACAGAGTCTTGTTCTGGCGCCAGGCTGGAGTGCAGTGGCCCGATCTTGGCTCACTGCAACCTCTGACTCCCTGGTTCAAGTGATTCTCCTGCTTCAGCCTCCTGAGTAGCTGGGATTACAGGAATCCACCACTACGCCCAGCTAATTTTTGCATTTTTAGTAGACAGGGTTTCACCATGTTGGCCAGGATTGTCTCGAACTTCTGACCTCGTGATCCGCCCGCCTCGGCCTCCCAAAGTGCTGAGATTACAGGCATGAGCCACCATGCCTGGCCTTTTTTTTTTTTTTTTCCCAAGACGGAGTTTCACTCTTGTTGCCCAGGCTGGAGTGTAATGGTGCAATCTCAGCTCACTGCAACCTCTGTCTCCCGAGTTCAAGCGATTCTCCTGCCTCAGCCTCCTGAGTAGCTGGGATTACAGGCATGCGCTACCACGCCCAGCTAACTTTTTATATTTTTGGTAGAGACGGGGTTTCACCATATTGATCAGGCTGGTCTCGAACTCCTGACTTCAGGTGATCTGCCCGCCTCGGCTTCCAAAAGTGCTGCGATTACAGGCATCAGCCACTGTGCCCAGCCTGTTTTTCTTAAAAATAATATCCTTTCAGGAGAACTCCTGGAAGAGGAGGAATGAAGGAAGAGTGTGTGGTTTAGGCATTCCTGGGTGACCAATAAAATATCAACAATCTCAAAAAAAATGCATTCAGTATTGCTCAAAACATATTTTTGATTACATGTTGAACTTTATTTTTTCTTACTTTTTTTACTATATAGTGATTTCAGTGAATCAATATTCCTTTGTAATTCTGACAGTGTCCATAATAGATACGTTTAAAACAAAGTCTTAATGATACAATTTAAATTAACTACAAGGGTGTTTATGATGTCAGGGTTTACACAGTTTTGATGTTTTTGTTATTTCCTCAATTACTTAATTTAATTTAAATACATGTAAAGTTTGAAACTGTTCTTTTGCTCTTCCATATTCTTTTTTACCTTAAATTTTTTTTTTTCGTTTTCAATTTATTTTCTATTTCAATAGGTTTTTGAGGGAACAGGTGGTGTTTCATTATATGAAAAAGTTCTGTAGTGCTGATTTCTGAGGTTTTGGTAATGTACACTGTACCCCACATGTAGTCTTTTATCCTTCACCCTGCCCCCACCCTTTCCTCTGAGTCCCCAAAGTCCATTGTATCATTCTTATGCCTTTGCCTCCTCATAGCTTAGCTCCCAATTATGAATGAGAACATAAGATGTTTGCTTTTCAATTCCTGAGTTACTTCACTTCGAATAATAGTCTCCAATTCCATCCAGGTTGCTGCAAATGCCATTATTTCATTCTTTTTTATGGCTGAGTAGTATTCCATGGTATACATCTGTGTGTGTGTATATGTATACACATCTATATAATATTTTCTTTATCCACTTGTTGATTGATGGACATTTGGGCTGGTTCCATATTTTTGCAATTACAAATTATGCCGCTATAAACATGCATGTGCAAGTATCTTTTTTGTATAATGACTTCTTTCCCTTTGGGTAAATACCTAGTAGTGGGATTACTGCATCAAATGATAGATCTAATTTTAATTCTTTAAGAATTTCCACACTGTTTTTCATAGTGGTTATACTAGTTTACATTCCCACCAAGAGAGGAAAAGTGTTCCCTTTTCACCACATCCATGCCAACATATATTATTTTTGATTTTATGATTATGATTATGGCCATTCTTGCAGGAATGAGGTGGTATTGCATGTGATTTGATTTGCATTTCCCTGATAATTAGTGATGTTGAGCATTTTTCTATATACTTGTTAGCCATTTGTATATCTTCTTTTCAGAATTGTGTATTCATTTCCTTAGCCCACTTTTTGATGGAATTGTTTGTTTTCTTTTCTTGCTGATTTGTTTGAGTTCTTTGTAGATTCTAGATATTAGTCCTTTGTTGGATATATATATTGTGAAGATTTTCTCCAACTCTGTGGGTTGTCTGTTAACTCTGCTGATTATTTCTTTTGTTGTGCAGAAGCCTTTCAGTTTAATTAAGTCCAATCTATTCATCTTTCTTTTGTTGCATTTGCTTTTGGGTTCTTGGTCATAAAGTCTTTGCCTAAGCCAATGTCTAGAAGGGTTTTTCTGATGTTATTTTCTAGAATTTTTATAGTTTCAGGTCTTAGATTTAAGTTACTGATCCATCTTTAGTTGATTTTTGTATAAGGTGAGAGAGGAGCATCCAGTTTTATTCTTCTACATGTGGCTTGCCAATTATCCCAGCACCATTTGTTGAAAAGGGTGTCCTTTCCTCACTTTACGTTTTTGTTTGCTTTGTTGAGTTCTATTTGGCTGTAAGTATTTGGCTTTATTTCTGGGTTCTCTATTCTGTTCCGTTGGTTTATGTGCCTAGTTTATACCAGTTCCATGCTGTTTGGTGACTACGGCTTTATAGTATAGTTTAAAGCCAGGTAATGTGATGCCTCCAGATTTGTTCTTTTTGCTTAGCCTTGCTTTGGCTATGTGGCCTCTTTATTTGTTCCAAATGAATTTAGGATTTTTTTTTTCTAGTTCTGTGAAGAATGATGGTGGAATTGCATTGAATTTGTAGGTTATTTTTGGCAGTCTCGTCAATTTCACAATATTGATTCTATCCATTCATGAGCATGGGATTTGTTTGTGTTGTCTACAATTTCTTTCAGCAGTATTTTGTAGTTTTCCTTGTAGAGGTCTTTCACCTCATTGGTTAAGTATATTCCTCAGTTATTTTGTTTGTTTGTTTGTTTTTCAGCTATTGCAAAAGGGGTTGAATTCTTGATTTGATTCTCAGCTTGGTAGCTGTTGGTGAATAGCAGAGCTATTATATTTCATTTCTACTTTCTTTTTTTCTCCATATAAGACAATTCTTATTTTTTTATTTGTCATTAAGTACTCAGTTGTAAATAATGAGCTACACTTAAAATGTTATTTCTAGTGGAATTAACTATTACAAAAGGCTACCAATTTAGATACTGAGGATTCAATAAGGAACAGATACTTGTTTCTCTACTGGATTGATAAATTCAGACTATAAGAGGCTACAGGAAATATCAATTCATTGTCTTCATAAAGCTCTGGTTAGGATAAGAGATACATCAATAGAAGTTAGTCTATTTATAAATCATGAATTTGAGACATTAAAACATTGAATGGGTTCTGATGTGTATATGTATGATATGTAGTTGAATATATGATCATAGCTGAAAGTATACATATACATATATAATTTACTCATTGCTATTCTTTTTTTTTCTTAGAATGGTGTTTATACATGTGTGTGTATGCGTGTCATTGGTATATGAGTGTGTGCAACTGTTCATGAGAACAAGTAAGACCACAAGTGAAGAGTCATGAAAAGTACTGAGTTTGCTATGAGCTCATCTTACAATTTAAGCGGTTGGAATTTTTCCTACAAAACAGAAAATCAGTGTGAATGGAGACCAGTTTTTGTTTGTTCAATACTATAATCATAGGTGTTTTTACTAAGGAAATTAATTTTGTTGGATCATTGAAACTTTTTCAAGCACACAAAACTGTCCAGCAACTTCCAAGAGAGATGAGGGTTCACCCACTCTCATCAGGTCATCAGAAAGCATACATAGGCACATCTCACCAGACAATGGAACCACAGGCCATTAGAGGGGTAGGATCTTAGAAATGGATTATCCTGGGGCTACTATTTTATGAAAAACGAATGCGAAGCAGATTAATACTAAAAATCTCAAATTCTTCAAATGTCAAGCCAGTAAGAATACATATTGCATCAAAGAAAATGCAATTTGTGTAGGGAATGCCTGAAGTCTAATGGAGACTACTGATGTAGAGCAAATTGAGTACAGTTTTGGTATTACCTTCTTACAAACTTATTGTCCTACCCCACAGCAATTCTCACCATGCATGGCCAAAAAGTGCAAAGTGAATGCCAAAGCCTGATATGTAGCTCTGTTTCTTTTCTCTTCCCTCTGAGAATGTAATTCCATTGCTTAGCCCTGAGCCTCTGAAGCAGTTTATTTCCCATCTGGCTCTTGCCAGCCAACAGCACTAAGGCATCCCAAAAGACTTGCTTCCTAATGGTCATAGGCTGAGACGGCCAAATGCCTTCCAATATTTATCAGTCTCCTAGTAGGTGAGAAGAAAATGGGCTCTTGAGACTGGAGTCTAAAATTAATTAGAAATAGGAGGTAGGTTTGCAAGATAGATGATTGTAGCACTCCAAAAATGGATAAGCCAAAAGAAAACAAAGATAATCAGTACTGTGGAACACTTATTATGCCAGTCTTTCAACTCTTGACTGTTTACACCTGGCATGACAACTTTGATCTTGCCTTAGCAAATGCTTTGTGTGCCAGAGATTCTGAACACCCATCCCCAACCTTCAGGCATTGTTCCCCTATTCTAGAATCATTTCCTGGATGTTCATGCCACTTCTTCAATGAGTCTTCTGGGAGAAAACACTTCCTTTATTTTTCTTTAGAATTGCTAGAAACTTACTACCCAATCCTTCTTCTTTTCTAACAGAAATGCTGGCTAAGTGATAGAAAATTCACTTGGGCATTAAAAAGCAGGAAAGCTGGATTTACAAATGTTGCCTTGAAAATGCAATACTGTGTGTCAGTACCTTAGATGTTAATCTTAGAATGAGCCTCCAAGAATGTCTTATAAGCTTTATATGAAAAGAAATGAAATCAAAGATTATGAAAGGAATGCCTATAGGAATTTGATAAACCACAAGCACCTTTTCACTAAAAATTAAAAAATGAGAGAAAGTAATGGATCAGAACTAGTCTTTAAAGTTCTTCAGCAGGAAATAAATTTCAGTCACAAATATTTTTTCTCAACCAACAAGGATTAAAACTAAGTTTATGTCAACTTCTCCATCTTATCTCTTACCACTCTTAACAAAAAAAGAAAAAAGTATTTTACATACCCTAGATGAATTTTTAATTCTGAAACAAACAAGTCTTTCATTTGCATAACTTCATGTCCTTTCTGCAAGCTGTTCCTTGGCCTGCAACCCCCTGCTCCGTAATTTCATTTCTATTAAATCTCACTGATTTTTCAAAGCCTAGCTCAGATGTTCTCCATCTGTTTGATTCTTTATCTAATACCCATTAAAAAGATAAAATCTTTATTTTGGTAGCACTTTGCAGAAATCAGTATTATAGCACGTAAGATGTTAAGATATACAATTTGGTAATAATGCTGTATTCGTAACTTTTATGAGAGCTCACTGAAGACATCGATGATGTTTTACTCATCTTTGCAAGTTCTTTGCAGAATTTGGCAAGAGAAAGCAATACAGGCCTTTAAATGAATGAAAAAAGAAAGGAAAAACGGGAGAGGAAAATGTATGTGTTAGTTCCTGCATTGCTCTTCACTTTTGTTTCCTCTTCTATGTGGAAGTTGTCCAAATGTGAAAGGAGTAAAGAACAAGCATAAATCATTAGAAATGCAGAACACTTCAATTTACATTTGAAAAAACAATCACAGAATAGATAAGTATAGATAAAAATCCTCATGATGGTCTATTCAGCAATATAATGACTAGTTCTTTGGTCCATGTGATTCATTTGTACAAAAAATATTAAGTACATAAACTATGAAATACATTGCTTCATTATGACAGATATTGATATGAGTAAATTATGCTCTTCCAATGAAGTTATTCACAGTCTGAGAGTGGGAGTTGGGTGAACAACCCCAGTGTCCCAGCACTTAGTGCAGCGCAGGCTGGAAAACAGAAGAATCTTCTTATGTAGAGGGAACACAATTGGTCAAACATATGTCTACAGTTACTTGGAAGACTACTAGGCCTGACCTGTAAAAGTAGATGATAAGTATGTGTTGGCTTCTCTTGGCTACTTTTAACAAGGCATTACAAGAAATAAAGTAAGAAGTTACAATTTTTTAAGCAAAGATGATATAGAATGGAGAATATCTAGAGCATGACTCTTGCAGGGTTGGAAAAATTAACTTCACCTGGACTTCAGATTATAAAAGACAAGACTCAAAAAGCCCCAAGACTTCTCAATCCAGGCAAGTGACAACCATGCAGCAAAAAAATAAGATTTACAGGCTTTCCCACCTACTATCTCAAATGGCTTTAATACGGCCACCATTAAATTTAGAAGAAAAAATCAGTAGAAACTAGGAAACCGAGAACTATATCAGGCTTGGTCATTGCACCTAGAATAGAACTCTGGAGATGTTTACTAGCATATAGGATTTCTGGAAACAATGTATAGGAAGCAATATTGGTTTCTGAGTGAACTGTATAATATTAGAAAGAACCCTTCACCTTGAAGTAGAACATTTTTCATTGTTCAGTCTTAAAACAACATTCAGTACTGCCTAAACTATTAACTAGGAAAAAGACTGCAAAAACAGCAAAAGTCTCAAAGGAACACATATTTTCAAGATCCACTACAACTAGAGCCTTAGAAGATAATGTACAAGTTAACAAAACAAAACAAGAGAATAAAGTTAGGTGTCTCCGATAAGAATTTTCTTCTAAGCAAACAGAATAATCAGGATCTAATCAAGGAGCCAGTCAGCCATGGTAGGGCCTTCCCAAATTTTGTCCAGCAAGAACTCATAATTCTAACAGTACATGTCTGCTATGTATCTTCTAATCTTTCATTTTCAAATGGGAGTACTTGTGTTGTTCCTGTTTCTGTACCATCATACATAGGGTGTGCAAAGCAGGGTTACAGATGTTGTCATTTTATGTCCTGATACTGAGAATTTCACATCAATCAAGCACCTGAGAAATTGAGCTAGAGGTGGCTTTGAATCATCTCTCCTGGAGAGGGGATGAGCATGTTCTTGTCATGGAAGGAAGGTTGAGATATGTACATACTTAGTGGCAGAAAGGTAAGCTCTCGCAGAAACTACTAGCTGATTACCAAGCCTAGTCTTGGTTTTCCCTTGCACACAGCTAGAAAACATTTCCCAGCTTCCCTTACTGATATTTATGGTCATGTGACTGATTTCCAATTAGTGAAATATGAATGGACATTATGTGTGGCACTTCCAGGCTTGCCCGTAATTGCCCATGTACAACCCTCCATGTTCTTTCCCATTTCACCACTTCACACAAATTAAATATTGGGGAATACTCATTCTGGATTTTCTATGAGTGAGAAATAAACTTGTATGTTGCTGGAGATATGATTATGCTTTTGTTTGTTACAAAAGCTACACTTCTTCAAATACTGTAATTCCAAAGAGAAAAAACAGAAATCTCTAGAGTTCCTGGAGCTGTCCTGTCCCTTCCCTTTAAGAGACTTGGCTGTTAACAGTCTATATTTTTTATGAAGTGCTCAACTTAGCACAAAACATATTCTGTTGCTTTCAATCCTAAGAATCTTAACTGAAAAAGTCCAGATAAGGAAAGGGTGAGCCTGACAGAGTTGACATAGACAGGTGGGAAATTTCAAAACTATTTAGCCGAATTTGATTACATGTGTGGTGTGAGAGAAGGAAGAGTTGAGGGTAACAACCAGTTTTCTAGCTTGAGTAACTGGGTGTTGACAACTTAGTGACTATAAGAGGCTTTTCAAACAGTGAGTTAAAAATGTCTTTGGTGTGTCAACATGGAGATATTTAGAGGGAGTTGAAGAGAAGAATCGTATGATGGAAAATTATAGTGTCTGAAATTTTAACTCAGACAAATGATTTAGGGGTCTTTTCTCCCACATTTCAGTAACTCAAATTCAAGGTGAGTAGAAAATCTGAGTCAAAAACTCTTATAAAACACCAAAAAACCCCTGAAATTCAATTTTTGAGTTCATAAGGGTCTCTGAAATATGAGATGTAGGTAATTAATGTATCATTGCTTGGAATGGCTTATGTCTCAACATTGTAGCCAGGAAATATAACTGAAGGCAAATAGAACTACTTTATTCATTCTGTAGAAATACATTTGCTGCTGGTAAAATGATAGACATATACCAGTTTTCCCACATGCCTGTTAATATTTTGGAGTGGGCCTGTTGTTTCTTTTTCACATAGGGAGGTCAGGTCCCTGGTCTTTTATAGCATCTACACTGAAACTGAATCCATTATACATTATGTTCCCCAAAGGACAGTATCTGAGACAGAGGCTGGCCAGATGGGTCACATGAAATATATACTTTTCCATCTCTGTGCACCGGTGGGAGGCCTCAAAGAGGTGGCTGCACTACACTTCCAATTATGGATGGTGTGGGTGGACTGCTATTAATGGGGAAACTTTTCATTTCAAGCCCTGGACAGAACCAGCCTGAGGATATGGCAAATTGGATCACTACCCCAGGAGACTCCATCCATTAGAGCATGGGAGAGAAAGAATCAAATGCTTTCTCTAGCAGCTGGCCTGTAAAATATGCTTCAAGTCAGCATTTTTATAATGATTATCATTATTGTGGAACACTGCATCTGTGCCCTTTCCATTTGGTTTCACAGTTCAGTCATGCTTCTTGTTGAGTTCTTTTTTAATTCTTGCCTGCAGCAAATTCACCTGCTTGATGCTATTTTTAACAATAATGCGGTAGAGCCCATTTATTAGCTATTGATGTTTGTTTTAAAAACACATGACCAATTTTATAAGGTTCAGGTATTATATAGATCTCAAAAACAAAATGTTGAATAAAAAATATTATAGAATAATATATACAATTTATGTATTGTTGTGGATTTTTCAAAACCTGAAAAAAATCTATCTTATTTATGGTCATCTATGTAAAATTAGCTTAGAAGGAAGACCAGACACAGTGAACATTTTTTCAAGAAGTGACACAGGAACTGAACAGGAAAACTGAAGGAATCTACAGAGCTTTTGAAGGAAGCAGGAGGCTGCAGCCTACACTATTAGTTAGATGAAGGGCTGTGAGTACCCAGAGTGTGAAATGGGGAGAGACTGCCTCCAGGATATACACCCCCACTGGGGACCCTGAAAGTCCAGGCCACAGGGGAAGACTTTAACCCTACCTAGTGCAGAAACTGACTTCGGGAGGATCATGGAATACAAATGTAGGAGCAGTAGCAGGAAGATCCTTGCATGCACTCCCAGTTTTCAGCACAAACTGAGGGAAGCCATTGCTTATTGTTCCTCAAAGGGAGCCCTGTGGATGACAACCAAAACATTTAGACAGGGAACACAGGTTGAAAGAGGCCCCCAGCTGGGGCTCATGATATAATTTTGAGTGGGGCAAACTCCCTTGGCCAGGGCCAGGACAGGGAAGAGTGAAAAGCAGGCTGTAGCAGGAGTGCAGGAGCCAGGAGTGCAGGAGCCAGGAGTGCAGGAGCCTGGTGCCCAGCTTTGCCATGGATGGAAAGGGGCATGGCCTGAAAGCCACAGTTGCTATATCTATGTGGAAAGTTTATGACTTGGGGCAGACGAGAGTTCTGAGTGCAGGCTGACTGGAACCTAGTCCACTGCTGCCAGAGAAACACTGCGGGAGTGAATCTGCCTCACCAAGTATGTGGGATCTGTGTAGGGCTTACTGCTGCCTGTGTGGGGTTCACTTCCTGCATGAAGCAGAGTGGAACAGAGGCAGCAACAGTCCCCTCTGGAACATCAACCCAGTGGCCTGAGAACTGCTCCCATTCCTCGACACCCAAAGGGTCTGCAGCTTGCCCTGAACATGGAGACTCAAGTGCAAACCCACCTGACACTACCCCCACAGGGCTTTGCCCCGTCACCAGCTCTGGTAGCTTAACACAAAGGACAGAAACTCTTAGGAACTATACAGCCCCACCCATTGCCTGAGAAACCATAGTATCCACCCTGGGAAATGTAAGGTAAGCAAAAATCCCACTGCTACTACTCTGCAGCTGGTGCTGTTTTGCAAATGTCACCACCTGGCTGGAGCCAACTAACCTAACACAGTCCATTATTAACACAGTCCATATCCTCATAGAATAACACTGTACCTAGGAAGGAGAAGGTGTCTGCATGATCTCAGCTATCGCCACTGCCTGTACCACTCTGGCTAACCAGGAGGTCCTGAGTCTGTCCACATGACTGGTTCATTACTACTCTAACCAGGTTCGAGAAAGTCAACACACTAAAGCTATCAATAACCAAGGAATCTAAAAGAGTCTATGTCATTCCCCTGTCACCTCCATTAGAGTTGGTCCTGCTACCCACTGCTGGGAGACTTGAGGACAAGTCTCATCACCAGCTCCCTTGCAGACATTCCCCAATACCAGCCTGGAGTGTGGCAACTTCACTGGGCAGCTGGATCCAGAGAAGCAACAACACTCACAGCAGTCTGGCTTTCAGGGATTCCAACTCCTGGGGGAAGTGGAAGTGTCTGTACCACAACAAGGGAACACCCAGGGGGATTAAAAAAAATCTGGACAGCAGGCCTTAAGTACCAGACCTGTCTGCTTGTGGGACGTTTCTTTCAACACAGGCACAGTTGCAATGCTGGGCACAGTAGGGAAAGTCTTCAGCTCTAATCCAACAGTCAGACAGCCTTGGTGTGCCTTAAGGGTCTTGCAGAAGGGGACCTCTTGTCCACCACTGCAGGCACAGTTAGAGCTCCTCCCCATGGGAGCATGGCATGGGTGCAACTATAGACAGTCTTTCTGCAACAGATCAGGGTGACTACATCCACACAGGAGGAGCACCCTCCAGGTTCAGGCTTGCATGAGCGACAGGGTCACAATTCCACCTTATTTGGAACATCAACATTCCCACAGATGAAAAGAGGTGCCTGACTGATCTGATTAGCTGAAGCCCTGGGAATGGAATGTGTCTGAGAGCTGGGTAACTTTCTTGCTGACCTGGAAGGGGAGTTGAGGTGGCTCCAACCTTCCCCCCCTAAGAAGCCCTTAGTGCAACTCACTGAGAGCTCCTCCAGCCACCTCTGTCAAGGCTGGGACCTCTGCCTACCATTGGGTATTGCTTTTACTTACCTGCTTTAGCCAAAACTGATTCCTACCCAGGGACACCTCCCCTACTGGCCTGAAGCCTAAACCATCAAACCAGTAAATAAGATACTGAGAGAAAATAAATTTTAAACATGCATGCCACAGGAGAATGATATAAGCTTTAAGATACCTCTACCATCACAACCCCATAAAAGACAGTGAACTTGCTCACACACTGAGCACATTGCTTCCACAACCAGCACATGAGAAAGCCATCCTACAAAGACTCTTCCGTAACCAAGGAACTCTTACAGAGTCTTCACATGTGAAAGCACCAAGAACCAAATTTGGCTGTGATTAACTATAAACATTAAAGTCACATCCTTAAGGGGAAAAAAGAAATTAAAAAACGAAAAAGAAACATGGTCAAATCAAACATAAATTCAAGAATAATTATAAGAAATAGTTTACCCAGCAGTCCCCAACCTTTTTGGAATCAAGAACCAGTTTTATGGAAGACAATTTTTCCACAAACCAGTTGGGGTAGGATGGTTTTGGGATGATTCAAGCACATTATATTTATTATGCACTTTATTTCTATTATTATTACATTGTAATATTGTACTAGTCCATTATCACTGTGCTATAAAGAAATACCTGAAACTGGGTAATTTATAAAAGAAAGAAGTTTGACTTACAATTCTGCATGGCTGGGGAAGCCTCAGAAAACTTACAATCAGAGGAAGGGGAAGCAGGCCTGTCTTACATCATGGTAGGAGAGAGAGAGGAGCAGAAACCACCATTATAAAACGATCAGATCTCATGAGAACTCAATCACTATCATGAGAACAGTATGGGGGAAACCACCCCCATGATCCAATCATCTCCCACTATGTCCCTTCTTTGACATATGGGGATTACAATTCAAGATAAGATTTGGGTGGGGACACAGAGCCAAATTGTATTATTCCACCCCTGGCCCCTCCCAAATCTCATGTTCTCACATTTCAAAACACCATCATGCCTTCCCAATCCCCCAAATTCTTAATTCATTCCAGCATTAACTCAAAAGTCCAAGTCCAAAGTCTCATCTGAGACATAGCAAGTCCCTTCTGCCTATGAGCCTGTAAAATCCAAAGCAAGTTAGTTCTTTCCTAAATACAATGGGAGTACAGGCATTGGATAAATGCTCCCATTCCAAATGGGAGAAATTAGCCAAAACAAAAGAGCTACAGCCCCCATGCAAGTCCAAAAGCCAATAGGGCAACGATTAAATCTTAAAGCTCCAAAATAATCTCCTTTGACTCCATATGTCACATTCTGAGCATGCTGATGCAAGGAGTGAGCTCCCATGGCCTTGGACAGCTCCTTCACAGGCTGGCATTGAATGTCTGTGGCTTTTCCAGGTG
The DNA here is from genome assembly GCF_029289425.2 of Pan paniscus. NCBI lineage: Eukaryota > Metazoa > Chordata > Mammalia > Primates > Hominidae > Pan > Pan paniscus. Next base: position 173,787,307 of record NC_073254.2, read on the forward strand.
CAGAGTGCAAGCTGTCGGTGGATCTACCCCAGGGTCTGGAGGATGGTTGACCTCTTCTCACAGCTCCACTAGGCAGTGCCTCAGTGGGGACTCTCTGTGGGGGCTCCAGCTCCACATTTTCCTTCCTCACTGCCCTAGCAAATGTTTTCCATGAGGGTTCTGCCCCTGCAGCAAACTTCTGCCTCTGAAATCTGAGAATCAAATCAAGAACTCAACCCCTTTTGTAACAGCTGCAGAAAAAAAAAAAAAAAAAAAAACCTAGAAATATACTTAACCAGGGAGGTAAAAGATCTCTACAAGGAGAACTACAAAACACTGCTGAAAGAAATTATAGATGACAAAAACAAATGGAAATGTACCCATGCTTATGAATTGGAAGAATCAATATTGTGAAAATGACCATACTACCCAAAGCAATCTACAGACTCAATGCAATTTCCATCAAAATACCAACATAATTTTTCACAGAATTAGAAGAAACAATCGTAAAATTTATATGGAACTAAAAAAGAGCCCGAATAGCCAAAGCAATCCTAAGCAAAAAGAACAAATCTGGAGGCATCACATTACTGGACTTCAAATTATACTACAAGGCAATAGTTACCAAAACAGCATGGTACTGACATGAAAGCAGGTACATAAACCAATGGAACAGAATAGAGAACCTGGAAATAAAGCCAAACTGGGGAATGGACACACTATTTAATAAATGATGCCAGGAAAACTGACAAGCCACATACAGAAGAATGAAATTGGATCCCCACCTCTCACTTTATACAAAATTCAACTCAAGATGGATCAAAGACTTAAATATGAGACCCAAAACTATAAAAGTTATAGAAGACAATATTAAAAAAACTCTTCTAGACATTGGCCTAGGCAAAGAATTAATGACTAAGGCCCTAAAAGCAAATGCAACAAAAAAATAACAAATGGGACTTAATTAAACTAAAAAGCTTCTGTGCAGCAAAAGAAATAATCAGCAGAGTAAACAGACAAGCCATAGAATGGGAGAATATACTTGCAAACTATGCATCTGACAAAGGCCTGGTATCCAGAATTTACAAGGAACTCAAATCAGCAAGACAAAAACAAATAATCCCATAAAAAAGTGGGCAAAGGACATTAATAGATGTTTCTCAAATGAAGATATACAAATGGCCAACAAACATATGAAATAATTCTTAACATCACTAATCATCAGGGAAATGTACATTAAAGCCACAGTGAGATACCACCTTACTCCTGCAAGAGTGGCCTTAATTAAAAAGTCAAAAAACAGTAGATGTTGGCATGGATGTGGAGAAAACGGAATGCTTATACACTGCTGGTGGGAATGTAAATTAGTACAACCTCTATGGAAAACACTATAGAGATTCCTTAAAGAGCTAAAAGTAGATCTACCATTTGACCCAGCAACCCCACTACTGGGTATCTACCCAAGGGAAAAGAAGTCACTATATGAAAAAGACATTTGCATACATATGTTTATAGCAGCAAAATTCACAATTACAAAGATGTGGAACCAACCTAAGTGCTGATCGACTAATGAGTGGATAAAGAAAATGCATATACACAATGGAATACTACACAGCCATTAAAAGGAAAAAAGAATGTCTTTTGCAGCAACGTGGATGGAGCTGGAGGCAATTATTTTAAGTGACACAGGAGCAGAAAACCAAAAACTAAGTGTTCTCACTTATAAGGGAGAGCCAAGCTATGAGTACACAAATGTATACAGAATGGTCTTTAGAGGCTCAGAAGGAGCAGGGAGGGGGAAACTACGAATAAAACATTACACATTAGGTACAATGTACACTACTTGGGTGACAGATGCAATAAAATCTCAGAATTCACCACTATATAATTCTCCCACGTAACATAAAAACCACTTGTATCCCAAACGCTATTGAAATAAAAACTTTTTTGAAAAAAAAGAATGCCATTGTATTTTTGACAGTGGTTGTCAGAAGATAGAGGGGTGAGGAAACAAAGGGAAATTTGAAAATAGGTGATAAATAAATTTCCAACATTTTATATATATGTATATAAATTCAAAGTGTTACATTTTATTTAAAGATATGAAGCAAATACAGTATAATGTCAACAATTGCTGATTATGGTGGAGAGTAGCTAAGTATGTCTTACATTCTTAAGCTTTTCTATAATTTTAATGTGTCAAATAAATATTAATTTTTAAAAAATAGCTGAGGTGCTGGTAGTTGAAGAGTGTTGCCTAAACAACAACAGTGTACTTTTGCTGGACTTGGTTGTTCCCCTTTGTTTAACTATCAAAACAATATGCTACAAATGGCAGAGATGTGCAACAAGCTCTGTGAAAGTGGTCAAGTGATTTAACAGAATAAAGCATTCTGAATTTGCATATGGAGGCCAGGAAACATGCTCAAAGTGTCGCAGAAAAAGGAGTTATTTAGCCCAAATGTAGCCTTTCTATGATCATACATACTATGCCTACTATATGGACAACATTAAATTTGTATATAGATGTCACCATGAACATCCTATTTTTCTGAGGTCTGAATAAAGAGTACGTACAGTACAAAAAACATATTAAAACATTTGGTGGGGAAGCGGTGTACAAGGGTTATTAGATGAAGGAGTTTTTTAAGTTTTGGACAGAATTCCACTTCCTATCCCACCAAATCAAAGCTTTTACGAAATTAAATGAATGCAACAGAATGCTGTGGATTATGTTTAGGCATTCCAAAATAAGGAGTCTCACAAAAACAGAAAAACAGATAGATTTATGAGTCAGTAGTTCAGTGATGTATTTCATTGTCATTCCTGAGAGGTCAGGTGTTTAGAAACTTAACAACTTCCATAAAAATCTAAATAGAAAAATACTGCAAGACACTATCTTCAGACACAAAGTACTATTTTTGATTTTTAAAAAGAGGATGATTTGGTGGAACCAAGCACAATGTATACTGGGGCAGATTTACTGCTTAGAAGACCCTGAGAATCAGTGAGAGGACCATCTACGCTATCCCTCTCATTAGTAGTGGCTGTCACGCATGGCAAACTGGCTTTAAATTCAGGTCCCAGGCTGATCCCAACATAGACTACATCGTGGGGGTGGATGGGGAGATCTGCTTCTTTCTTGCTGTGTTATTTTCTTCTCAATGCCTTCTGCCCTCACGTGAGGGATTTTCAAAGCTTTCTATCTTCCACCAAGTAGGGATTCTCAAAGTTTTCTATCTTCCCCCAAATACCAGAAAAGAGCTGAGCAACAAGTGTTGAAGACTTGATAATTTATCAACCAGGACTATCTGCATTTAGAAAGAAGAACTGGTATCTTCTCTCCTCTGCTATAACAACTATACCTGAGACATAGACCTCTGGAAAGAGACCAATGACCTGAGACAAGATGCCATCTACACTTGATCTTTAGACTAACTCCCATCCCTACAAGCCCCAAGGCTTTTGTCCCTCTGATTTAGAGCACCATGGTGTCTCGATGCTGAATGGCAGCATAGTGTGGTGGTGAAGAGCTTAGACTCAAGACCATAGTCTGAGTTTGTAATGTGAATTCCATCACTAATTGCCTGGTGACCCTTGGAAATAATTAAATTTCTCTGTCGCTATTTCCTCAACACCATGTATCTGAAGATAATGGCAGTACCTAACCGAAATGAGTAACTATATACCATCCATTCAGCACAGTGCTAAACCATCAATACTGATGGCAAAGTGCTACCTCAGATTCTGAGTTAAATCTGATTGAAGCACAAAACACTTCAGGAGACAATTGCACAGGGGTCTTGGAAAGAATCCTTTCACTCTAGTCCTGGAATTTGGTGATTCAAACGGCATGCTCTTCTTCCCCTCACTCTTCCTACCCAGATTCAGGAGCTAACATGCCAGAGTTCCTCAGTCCCATTACTTTCTGCCCTCACCACATGTGTGTCGACCAAGTGTTTATCCTCCTCGTTCTACCTACATTAGATCTGCTTGAATTCCGCCCTAGTGCTCCTGTAATTCCTGCAGGGCCCAACTATTAGGGGCTGGAGTCCTGCAGTTAGCAAGACCTTGAGAATAAACATCAACTCCTTTCTGGTTCCCAAGTGTCTTATGCTAAGTGAAGGCACCACTGCATGAACACACATACAAAATAAAATCTAATTGCACAAATCTGTGGGGGATGGATTTTTGACTCTTTTGAATATGCAGTCCACAATGGTACAATGCAATCTCCCAGTAAATTATACATTTATTGTCTTTTCATTCAATGATCCTTTTGCATCTTTGACTCCTACTAATTCTTAAAATCAGAGCCTCCCTGATTCTTAAAAGCACTTCCTCCCTGACTTCCTTTTGGTGTTTCCATAGCATCCTGCAAATATTCCTTCATAGCTTCCATCACAAACCTTGTAGAATGATACATACGATTTCACCTGAGCCCTTTGTTCCTGGAAAACAGCAACAGGTAAAATAAATCCCTCCACACTCTGTGTTCAGGAAAACAATTTACCGCAAAGAACTCCTTTCCCCGAATGAATTAGATAAGGCTCCTGGAGAGCTCGCTTGTTTACAAAGACGACGCAAGAGACATTCTACACTCCTATTCTTTGGGTCATAAATAATGAGCTCAACTGTTTGTCCACACCGATCAATCAGAACAACATGTCTGCTAACTAGACTTGACCAAACTTTAGTCAAGATTCTCTTCTTCCTCCAGGCCCCTGAACTTTGGCCTACCCTAGAGCTTTGAGACACAGAATAAGCCTGCCTTAAAAGCCCCTGCAGAGAGAATTGCCGGCCTTCGGGGAAACTATCAGCTTTGCAATCATCCCACCTCACTACATTTCTCCACACCTCATGCTTTCTTCTCTTTATAAAGGAAAGCCCTTTCTGCTGCCTGACATTTCAGTGTTTTTTTTTCTTTTTTTTTTTTTTGAGACGGAGTCTCACTCTGTTGCCCAGGCTGGAGTGCAGCGGTGCGATCTCGGATCACTGCAACCTCCGCCTCTGGGGTTCAAGCAATTCTCCTGCCTCAGGCTCCTGAGTAGCTGGCATAACAGGCACCCGCCACCATGCCTGGCTAATTTTTTTTGTGTGTGTGTGTGTGTGTGTGTGTGTATATATATATATATATATATTTTAGTAGAAGCGGGGTTTCACCATGTTGCCCAGGCTGGTCTCAAACTCCTGAGCTCAGGCAATCCACCCATCCGCCTTCCAAAGTGCTAGGATTAGAGGCCTGAGCCACCGCTCCTGGCCGATATTTCAGATCTTATAGTCAAAGGCCCCTCCTAATTGTAACAGTCCCCCTCTTTTCATAACAGTATACTCCTCCCCTCACTGAAATAATCCTTCGAATAAAGGCACTTCTCACCTGATTACAGACTTGTGGGGTTTTTGGACATAACTTTCGATTTTAATAATCTGCTTTGTTTTCTATATCCTTCACAAGATTATAAACTCTATGAGTAGAGGGACTGTGTCTTTCATTCACAATTGCTTTATGAGACTCTTTCACAATGCTGCATCATACAGGTACTCAATAATTTATTTTTTATTGAATAGTATTTGGCTTTAACTTCGAAGATCTAATATTTTAATTCAATGGTATATTTTTTATCTTGAAAAATCTACATTCTTGCTAAAGATCACAACTTAGAACAGCAATCTACTAGAGAAAGAATAATTTTAAAATGTCAAAATCATAGACCATGCATTATATGGTACCTTAATAAACCAAAGCTGTGTATAAAAATTACTTTTATAGCTAAAAATGAAAATAATTGTTGGCTAATTATGTATAAGAGGAACAGTAATTAAGTTCTCAAAAATGTTTCTACTAAGTACATCTATCAATATAGTGAGATGTTTGTTTCCCACGTAACAGAACTAGTGGGGTAAACTTGTAACATGAAAATAGTAATACTTGGCATGATCAAAGAGGCTTAACACAGCATATACGAAGTATATTGTGAGGTACATTTTAAATATAACCTAAGATAAGATTATGTATTGCAAGAGCTAACACATTATGATGATTTCAAAAACATATCCTACTTGAGAGCAATATCATTTAGGTAAGTCCAATTACTCTGGGGACATAGCCTTGGAAATTCTTATCTCCTCTTACCTTGCTTATTTTCATAAATCCTGTCCTAAACTTAACTATACAACTCTAGTACCTGATTTGTAAAGTTTACAACATCTTTAAATTAAATCTTGGTCATTGTCTTAGGTACCTTTTCTAACACCGATTCTCTCATCTCAGACTAAACTCCATGGCAACTTGTGGCTTTCCGTGACACTCCAATAAGGGGCAGTTTGACCTTGACTGCCAGAGCGTTTTAACACCTGCAATCCAGGGTGCACTTTAGAAACTTGAGTCAAGATATTTTCATCATATTTGATTAAAAGTAGAATTAGATTATATCATATGCTTGTTTAAATTTTTATAATAAATCCAGGATGTATACATATATTTAAAAAAGAAGGCTGGTGTTAACAACTGAAGATGTTTTTGTTTTTAAACACTTTTACAGACGTGGTGATTTTTTTGTAGAATTTTACAATGTAGTACATAAATATTAACAGCGAACTCATTAATCATGGGCAGGTAAGTTTCATGTACTGTGTCAACTACCATCAATTAGCAGAAAGTTCCCAGTGTACCCTGTTAGGAAGGTTTATAAGCCATGCCTGAAATTGTCATGACTGATTAGTCATAACCTCATAACCACAGTTGTTCATGAGAGGTAAAGGTGGCAAGTGTAATAAAAAGCATAATACATGTTATACCTTTGGACTACGCTAAAATCTAAATGTAGACTATTTTGTTTCTGTACAAGACAAAGATAAGTCAATTTTCAACAGAATACACTATTTGAATATACTATATGAATATGTAAATATATATAGCACACATTATATATATACACATACATACATATGTTTATGTATGTGAGAGTGGATGTGTGTGTGTTGGTTTTTACTTATTATGTATACTCACCTTTAAAATAAGGCTGTAACTCTTATGAGACCCACATTCACGCAGGTCTATTCTTTTGTCTGCATTTCTATGAGTGGATACTAGGCTTTATAATGTATTCCACTTGCTTCACAGAGCCAGAAGAAATGAAAACTCAATGTCATAATAATTTGATGTCTCAAAACTATCCTCACCACTCACTTTCCCCCCCAATAATTCCATACATATATATATGGAATTCTTAGCAGGCAACATTTTAATGTCTGGCCAAGGTTACATTTGTCATTCCAGCACTCTCCAACAGATCAAATCACAGGCAGCTCTACTTCTTACTGAATTTCCTTATCAGGATTAGAAGTGGATAACTAAATGTAATGTAAAACTTTTGATATTTCTGAAGTGACAGCATAGGCATAATACTACACAGTATTACTAATTGATTTTAGGTAGTATTCCTTCTCTGATAGAGTTGCAAAACAGAGACATGGGTAGGAAGAGTGAAAAAAATCCACTGCAAAATTAATCTAGGGGTTTTGATCTTAAAGTTTTGTTACTGCTTGTAAAGATAAAAATAAGAGATGAAAAATCTTGGGGAAAATTGTTCGTTAAAAACAAAAACCTCACTTCTCTATCTGATCACTGATGAATGATAAAGTTTGAACAACTTGCATTAAACCAGCTTTGAAACCAGGCAAAGCACATTTTTAATAATTAAATTATTGCATAAATGACAAGAATTTGAAGAATCCACAAAGGAAAAAAAATTAAACACCATAGAAGGAATTCTTGGGGGGGAAGTGAGTGGTGAGGATAATTTTCCCTGAGACATCAAATCATCATGTCATTGAGCTTCTATTTCTTCTGGCTCTGTGAAGCGAGTGGAACATGTTATAAAGCCTAGTACTCACTCATGGAAATGCAGACAAACGAACAGACCTGCATGAATGTGGGTCTCATAAGAGTTACAGCCTTATTTTAAAGGTGAGTATACACAATAAGTAAAATCCAACACCCAAACACACATACAACCTGTCTTGGCCTTGGTGCTAAGTGAAAAGCAACTAAAATATTCAGTGAGACAATTTAGCAAACTAAATATTCAGTGACACAATTTAAATATTGTCTCACTAAATATTCAGTGAGACAATTTAAATCACAAGCTGGCCTTCATGTGAATTTTCTATACATGAGGTCAAAAATATTCAAGCTCATAAAGCACTTCTGGAATGGTAAAGACCTCTGAAAGCCTGTTCCTTCATAAAAGCAATGAGAACACTGGAATAAAATTGTCAAAATCAACTTCAATGAACTCTGGGAATTAATCAAAGACTTACAAAAAAATCCAAGGAGAATTTCTGGAGGAAAAATGACTGAATTTCATTAACCACTGAACGAACTGAGCAGAGATTTCAATGGCTGCACATGACAAAGGGGACAGACTTAATCCAGGAAATTTGGTGAATAAAGAAACAGCAGTATCAGTAACAACAACAGTAAACAAGAACAAACCCTAATTGAGAGGGAGAGGAAGTTTTCTGATTTCCAGAACTGGCACATTATATTATTTAAAAAGACCTGTTTTCCACAAGAAATTTCAAGGACACAAGGAGACAAGACATGGCCCACACACAGAGAGAAAAAAAAAAGCAGTCAATAGAAACTGTCCTTGAAGAAGGTTAGATTTTGGACCTACTAGAAAAATCTTTTCAATTAGCCACTATAAATATGTTCAAAAAGCTAAAGTAAGCTATGTCTAAAGAATCAAAGTATAAGAATAGTATTTCACTAAATATCCATTAAATGGGCAGAATTATAGCAGAGACTTAAATAGAAATCCTGAACTTAAAAAATAATTTAATTAAATAAAAGTTTACTAGGAAAGAACAATAGATGATAGATAGCAAAAGAAAGAATCAGTGAACTTGAAGGCAGATCAATTGTGATTCTACACTCCAAACAACAGAAAAAGAAATTAAAGAAGAAACTGAACAGAAGAGCCTCAGAGACCTGTGCAACACCAGCAAATGTACTGACATGCACATAATCAGAGTCCCAGGAGAGGAAGCAGAGAAAAAGACAAAATATTTGAATGGCCAAAAAAATTCCAAATTTGATGAATATTCATACAAAAGCTCAACAAATTCCAACCAGGATAAACGCAAAGAGATGCACATCTAGACACATAGTGATCAAATTATCAAAAGACAAAGTTCCTTGGCATGCAAATATATTAAAATTTATCCCATTTTGAAAATGAAAATTTGAGTCTCCTTTTCTTTCTACATATGGGCTCAGCTTTATACCCATGTATGTAAACAAGTACTGGTATCTTTCTCTAGTTGTCCTATAAGCATCTCAAACTCAACATGTTCAAGATCAAATGCATATCTTTCCACTATCCTCTATCCATTTATTCCAATACCTATGTTCCCTGTGAATGTGGATGCACTCACCATCCACTTGCATGGTGAACAACTTCTTTGTCCTACAGATTCTACTTCTAACTTCTAAATGTCAGTCAGATTAGTTCTCTTTCTTTCACAGTATTGCCTGAAAGCAGGCTATCAACACTCCTCACCTATACTTCTTTTATGGAGACCAAACTGTCATCATCCTCTCCAGTTGCATTAGTTTGCTAAGACTGTCGTAACAAAATACCACAGACTGTGACTGAAACAACAGAAATTCATTTTCTCACAGTTCTGAAGGCTAGAATTTGATCAAGGTGTTGGCAGGGTAAATCTCTTAGGAGGCCTCTGCCTTGGCTTATATAATAGATAGTCCCCTTCTCCATTTATCTTCACGTTGTCTCTCTTCTATGTGCACACATGTCTGTATCCAAATATCCTTTCATATAAGGACACCACTCACATTGTGTTAAGGTTCACCCAAAAGGTCCTATTTAAACTATATAACCTCTTTAAAGACTTCATTTCCAAATAAAGTTACAGAGATGCTTGGGGTTAAGATTTCAAGAGTCAATTTGTGGGGACAAAATTCAGCCCATATCACCAGTTTTATTCACAGGCAGGCTGAAAAAAGAAAGGGCACTAGACAGTAATTCAAATCCACATGCAGAAATAAAGAGCATCAGTAGAGATAAATACACAGGTAAAAATAAAAGCAACGCAACTGCATTTTTTGTTTCTTCATTTTTTCTTCTGCCTGTAAAAGTACACAGTGAAGGAGATATTAAATGTTGAATTAAACCACTAAAACAGTACTGAGGCCAAGTGTGGCAGCTCATGCCTGTAATCCCAACACTGAGAGGTCAAGGCGGGAGAACCACTTGAGCCCAGGAGTTTGAGACCAGCCTGGGCAACATAGTGAGACCCTGTCTCTACAAAAAATACAAAAATTAGCCTGGCACGGTGGCTTGCACCAGTGGTCCCAGCTACTGGGACCTCGCTAAAGTGTGAGGATCACGTGAGCCCAGGAGTCCGAGGCTGTGGTGAGCTGTGATCACACCTCTGCACTTCAGCCCAGGCAACAGAGCAAGACTCTGTCATTAAAAAATAAACATTAAAAAATACTGTATTATATAAGGAAAGAACTGGTATATAAATAAAAGAAATGAATCAACCTAGGATTTTTTAATAGATGAAATTATTTCCTATAAATGCTCAATATCACAATGCAAATACTTATTGAAGCCTATTATGTAGCGTATGCTAAATTTATGTAACTGCCACAATTTCAAGAGTGAAATGTGGATCAGAAATGTCTTCCTTAATGTTGACCAAAAAGATAAATTAAGAAACAAGTCACTTTCTTCCCACTTCTCACCCCACCATCTGTGGCAAAGAGTGATTATCAACATAATATCAACTTCATAAAGAAAACAAGTAAATATGTTTTAATTCACAAATGTAATTATACTTAGGAGTATGTGAATGGTTCTGTCTTGGGCAAGAGATGAATGTCCATTTTTGAAAGAGACAGAAGAGGAATTCTGTCTAAGCTCTTACCAGAAGAGAGGGGCCTACCTTTTGAAATTATGTCAACTACTCCTGAAGACATTGAGAAAATGTGACTTTTTTGTCCACAGTCCAGAGTATGCTGTCAGATGTCCACAGAGTGTGCCATCAGGGGTCTACAGTGTATCAAAAGGACCTGCTGAGAAGGTTGGCCCATTGTGTATCAACAGCACACACGTGAGATACCTGATCCTGGCTTCATACAGAAGAAGAAATCCAAAGGCTAAAAGAAGGAATGAAACGCTGAAGAGTTTTATTTACAGTGCACAGAGGAAGGAAGTAATGGTCTAGACTGGACGATTTGGCAAAATAAAGCTCTTCTGTGTCCCAGGTGGGTGTCCTACTTGTAGTCAAATTTCATCCACAATACTTTATAGGGATCTCAAGAAGCAAAATGCATTTCCTTGTGAAAAGAGTATACTTATGCAAATTATTCATCTCTGCATCTAAGGACTCGCTATTTAGGGAGAAAGAACAGCATCTACTTCACTGTGTATATCCAGATTGATTTACAGATAGGAGAAAGAGTGAATGTTAATAATAATTGTTTCATTAATGTGGTTGAAAACTTGATGTCAACTACTTTACTTGATTAAAGGCTGAATAATGCCACAAAACACTTAGATTTATTTGCTAATTATTTCTAATAAAACCAGAAGAATTCTCACCCAAAAGATGAAGCCCATCCTGATGTCAGGATGCAGACAAGAATTAATTTGGTCTCTTTGTTAAGATAATAGACTCCTTTTAAACTCAGATGAAGATTCAGAAAACAGAGTCTTAATAAAGCCAATTACTTTGTTCTGAAATCAGGGCTCAATTTATTTTCATGATTATTAAGACAACCTTAGCATCTGGAAAATGACAGTTTTAGATGAGGAGTTTTGATAGCTTATGAATAGCTCAGCTGAAATTTTAAATTTTATTATATTATAGGTTTATTCATAAAGAAGCTATAATCTTCAACTGAACTGTCACTGTTCACACAGACCTAAGCGCACTCCCATAGTTACACCAACTAACACTTATTTTACTTTTTAGTTTAGCATTGCATATAAATTAAGCAGGTGCATATGGTATGTATTGTGTTTATTGTCAGAAAGGATTACTTTTGGAGTTTAAATTTGCAGCAAGAATATTTCTGGATAAACATACCCCAGTAGATAACTGTTTTGTTTGTAAGTAAATATGGACAGGAAAATAAAGAATAAAAAGTCACCATAGTCACATCTTCAAAGCGGTTGGCAGGATTTATTTCCAGCACCAAGTGGAAACTGGGCATGAACCTAATCTGTTGTGAAAACATAATGTCCAACTATGCCAATAATGCTGTTGGTTGGCAGTAGTGCTTGATATTCCTGATTTCCCTTCAAAATTGGGCTCTTGAATATGAAACTATGGAATCTCACAAGAGTAGAAGCTTCTCTCCTGTTGCTGTAACAGAAATACCACTAAATGACCTTGTTCAAACTGTTTTTCTTTTAACTGTCTACAATATTGCTTTTATCAGTCATTTTTAGAAATGTTTTACATGTCTTTTAATCTGTAAACTAGAAAATTAGTTATCTACTAAAAACAATTGCATAAAAGAAAAGAGGAATTGGCCGGGCATGGCAGCTCCTGTCTGTAATCCCAGCACTTTGGGAGGCCGAGGTGGGTGGATCACTTGAGCTCAGGAGTTGGAGACCAGCCTGGCCAACATGGTGAAACCCTGTCTCCACTAAAAATACACAAATTAGCCAGGCATGGTGGCAGGTCCCTGTAATCCCAGCTACCCGGGAGGCTGGGGCAGAAGAATCTCTTGAACTCAGGAGGCGGAGGTTGCAGTGAGCCGAGATTGTGGATATCGCGCCACTGCACTCCAGCCTGGGCGACAGAGCGAGACTCCATCTTACAAAAAAAAAAAAAAAAGAAAGAAAGAAAGAAAAGAGGAAGAATTTTATGGATCACTCATACATGAAAGGACTCTTCCAAGTCTTTTTAGTATTTTAAAGTCAAGCGAGATTTATCCTCGTTTTTCCAATATATTATGTTCAGCACTTCTCTACTGAAGGTGGTAACTTTTTTTTCTTTTTTTTTTTGAGACGGAGTCTTGCTCTGTCACCCAGGCTGGAGTAGCATGTGGGTGGTAACTGCTAATTAACATCCCTAAAAGTATCAAACTCTTCAAAGTATATTTTTGGAATGGATAAATTAATGAATTACTATTCTCAGAAGCAATGGGACACATGATTTTCTCTTCTAGATATAGGGTACATTGAGAATGGACTTTATCATGAACAGGAAACTACCAGGTCTCATTTCTATCCTACAGTCTTCATTTCACTGAAAATTACATGACCACTATCTCTATACTGTAAAACTACCCTAACTGGGGAGAGGCTACCTCACTATGAATTTTCCTTTTAAAAAGACTGGAGTTACTAGAGCTCACAGTTTAAAAAAAAAAAAAAAAAAAAAGATGAACTGTTTTCTAAGATTAGGGATGCATGGGGTCATGATTCTACCAACACCTGGATATTGTTATCTTTCAAAATGATGGTGATTTTCCATATGTATTTGGATAAAACCATCAAATATATAGAACTCCTAGGTCCTTGACTTCTTTTACTCCATAGTATTGTTCCCTAACTTGCTCAGCCACTTTCTTCCAGAACATGCCATTACCAATAACTAAGTCCTTTCCCTGATCTGTTAATCCTAACAAATTTTTCCTGGATCTCACCCACTTACAGTCTTTCTTCCCTCTTTATCCAGTTGTGATTACAAAGTTCACCTCTATATGAACATCTTGCACACACCCTTAACTTCCTTTCCCTTCTATCCTGGTAATCCTGGTGATGTCCCAGTCTCCAATTTCCCTGTTTCTACAGAATCTTGTATGACTGATTCCACTGCTTATGCACAACCACTAAGCCCAGGTGGCTCCTCACCCTTGCTACATTTCTCTACTGTTACATTTTATCATTAAAATCAAATTCACACATATCCATAAAGCGGCTATGCAAAATAAGATAATGTGTTTATATCCACCAAGAATTTCTTCTGAATTTGTTAAACTGTAATCAAAATAACAGTGAATAAATAACATTAATTAATCCTGTGTCAAGAAAGAGAGTAAAAACTACAATAACCACTTCTATATCGTTGTTTGTAGGACTTAAGTCCAATATAAAGTAGAATTTTGTCCTGGATCTAAAATCCTATAAAACCATTAAAACAACATATTCAGAATATTTCAATAATATTCTCTGCCACAGTCCTTGGTATTTCAGAGTCTGCCTCTAGAGTCCCACTACATTGTCTTGGTCAACTTTACTGCTCCCTGAAATGATATTATCTCAATTCCTCCCATAGTTTCTTCCTTATTCTCACTTCCAACGGATGACATTAGTTCCTAATTGACGAAGAAAATGTGAGCAATCTAGACAAACTTCTCCAGGCTGTTTCCAGTACACTCCCCATATACTATGGTCCCATGTTACAGCCATCTGCTTTGCTTTGCTTCATGCTTATATGGACAAACAATCTATGCCTCTGTCCAAGACTGGAGTTTCCATTTGGGCACCAGACTCCATCTACCTATCCTTACCTACATAAGGACATCAATGCAGAAATTCTCCTCTCCTGCATCATCTATTTTTCACTCTCCGTTGAATCATCTCCATCAACATAATAACAGTAACAGAAAGCATTTTTATACTGCTCACGATATTGCAGGCACTGCTGAACACAAATTTAATCCTTATAACAATTCACTGAGAAATATAACTTTATTACCATTCACTTTTTATGAGAAATCTGGAGCACAAAGAAGGTAAAAATCTTGCCTAAGGAACAGAGATAATAGGTTACATAGAATGCTATCTAACATTTGTCCTGCTACCAATACTAAAACTATATGCTTCACATACCTCACTCAAGGGGAAAAAAAAGTATATCTCATGATAAAACGCGGGAGTCACCTTGATGGATTCTTGTCCTCACAATAATAAAACAGTGAATATTTTTCTTAAACCAGACTTCTTAACATAAACAATTTTATTGTTATTTTTGATGTGTTGGTATTTGAAGACATGTCATATTGCTTATGAATATGAATATGATAAACATTTGAAAAAATGACCAGTTTTTAACTGTAAGCACATGAATACACACTAAGTCATCATTAATTTTAAATTTTGGCTGATTGCAGTCACTTATACCTGTAATCTCAGCACTTTGAGAGGCCGAGATAGAAGAATTGTTTGAGGCCAGGAGTTCGAGACCAACCTAGGCAACACAGTGAGATCTCGTTTCTACAGTTTTTTTTTTTTTTTAATTAGCTGGGCCTGGTGGTGCGCCTCTGTAGTCCCATCTACTTGGGAGGCTGAGGTGAAAGAATTGCTTGAGGCCAGCAGTTTAAGGCTTCAGTGAGCCAAGATCATGCCACTTGACTTCAGCCTGAGCAACAGAGTAAGATCCTCTCAAAAAATGCAAATTTTACATTTTTCCTTTGCAGTGTTTTATATTTGACAACTCTTTCCTTCTGGAATGTGACTCCCTTGCTTTTTTTGCAAGTATTGTGTTTTTTTTTCTGAATGAATTTGTCTCACAGTCTTCTTTGAAAGTCATCATTAAAGGTTCCATTAAGTTATAATTCATTTTGTATTCTGTCATCAAAGCCAGCAGAAACATGTAGTCCAGTGGCATACCTTGTCTGGACTTGGACAGGCTGAGTGCTCAGTTCAATTTCACTTGACTCATCTGGCAAATCTCATACATGGTGAGGAAGCTCTTCAGTTCTGTTCAGACACTCTTTTTATGGCCAAGTCTGTTTTTGGTCATAACAATGGTAAAATCCGATTTTGAATCACAAAGTTGACATGTAGTAGATGTCAGAATTTGTGTATCTTTCAGGAGGCAGCTGATAAAAAGCCTGGAATCTATTTTCTTATTAGTCTTTTTATAATTTGTGTATCTGTGTTTGTTTGAAGATTCTCATATTTTTTTACATATGAGAACCAAGCATTAAAATATTTTTGTTATTTTTCTAACTATTGCGGGAATCATCTCTGGTTATATGATTAGCATTTGTACCAATATCAATTCCTCAATCAAAGCTTTTGAATGAAAGGAAATGAAATTTCTAACATGCACTGGTCAACTTTTGTTCACTGTTATGCAAGACTTCCAATGACAGAATGATCCCAAATTAATATCTCTTCAGGACTCTTTAAATAAAATTAACAAAAAAAGATTATTACTATTTTTAGAGAATGAAAGAAAAAGTTTTAAAGCCTACACTGGTAAATTCATAAGAAAATCACAAAATTGCTTAGAATTTTGATAATGATGCTTCTCAAAAGACCTGATGGGCTTAATTTATGTCTTTGTGTCTAAAAATGATCAACAATCCTTAATAGATAGTAGCACCTCCTTTTCTACTCCTTTATTAAAAAACGGCTTTTCTAAATTAGACAAGAATAAAACTTTACATATTCTAAGTATAAAATATATTTAGAAGATGAATCTATACCTGTTGTCTAAATACCAGGTGAATTAGTAAACCAAATTATTAGGTCTCTGAAAATAATGAAGTAGTACTACTACTTCTGGCTATGGTAGAGTAACTGGGATCAAAAGTATCCTCTTGTTATTAAAAATAACTAAAAACTAGATAAAATTATTAAAACAACTCTTCTCACTAATGACAAATGGACAAAGAATTGTGGCCTCTGACAGAAGTGATACAAATGAAGTGAGCACTACAATTGCCCTGACTTTCGGCCTAAATGGCCTAAATGCACTTTCTGAATTACGGTAAAGAGCGTAGGATCTAAGGCAGACAGGGTACAACCGTCTTTCTAAGTTGAAGAAACAAAAACCAGAGGACAAGGAGTCAGCCACAGCAGTCATTTGTGAGGCAGACTACCAAGGAAGAAGGAGCTACAGCGAGTAAAGACTCTAGAAATTTGCATAGTGACTCCTCTATAGAAATCAAAATACTGGAACTTACGATGGCCAAATATTTTACAAATTTGATGAGAAATAGAAACATACCTTTATTCGTTTGCTAGAGCTGCTGTAACAAAATACTACAAATGGAGTGGCTCAGAACAACAGAAATTTAGTATCTAATAGTCTGGAGGCAAGAATTCAGAGATCAAGGTATTGGTGAAGTTGATTCCATTGAGGCTATGGGAGAAAATCTTTTTTATACCTGCCTCCTAACTTGGGGTATTTCTTGGCATTTCTTAGCTTCTGTTGTATCACTCCAATCTCTGCCTTTAATGTCACATGGCATTCTCCCTCTGTGTATACGTATTCAAATTTCCCCTTTTTATAAAGACATCAATCCAAGAAGCTCAGTTCATATTTGAAATAGATACCAGAAAACCCACACCAAGAAACATCATAATCAAATTGCTAAAAACAGTAATTTATTTTAATCATGCAGAGTAAAGGGAACATTAAATAAACAGGAAAGAATAACTGAATAATTCTTAATCTATGAAAGCCAGAAGATGCTGACATGACATTTTTAAAGTTCTTTTGTTCTCTTCTCTTTTCCTATCTTTCCTGAATAATTCAGTATTTTTCTTCTCTTCCTTATTCTCTTGTCTTTCCTTTCTCTTTTCTTCCAGAAATATTTGATCCTAAAGTCATGTTTTTCGGAGAAGATAAAGACAATTTGGACATAATGGTAGCCTGATGTGATATGCAGAAACCTAATGCGGTTTGTATGGAGGTTATCCACACAGTGTGAATAGAAAATCTATTTGGGGACATGGCCTGGCACAGGGTGTTGGGTCCAAGTGGGGTAAGGAAGGCATCTATGCTTCCTAGCCCAGCATGGGAAGTCAAAGTCTACAGTAAGGAGTCAATAAACAAAATCTAGAACAGAAATAAATACATAAGCAAACCAGACCTTGGCTTCTACATGTCACTTTTCTTTTACAAAAACCTTGGTTCTTTGGAGAAATGACTGAATCCAGGGATAGAGCTGGGAAATACAAGATGTGCCTGGTTCTTCTTGTCATGCAAGAAAGCAAAGAAATATTCATAAAATAAAACAATAGGGATGTCAGAAGGACAGAAAAGCCAACTTGAATTACTCTGGCTAAATCTGGGACAAATATAAATAATAACACATTAAATTTTTCTTAAAGTCTATAAATGTATGATTAAATTGGCAAAGATTAGTAATGAACAGAGGAGCTGCCTAGTTTCAAAATTACTTATTAATAACAAATGGAAATAGAATAAATTTACAGTTGGGGAAGATGAGCACCACTTAAATCAAGTGATTACAATAAACATTATCAAAAATTGGACAAAGCAAAGTGGTTCTACCCATTGGATGTTGTCTTCCTCCATTTTGTGTTGCTATATAACAAAGTATCCAAGATTGGGTAATTTATAAAGAAAAAAGTTTACAGTCATGCTTAACAATGGAGACATATTCTGAGAAATTATTAAGTGATTTTGACACTGTGTGAGCTTAAAGAGTGTATTTACACACAACTAGATGGTATAGCCTACTACATACCTAGGCTATATGGCATATAGCCTATTGTCCCTAGGCTAGAAACCTGTAGAGCATGTTACCGTATTGAATACTGTAAGCACCTTTAACACAATAATAAATGTGTATCTAAACATTTCTAAACAT
The DNA here is from genome assembly GCF_029289425.2 of Pan paniscus. Lineage (NCBI taxonomy): Eukaryota > Metazoa > Chordata > Mammalia > Primates > Hominidae > Pan > Pan paniscus. The sequence goes on from NC_073254.2 coordinate 173,805,905, forward strand.
AGAAAAGGTACAGTAAAAATATGATGTTGAATCTTGTGAGACCACTCTCATATGTAATGTCTATTGTTGGCTGAAAGCTCCTTATGCAACACATGACTGTATTTGGCTCATGATTCTGGAGGCTGGGAAGTCCAAGATCAGGCAGCTCATTTGGTGAGAGTTTTGTGCCACTTCAACTCATGGTGGAAAATGAAAGCGGAAGTGGATGTGTGCAAACAGACCAAATGTGAGAGGAAACTACCCACTCTCAAAGCAATTAATTCAGTCCCACATAAGAAATAACTTACTCCTCTGAACCAGCATCCATCTATTCACGAAGGATCTCCCTCAGGACCCAAATACCTCCCATCAAGCTCTACTTCCCAAAACTGTCACCCTGAGAATCAAATTTCGATATGAGTTTTGATGGGATCCAAACCACAGCAGATGCAATGAGGACACAGCATCATTTCTTTTATATCCCTACCACAGATGGACAAACTGAATCTAATCCCAAGGAAACATCAGACAAACTAAAATTGACAATACTTTAAAAAATAACTCGCCTATAGTTTCCATAATAATCAAAAGCATAAAAGTCAAAGGCTGAAAAACTGACTCAGATTGAAAGAGACTAAGGAAATTTGACAACTAAATGAAGGGCTTGAATCTGAATTAGATCTTTCTGCTAAAAAGAACTTTATTGGGAAAATGCTGAAACTTGAATGGGGCATAATAGGTGTTAGAAACGTATCAGTGTTATTTTACCTGTCACAGTATTGTGGTTATGCAGGGAATGTTCCTGTTTTTAGGAAATACATTCAAAGTTTTTAAATCTATTATAATATCAGATTGGCAGGCTCCTTTCTAATGGTTGAGGAAACAAACCTTGTTCTTTTCTTGAAGCTTTTTCATAAGTTTTAGATTGAATTATAAAGTATTGCAATAAAAGTTTACATTCCACAGGGTTACACAGAGCTTTATTTAAAAAAAAAATCATATATTAAAAATAAATCCTAAAAGTTAAAGCCAGGTGTATTGGGAGAGTGTATTTGTAAAACTTGTTGAAAGCCAATTCCACATAGGTACAACTTTTTTAATAAATCAGGCAAATGCTCTCTATTACACATAAGAATTTAAAAATCGGTTGGGTGCAGTGGCTCACGCCTTTAATCCCAGCACTTTCGGAGGCCAAGGCAGGTGGATCACAAGTTCAGGATTTCAAGGCCAGCCTGGCCAAGATGGTGAAACCTTGTCTCTACTAAAAATACAAAAATTAGCCTGGCCTGGTGGCAGGCACCTGTAATCCCAGCTACTCAGGAGGCTGAGGCAGGGAATTGCTTGAACCCAAGAGGCAGAGGTTGCAGAGAGCTGAGATCTCACCACTGCACTCCAACCTGGGCAACAGAGCGAGACTCCATCTCAAAAATAATAATAATAATAATAATTTAAAAATCATATTATAGCCTTATAAAGATCTTGTAGGGACAGAGATATAAATAGGATTACATATTTAATGGTGAGTTTGGTTAATACAGCTCTCAGTAACACTGTATCAACATGACCTCAGAAGGCTCTATGAGAATCTTGTGAACAATTAGTGATCAAGCATTTGCATGTCGAAAATAGCCAAAATATTTGCCTCACAGCAAATAAACCTACTAAGAAAATAGATTTATTTCAACTAAAGGGTCTTCCAAGAATATCAAGATAGGCTATCTTTAAGATAAAAATATATTTATAGCCATGCTTTCTCAATGTAATCTTGAGTTGTGTAAATCTGGTGCAAATAATGTTGATATTTGATTTTAGTATAAGTAGAAAAATGGAACACAAGAAAGACTTTTCTTTCAAAAGATTTATAGTTTCTAAAATTAAAAGACAAACATTAATAAACAAAGCCAACTGTCTGAGATGCATATATTGTTAGTTGAAACATATCTAACCAGCAAAAATATTTTCTTGATCTATATACATAAGCAAGAATTAGTAGCACAGCTAAAAACCGCTATTCCCTGGGGATAACATACACTTACCATGTTACAAAGGCAATTAAATGAGTTAGCTTTTCTGTTTTAATCCAAAAGTGCCCCAAGACTATTTATTTATAAACTAAGTAGTGGCATACCAAGGGTTCCTTTGTGTCTGTGAGGTAATGAATGTGAGATCTAAATCCAGTCTGTTGAATTTCAGACTTATGAAATTGTTATTATTAAATAAAGAATGTGATTTTTCAAAACTCTCAAATATTTTCTCCAAAATCATTCCATCAAAAATATTTTCTTAAGGAAAAGTCCTAAGAAAGATATTTCTGTACAAATATTTCCAAAACAGAACTTTCTAGTCTGAATTTTCCCTCCAACTTCTACATGTGTAACATTTTCCTGCTATTAAAATTGTGTAAGTATTTGAGGTAAAATAAATATTCTACACAAACAGCTCATACTAAAGGTGAATTGTAATTTTTTTAACTAATGAGAGGAAGGAGTATTAACCAATATCTGCAGGAGTTACTAATGCAAAAGTAACCAAAAAAGCTCAAACATTACCAAAATAAGCATAGAAGTAATCAACCTCCAAATTGTATGTTTATTGATCAACGACTATTAAAATATATAGCCCCATCTTTATCATTCATATCCAATCAAGTGCCATGTTTTAATTTCTTTCCAGAAATATTACAATATTATGTGCATAATTATCCACATTCACCATTTATAACGCTTTTAGTAAAATAATAAGAGCTATTTGGGACAAACCTGCAGTCCGTATCATATTAAATGGGCAAAAGCTGGAAGAATTCCTTTTGAAAATTGATACAATACAAGGATGCCCTCTCTCACCACTCCTATTCAACATAGTATTGGAAGTTCTGGCCAGGGCAATCAAGCAAAAGAAAGAAATAAAGGTATTCAGATAGGAAAAGAGAAAGTCAAATTGCCTCTGTTTGCAAAAGACATGATTGTATATTTAGAAAACCCCATCATCTCAGCCCCAAACCACCTTAAATTGATAAACAACTTCAGCAAAGTCTCAGGAAAGAAAATCGATGTGAAAAAATCACAAGCATTCCTTTACACCAACAATAGAAAAGCAGAGAGCCAAATCATGAGTGAACTCCCATTCATGATCACTACAAAGAGAATAAAATACCTAGGAATAGAGCTAACAAGAAACGTGAAGGACCTCTTCAAGGAGAACTACAAACTACTGCTCAAGGAAATAAGAGAGGATGCAAACGAATGGAAAAACATTCTATCCTCATGGATAGAAAGAATCAATATTGTGAAAATGTCCATACTGCCCAAAGTAATATATAGATTCAATGCTATTCCCATCAAACTACCATTGACATTCCTCACAGAATTAGAAAAAAACAATTTTAAATTTCATATGGAATTAAAGAAGACCATGTATAGCCAAGACAATCCTAAGCAAAAAGAACAAAGTTGAAGGCATCATGCTACCTGACTTCAAAGTATACTACAAGGCTACAGTATCCTAAACAGCATGGTACTCATACCAAAATAGACATATAGACCAATGGAGCAGAACAGAGACCTCAGAAATAACACCACACATCTACAACCATCTGATCTTCAACAAACCTGACAAAAATAAGCAATGGGGAAAGAATTTCCTATTCAGTAAATGGTGCTGGGAAAACTGGCTAGCCATATGCAGAAAACTGTAACTGGACCCCTTCCTTATACCTTATACAAAAATTAACCAAGAGGAATTAAAGACTTAAATGTAAAACCGAAAACCATTAAAACCCTAGAAGAAAACCTAGGCAATAGCATTCAGGACATAGGCATGGGCAAAGATCTCATGACAAAAATGTCAAAAGCAATTGCGACAAAAGCCAAAACTGACAAATGAGATCTAATTAATTCTGCATAGCAAAAGAAACTGTCATCAGAGTGAACAGGCAACCTACAGAAAGGAGAAATTTTTTGCAATCTACCCATTTGACAAAGGTCTAACATCCAGAATTTACAAGGAACTTAAATAAATCTACAAGAAAAAAACAACCCCATTGAAAAGTGGACAAAAGATATGAATGGACACTTCTCAAAAGAAGACATTTATGCAACCAAAAGACATATGAAAAAAAGCTCAACATCGCTGATCATCAGAGAAATGCAAATCAAAACGACAATGAGATACCATCTCACACCAGTTAGAATGGCGATCATTAAAAAGTCAGGAAACAATAGATGCTGGCAAGGTTGTGGAGAAATAGGAACGCTTTTACGCTGTTGGTGGAAGTGTAAATTAGTTCAGCCATTGTGGAAGACAGTATGGCAATTCCCCAAGGATCTAGAAGGAAATACCATTTGACCCAGCAATCCTATTATTGGGTATCTACCCAAAAGAATATAAGTCATTCTACTATAAACACACATGCACCTGTATGTTTATTGCAGCACTACTTACAATAGCAAAGACATGGAACCAACCCAAATGCCCATCAATGAGAGACTGGATAAAGAAAATGTGGTATATATACACACCATGGAATACTATGCAGCCATAAAAAAGAATGAGATCATGTCCTTTACAGGGACATGGATGAAGCTGGAAGCCATCATCCTCAGCAAACTAACACAGGCAACAGAAAACTAAATATTGCCATGTTCTCACTCATAAATGAGATTTGAGCAATGAGAACACATGGACACAGAGAGGGGAACAACAAACACCAGGGCCTGTTGGGGGATGGAGGGTGAGGGGAGTGAACTTAGAGGATGGGTCAGTAGGTGCACCAAACCACCATGGAACGTGTATAGCTATGTAACAAAGCTGCACATTCTGCACATGTATCCCATTTTTTTTAGAATAAATTTTTTTAAAAAGTCAAAGGAAGAAATGAGCAGTGTCCTTCTTCCCATTCAAAAGTAATGTCTGTCTCTGAGCTTGTTCACTTACTCCACCTGACATTTACAATGAGCCTATCATGGGCCAGCTACTGTGCTGGAGGCAATAGAGAACAGGACCCAACATCCCTGGGCTTGCTGACCATCAGGGAGGAGGAGACACATTAAATTAACTGTGAAGCAGATTAGGAAAGGGAAAGTAAGCAGCTCTGAACACAGAGCAGGGAACACTAACTGTGTTTCCTGTAAAAGTACTCACCAGGGAACCGATGTTAAAACTGAGACCTGAAGGAAGAGTAGGATTTAGTAAGATAAATAGAGAGAGAGAGACCAGAGATCCAGGCAGATGAAAGAGGATGTTCAAAGACATGGAATCAAGAAAAACAGAATGGGCCATTTGAAGACCTGCAATAACTTTAGTACCCCGGAGCCACTGAAGGGAGAGTGGTGGCCAGGCTGCTTCATACTGGTTAAGGATGAGGCTAGAGATGCAAGTACCACACAGATGATTCAGAGCTTACATTTAAAGTCAACTTTTTGAGACTGGAGTAGTTTTTTTAGAGTTATGGGAAGTCATTTAAGTTTCATTCAGGAAGTGATCCTTGGCGATGACTCACACTTTTAAAATGTCATATGTCCAGGAATTGTTTATTGAATGCTAAACAGACCTAAGAGATCAAAACAAATTTCTGGTGCATTTTCTTGAATAGTTCTGTCATCTTTAGTACTGTTCTACAAATTCCATCCCACTTTGCCTCCCTGAGTGGTGATCTCTATTTCTATTTATTTATTTATTTTTAGACGGAGTTTTGCTCTTGTTGCCCAGGCTGGAGTGCAATGGCACGATCTCAGCTCACCACAACCTCGGCCTCCCGGGTTCAAGCAATTCTCCTGCCTCAGCCTCCCGAGTAGCTAGGATTACAGGCATGCACCTCCATGCCCGGCTAATTTCGTATTTTTAGTAGAGATGGGGTTTCTCCATGTTGGTCAGGCTGGTCTCGAACTCCCGACTTAAGGTGATCCTCCCGCTTCGGCCTCTCAAAGTGCTGGGATTACAGGCATGAGCCAGGGCGCCTGGGTGATCTCTGTTTCTTTGATTCAGTGAGGCCTCTTGTGAGACAGCCAGATGGGAGGGGCTCCCAGGCAAAACTGCAACCTGCCTGTGTACTGGAGTGGAGACACAGAAGATCATGCCCTTTGTACCAGGGGAGGAGCCTGACCCCTCCTCTTCTTGTGTGGAACCTGGGATTCAAACAGCAAGGCAGGAAGTGCACAAGCAGGGACTCCGGCCTTGCGGAGAGTCCTTTTCCCTGCCCTGCCTTTTTGTTTTCCTTTCACCCAATAAAAACCCTGCTTTACTCACCCTTCAAACTGTCTGCGAGCCTAAACTTTCATGACCATGGGACAAGAACCCTGTCTTCAGCTGAACTAAGGAAAAGTCCTGCAATGCTTGCTCTGTTCAGAATTTCCTCCCTGCATCCCCACTGGGAAAGTGCCTCCAAGTTCTCCGTGCTTCCCTGCTCTGAGGGATCACAGTCCTGACCTGCTGGTTGTCCAATGTCTAAAAATGGTTGCCACATATATTCTGTAGTTTTCTACTTGTTCATAGTGGAATAGTAAGTCTGGTTCCAGTTACTCCATTGTGGCAGGGAACAGTCTCTGTCTGCTGTTTCTACTTAGATGATATGTGTATTTTGGAGGTTTCAGGGGAGCCATACTCCCTCTCCCCAACTCACTCCTCTGAACCACCAATGGAAGCAACTAGCTCAAAATTGTCTAATAATTTTAGAGGTTTCACCAAAAAAAGCAAATTTATATTTATTCAGTTTACTGTTGCAGAGAAATGCATGCTATTTTAAACAATAATAAAAGCAACTACATTATGATCTATTATTATTTATTGCGTGCCAAGTTTTGTGACATTGCGCCTCACAATTTTTTAACTTAATTTCTTACAAAATCCTTGTAAAAGAGGCCACGGCATACTTGATTTTACTCATGAGGAAATCCACGCAGTGGTTCTCCCAAAGTCAAATGAGTAGTAAGTGATAACAAACTTTGAACTTGTCTGTCTACCTCTTTTCATTATCTTCTAATTTACTATAGGTATGTCTCCTAACAAAATTACCTTTCAGGAAAATTTAGTCCTCTGAAAAACATTTCTCTGGGTGACAGTATTTCACTATACTTTTAAAAATCAAGGCAGTCTTGTTCATATTTACGTATTTTCTTCTAATACATTCAGAATGTTTAAGAGGATCCTAAGAACAAAACTAAACTGAGAATCAATAATGTTTGACTTAAACTACATTCTCAGTTCCAACTAAAGGTTGGACCAATTGGAGCTGCTATTAAGGTTATGTCACATTCTAAATCTAAATTTAAAATTGTTTCTAAGAACGGAGAAGAGTCTAGCATTTTATGTAGAAACATGCTGTGTTGAGAATGCTTACTGTTAAGACTATTTTTTAAATGGAAGAAATCTTAATTTTCAGAAAGAGATGAGCTGACTGGAACAAAAAACGCTCAGTAGCAACATTCTTAAAAATAGTTGTTTCAGATTAGTTCCATAATTAATGAAACAGCAAATTGATATGGTATTGGAGAATATGCAATTGAAAATTATTCATTAGTCAGTATTACCACTTACTTCTCAAAACCTCTGAAAAGTTTATAGCCAATAAAAGATTCATTGACTAAACTAGAAATAGAAAACTTCTACTGCAGATACTATGGTTTATATGGGACCTACCAGACAATAGTGTTGTACTTCCCACAGCTAATGTTGTGATTATTTTCCTTTTTCCTTTTTCTGGTTTTTAAGTCTCATTTCTCTTTTTGATATCTACCAGTGTATTTTTTCTTTTCCAATTTCCTTTTTAATTTTTTTCCTATTACTTGATTTTAGAGACAGAGGAAATAATAGGGAACACAAAGGGAAGATTAAATTATAACCACTACCATTCTTGGCTTCATAAACAGTTCATTAGAGTTCAAAGAGTTTCATAACTCTTTTGTTCTCCTGGAGCTGAGGCTGGTTCATGTATAGGTAAGTGATATTAAAAATTTACACCAATATTTAAATTAATACCCAATTCAAACTGTAAATTATATTTTTAGTTCAACCATAGGAAAATATGAGTCACTCTAACATTACTCAATTTGGGAAGGAGAAATCTTCCCTGAGTTTGTCAGTAACAGAAAGAACCCAGGTAGAATGGCTAGCCATTTCTAATGAGTGCTGCCTCCCATTCCCCTCATGAAGGCAAGCAGAGAGACAAACAAGTCACAATAGTTTCAGAGGTTACGGATAACATGCAACATTTGTTTTTTCCCCAAAAATCTGACAGAAAAAAAAAATCCATATTCTAGAGCAGATGAGGTTGGATTAAGAAAAATCAATGACGTATCAATGGATGCATGCTGCAACAGAACAGCAAATAAGACCGGAAGGAGGAAGGAAGGGGCTTGGACCAAGCAGCATAGAATGCTGGCAGAAACTGAAGAACCCTGCTTCGGGGTGCAGGTGACAAACAGTGCAAGGGTGGTCGAGAGAGGGTCAGAACCCCCCCTTGCTGGACCACTGCAGCCAGACTCCAGCAGGGTGCACACAGAAGACGGTCCTCTGAGAGTCTGCCTCCTTAGCAGTCCCTGGAGGCCTCAGGAGGAACAGCAGCCCTGCGATTCACAGCACAGAGGTTGTGGCTGAGCTTCCTGTTCTGGAATTCATGGGTCTGGAATCTGAACTCTAGATTGGAAGAGAGCCAATCACGAGTCAACTCCCTCTGCAGCTGCATACACAAAAGAGAGAAGACAGAGAGGATGAGTCACATTCTCCTGACCCTTTCACACACAACATTAGTCTTCTGGAAAATATATTCTATTCAATGTACTCGAATTGGACGAATTTGATCAGCAATTTTTCTAGAATAAATTGGAGGTTCAGTTAAAGTTGAGGAGGCAGAAGAATAAGAGAAAAATTTTCTCCTCTGGAGGTCTACTCAATGCAGTACCCATTGAAATTTCCTCATTCAGAAGGAAAGTGACAGAGCGGTCTCCAGATGCCCCATATACACGCCACTAAAGGAACGTATTAGTCCGTTTTCATGCTGCTGATAAAGACATACCTGAGACTGGGTAATTTATACAGAAAAAGAGGTTTAATGGACTCACAGTTCCACATGGCTGGGGAGGCCTCATGATTATGGTGGAAGGTGAAGGAGGAGCAAAGGCATATCCTTACATGGTGTCAGGCAAGAGAACATGGGCAGAGGAAGTGCCCTCTGCAAAACCATCATGAGACTTATTCTCTATTATGAGAACAGCATGAGAAAGACCCACCCCCATGATTCAATTATCAAGGAGCAAAAGTTTATTTTTTCATTTGTCTCTCCACTGTCCTCCTCCCCAAGATTCAGCAGCAGAGCTATCAAACAAATAGAACAGGCAGCCAAAAAGAGAGCTTTTGGGGTGTTTCCAAGAAGTTTCTGGACAAGGCACTCAATCATGAGACGTGTTCCCTCCATTAGTGATTGTATGAGTCAGGGTTCTTCAAAGAAACGGAATTCATAGGACATGTGTTGTGTAGAGAAAGATTTATTACAAGGAACTGGTTCATGTAATTATGGAGACTGTCAGGTTCAAAATCTGCAGGGTGGGCTGGCAGGCTGGAGACCCATGTAAGAGTTGATGTAGCAGTTCAAGTCTAAAGTCTGCCATCTGCTGGCAGAATTCCCTTTTGTTTGAGGGAAGCCAGTCTTGTTCTTTTCAGCCCTTCAACTGACTGGATGAGGCCCACTCATATTGTGGAGGACAATCTACTTTGCTCCAAGTCCACCAATTTAAATGTTAATCTCATCCAAAAAATACCCTTGCAGAAACATTCAGAACATTTGACCATATATCTAGACACTGTGGCCCAGCCAAGTTGACACATAAAATTAACCATCAGACCAGGATTTCTCTCCTGCCAGGAAGCTATCACAGATACCAAACACAAAGAAGAGGAAGCAGGGCAAAGCAGTGCTTTGTAAGAAAATGAGAGATGGTCTTGAGCTCTAGGATTGAACCTCTGTATCTGATGCTGGCCACAAAAAGGACATTTTTTTCTTATTCTAAGTAGATCTTACGTAGTCTCAAAAGGTGACTGTACAATTGCAGATGAGTTATCAAAGTGGAGAATATGAAATGCTTCCCTTATGAAAATGGTAGTATTAAATAGCTGAATAATAATAGTGTTACCATCAGTTTTGAAAGGCCAAACCAATCACTGAAAGAGCCATGGTCCATCAATGGAATTACTAAAACCAGAGACTAAGCCAATACATCCTAGGTAGGAAGACTTTTACTCAGGACACCCCAGGGACTGCATCTGATGCTGCTGCCTACTTCTAGCACTGTCACTTAGCCATGAGAAAACAGACTTGAATGTGCATAGGACAATAAAAAATCCAAATGACCTCCAAATGTTTCAGAAGAAATTTAGCATCACTCTTATTACAAAAAGCAAGCTGAAACAAATTAATGCTAACATCTATCAATTGAGTGCTCATTAAATAGGCAATGTTCTAGAAGATTTACTACACATACTATTTTTTATATCAGTACTTTTCTAGAAGGTAGTATTATTCTAAGTTTTCATGTGAGGAAACCGAGGTTTTCCAGGTTATATAACCTCCCAAATTCAGGAGCAGGAAAGTAAGTAATTTACCATACATAACTGATGAGCATTTTGCTAATCACTTAACAAGGAAACCAAGGATTATAACAGAAAAACTGAGAATGTCAAAATTTTTTGATGTTGCATCTATGTAATCCAGAACTGTGGAATTGTCCATACCTTTTTACCCAAATATTTCATCAAAGTTCCATGTATAAATACTTTCATATAAGTATGCTTATGATTCAACAAAAAACTCTAGGATCAGCCTAAAAATCTAACAGTATGGCATTGCATTAACAATTATATAGTATATTCACTCTTTAAAAAGATATAGCTATAGCAACCCATAATTATTAAGACTTTATAAAAATCCAAGCTGGATACCTTGATAATTATATAAACAGAACAAAAGATATAACTGTGATGCCATTGATAGACTGTAAAGAATAGATACAGTGGCAGGCAGGCCAATATATAATCAGTCATATTGGAAAAAAGGGAAAAAGATGGACAACAAATACCAACAGTATTTGGAATGGGACTGGGATAATTTATTTTTGCCATTCCCAGATTTCCTGAAATGTATTCATACTAAATTTAACATTTAAAAATACATACTTCCCTAAAGGATTAAATTTGAGCCAATGTGGTTTGATATTGAAAGACATAATTCTCACTAATTTTGTTTATAATGGAAACATTGCTGCAAACACTACTAAAAGGGTGACTCAAGTGAGACAGCTATTCAAAGCCAATGTTTCCATTGGCTATGCTAAAGCAAAGATGGAAATAATGGACTCTGGGAACTCCAAAAGAGGGGAGGGAGAAAAGCAGATAAGGAGTGAAAAACTACCTATCAAATACTATCTTCACTATTTGAGTGATGGGTTCACTAGAAGTCCAAACCCCAGCGCTATGCAACATACCCGTGTAACAAAGCTACACATGTAACCCCGAATTTGTAATAAATAAATAACCCCTAACATCAGTGTCAGAAAAACACCTCTTTCTCTTTGGGGGAAAAAACAGAGCCATTGATTGGAAACTTGCAACTACTCGTCACATAATTTTATTGAATTTTGCTGCTCTTGGACTTGTCTGCCTCTTTCAAGTGTAGAAGCAGCAGGAGTTCTAATTGCAGAAAGGTTGGAAATCTCACAAGCTAAGGTGGCTTGTCTTGCCAACATGTAGCAAAGACAGAGTCATCCCTTTTGGGACATTTGGACAATTATGAGCCCTGAGGAAGTGCTCAAGACAGAACTCCTGACTAATCTGACCTTCTAGAAGAGTTGACAAAGAAAAACACATTTGAATATTGGGGAAGACGTGTAATTATGTTTTTGGCAATTTTCTATTAAATTTGCTCTTAAATATCATCATTAATATTTAATTAACTTTTAGTTTCTATGTGAATTTTTAAATATTAACAGAAGAACAACCTAAGTCTTCTTTCCTTTCTATTTATAAATATCAGTTGTCAGCTATACCTACTTTTTAAGTACAAACCCTGTTTTCTTCACAACATCTTCTCACATCTCACTGGAAATAATTAAACATTTCCTTCCTTGCTCTCCACTGCACTTTTTAAGCCTTCATCATAACACATTTTACAAGCTTATGTCTATCTCCCTAGTAGATTATGATGTGTCCAGAAGCCATGTCTGATTAAGCTGTGCCCCATAGCTGCAAGTACTGTTCCTAGTTTCTTGTAGGCATTCATTACATTTATGTGGTCCTAACACACACATGGCTTAAACCACATGCCTGCCACATGATAGCAGCCTAACAAAATTGCAGGACCTCAACTGAGTTCAATGTGATATAATAAAGATAATGATTTTTAAGATTTTCTTAGTTTTTTCAACTTAAACTATACCTTGTCATCTGACTGTATCCATTGAATACTCTTGTGATTTAAATAGAATAGTTATTATTAGCCTAATTTTACAGAGGAACACACAAAGGCACAAAGAGCATAAGGGACTTGGCCAAGGTTACATACCAAGTAATTGCAAAACTGGAGTTTGCAATCCGGTCTCAGAATGCCTTGCCATGTGCAAATAGTGCCTGTAAAGGTTTAGCAAATGGGCTATTTGACAAAAATCATGCTTTGTAAGTACTTAAAGAGTATATTCTCAAGTCAAAATGTAAAAATGTGCTTATGAAGTTATTCACATGGCCTACATTATGTGTGTATATGTATTTTACACATATATAGTATATGTGTGTGTGTGTGTGTATATATATATATATATATAAAGCTAACAGTTAAGTTAACCTTAGGAAAAAGATTTATTTCAAATTCTGTACTAATACGGTTGACAACTAAGTTTTACCAATATTACAGAGTACAAATGACAAAAAATGAATGCATAAAATGATCAATTTATCCTTTTCTATAAATGGACATGGTCTCTAATGCAAATCTGCAGAGAAGAGCAATTTCTAAAATATTGAGGAGTCTTCAATTTATACTTCATCTGACTTTACCCAGAGGTCAATTTGAGAAAAAATAGAGGTCTGGCAACTGCCAAAATCTGACTGCATTTACTTAACAAATTGCTACTCTACGGATAAGTGATAATTGAGGGTGACCAGAAAAACTGAATAAATCATTAAATTCAGGATTTTTCAATGATCTCCAAATAAGTACTTGTTGAATTTAGGGAGATGTTTATATTCTGCTTAATTCACACACCCTGAAAAAGACATGGAGCAAGAAAGAGGATCTGGGTTCTCAGATTAAGCTATAAAGCTATGCAAAAGAAAATGGAGCAGGAAGAGAAAAAAGTGAAAGGAGAAGAAGGAGAAGGAGATGGAAGGGAAGGAAGGGGAGGAAGGAAGGCAAGCAGGTTAGGTTTAATTCCATCACATCTAATACCATTTTACCCCCAAATTATGCATGTCATCTTAGCTGTAGGCTTCTTTTATTAAAAAATACATATGTATAATATAGGCTGGATGCAGTGGCTCACTCCTGTGTAACCCCAGCACTTTGGAAGGCCGAGACAGGTAGATCACTTCAATCCAGGAGTTGGAGACCAGTCTGGCCAACATGGGGAAACCCTGATCTACAAAATATACAAAAATTAGCTGAGTGTGGTGGCACACGCCTGTGGTCCCAGCTACTCAGGAGGCTCAGGTGAGAGGATTGCTTACTCTGGGAAGGTGAAGATTGTAGTGAGCAGAAATCGCACCACTGCACTCCAGCTTAGACGACATGGCAAGACTCTGTCACCAAAAAAAAAAAAAAAAAAAAAAATGAAAAGAGAAAAGAGAAACAGAAATATCTAATGTAACAAATACTGGGCATCTTAAAAATCTGAACCACTAGTACTATTTTGGTTTATCTTTTGCATTGTTGTTCAGCCAGTTTCTAGAAATAAAATGCAAAATTTTACCTGGGCATTTGAAATTTATAATATGTAGGAGAAATAAAATAATATGTTCAAAAGTAATGCCAAAATGCACATTGCTAATTATACTTTAATTTCCTGCGTTGAAAGTCACTCTTATAATAATGTAATGAAGTAGGATATGGTTTTAATGACTTTCACAGCCTGAAAAGAGAAAAGTCTAATTTTATTATGAGCTACATTTTAATTTTTATTTTAAAGGACATTCAGATGAGATTGCTAAATTTTTAATAAAACAAAATACAGACTTTAATATGAAATTCATTTCTCAATGTCAAAGTACGTCATTCTAAAGTGCTGTAACTATTATTTAATAGGGTTTTATATAGAGCCCCACACAGGTTCAAAACTAAATTATAACGTTCAGGAAAAGCAAGATGAAATTTTCTATTAGGAAAAACAATGCTGAAAAGTTAGAAGTTATAAGGAAGAAGATTTGAAGGTAGTATAAGGTGGAACTTCTGAATTATTAGAGGAGTTCAACAAATAAATGAACTCCCATGTGAAATAGCTCTTTGCCATGGGAAGGGCTCAAGTACTGGCTTGTCATATTTAGAAAGTCGTGGAAGGCCTCCTAGAATTGATGATCTTGTCCATCTCTTGTCCTATATTTATCATTTTCTACAGAGGATATGACACTCTGACCTTGAAATCAGATGGACCTGGGTTTTGATCCTGGCAGCACTGCTAATGAGTTGTGTGATATGGAAAACACAATTTTACCCTTCTTTACTGCCTTCCCCACCTATGAAATGGTTTTAATAATACCCCCAAATAAACATAAGTATTAAATGAGATAACATATATGTAAAAGATGATCTTAACCTTTAAATAACACAGTATCAACAATGATAAGCTTGCATTATTCAGGAGTGTTTAAGTTTATCCTAATGACTTAAAAGAAGGTGTAGTCAAAGACATGGACTTGCATCGGAAATAAATGAAGAGCTCAGGATGGACCACTGGGAGCTGTTCTCCCAGCAGGTGTACACTTGTCCAGTGGTGTCTCCAAGAAGGTTTCCTGATTTTATGGAATTTCCTAAGCTAAGTAACGTCAGGTAAAAGGGGAGGGTACTCACACGGTGTGAACCCTTCAAACACTGGCACCATCTTCTACTCAGCTATCTTATATGACTCTGTTGGTTAGCAAACAAATAAGAGTGGTAAGCAATATATATTTGTCTTATTTACAAATGCAATAGCTTTAGTCAAAGCTCACTAGGTAGAGAGTTAACAATTACAAAGAACTTCATGGTGGATGGACCTCCTCTCAAGGGTAAGGCTATACCAAAAAGCCTTCTGCCCTTATCCCACATTATTTGTGCAGGATATTGGCAGAAAAGAGTTTAATAGTACCCCAGCTAGGCACAAAGGGAAAGAGTGTTCCATTTCTGTAGATGACGTAACAGTACTTAGTTCTTTATCCTTGTTTCATCAGATTGTTACCGGTGGAGAGTGTCTAGGTTTTTGGTGTCTTGAACAAAGAATTGGACAAAACGCACAAACAAAGCAAGGAAGGAATGAAGGGATTTATTGAAAATAAAAGTACACTCCAGAGGGTGGGAGCAGGCCCAAGCATAGGGGCTCGAGGGCCCCGTTACAAAATTTTTGGGTGTTTACCCTCTAGAGGATTCCTTTTGGTTACTTGGGTATGTGAATGAAGAGGATGAAGTAAAGCTATAAAGTCATTTACTTGGCCTACACCCTATGGAGAGGATATTTCCTGTCATTGCTGAGGTGTGGATTGACCTGATGTTCCCTGCCTCCAGACCCTATTTTCCTGCCTCATCTGCTGTGAGAAATGTGATCCCCATAAATCGTTATGGGAGGCAGAAGAACCGATGATCTTTCTTCTGTAACTGCTCCATGCTAGCATGGGGCATAGTCCCTACCTACTGGGGATCATGGAACGGAACTCTTTCCCTGCTCTGTCTAGTGGAGGCAGAGCCAGGGGTGGTGGCCTGGGTGGTGCTTTCTTGATGACCAGGGGTGGTGCTTTTACCTGGAACTGGCTGAAACCTTTGTTTCTTGATCATTTGAAGCTTGATGGTCTCTAAGTGAGAGAAAATGAATTTAGTTAAAAGATTTAGGCCAGGAGCGGTGGCTCACACCTGTAATCCCAGCACTTTGGGAGGCCAAGGAGGGCGGATCATGAGGTCAAGAGATTGAGACCATCCTGGCCAACATGGTGAAATGCCATTTCTACTGAAATAATAATAATAATAATAATAATAATACAAAAATTAGCTGGGTGGCATGTGCCTGTAATCCCAGCTACTCAGGAGGCTGAGGTAGGAGAATCGCTTGAACCCGGGAGGTGGAGGTTGCAATGAGCTGAGATCGTGTCACTGCACTCCAGTCTGGCGACAGAGTGAGACTCTGTCTCAAAAAACAAACAATCAAACAAAAAAGACTTAATAATGGGAACTTCAGGGGGTGGATAGCTATGCTGTTAAGAATATTTGTTACAGAGATTTGCAAGAGAAAAGCAAAACCTGGTTTGTGGTGTGTTCTAGAAACTATGTGTTTCCTTAAACTTAGCACAAGTGACTCCATTTTGGTTTGGTTTGGTTAGTTGGGGCCTAGGGCATGAGCTCAGTCCAAAACAATGGCCTCCCAGAATTTCGTTTAAAAAAATTCCCCCTTTATGGTTAGATTCTCACTTAGGTGAGAGTGTGACCAAACTTAGGGCCGTAGTGCCACTCTCAGTTACCATCATTTTGGGTTTTTGGTCTCAGCACATCATTTATAGGTTACAGTGTCCGCATGGTTGTACACTTCTTTCAGTTCCTGTCATTCTAGTTGAAGAGAGACCATATGACATTCTAGAGATGGCTGCATGCAAGCATTTACAACCTTTGAGAGAATCCAGCGCACTCGGGATACTATTATTATGACTATTGGGAGGATAATACCAAGAGTTCATAGTATGCTCCTTATCCAAGGTCCCCATAAAACAAACCTCCTAAAATCAAAAAGATCAAAGAATGACTTAACTAAGCAGCTTCTTCATTAAACTGCTACAACTGAATTTCTGTAATATCCAATGTTTTTTCCATAGGCCGTGAGTGCCAGCAGCGGCACAAATATTTCTCTGCTCAGCCAATTCTAATAACTTTCACAAGAGAATTTAAAGTTGTGTCCTTTACAGTAGAATTTGCTATAGAGCCTATCATGAGAAATACATTTCTAATCATTGTTTCTTTTAATTTAAACCATGGATAAAGAACCTAACAAATGATACCCTTTTGGAACTATGATATGGTTAAGAGGAGGGAACTAGTGTTTTGTTTCTGAGTGATAATCAGACAACGTATGTACCTTTCAAGTTTCTTACCTACATCGGGCCTTCATCTTTTATCTATCAAAGTATAAGATTATCCATGTATAAGGCCAGCTGCAAACTGTTTCACAAATAAAAGCATACCCCGTAAGAGCACATAACTGAAGCCTTTTCCATTTTTATTGTTCATAGAGGCATAAGCAAGAAAAAATATTCAAAGATAAGAGTTTCATGATAGTAGAAGCCTTAATCTGTGAACTTGGGAAAAGCTGTTCACATCAAGGATGCCATTCTCCTCTGGGGAGAAACTTCCCTGATTAGTTTTACCTTAAGGGTTCCAATGGGTGCATAATTTCAAGAGTGTGGAGGGGCCCTTCTCAATTATGAGATTATGAACCCACAGTTCAAGGTGCCAAAGTTTTGTTGTAGTGTGGACGGCAAGGACAGTCTTTCTTTGATATTCTCAGAAGATTCAAACTACAAAAAGCTTTCTTTACCTGGTGAAAATTCACTGTAGCATAATAATCTACTGTTATAACATCAGCCCTCTTGCATGGAAAAGAGAAAACATGCATTGAAAATAACAATGGAACAAAATCCCTTCATAAAATGTTTAAATGGCCCACTAGGTGACCAAATGTACCTGAAGCAAGTTTTCAGCGGATTGATTCTGTGAACTTTAAGCTGTGATATTTATTATTTTTATTAATACATTTTGCATTAAATTCTCTTATCTGAAATTAATATAGCTATACAAGTTCATCTTTGGTCACTATTTGCTTTGTGTATTTTTTCACACTTCATGTAAAATCTTTTTTTACGTGAAAAAAATCTTTTTTTCTGATTTTGTTTTCTTGAAAGCAGAACATGATTGACTTTTTAAAAATAAGCCATAAGATTTCCATATTTGAATCATTGGGTTAAACTGTTTACATTTATTAACATAACTGAGGTACATGAATTTATACAACCCTATTTCGTGTTCTTATTTAGCATACATTTCATTTTGTTTGATTTTTCCCTGGTCATTTTTAAGTTGAAGATTCAAAGTATCCTTTAATCTCCTTTCCTTCTGTATTTTGGAAGTAATATAATTAGTTTCTATGGCTTTCATGATTATCCTCATGACTCTAATATAGATAGATTCATTTATGGGTAGAAATATAAATATCTATTTTTTTAAGTAAAATCTAAAATTAATTGAAATCTCTGTCCTCTTCCTAATCAAAGCAGAGACATTATTATCTGGCTTAAACACACTCAGAACTGCATTCCTACATCTTTACTAGTATCTAAAATTTTAATTAATGTTATTTTTTTAGCACAAAACAAATTTTTGCTTTTATTCATCGAGTTAACTAGAATTACCAAAAAAAAAAAAAAGTCATGCTTTCTATTTGATTTATATTATCTTCTACATACAACTCCTTTTTTACTTTGGGTTTATCTCTTACTATAATACCTCTTTAGGTGGAATTTTTAAATAAGCTTGCACAGATGGTAAGTTTTCTGCTTTCTTTGTAAGTTCTGTTTATTTGACCTTATTTTGACACGAATTCTAACATAAACTGGATGTCCTGCGATGTAACCCAATTCTGATGCTAACTATCCAGAGTTAGCACAGATTCTAGAGGTTAAGGGGAGTCCCACCTCAGACGCCAGTTGCAGCTCCTGGGGAGTTTCCACACCTCTGACCAGCTATAAATTCAGGGGGTCTCATGACCTCCTCAGAATTGTTAATCATCTTAAAGGACTTCTAGCATTCACTGCCCTATACTTACAATTCCAGTTTTATCATAAAGGATATGAATTAGGAACTGCCAAATGGAGAGCTCCCATGACCTCTCCCCATGGAGTCAGGGTGCTCTCCCTCCCAGCACATCTATGTATTCGCCAACCAGGAAGCTCTTTGAGCTTTGTGTAGCGAGTGTGAGGTCTTGGTCTTATGAAATCATTTTCTCCAGACCCTCTCTGCTGTGGGGTGAGACTGAAATTTCCCACCCTCTAATCACATGCTAGGTCTTTCTTGAGTGCTTGCCCCTTCCTTGAAACTATAAAAGGGCGCACTACTTATCACCTGGTTGGTATAAACTCAGGTGTGCTGGAAAGAGGTACTTATGAATAAGTCATAAAAGATACTCCAACACTCAAGAAATTCCAAGGGTTTTTGAAGTTCTTTGTCAGAAACTGGGATAAAAACCAGAACATATTCTTTATTTTACCACAGACCTCATTTTTCAATTATAGTTTAGCTATATATAGAACTCTAGTTTGACCCACATTTTCCTTCAGAACTTCAAGGTATTAAATAATTGTCTTCTAGCAACTTTTGCTGCTATTGCAAAGTCACCACTCAGTTTAATTGTTGTCCCATTATGTGAATAAGTCCCATATGTAAATAAGTCTTCTTTCTGGTAGTTTCAATAATGTTATTTAACAAAAAGTTATATGTTGTGCTAGGCACTATTCTAAGCATTTTGCAAATGCTAGTTTATTTTTTAGTCCTCATGAGAATTTTATGAGTAGGTACTCTTCAGGTCCCCTATTTTTCAGATGAGTGAACTGAGCTACAGAGATGTTAAGTAACTTTCCAAATAAGCCATAGTGCAATGGGATTTCAGCCTACATAGTCTGGTTCCAGAATCCATGCAAGTTACATTTACTTTCTATTCATACACACGTTGTGTTTTTATCAGTCACCACCTTAATTTTTTTTGGTATAAGAGCAAGATAGATAAATACATATTAACATGTCCTGATATAACTATCTTGTAGCAGGAAATAAAGTATTCCATGGTATTAAGTAAAACCTCACTATGCTTTCATAATATGCTTGCTTTCTGATTGCCAGTCTAGTTTATTACTCATATTTTGACAGTTGTTAGTCTCTAATAAATCAAAAATATTGACCTTTGTCTACTCAGTTAAACTATCAGTCAGGCCACTATCGGCATACATTAGGGAAAATATCAATTTACAGTAAAGGCGCATCTCATTTTATGTAAATGAAGATAAAAACTGGAGTATGCCCTAATATACCTAAAAAATGTATATATAAGTATTTTAATGTGAAATTAGTTTTCATCAATTGAATGAACCTATTTAGTGAGCTTTCAATATTGAAACTGTCCCCACAGAGTCAGTAAGAATTACATGCTGGGTTCTGGACAGAAATAAAGTTATAGTTAAGCATTAATTAGGTTGCACCGTAACCCACTTCCTTGCCGCTGCTTGCTAACCAAAAATCACATACACTAGGTACTGAACATTTGCATCCCCATTGTTCCTATAGATAGAACCTCTCATGTTATAATCATAAGGCTTTTGTTGAAGGATTGCTTAAGATGTTTTTCAGATCCTAAGTTCCAGTGGAATAGCTGATACCAACAAGATACCCTCACAGAGGAAATGAACCAGTTTCTTCATCTCCTCACTCTATGATTTCACCCTGTACTCTTCCAACAATAAATGATCCCCGCACCTCAGCCCACTACTCATCCAAACCCCATAAAATCTCTATCCCCAAACTACTCGGAAAGGTAGATTTGAGGTTTCCTACCATCTCCTCATTTGGCTGCCTTATGATGAAACCTCTTTGCTGCAAGTGTCTTGGTGTATTGTCGTGCATGCACCAGACAATGAACCTGGTGCATTTACAGTATGAGAATTTCCAAAGTCAACTCATCTGATACATTTTGATTGGTTGTCAACATAGTGTAATTCAATGAATTCAAGTGAATTTCATACTAAAACTGACTGAAAATGCTCACAAAGAAAACAAACCAGTTTTAACTTTTTTTAATAAAAGGCACCATTATTTTAGTGTCTATCATCATTATGAACCTTTTTTGTATATCTACTATGGAAAAGCTTTTGCAAGTTCCTAAAGCAGTCAACTGCTTTGAGAATTGTGTTCCATAAGTAGTTAAGTTTTTTGAAGGTAGAACACATATGTGTATAAAAGTGACCACAAAGAGTACTAAAGGCAGTAAGGAGCTTAGACTTCAGAGAAATGTTTCTAAGGCAAGTTGAGATGACTAGGAAGGTTTTAATAAGACAATGCAGTTAAGCTGTTCTTTGAAGTGATTAGATAAAAGGAGAAAACTGTATGAGGCACTGTTTCAAGTGGAATAAGTTAAAAAGATGGCAATGTATAGAAGGCAATAGAAAATCTACTAGACTAGGAGTATAGGGCTTTTTGGAAGAATAACATAGCAATGGATCATATAGATGGAAATAATTCAAACTATAGTTTGAAGTTCAGGAAGAAGCCTGGATTTATTTTCTTGAGGTACTGTGGCGCCTTTAAAGGTTGAGGAACTCAGGATGAGAAAATAAGCTAGGAAGCTCTATCTGTTCAGAAGAAGAAAGCAAAATAGAATCAGAAGAGATTGTAAGCCAGAAAGTCCAAAAAGAGAGTGCCCAAATTGTTAAGACTGTGGTAATAACAGGGATATTCAGGGTCAGAAGAATGCAATATGCAGTCCTGTGAACACCCTCTTAATCTAACAGGCATTCATTCAAGCAACATGTGTTAAGTCACAGCCATATTCCAGGCATTATTCTGAATCCTCATTACATATATGAGTAAAGCATAAACACTCACTGTAGCTGACTCTTTCCACTTCAACATGGAAGCTTTCCACCAAAATCCTTTTCTCTCTCGTCATGATCATCAAATCTCCTACACCCTAACCAAACAATTCAATCAGAGGTTTATTTTTTTTTAAAAATTTTGAAATGTTTGCAATATCTTTATTTGTTTTTCAGGTGGTCAATCAAAATTTTATTCCTCTGCTATATAATCCTTGTCCTCTATGAAATCGCCTGAAATCCCTGGAAGATTTTCTTCATTTAGTTCTAACAAGAGATTTTTAAATTTTCTGTCACCAAGGCCTTATCTGACACTTTGCTTCATCCTTAGAATTGGAAGACTTAATATATGATACAGGAAATGAAAAACAAAGAAATTAAACCTCCCACTGATGGGCTTGTGATGCCTGCAAATAAAATTGTTCAGTGACCACTAGGGGAAACAAAGATGAAAAATCAGAGACAGTAAAATAAGAAAACACAAATTTAGAAAAAAAAAATCCTAATGTAAACCCTAGGAAGTTGTGGTCTTATTTTACCTTCAGCATTTCAAAAATGTTGCACACTGAACCTGGAATTTCAGTAGCTTTTACTTCATTTATTTCCACAATCTTTCTCTTATGCTAACCATATCTTTATTTTTATAACTCACTGTGACCTGCCAGCATATACTCACACAAATCCACAAAAGGCATGGAAAGAAGAGCAAAGAGTTCATCAGATTCCAGACGTTTCAAAACCACCTGTCCATTGGCATTGTTGACTCTAGATCATGAAAGGCTGTAACATTTCCAGCAGAACAGAAAGTCCCCCAGCTTTGTTTTCCTTAAGGGATTTTAGACCATTTCCACAAAGACTAACTATTGCCTTTGCAGAGGAGACCTGATGCTTAAAAAATTACAGAATTAAAATAAAAGGAGACAAGCGGTGTTTCCATCTCTGTTGATAATCTCCATAATTAGTGTATTACACCTAGGAAAAGAAGCACGAAAGAGACTCAAGTGGGACCTAGGTGGGGCCCAGGTGCAATGAAACACTGCCTATGTAAAAACGGATTGGGTTTAGAAGAAAGGAAAAGTAAAGAATAAAAAAGTGCAAAAGGCCAGGGGAGTGTATGCATCTCAATCTTACAGACACCTGTTTCAAATAATTTATTTTTAACATCTCTACCAACTTTCTGATAGGTAATACAATTGATAGGAAATTAAATGAAAATACTGAAGAAAAGCTAAAGCTAAATTAAGAATAGGCTATTTTAGAATGACAAACTGTGCCAAAATACGGATGTGCAGCAAGACAGCATGTCATACTAAGAAATACTCAAATGAGATTTCACAAAGACAGAAATGTTTCAGGAGGAGACAAGGTGAGACACTGAAGTGTGCTGTGAAGAATAAACAAGCTTCAATGTGCAGGAAGAGGAGGCAGGAGTATGTGCACTGTGACAGCGCAGAGGAACCATTTTCAGCAGGCTTCAGTAAACAATAGGAGGCCTTGAAGCTAAGCTTACGTTGCACTTCAAACTCAACTTGTGGAGCATTCAGGAGAGAAACGCTCAGGGCAATTTGGGGCAGTTATCATAATCGCTTCAAATGAGTACTTCAGTACACATATTGTTAGATACCTGTGCATATAATTACTCACTTTTCAAAACATGAATTTCCATGCAATTGCCAATTGTTCCAAGACATTCTTGCTGATTATCTGAAAGAACTCAACTGTTGGAGTCTGGCCAGGCATATGCATGCAAATAAAGTAGAAAATTAAAGTTATTATGTGAAAAATTCAATAGAAACAGAGCCACTTGAACCATTCAGAGTACTAAAGTCACCCTATGACATGAATTTTCCTGTCATTTCATCTGCATTCACCAAGGACTCAAAAAAACAACCAGCCCCAGGGTTTGGGATGTCTGGCAAGTAGTCCTGCTTTGTAGGGATACCAACTCCAATAGAGGTGGCAGTTTTCTTCCTTCCCATCCTAGGAGCAACACACTGATCATCAAGGAGGCCCAAAGGACAGGGATTAGCTTTAGATTTCTCATACCTTTACAAGCGAAATGTAAGTCTAAATAAAATGTATTTGAGACTAGGCACTAGATTGCTGGTGCATGTGGATTTTGAGAAGTTAGTGCTGTGCATGTACACAGAAATTTCTGCGGAATAAAGAAACAGGGACTAACTATGGGAAAAAAATATTCCAGACCTTCCAATACAAAATTACATTTTTTTGTTAATGGTATAAGTCACTTGACTGTGAAGTTATTTCCACCTATTTTCTTGAAGCAATACTGAATGTTTCTCTTACACCAAATGTCTCCTTTAGTAACTTAGTTGTGATGATTTAAACTCATAATATCCCTTTGGCTTAAACCAGTGGTTCACAATGCTTGGTCTCGACACCAACATCATCGATATCACCTGGGAACCTGTTAGAAATGCATATTTTCAGAACCCACTCGAGACCTACTGAATCAGAAACTCGGGGATTAGGACCCAACAAATTGTGTTGTATTCCCTTCAGATGATTCTGATGTATATTCAAAATTGAGAACCATCAGCTTAAACCATTAACAATTTCAGTTAATTGTACGTCACTTATCTGAAAAAAGTAACTCATTAAGCAATTATAACCCACTTAAACATACATGAGTTATCATTTTAAGAGAATCAAGCCCAAGAATAAAACCTGACTCCACTGATGAAAAGGATAAATTAGGAGGGTCTCCTGGTACCAAGAAAAATGGATAGATGGTGCCAGAATGAGACTCCTAAGGAAGATCAATGGAATTTGGGAGGCTTTAGGCTGGAAGCAACCATCAAAGGAAATGAAAAAGGATTGACAAGGCATGACACATTAACTCTTCCCATAGGATAAAATTTTCAATAACCTGCCATTGGAAGTACTGTGCTAGACCCCAAACAAAATAAACAACACAATTGATAGCCAATCTACCAACATCGTTATACATTTGTAAATCTGTGTATGTGCGCATGTTCATATTTTTTAAGTGCTGACTATTACAAAAGACTGTGCTAAGAATTGTACATATATTATTCCACTTAATCATAATAACCTTATTTGAAAGGACCATTAATAATCCTGTTTTTACATATGAGAAAATTTAGGTTTAGCACAGAAATCTTGCTCAGGGCCATGTTAGAAATTTCAGAGAAAATGAAATCTGTCTAGCACTAAGTTCAGCCCTTAATGAATAAGCCAAAGGCAAATGATAGATGATGACCACTGGGTGATGGGTGGATATATATATATATATATATGGAATGAGAGAGTGACAGAGAAAGAGATTGATCAGTTGATCAAGGTGTATTAATAACTGTTTTCTGTAAAAGCTACATACTCCTTAAAATAGTAGATTATTCTCAATTTTGACAGGATACTGTTTTGTGTGTATGGGCAAAATCAGTTATTCCTCATTAGAATTTAGCTTTCACAATCCCTTAAAGAATAGATGTCATCTAGTAAAAATCAGTTTCTCTCTTTCATGCTCCTTCTGTTTCTCTCTATTTTCTCTCTCTGGATTTATTATCCCTTTAGCCCTATCCTCAAAGCTGTCATCATAGCTCAGCTGTCTAATATTTCTTCTTTATTGCTCCCATGCTTTCATCCACTCTATACCCAACTGCCATACTAAGCTTTTTTTTTTTTTTTTTTTTTTTTTGAGACAGAGTCTCACTCTTGCCCCCCAGGCTGCAGTGCAATGGTGCGATCACATCTCACTGCAACCTCCGCCTCCCAGGTTCAAGTGATTCTCCTGTCTCAGCCTCCTGAGTAGCTGGGATTACAGGTGCCTGCTGCCATGCCAGGCTAATGTTTTGTATTTTTCATAGAGACAGGGTTTCACCATGTTGCCCAGGCTGGTCTCGAACTCCTGAGGTCAGGCAATCCATCCGCCTCGGCCTCCCAAAGTGCTAGGATTATAGGCATGAGCCTCCACACCCAGCCTAATATTCTTAAATAAAACTCAGCTGTTAACACATCCTTTCTTTGCACAATAAGGCTCACATTGTCTTCCATATATACCTAATAAAATAGACAAGAAGTCCTCACCTTTGTAATCAAGTCCCTCCAAGATTGTTCCTAACCTGACTGTCTAGGTGTATTTTCTCTGCTCCTTTGCATAGGCCTAGGCTAAAAAAATCACTTAGTTATATACAATGTCTGCAACCTGCCCTGTGTTTTAGTATCTCTCTGTCTCACCTTCCACAGTTCCCTCCAAATACAATGTCTCCTGCGTCTAAATCTACTTGTTAAAATAATTCAATATTTAATATTTTTTTTACTTATTTTTACTTACTAAAATTTTACTTATTTACTCAACTAAAATGTTAACTCCTTGAAAATTCCTCTTACCTTCCCCTAGTTCTGATCCCTTTCTGACAACTGTGGCCATTTGTTTCCACATTTTTCATGGCATTTATTACTTGTTCCCTTAATAAATGAAAGCTGCTTAAGGACATAAGTAAAGGTAACATCAGAGGAAGTTTCACTAGTCACATCAATGTATATTTCGAGCTTTGCCAAATTCTAGCTGAGTGACCCTAGGTAAGTCATTTAACCTAGCTCTCCACTGACTCACTTAGCAAATTATGATAATAATGCATTTTTACAGGGTTGTTATAGTAATTAAATGAGGTAATATATACCTCTTAATATTCAACCACTAAAAACTATTCTTCAAATATATTGTTTTCATCCAAGATTGATACTATTACTAATTAGTATTGCCTCCTTATGGTTACTAGTATGATCCTTTGGAGTAGTCAGTCATTACATATTAGTTGGATAATTATTATAATTACTTCTTAAAGATTCTAAAGTTTTTGTACTCATATCAGCTTATTAGTACACAAAGAATGCTGTCTTTCAAACTACTCTCTTCATGAGGCTCTGAACGCAGATTCAAATTTAGTCTGATACTGCACAAAACATGTTAGACTTGTTCTTTTGAAATTGCTGTTAGGGTAAGTTTATATATCACACAAGAAATGTGCTCTCATTATAGTTATATCACCTTTTGACATAAAACATTCCTCAGACAGATGCCCAACCTTACAAAAGTTAGCTCTGAATAATTTGCAATTGTTGGCAAAAATCAAATCTAAACTCAAAGATAAATTTCCTACATGAGATATGGTCAAAATAATGTTATATTGGTTATATTAAGATACATCTAATACCTAGGCTATACATAAAACGTCATAACTATGATCACATTTGCACATATGAAGGAAGTGACAACTGTGCTGTGACTAACACCTGATTGATGGTAACTAAGTTGCCATCAATTTTAAATCACAAGCTGATTTCAAAGACGTTTTTAAAAATGAAAAAGTGTGACTGAGAATAAGTAAAATGCAATAATGGCAACCTCTAATACCTGTTAGGGATCCTATTTCACAAAGTAAAAATTTACAAGGCAAAAAGTTCTTTTTTGTTCTATAAATTTCTCTCTTAAATTTTGAGTTAATTTTTGTATATGGTGCAAAGAATGGATTGAGTATTTTTTGTTTGTTTTTGTTTGGGGGGACTTTTTTTTTTACACATGGACATTCAGTTGTTTAAAAACAATTTTTGAAAACACTGTCCCTAGTCTACTGAACTGTGGAAAGACAAAGTTGTCTTTGCAACTTTGTTGAAAAGTAATTGACTATACACACACACACACACACACACACACGTCTATTTCTAAACTGACTATTCTGTTCCATTAATCTACTTTATCTTGATGCAAGTACCATGCTGTTTTGGTGACTGTAGCTTTATAATAATCCTTGAAGTCAGATAGTGTTAGCCCTCCAACTTTATTCCTTTTGAGAATTATTTTGGCTATTCAATATTCTTTGAATTTACATGAGTCAATTATACCAAAAAAATCTACTATATATATTTTTGGAATCATGTTGTTGTATAGGTCAAGAAATTGATAAATACAGTTTTCAGATACATAATCATGGTATATCTGTTTAGTTAGGTTTTCTTCCATTTCTCTCAGTAATGTTTTATAGTTTCATACACAGGTCTTACACAACTCATACTGTATTTAGTCCTAAGTATTTCACAATTCTTTTTTTGTCTGTTTGTTTTTGTTTTGTTTTTGAGAAGGGGGTCCATCTATGTTGCCCAAGCTAATCTCAAACCTGGGTTCAGGTGGTCCTCCTGCCTCAGCCTCCCAAGTAGCTGGGGCTACAGGTACACACCACTATGCCCGACACACAGTTTTTGATAGTATGGCAAACAGTATTTTTTAAATGGCAATTCCTGAATGTTCGTGCTAATATTCTAAAATACAATCGATTTTGTATAATTGATCTTATATCCTGCAACCATACTAAACTCATTTATTCATTGCCATAGTTTTTTTCACATGCCATACAATTTTCTATGGAGATAATTATGTCATTTGCAAATGAAGACAACTATACTTTTTCTCCAATGTAGACTTTTTAAAAAATGTTTTCTTGCCTTATTGAACATATTATAACCTGCAGAAAATGTTGAATAGAAGTTGTTATGGCAGATTTTTGCCTTGTTTCTGATCTTACTGGGAAGCACTCTGTCTTCCACAGTTAATGATAATGTTAGCTGCAGGTTTTTTACGTATGCCTTTTATTGAAATAAAACAGTCTGATTATCTTTTAAGATGGCTGAAAGTTCTCATCAAGAATAGATGGTGAAATTTGCCTAATGCTTTATCTCAATCTCTTGAGACAACAATATATTTTTTCTAATTTAGTGTGTGATATGGTTTGAATTTGTGGCCCTGCCCAAATCTCATGTCAAATTATAATCCGCAGTGTTTGAAGAGGGGCCTGGTGGAAGGTGATTGGGTCATGGGGCAGATTTACCCCCTTGCTGTTCTTGTGACAGTAAGTTCTCATGAGATCTGGTTGTTTAAAAGTGTGTAGCACCTCCCTCTTCACCCTCTTCCTCCTTCTCTGGCCATATAAAACATACCTGCTTCCTCTTTACCTTCCACCATGACTATAGGTTTCCTGAGGCCTCCCCAGCCATGCTTCCTGTACAGCCTGCAGAACTGTGAACCAATTAAACCTCTTTTCTTTATAAATTACCCAATCTCATGTAGTTCTTTATACCAATGAGAGAAGGGACTAATAGAGTCTGTTAATACATTGAGTCACGTTGACCGATTTCTAATGGTAAACCAATCTTGCATTTCGGGGGGAAAAAACAACTTGTTATGATGTATTATCTTTTAATATATTGTTGGATTCACTTTACAAAATGTTGTAGAGAATGTATCTACAATTGTGAGAGATATTTGTAATTTTCCCTTCTTATGATATCTTTGTCTAACTTTGGTATCAGGGTAATCCTAGCCTCAAATAATGTGTGGAAAGCATTTCATTTTCTACAATTTTTCTGAAGGACTTTGGGTAGAACTGGTATTCTTTCTTTCTCAAATATTTGGTAGAATTCACCAGGTAAGTCATCCGGGTTTGGAGTTGTCCTTGTGGTAATGTTTTAAGCTAAAAAAATCAAAGCTTATAATAAATATAGAGCTATTTGAGTTACCTCTATTTTTCTTAAGTGAACCTTTTTAGTTTGTATTATTTAAGAAAAATTTTTCTACTATGTTGTAAAATTTACTGGCATAAAGTTGTCTATAGTATTGTCTTACTATCCTTATTACCATAGTATTATTTCATCATACCCCATGGTCTCTATTCTTTTACTATTTGTAGAAAATGTAGAAATTTTTCATATATATATATATAAATATATAAAATGATAAAAATAATATATATAATATATATAAATACATATGTAAATAATATATATATAAAATGGTAAAAATTATATCTTCTCTTTTTTACATGATCAGTCTGGCTAGAGTTTTATTAATTTTCCTTATTTGTTCAAAGAAGATCAAAATTTTATTGGTTTTCTCTTCTGTATTTTACTGACCTTTTCTTTAATCATTACTATTTTTTTTCTTCCTCATAACTTGGGATTAATTTGTTCTTTTTCAGTTCTTAAAGTAGAAGCTGAGGTCATTCATTTGCAATCTTTCTTGTTTTCTAACATAGGTGCTGTCTTAGTCTATTTGGTTTTGCTAGAAAAGAATACCTGCACTTGATAATCTATTCAGAAAAGAGGTTTATTTAGCTCACAGTTCTTCAGGATGTGTAAGAAGCATGGCACTGGCATCTACTTCTGTGAGATCCTTGGGCTGCTTCCATTCATGATGGAATGCAAAGTGGAGCCAGTCATGCAGTGATCACATGGTGAGAGAGGAAGCAAGGTGGAGAGGAAGGTGCCAGCCTCCTTTTAACAATCAGTTGTCATGGGAAGCAACAGAGTGAGAACTCACTCACCCCCAAGGGAGAGCATTAACATATTCATGAGAGATCTGCCTCCATGATCCAAACACATTAGGCTGCATCTCCAAAACTGAGGATAAAATTTCAACATAAGATTTGGAATGGACAGCATCCAAACCATAGTAGGTGTTTAGTACTATAAATTTCCCACTAAATATTTCTTTAGTGGTATCCCACATATTCTGATATGCTGTAGTTTTCTTTTTTATTCACTTTAAAATATTTACTAATTTCCATTTGATTTATTGTTTCAACTACAGATAATTTGAAATTGGGTAACTTAGTTTCTAAAAATTTAGGGATATTTTTTGAGAGATCATACTGTTATTGCTTACTACATGCCCAGCCATTAAAATATATATGAACAGGGATCAGGGACATATATATATACAGATATGTGTGTGTGTGTATATACATATGTGTGTGTGTGTGTGATATATACAGATATGTGTGTGGGGGGAGACATATATATGTATATATGTATATGTGTGTATATATGTATATATATGTGTATATATATGTATGTGTATATATATGTGTGTGTGTATATGTATATGTGTATGTGTGTGTGTATGTATGTATGTATGTGTATATATATATATATATATCCCTGTTCCAATTTTGCTGTTTTGATTCCATTCCTTTCTTTTGCTTTCAAGAATAGGCACCTAGGATAACAGATTGTTGAAGCAGCTGATCACAAGATGGACGTTGCGTGACTACACTGATGAAGTATCAAATTGCAAATAGACGCAACCTGTATTTTTGGGAACCATTTTGACTGTGAGGTGACAGAGCTCACAGTGATGAAAAGTGAGCTGGAAATTTTAAAAAGATATGTGCTTTAAAAATAAAGCACAGTGAAAGAGGTGGAGCAAGATGAAGGAACAGAAGCCTCCACCAATTGTCCCCACCAAAGGACACCAAATTAACAACTATCCACACAGAGAAAACATCTTCCTAAGAAAAATCGGGTGAGCACTCATAGCACCTGGTTTTAACTTCATATTGACGAAGGAGGCACTGAAGAGATAGACAAAACAGTCCTGAATCACCAATGCAACCCCTCTCCTACCCGCTACATTGGGGTGTGGTACAGAGAGCCTCTCTGGGTGCTGCAGGAGGAGAACACAGCAATGATGAGGCATTGAAATCAGTGCTATCTTGTTAGAGCAGAACCGAAACCTGGACCAAACTCACCTGATGCCCACCCACAAAGAGAGCATTTAAACCAGAAGTAGCCAGAAGGGAATTGCCTATCCCAGCAGTCCAAAACTGAGTGCCTACAAACTTTGCCACTGAGGGTCAAAGTGCTCTTGGTCTCTGAATAAACTTAAAAGGCAGTCTAGGCCATAAAGACTGCAACTCTTAGGCAAGTCCTAGGGCTGAACTACGCCCAGAGACAGTGGACTATAGAGGAGGCACAGGAAATATTGAGATGCCAGTTGGTGCAGCCAAGGAAGTGCTGGCATCACCACTCCCCTGACCTCAAGCTGCACAGCTTGCAGCTCCAAAAGAGATCCCTTCCTTCCACTTGAGGAGAGGAGAGTCAAGAGTGGGGAGGAATTTGTCTTGCATCTTGGATACCAGCTTAGCCATAGCAGAAGAGGGCACTGTTCAGAGTCATGAAGCTCTCATTCCAGGCCCTAGCTCCCAGATGACATTTCTAGACACACCTGGGATCAAAAGGGAACCCACTGCCTTGAAGAAAAGGACCCAGTCTTGCCAGCCTTCATCACCTGCCAACTGAAGAAGAGCTGTTGGGCCTTGAATTATCAGCAGTGATACCCAAGGACTACATCAAAGGTTTTGGTGAGAGACTTGCTGGCTTCAGGTACCAACACTGGCACAAGGGGGTAGGGCACCAAGCGGGCTCTTAGGGTCCCTCATTCCAGGACTTGACTCTTGGATGACATTTTCGGACGCGCCCTGGGTCAGAGGGGAGCCCACTGCCCTAAAGGGTGAGTCCCAGGCCAGGCAGCATTACCACAAGCTGACTTAAAAGACCTTGGGCCTTAAGGGAATATAAGTGGTAGTTTGGCAGTATTCTTTGTGGCCAGGGTTGGTGGTGGCTATGGGATGGAGCTCCTCTACCTTTGAAAAGGGGAGGGAAGAGTGTGAAGGACTATGTCTTGTGGTTTGAGTGCCAGCTCACCTGCAATACAATAGAACACCAGGTAGACTTCTGAGGTTTCTGACTCTAGTCTCTAACTCCCAGATGGCACTTCTGGACCCACCTTGGATTTGGGGAACCTCATGTCCCAAAAAGAGAAGGACATAGGCCTGGTTGGCCTTTACCACCTGCCAATTGTAGAGCTCCAGGGCCCAGGGAGTGGTTACAGTAGGCCTTGGGCAAGATTAAGAATTGTGCTGGCTTCAGGTCTGAACTAGAGCACAAATAATGATGGTGGCCACATGGGGCGCTATGTCACTCCACCTCAGCTTTAGGTGGCTCAGAACAAAGACTGTGTGTTTGGGAAAATGTAAGGGAAGACAACAAGACTCCCTGCCTGGTAATCCAGAGAATTATCCCAGATCATGGCCAAGACCATCAAGGTGGTACCTTCACAAGTCTGCAAGAAGCTCAGTGTTACTGGGCTTGGGGTGCCCCCTAAAGCAGAAACAGCTTAAATCACAACCACCTAAGTCTTTTCAAATACCTGGAAAGCCTTCCCAAGAAAGACAGCTACAAATAAGCCCAGACAGTGAAGACTACAATGAACCTAAACTCTTAAATGTCCAGACAACAAAGAACATCTACTAGCATCAACACCATCCAGCAAAACCTGACCTCACCAAATGAACTA
Organism: Pan paniscus; assembly: GCF_029289425.2. NCBI lineage: Eukaryota > Metazoa > Chordata > Mammalia > Primates > Hominidae > Pan > Pan paniscus. Next base: position 173,838,891 of record NC_073254.2, read on the forward strand.
AATAAGGCACCAGAAGCCAATTCTGGACAAACAGAGATATGTGACCTTTTAGACAAAGAATTCACAATAGCTCTTTTGAGGAAACTCAAAGAAATTCAAGATAACGCAGAGAAAGAATCCAGAATTCTATCAGATAAATTTAACAAAGAGATTAAAATAATTAAAAAGAATCAAGTAGAAATTCTAGAGCTGAAAAATGTAATTGGCATACTGAAGAATGCATCAGAGTCCTTTAATAACACAATTGATCAAGCAGAAGAAAGAATTCATGAGCGTGAAGACAGGCTATTTGAAATCAGCCAGAGGAGACAAAAGAGAAAAGAATAAAAAACAATAAAACACACTTACAGGACCTATAAAATCCCTCAAAGAGTTATCTGCAGATAACCTGTCACAGGACTTTTCATTCTTCATAAACATGTGAGTCAATTCCCCTAATAAGTCCCCTTTCACCTATCTATCTATCTATCTATTTATCTATCTTATTGGTGGTGTCTTTCTGAAAAATCCTGACTAATACAACCCACTCTTTTGTTATAACAGTGCGGTATTAGGGTTCTCTAAAGGGACAGAACTAATAGGATAGATGCATATATGAAGGGAAGTTTATTAGGATAATTGACTCACATGATCACAAGGTAAAGTCCCACAGTAGGCCGTCTGCAAGCTGAGGAGCCAGGAAGCCAGTCTGGGTCCTAAAACCTCAAAAGCAAGGGAAACTGACAGTGCAGCCTTCAGTCTGTGGCCAAAGGCCTGAGAGCCCCTGGCAAGTCACTGGTGTAAGTCCAAGAGTTCAAAAGCTGAAGAACTTGGAGTCTGACAGTCGAGGGCTAAAAGCATCCAGCTTCTAGCTGGATGGAGTCCGGAAGACTCAACCAGTCTAATCCTTCCAAGTTCCTCTGCCTGATTTTATGCTAGCCAGGCTGGCAGCTCATTAGATGGTGCCCACTCAGATTGAGGGTGGGTCTGCCTCTCCCAGTCCACTGACTCAAATGTTAATCTCCTTTGACAACACCCTCACAGACACACCCAGGAATAATACTTTGCATCCTTCAATCCAATCAAGTTGACACAATATTAAGCATCACAAGTGTCTACTAAGAGAATTAATTTTTAAAGATCAAAATAAATAAGACAATGACTCTGCCCTCAAGCAACTTGATGAAATTTAAATACTTAGGAAAATACACAAAATTAACACTAATATGAAAATGAGAAATATCTAGTTATGGTAAGAAAGTTCTGAAACCAAAAACACATGAGCGATTAGTTCTTGATTGAGAAGAGTCTCAAATAAGTCACATATTTGTATCTTACCTTTAATTAGTATTATTTAGGTCTCTAAGGTTTTCACAAGTAAGATTTCATTTACTCTTTTACCACAGTTGTAGTGGGTAAAAATCATTGTATCCCTTAAAAATGAAAGAGAAATAGATGTTCAGAAATATTTATTGATTTATCCAAAGTCACACAACTAGTATACGAAACAGCTCAGATTTTCAACCCCTTGTTCAGTGTTATCAAATATTATCTTGGAAAATGTGACAGTAAGAAATTATAATAATCTCCAATCAACATACCTTTTGTAAATAGAGATTTTGAACGGTTTGAAAACATTATCTTCTAAAGAAGACATGATAAACACCTTGGAAATATGCTTATCTTATCATTTGTTCACCATCATTAATTTCAAAGGTTAACTACAGCCCAGAAGCTGTCAGGTTTGACAGATTAATGGAGCTGAAATAAATGGCATGTTGCCCTTGCTACAAAGTACAAGTATTGTAAGTGACATGTCTTTGGATATAATGAAGTTTTAGAACACAGCATGTTGGTAAAGATCTGAGAGTCCTTTATCCTCAGAGGTCCTGCTTTGGGCCTGACTGTGTTTAATACATCAGTTCTAAGAGGAATCGAGATCTGGCAGCTGCTCAGGTCTGACGATTTATTGACTCTCACCTGGAGATAACCCTTCTTAAACTCTTTGCTGCCATATCTTGAAAAAGCGTTGTAAAATATTTCAAGACTGCAGACTCTTCTCTGAAAATGGGGAGGGGAAACTTAACAAATATATTTTGACTATATTTTTATAACGATAAAAGCCCTTCAAATAACCCACTACACACACACACACACACACACACACACACACAAACACACACAAATCCAACTATGCAAATGAATTCTCAAGACAAAATCCTCGTCTTCTAATTCTCCTAATTTGATTGCCATTGTGAAGACACAGTAATTTAAAAATTAGTGAACCATCACCATTCTTGTCTTCTCATGTATAGCTGGAGCTGTTGTGGGTGACTAAGTAGTAAGAGAAATAAAGATTAGGAGGAAAACACTAGGCATACTTTATCACACTGACAAATGAATAGTGAATGGACCCAGTAAAAGATGGTGTTCACATAGGAACCTACCAGGAGATGAAATTAAAATGTAGATGAGAAAATGCCTAGTCTCTGTGCAGAGCAGCATTGTACCTAGTTGCTTAAAATGATAAAGCCATTTGAGCTGTGGCCTAAGGCAGCATGGAGGGATTTGGATTAGATGTACACTATCAACTTTCAGAAAAGAAAAGCCCGTGCAGAAACAGTGATGACCGCTATAAATGCAGTATGCAGGGAAAGAAAATGTCAGCTCAGTCAATAACGTCTCTGTCTCCACTGGCCTACCCCAGGCCTCCACAGACACATGAAAGCTTACTGCATACGCAGATGTCACTTTGTGGTGATTTGCACTCCACTGACTCTTACTAGTTATGTGATATTTGGAAGGTTGTTATATTCTCCAATCTTTACCCTTTAGTTAAATAGAGATTTTAAAAAAATGGGCCAGGTACGGTGGCTCATGCCTGTAATCCCAGCACTTTGGGAGGCCGAGGCGGGCGGATCACAAGGTCAGGAGATCGAGACCATCCTGGCTAACATGGTGAAACCCCATCTCTACTAAAAATACAAAAAATTAGCCGGGTGTGGTGGCGGGCGCCTGTGGTCCCAGCTACTCGGGAGGCTGAGGCAGGAGAATGGCATGAACCCAGGAGGCGGAGTTTGCAGTGAGCGGAGATAGCACCACTGCACTCCAGCCTGGGCAACAGAGCAAGACTCCATCTCAAAAAAAAAATTAAAAAATTAAAAAATGAAAAAAGTGATTACACTAGATTGTCATGGAGGAAAGGAATGAGATAACGCATGTGAATGAAGAAGCAGAATCTTCAGGGGTACAGAGTTGCAGCCTGATAAATGAGAGCTATAAAAAGTCAAAGAATGCTCCTTCCTTTAAAAACTCCTATATGGTGTTCATTTGATTTTTGGCATTACATGCAAACGAGTCTCTTCTCTATCTTAACCTGATCAACCACATCACCAACTCTTCTCCCATCATGAACTCTTAAATCTTGCCACATCAACCCTCCAACACACCAAGTCCCTTCTCCGTGATTCTATACACCATTACATCTGCCTGAAAAAGTCCTTTACTCCTCCACCCAATAAACTCATCCTTTAAGACTCACAGTCTTCTGTGAAGCTTTTCCATCATCTGCTATAGTTCAACCTATCCAATAATCTGATGAGGTCTAATTCATGCTTCTTTTAGACACTCTGAGCTTCTAGAAAGCAAAGGCATTCCACGTATTTATTAATTCCTTTATTCATCCAACTTTCAATGACTGTCACCTCTGTACTGGGAGATAAAAGTACATTTTTGGAGGTATTGGAATACCCTTTACTGAAGCCTTTTCTTTCTGTGGCTGACACTAACACAATAGTTGCTTAATAAGAAGAAAAGCAGAGAACCCTTGAGAGAAGAAAGAAAAATGTCTTTCCTTCAAACTCCTAATTACTTGACACCATCCCCCCAAAAATAAAGTCATGCGAATCTTCTTCGAACATTTTTCTTTATTTCTATATATAAAAGCCAAGTTCCTCTGTTGTCTTCCATTAAAATTTGTATTAATTTCATCTATAATTTGTTTTTACACTTGTTTGCATGTTTGTTTCCCTCTTCTAAACTGAAAATTCCCTCGGGATGGAAACTCTTACTTATGTCTTAGCACAATGCCTGGCAGATAGCATGTGTCCTATACGTATCAGTTGAATGAATAAACAAGGAATAAATTAGTAAAGTTTTTCTTTCCAGCACAATTTCACGTTGGTCTTGCCCAGTAGCCAAACATCTTTGGGTTCTTATACTCTGAATCCCAAACCCCAAAACATCTGCTGGTCAAGTCAGGCCTTTAATTTTGAAATGATCAAAAACACGATTTAAGTTTAGGATTTCCATCTTCTCCAAAGATAAAGTATTTGTTCCAACTGAGTGAAGTTAACACGAAGAAAAGAGGAAGTATAGGAAATATCAGAGAATATTTACGCATACTGTGGCACTGAAAGGAGAAAATTAAATGTTTGAATTCCTCTCCGCTATGCGTGTGGGATAAATAATTTCCTTTCTTCTAGAGTGCTTATTCACTCATTTAAGACAGAGAAATACGCTAGCTACCAAAGTTCCCAGTTGCTCTCTCACATAAAGTTATAAAGATCATTGACTTCTTTCTTTTTACCTTTCTATCGATTTAATTCTCACCACTTTGATCATTTGGCCTGAGAAAGAATACTTTTCTCTATTATACCTCAGTAATCACACAGTTGCATTTGTGTTCTTACGTTATTGTAAGGTGACTATATTGACATTGAAATAAAGCATATGCTTTACTCTTTAACAAAATCAACATTTTATTTTTCTAAAAGATGTAATCATTTTCTACTTTGGGATATCGTCTTGTAAGTTTGAACTGATCTGACCAAAATTAGACACTTACTGACTGGTCGGGAAATGACAATGATAATCTACATTGAGAACAAACAGAATGTGTTTTGGAAATGACCTTGACTTCATGAAACCACTCTTCTAGTCTGCATTTAACATGCTTTGTCCTAGTGATTAATTAAAATAATGTCACTGGAAAGGAAAGTCAATAAGACTTGGCTGGGAATAATACTGCTAGCCTGAATCACAAATGATACAGTCTTTAGTTTCATTGAAAGAAGAAAAGCTGCCTCTAATTTTAGTTTGCAAGAGAAAGTACAATTTGGCATTGTGGCCCCTCATTGCTTTGTACAAAGTAATTGAATGTCCACCACACCTTCAATAGTGGTGTTACAGATACCCCAAATCCCTAAACACCTTGACTTTACACTGGCAAAGCCATTATATGTATTTATTCCAACCATTTTTAATAGAATATCTTCTCAGCTGGAGGACTATGTTGATCTTGCTGTATTATTTTGTCTGGAATATTAATCTACTCTAGCTTATTAAATCATTTTGGTCAATCAATTATCAAATATTTGAATTTTGGCTACACAGCAGACACTTTAAAGCAAACATATGCAGAAATGACTTATATATTCTTTTCCATTCTCTCAGTTTTCACTAATAGAATAACTATGCTTTTTAATTTTGTCATAAACTTCTAATTTCTCTGTAAAGTCATCAAAAAAAGTTTGTCCCATCTAGTATCCATTTCCTGTTTTGGTAGAAGTGCCCTCACGTCATTCATTTCTGCATGATGCAGTTTCAGGAAAAGCCAGCCCCACACTGTCTTTAGAGGCATCCCTCTATTCAACACTAGGCTAATCAGCATCATTACATTCCCCTCCTTTTTCTTATGGACTTTCCTTCCCTCCCTCCCTCCCTTCCTTCCTTCATTCCTTCCTCCCTCCCCCACTTTTCCTCCCTCCCTTCCTTTCTTCCATCCTTCCTTTCTCTTTCTTAGAGGTTGATTCACTTAAGCCAACAAGAATGAAGTCCAGAACTTTGATTTAAAGGTTTAAAGAAGATAGTCTTCCTTCCTGTAAAGAGCAACAGAAGACACAGTCCAGAAGGTGCTGGCAGCCATCTTGGTTCCAAAACCTGAGTGCTGATGAGCCTCAGAACACCTGGCACTGAGGTAACACACCCTGATCCATCAGATTTTTTAATATGCTTGTTTGCCTGAATAAAGTATCACCTGGAATTACACTTGCCCTGAAAACACCTGATATATTTCCCTCCCAAAATGTCCTTGTTTGGCTTAGGCCAGTTTCAATTGTTCTTTTCTTTTTTAACTTATATTTTAAGTTCAGGGGTGCATGTGCAGCATGTGTAGGTTTGGTACATAGGAAACCATGTGTCATGGAGGTTTGTTGTACCGATTATTTCATCACCCAGGTATTAAGCCTAGTATCCATTAGTGATTTTTTCCTCATCCTCTCCCTCCTCCTACCCTCGGCCCTCTGATAGGCCCCAGTGTGTGTTGTTTCCTTTTATGTGTTCATGTGTTCTCATCATTTAGCTCCCACTCATAAGTGAGAACATGTATTTGATTTTCTGATTTTCTGTTCCTGCATTAGTTTGCTAAGGATAATGGCCTCCAGCTCCATCCAAGTCCCTGCAAAGGACATAATCCTGTTCTTTTTTATGGCTGCATAGTATTCTATGGTGTATATGTATCACATTTTCTTTATCCAGTCTATCACTGATGGGCATTTGGGTTAATTTCATATCTTTGCTATAGTGAACAGTGCTGCAGTAAACACATGTGTGTGTGTGTCTTTATATGGAATGATTTATATTCCTTTGGATATGTACCCAGTAGTAGTGAGAGGTGAAGCCAGCTGAGCTTCTGGGTTGGATGGCAACTTGGAGAACTTTTGTGGCTAGCTAAAGGAATGTAAATGTACCAATGGGCACTCTGTAAAATCGCACAAATCAGCACTCTGTGTCTAGCTAAAGGATTGTAAACGCACGAATCAGCACTCTGTAAAATAGACCAATCAGTGCTCTGTAAAATGAACCAAACAGCGCTCTGTAAAATGGACCAATCAGCAGGATGTCGGTGGGGCCAAATAAGGGAATAAAAGCTGGCCACCTGAGCCTGCAGCGGCAACTCGCTCGGATCCCCTTCCATGCTGTGGAAGCTTTGTTCTTTTGCTCTTCACAGTAAATCTTGCTGCTGCTCACTCTTTGGGTCCACACTACCTTTATGAGCTGTAACACTCACCGTGAAGGTCTGCAGCTTCACTCCTGAAGTCAGCGAGACCACAAACCCACCAGGAGGAACAAACAACTCTGGACGTGCCACCTTTAAGAGCTGTAACACTCACTGCCAAGGTCTGCAGCTTCACTCCTGAAGTCAGCAAGACTATGAGCCCACCAGAAGGAAGAAACTCTAGACACATCTGAACATCTGAAGGAACAAACTCTGGACACACCATCTTTAAGGACTGTAACACTCATCATGAGGGTCTGCGGCTTCATTCTTCAAGTCAGTGAGACCAAGAACCCACCGGAAGGAACCAATTCCGGACTCAGTAGGATTGCTAAGTCAAATGGTATTTTGGACTTCAGGTCTTTAAGGAACCACCACATTTTCTTCCACAATGGTTGAACTAATTTACACTCCCACCAACAGTGTATAAGTGTTCCTTTTTCTCCACAACCTGCCAGCATCTGTTATTTTTTGACTTTTTAATAATAGTCATTCTGACTGGTATAAGATGGTATCTCAATGTGGTTTTGATGATGATCAGTGATACTGAGCTTTTTAAAATATGCTTGACCACATGTATGTCTTCTTTTGAGAAGTGTTTGTTCTTTGCCCACTTTTTACTGGGGTTGATTTTTCTTTTAAATTTGTTTAAGTTTTTTATAGATGCTGGATATTAGGCCTTTGTCAGATGCACAACTTGCAAAAATGTTCTCCCATTCTGTAGGTGGTCTGTTTATTCTGCTGATAGTTTATTTTTCTGTGCAGAAGCTCCTTAGCTTAATTAGATGCCATTTTTCAATTTTTGTTTTTGTTGCAATTACTTTTGGTATCTTCATCATGAAATATTTGCCCATGCTTATGTCACGAATGGTATTCCCTAGATTGTCTTCCAAGATTTTTGTAGTTTTGGATTTTACATTTATGTCTTTAATCCATCTTGAATTAATTTTAGTTTATGGTGTAAGGAATGGGTCCAGTTTCAATTTTCTGCATATGGCTAACAAGTTATCCCAGTGCCATTTATTGAATAGGGAATCCTTTCCCCATTGATTATTGTTATCAAGTTCATTGAAGATCAGGTAATTGTAGGTGTGCAGTCTTATTTCTGGGTTCTCTATTCTGTCCCATTGGTTTCTGTGTCTGTTCTTCTATGAGTACCATGCTGTTTTGGTTACTGTATCCATGATTATCTCAACAGATGCAAAAAAGGCTTTCAATAAAATTCAATATCCTTTCATGTTAAAAACTTTCAACAAACTAGATATTGAAGAAACATACCTCAAAATAGTAAGAGCCATCTATGACAAACCCACAGCCAATATCATACTGAATGGGCAAAATCTGGAATCATTCCCCTTGAAAACCAACACAAGAAGGATGTCTTCTCTCACTACTCCTATTCAACATAGTATTGGAAGTTCTGGATAGAGCAATCAGCCAAGAGAAAGAAATAAAGGGCATTCAAAAAAGGAAGAGAGGAAGTCAAACTATCCCTGTTTTCAGATGACATGATCCTGTGTCTAGAAAAACCCACAGTCTCAGCCCAAACGCTTCTTAAGCTGATAAACAACTTCAGCAAAGTCTCAAAATATCAAATTAATGTACAAAAAATGCTAGCATTTCTATCCACCAATAACAGGCAAGCTGAGAGCCAAATTATGAATAAACTTCCATTCACAATTACCACAAAAAGAATAAAATACCTAAGAATACAGCTAACAAGGGACACAAAGTATCTCTACAAGGATAACCACAAAACACTGCTCAAAGAAATCAGAGATGACACAAACAAATGGAAATACATCCTATGGTCATAGATAGAAAGAATCGATATTGTTAAAATGGCCTCACAATCATGGTGGAAGGCAAGGAGGAGCAAGTCACATCTTACGCGGATGGCAGCAGGCAAAAAGAGATAGCTTCTTCAGGGAAACTCCTAATTATACAACCATCAGATCTCATGAGACTTATTCACTATCACAAGAACAGCACAGGAAAGACCTGCCCCATGATTCAGTAACCTCCCACTGGGTCCCTTCTACAAGATGTTGGAATTCAAGATGAGATTTAGGTGGGGACACAGCCAAACCACATCAGAAAAAGTATAACCAAGGATGGGGCCATTCTAACCTTGCATGACTGCACAGATTGTTTGCCCCTAAAGCTGGCTCTGAAAAAAGTAATAAATCTTTAGTCTAACTCCATACTACTATTTACAATGTAACTAATTTGTGTTGGTCTTTGTACCATACAGATATAAGACTGAAAGTTTGATTTGATTGCAAATATATGATTTTACATAATATACATAATTTTAAATACACAAAGACAAACAATTGAAATAATATTTAGAAGTAGCTTCAAAAATATATAATTTTTCCATGAAAAGCAAATCAATCATGAAAGATCAGAGACAGTGTTAATTCAACTGTAGAGTGTATTTGAGCATGAGACTCTTTGTCCTACCTTCTCATGCTACCAGATTTTACTATTTTTTGAGGTGTTTTCAACATAAAAACCTCTGTTGTGGTGTTGTTGCTTGAAGTAACTTCAAGTAATCATTTCTTAAATTACCACTGACTATATTCCATCATAAATATTAATGAGTCAGTAAATGCTTCTGTCATTATAATTATGAGACACTCATGCTTGGTTGCCAATTGTGGTGACTAAACCTAGGTATGTACGCTTGAGGCTACATAAAATCAGAAACAAGTTTATAATTCATCATTACAAAATTATATTAAAGGAAAAAAGTCATTTCCCTTTGATTTTATCATCATATATTTCTTTCAAAAATCATTAATGTGTATAAATGTTAATATAGCTATTCACATTCACGTTGAAAAACTGAAAATCACAGGACATATTTCAAATAAAATATAGTTTGAACATAATCCATGGAAGACAGATTATGCTGTGCATAAACTTCTGTAGTCTGTTATTTCTACTTAAGATTATATCTTGAGCATGTCTTTCAAAATAATTAAATGTTACAGACTTGATTTCAGTAGTTAAATTTTGCCCTATTGTATTTTTTCCATTAACCATTTACTTAATGTTATTATTGAACACGTAGGTTACTTCTAATTTTTTACTATTAATAAATTCTGTTATGTGGAATATCTCATATGTGCATCTTGGTTGCATCTATTATTTCCTAAAATAAAGTTATTGAGATAGGATTGCAATGGTCAAAGGGTAAGAAGCCAAAGAAGCTGGATTACTGGCTCAAAACACTTCTAATACCAAAAAATTTTAAGATTATACAATTTACTTTTCTACACAGTGTAAATTTATTTGTTTTAGAAAAATATACAAGTCCTTAACTTACATTGTACACCAAATAAATTCCAGATGAATAAATATTTAAAAAAAGATAAATGTAACTGATCTAGTTGAAAACTTAGCTAAATATGTATGTGACCAAAACAATATTATCACCATGAAAAATATTGATAAATACATTATGACAAATTAGAATTAAATGTTTCATTAATAAGTATTTCATAATTACAAATAAAAGACAAAAGAAAAATTGATTTACGACTGCTTGATTAGTGAATGGCAAAAACATTTAGCATCTTAATAAAAAGTGCCCTTCCAAATAAATAAGAACTAAGAACATCATTAACAGCCCAATAGGTAAAGAAGCAAGGATGTTCAGATGAATAGGAAATACTGGAAGAAGAAAGGCAAGTATATAGTAATTATAGGAAAAATATTTAAGCTCTCTAATAATTAAAGAAATTAAAATAAAAACAAAGGACTTTTTGTAAGATTGGTGTCATTGGTAAATGATAATGCCTAAGGCCAGGTGTAGATCTGATAAAAATAATCTTCAAGGACAATTAAGCACATGTATTAAATATCTTCCAAAAAAATCTTAGGAGGCCAGGTGCAGTGGCTCACACCTGTAATCTCAGCACTTTGGGAGGCCAAGGCAAGCAGATCACTAGGTCAGGAGTTCGAGACGAGCCTGACCAACATGGTGAAACCCTGTCTCTACTAAAAATACAAAAATTAGCCAGGTGTGGTGGTGCACATCTGTAATCTCAGCTACTCAGGAGGCTGAGGCAGGAGAATCGCTTGAACCCAGGAGGTGGAGGTTGCAGCGAGCCGTGATCGTGCCACCGCACTCCAGCCTGGGCAACAGAGCCAGACTCCATCCGCCCCCCACCCCCTCCAAAAACAACCTTAGGAATTTACTTAAGAAAAAAAAATTAAGTTTATGTAGAGATTTATCCACAGTAATGCTTTGATATATAGTAACAATAACCTGGAAAGAGCCCAAATGCCTGGTAATAGAAAATTGGTAAAATTAACTGTGGTCTATCCACATAATATCATGCAATGTTGTCATTAAAACAGTTTCACAAGGTCGGGCCTGGCGGCTTATGCCTGAAATCCTAGCACTTTGGGAGACTGAGGCAGGTGGATTGCTTGACCTCAGGAGTTCAAGACCAGCCTGGGCAAAATGGTGAAACCCTGTCTCCACAAAAAAAACAAAAATTAGCTCAGCATGGTGGCTCCCACCTGTAGTCCCAACTACCTGGGGGCCTGAGGTGGGAGAATCACTTGAGCTCAGGAAGCGGAGGTTGCAGTGAGCCAAGATCACACCACTGCCACTATACTACAGTGTGGGCGACAGAGTGAGAGTCTGTCTCGAATAATAATAATAATAATTTCAAAAAATATGTTTTAAGACATGAGAAGGCATTTGCAATTAGCTAAGTGAAAGTAGATTACAAGGTCCATTGATATTCAAACATCCATACATTTATTTAACAAAACCAAGACTGACATTTTACAGACCAAAATATTAGCATGGTTGTTCTTTTCTTTTTGCCCTTTTGAGTTTTCTTAAAACGTATGTATTCCTCTTCTAATTTTAAGTTTCTAGTCTTTTATTTCAAAACTCCCTCTGCAACTGCTAAGAAACATATTAACAAAGTATAAACAGCACAAGCCTAGAACGAGAGTGTGGGAAACTTTTGCTAGTATCATTTTACAGAGGTCCTTATTTCTGGAACAGAAACATATTTATAATCCAATCCTAGCAAACTTATTCTCCAGTTTGAGAAGAATAACTGTTACATTTCCATGATAAAAGAACAAGCTGATGTGATGTTTGTAGTGTGTTGCAGGCATTTGTCTGGTGCAATTGTGTTAAGCAAGCTCTAATTTGCTCCTACATGCATTGTATCTTTCTCTAAAAGGAAGAATACAGAATAAATGGAAAATTGTCACTCTTAGCAAGTACCAGAGCAGTACTTTTCCCCACTGTTCTTTTTTAAGGCCTTTTAATACTCGAGATTACATCCTCTGGGGTGTGGTTCTTTACTAGTTATCCTTTCTTCTTATTTTCAGGTGGTGGTAGTCTTTGAATGTGGGCAGAAATACTGGTAAACGGGAGGGGAGAGAAGGGATGTTTCCTAGTTGTGTCATAGTCGCTGAAGCTGCCATTTTAGAATTGCATCTGTGTGGGAATCCAGGACTCGGCTCCTTTCATAACCTTAATTAAATAGTTAAGAAGACCCAGAAAAAGATAAAATCCCCAAAATGGTTCCCAGTGATTTTTGCCTTGTAATGTTCATGCCTCCATGTAATCTTCTCTCGCAATGAATAGGGCTGACTGTGTAACCAATAGGATATTGCAGAAATGACAGAATGTGACTTCGGAGGCCAGGTAATAAAAGATACGGTGGCTTCTGCCTTGTTCTCTCTTGCCTCACTGACTCTGAGGGAAGATAGCCGCCATACTGGGAGAAAATTCAAGCAGCCTTACAGAAAGATGAGGCCTCCTGTCTACAGTCTGCATCAATTTGCAATCCACATGAGCCACCTTAGAAACTGATTCTCCACCTGCAGTAGGTCTTCACATAGCTGCAACTTCGTATAACATGCTAGATGCAATTTCATGAGAAACCCCAAGTAAGGACGTCTCTCATCTGAGCCACTCACAAATCCCTGACTCATAGAACCAGTGTGGGATAATATATGTTTATTGTTTGAAGCTGAAAGGTTTGCAGTTATTTGTTACACAGCAATAGCTAAGTAATACAATGTGTAATAAACAATCTAATACATGAATTTCAGGATGCTTCCCTACCTTGAGACAAGATAAAAGTACTTACTTTCCTACTGCATAGAAGATTGTAACACCGACTGTGTTTGAGTATGAACATGAGAAAAGAAATGGATCTTAGTATGAAGCAAACACCGATAAAAGAGAAAGGAGACAGAAACTGGGACCTTGATGACATTACTGAGGCCTTGAAATAAGTCAGCACTTTTATGGAATTTCTAAATTTGTGAAAGAATAAATACCTTTACCTTTAAATCATGAGACCAGTTTCAGTTGCATTTTTAATTATTTCCAGCACAACACTGCCTAGCTGGTACAAAATGTACATATAGTCTCTCAAAACATGCTTTCATTCTCCCACCACCACCTGACTTCCATCCTCTTCCATGCTCAAACACATACGTATCTAATGCATCTGTCCTCTTTGGCGAGCCCAAAGAAACTTAAACATGCTACATTCTTTCATATTCCCATCGTTTTGCACTTGCTTTCCACTCTCCCTGGAAAGCCCTTTATTCACTTGCTAATTTCTTACAAATTTGAGATCCAGTTAAGTAGTGATCTTCTCTGTGCATGTTCCTGGACTCATCCTGGAAGAATTAGATATTTCCTTCTCTCTTATCACCTGGCATTTTAATCAAATCTCTATTATAATATTTTCTATATTATACTATATTACGTATCATTCTGTCTTCTTTTCCTACTATTTTCTAATAACCTTGAGAGCAAGAACCATTTCTAATTCAACTTTCTAACTCAGGAGTTTAGCTGAGCACTTGACAGATGGCAGATGTTCATTCAAAAGTTTTTGAATTAATCAATTGATTAAAAGTGCTCTACACATATAAGTAGTGCTATCCTAACATAAAGTATACGAATTAGCACCAATTCTAAATTCGAAAAATCTTGGCCCCTATGGCAGTGATTCTCAAACGTTAGTGTCTGCAAAAATTGCTCAGAATGCTTAATAAAATGCCAATTCCCAAAGACCCACCACTAGAAATTCTGATTCAATATTTGTTAGACACAGGGATCCATCTTGGTGTTCCTCATTTACTAATCCTGTAAGCTCGGGAATATAACTTCACCTCTCTGTTCATCCATTTCTCCATCTGCAAAGTGGGGATGCTAATATTACCTATATTGTTTGATCATATTGTCTTATTTGTCAGGAAATAAATAATAAATGAGAAAAATTGGCATGGAGCCTAAAAAATAGGTATCTGAAAAACAATATTACGTATGGGTAAGCACATAAATGCTAGAGCCAAATTTCCTGGGTTTCAATCATGGCTCTGGTCTCGCAACTGTGTATTTTAACCTCTGGGTCTCTGTTCTCTCAATTGTAAAATGAGAATGATAATAATACCAATCTTTTGGGATTATTATGAGAATTAAAACGAGTTAAAAAAAAATACATATAAAGTTCTTAGAACAGTTCCCGGGACACAGTAAGCATTACATGGTCTTGCTAGTCCTATTATTTTAGAGTCATTAAAGCTTTCTTGTAGAATATTTGTCCAGTGGTAGTCCTATTTTTCTTTGCTCAGTTAAGAATACGTGCAGCTTCTTTTGAGAGGACCTCCACTTTTCAGCAACAGACACAAGCTATGCTTTCCTGAGCCACAGCAAATACCTACAAGCTAGAGTCCCCAGCAGCCTCCTGGAATGTCTATACTCCCTGGCTTCCACAGACCTATCCACAGATGTGGACCTTAGAACAGGGTCATTGAAAGGCTCAGTTCATCTTTTTATTTGAGGGCATATGGTCAACTCCAAATCGTTGTGTGTTGTTATTTTGTTGTTTTTGTGAGAGACTTGAATTCTACTTCCAAATAGATGGTCGGAACCCAGAAAAGAATTTATAAAGTAAAGAAAGGTAAGAATCCAACTTTACTTTGATTAAGGAAGAGATCCATTCATCTGAAAATGTTTGAGGTATAGTAAACATCTACATTATAATTGAAATTCAGTAAATATGCACATATTAGTCAACTGAACAGAGAACTGACTAGAAGAACTCCCATCTTTATAAGATGTTTATATACTATAGTTGTTGTTTGGTCAGTTGGCATATCTTACAAGAGCTAGTGAGTTCTTATAATCCTGCTAGGTGTCTGGTGCCACCAATATCAATGCCTGTAAGCACAGTGCCTCACTGCCTCTCAAATACAGTCAGACTTTATTTAACAGTGGGTGTACATTCTGAGAAATGAGTTAGGTGATTTTTGTCATTGTGTAAACATGATAAAGTGTATTTACACAATCTAGATGTCATAGTCGACTATATGCCTAGGCTATATGATACAGCCTTTTGTTTCTAGACTGCAAACCTAAACAGCGTGTGACTGTGCTGAATACTAACTGTAGGCAATTGCAACATAATGGTAAATATTTGTGTATCTAAACTTATCTAAGTATAGAAAAGGTACAGGAAAAATACCGTATTATAATCTTATGGGAGCATCATTGTATACGTGGTCTGTCATTAACCAAAATGTTCTTATGTGATGCATGACTGTACATAATACAATATTCAAGGAACCGTGATACACTCTGTGAAAGGAACAAGACATGGAACACTAGCTCTTCGCCGTACTGTAATTTTATATTTACATATATGCACACATAAGTACGCATCAGCAATTGATGCTTTATGATAAAATATTCTAAGGTTTACCTTTATGTGAAAGTATGATATATATTTATGTGTTCTCTCTGTAACTTTCCTGCTGATCTGGGCAGATTTACGTTTAAGAGAAGATGGCAGATCAGGCAGATCGGAGTAATCTAACGGTAAGGCAGATTGACACTTACAGGAATCTCATCAAAGGCATCTAAAGATTTAAAAATAAGCAGCTCTCGGCTGTCCAGCTGATAACACGTAACATAGCACTCATGTAATACAGCACTGTATCAGAAATGTTTAGAATAATCAATGCCACTCATGTAATATAGCACTGCCACTCATGTAATGCAGCACTGTATGAGACATATTTAGAAGAATCAATGATTTTTAAATTAAAATGTGAAATAAGATCATTATTTTTTATATGTCTTGAGAGGTCACAAGGTGGAGAGGTAGATATAACTTTCTGCTAGGAAGCAGAGGTTCACCTTCCCCAGTATGCCAGCTAAGAGACCCTAGGCACACTCACCCCTGCATCCAAGCCAGAATCATTTCAAAAATACCTTACCTAGATGAAGGTTTGGAGCAGGGTCAAATTATTTCTTAAAGTCTATTCTAATTTTAGCCTCCATGATAACTGTATTATCATATTTTTTCATTTAAAAGAAACATACCAATATCAATATTAGTAATATTGCATATATTTTAAAATTCATAATTCAAAATGTATACATATGGAGGTCACCTCTGTAGATTTTTGCGTGTATTCCTTTTACAAGCATTTGATCACAGATGTCTCTCCACTACTAAAATGAAAATTCCTTAAAAACAAGGTGTATGTCTCATAAATCTTTATTACTTCCTGTGCCAGTTATTAAGATAGGGTGTCTCAGCTTCAAACCCCGCCTTCAACACTCTGCTGTGTGGGGCTGAAAGAGGGACTTCCCTGGTCCACTGGCTGGCTGTTAGGCTGTTAAGTCCAGAGAGGGTGCTGGAGGGAGACAGAGAGGCTTAAGGGAGAAGTGGGAGAAATTCCTTCCTATTTTCTTTCCTATTCCTTTTTTGTTGGTGCTGCCTTTTTGAATCGAACACTAACCAATTTTCTTCAACAGGATAAAGGCTATTTGTTTTGCTAGCAACAATTAATTTTAGATTGAAATTTTTCTAACCCATGTTAGAACTAGACCCTGTGCCTTCCTTGGAGACACTATCCACAGAGCAGTGACCCCTCCCTCAGAGGTCAATTTCAATTCCAGCGTCCCACCTCCAAACTTCCGGGCTTCAGTAATTTCAACTTCAGCTCTTTGTTCCTCAACCCTAGGAGTACTAACTGCTTCCTATTGCTCCCTGCATGAGGTCTAAGTGCTCCATTGTTTTTCTGTCTGTTCATTAATACCTGTTTTACCATTCTTTATATGAAATTATCTGTGCTCAAATGGTAGATGTGGCATTGTATGTACTGTTGACCAGATGCTAACTGGTACTTGTTAATACCTAGCCCCACGCCTGGAATAGAGGCATCTACATCTTAGTTGCACGAATGAATGTCCTATTACTGCATTTTCAATACAGTATGATACAGCTTTTATTCAACTGTGGCTTGTGCCCTTTCTGCATCATAAACTCTACATCTTGTCACACAGAGCATTCAACTCCAAGGCACATTTTCAATCTTCTAAGGTTCACAAAATTTCTTTGAAAAGTATTAGGATGCTGACAGTTTTTCCACCTCTTTTAGTTTTAACTTATGAATTGTTGAAATACAGTCCAATCAACTGGGTGAGGACATAAATGCACTACCATTTCGTTGTTCTATACCTCAGACTATTTTATATTAGCATCTTATTAACCATCTCTTCATCTTGTCGACATAATATTTTAAGTGCAACTACACTTCTGTTACTAAAATTGACCAAGATAGAAACTGAATTACATATGCTCTGCCTCTTCCTGTTGCTGTCTAGGAACAACTGCAAGGAAAGGGTAGAATATCCAGAAACAAGTAGAGGAGGCACACACACACATGCACACACACATGCATACATATACAGACACATATACAGATGCATACACACATGTGCATACACACACATGCACATGCGTATGTGCACATACACACAGACATAAACATGTACATACACACATGTGCACACAAACACATGCACACACATATACACATGCAGATGCATACACACAGATCACACATGTGCATGCACAAGTGTACATACAACCACACATGTGCACATATACACATACACAGGCACAGACACATACGCACACACATGTGCACATATAAACATGCATACACACACATATGCACAGAAACGTGCACACAAACACACCTGCACACACATGCATACACACAGACACATACAGATGCACACACACAGACACATACAGATGCACATATATACACACACACATATATATGTGCTTAAAAGAAACTTTCAGAGCAAACAGTGTAGGAAATGTACTTTTAATGCAACAGGAAAAAGAAGCATAGCAGCAGATGGAGAAATCAACAGATGTTGGCTAACCTGGCACCTAAAAACATCAGAGATGATTTTATTTTATAGGATATGGATAACTAAGAATTGTTTTAGAATCCACTTCAACTTGTGGGAAAAAAAAAGCAGTGCCGTGAGAGAGAACATTCTTAGAGGAATGTCGCAGTCATAAACATGGTGCAAGATTTTTTCGTTTTTGTTTTCTTTTTTCATTAGTTATGGAATTTCTGCTGCCTTCATTCTCATGCTCATCAGATCTCCCTTTTCTCACTAAGGCAACCTAGTTCTTTCGGTTACAGGATAATCCACCCCCATGAAATTTTTTTTTATATTATTTTTTTCCCTTCCAGATAAAGATTTTACCTCTTCGTTATCAAAAACAGTTCTTCCCAATATAGCCATATCAACTTCTAGTCATTGTGTATTTCATGTGTATCTGCATTTTTTTGTTACTACAGACATCTGAATTTTTCAAAAATCCATAAATGTTTGTCAACTTAAGAACTGTGGGCTACATTTTAGTCTTACCAACAAATACTAATAGTTCCTACAATTGCATTGTGCTTTATCCATTTCAATGCCATTTCCCATAAAAATATTTTATTTTATTCTCATGACTCTGTGAAACAGACGAAGCAGATAAATCGTAGACTTCTAGAACAGGCGAAAACTTTGGAGAACGGCCAGTACAAAGTATCCATGACCTTCACTATCCTTTTTCTCTCTTTCTGTTTCGCTCTCTCTCTCTCATTTGCTCTCCTCACTCTTGCTCTCACTCTCTCTCTCTCTCCATGGCATAACAAGAAATCTAAAATTAATCTGGTACTAGAGTTGGTTAATTGAGTTGCCAGCAATATCTTCAAAAACCAGATACTGTATCATTTTTTGTTCTCCATCCTTACATTATAGACCCACATCTTAGGAGTTTGGCTACAGCAGGTTTCAGGCATCAATGCCTCTCCAATGTATAATATAATCAAAGATCAAAATAGAAGACTGTATAGCCTCTTCTCGTGTTCCATTTTAATAGCAATAATTCTTTCTAGATAAGTTCTCTTCAGATCACACTGGACAGATGGCATCATATGCCCATTAGTAACCCAAGTGCCACCAAGGGGCATCGAAATTATATGACTGTCTTAGAGAAATAAAGCTGAAGCTCTTGGTTGCCCAGGCTCTAAAGAATGCTGGGGTTCCATTTTCCAGGCTATTTTGAAGGAGTGTGACTGTTGTGTAGGCACTAAGTAACACCTGACTCATTAATGAAAACATAAGACCCTCTTCATCTGAAAAGCCTATTTACATATTTATAGATACTCTTTTAATAATTATTGTCTGTGGTCATTTCACAGTTAAAATTTTTCAGTACTGACTTTAAGATTAATTATTCAAGCTCTATCATCTTTAATAAAATTTATTACAAATCATTTCTCCTATATATGCTTGATGGCCATATGAACCCTGTTTGAATATTTCACAATATTGAGAAGTATTTATTTTATTAAGCAATTCTAATTATCCAGCAGGGCCTCTTTATATGTTACCTTATAAATGAAAGTAACAAACTTGCTGAGCATCAACTGTGCATCCCCGATAACTTCCAACTGTTATTTCTTTGGACTCCTTCTGGACAAGCACAGGAGAAATCTAATTTTCCTTCCATATGACTGTGCTCCTTTAAGGTGAGGCCAGAAGAAATCAAGCAGCTTGCTTAAGACCTTGTGGGTACTTCCTAGCAGCACTGAAATGACAAGTCCTCTATATTATGTAATTTATCACCCTGCTTTTTTAGGTATCTATAGATACATTCATTTTCCTCCAACCATCTAACTAGTGCTTGTTGTATCTTCTTGATGTTACAAGTTTTCAAAAGAGAGCACATGATATCAAATAAAGAACTGTGGTTAAAGTATTCTGCTGCTGAGGGATGTCAAAACAGAATTTGCTATTGATAGTGCTGAAAGTGCAATTCTCATCTCCCCTGTCTTTTCTTTATGTATTCCAAACTATAATTTAATTGCTTTGTCCCTGAGTTTAGCCATGACAGATGCAGCCAAGTGAAAAGGAGGTTGCTGGATTTTGTGTGCATGAGCTCAAAAACCTGAGGACAGCAATAATCTGTAATAACATCCCGAGGTAACACTTCTAGAGAAACAGATTCCAGGTTGAATTACTGTCAATGTTTTCCTGCATATCAGCAAGATAAACTGATATTTGTTTTAATACTTTTCCACTGTCTGAAACTATAGGTATTAGTGATAGACTAATAAATTATCACAATATGCTAATTTTAAAAATTGATTTGCATAACAAATGTTGATTTGTATATAATTAAAATGCACTTTTTTATTTTTCCTGAGAAACAGAAAAAGAAATAAACTTTAAATGCATCAAAGTGCAGAAAGGTGTTTGCTCGAGAAGTGGCGTCAGCACTGAAAAGAGAAATGAGGACTTCCTTATTTCTACCATGGTTAGTCAAATTTCTGTAGAAACAATCATTCATTGGACCATCCCACGTGACCAAGACAGGAATAGGGTACAAGCAACCAGAACATTCCAATTTTTCCACTTATTTTGATTAATAATGTCTCATTGCTTACACTATCCAATTTCTAGTGGTACAGTGTAGCCAAGCACACACCCTAAGATCTCAGTAGAAAACATGTACACTGCTAATGGGTATGCGGCTTCTTTCAGGTGACCAAAATGTACTGGAAATAGGCCAGATGCCTGTAATACCAGCACTTTGGGAAGCCAAGGTGGGTGGATCACTTGAGGGCAGGAGTTCGAGACCAGCCTGGCCAACATGGCGAAACCCCATCTCTACTAAAACTACAAAAATTAGCCAGGCATGGTGGTGCATGCCTGTAATCCCAGCTACTCTGGAGGCTGAGGCAGGAGAATCACTTGAACCTAGGAGACGGAGGTTGCAGTAAGCCAAGACTGTGCCACTGCACTCCAGCCTGGGTGACAGAGAACGACTCTGTCTCAAAAGAAAAAAAAGTACTGAAAATAGATGCTGGTGATGATTGCACAATTTTATCATATACTAAAAAAACACTAAATTTAATAATAATAATATAATAATAACAGTGCAACTCACAGGCTGTCTCTAATCACCACCAAGTACACTTTTCCCTTTTCCATTCTTTAGTAATTATTTCTTAACCCATCTGCTTCTCTATGGTGAACTAAAATTTATTTATATTCAATTATGTATTCAACCAACAAATCATTGATTTTTTATTCCTTGTATACAGTATATTTTCTATTTTCTTGCATAGTGACCTTTAGTCATTTGCTCAATTTATCTTTCTTAAGGAAACTGCCACTCTTCCAACCTACATAGTTCAGGGGAACTATGAAATAATGCAACACACAAACTTTAGCTTTGGGAGTAGGCTTAGAGCCTGGCCCTGGCTAATCAGAATGTTTCCATAAGATTTGCTCCGAAAACATTTGGAAGGAAAAGATCTCTCTCTTCCTTTGTGATTAAAGTTGTAAAGATTACATGAGCCCAAGGCTACCAGCAGATATATTACCATTCCTAAAGGGAGGTATGACTAAGGGTAAATCCAAGCAGAGACAAAGAGATCTAAGAGATACTGAGAAATAAAGATGGAAACGGAGAAAGAGATAAAAAATAAAGAATCCACAAAATTATCTGAAATTCTGTATCCTCTATGCAAGAAGCTACACTCCTCTCCCTTGGATTTGTGAAAAATAGGCATAAAAGTACATCCCTCACCCCTACTCTACTTCCAATACACACAAATATCTGATTTTACTTGGAGTTTTTTGTATTTGAAACAACAGCATCCACTTTAGATAAGTAACACATGTAATATCTCTTGCTTTTAAAAGAATGTAAAGACTAATAGTGTAAACAGGCCTATAAACACATACATGTGAATATAGTATGAAGCAGTGCTGGAAGGATGGATAAGATATATATTGAGAAAGGGTAAAGAAGTTAATGTTCAATTATAACTGAGGTGGTGAAGAAACGCTTCAAATGAGATGTAACACTAAGGCTGATTCTGTAACTATAAAAAGGAATTTAAAAGGAGAACTGGCTCAGAAAATATGTAATACAGTCCATAAAAAAGAACCAGCAAGAGAAAATCCAGGGACAACAGAAAAGCATTATATATCAAGAAAAATAAAACAGTTACTTATAGGTACAGCAAAGAAACACAAAAGAGTAGTTTCAGAGCAAGGATCATTGTGACTTTAAGGTGCTAATTGGGTATCTGTACATAAATGTCCAGGAGGCCATTTTCTGCATGGATCTAGAACTTAAGAAATCTTGGCTAGGGACAGATTTGAGTCTTCACAGAACAGCGGGCAGTTATAAATGTGGGATACAATGAGACAGCCCAGAGGAAGTGAAGGGAGTAAAGTGAGAAAAGTGTGAAGGAGACCAACCTGTGTATAAGTGCTGAGCATTCATAGAGGAAAAAGCCAAGACTCTGGCAGAACTGGACTCACTGGGCTTTCTTGGTATTGCAGAATTTTCAGAGACTCAGACCCTTAGAATGAAAACTTTTATTTTCTTCACAATCAAGATCTAACTATCACAATCCCAATACCTCTCTCTCCACAGTTCTCCCTCCTGCCACTACCATCAATGGGGTCTCTGAGTTTTTAGATTTTAAATCATTTTTTAGCGGCCGGGCATGGTGGCTCACACCTGTAATCCCAGCACTTTGGGAGGCTGAGGCAGGCAGATCACAAGGTCAGGAGATCGAGACCCTCCTGGCCAACATGGTGAAACCCCTCTCTACTAAAAATACAAAAATTAGCTGGGTGTGGTAGCGCTTGCCTGTAATCCCAGCTACTCGGGAGCCTGAGGCAGGATAACCGTTTGAACCAGGGAGTCAGAGGTTGCAGTGAGCCGAGATCGTGCCACTGCACTCCAGCCTGGTGACAGAGGGAGACTACGTCTCAAAAAAAATAAAAATAAAAATAAATCATTTTTTGGCACAGTAATCTACTATTTTCTTGTGTCTCTTTTGGTCTTTGACTTCTGGACTTCCAATTCCCTGCAGCTTCAGTAAACTGGGCCCTTAACTTGATGTCTTGAGACCTGTATACCTCATCCATATTCTAGCCAAGTACCTGATAACTCCACCCACATCCCAGAATGACAAGGAGGGTCAGGGTCCAAGAAAATCATGACATGTATATCTAAAAAGCAAATAGGGAAACACGGTGCAGAATTTTTAATGATACTCTTTCCTAAGTTCTTAGTCTATTGTTCTGAAATGTTGAATTCTCTCTACATGACAGAGTATGGCTTGCACTCAACATCTGACCCTCTTATGGTAACATCATGTTGTCCTAAGAGCAATCACTTGCTCAATAACAGGTTGCCTCTATGGCAGAGGATCAGAATGTTTTTTAAAGGGCTTTTCAGAAGTAGGGTTGCTACCATAGAAATGTAAAACTGCAGGAAAATAGCTGCATCAAAGACAGGGTCATTAAGAAGATAGTAGAAAGGAATTCGCTTCTGATAAAGCCCGATGTTTGCTTTTTCACTATACACCCACTGAACAAGGACGTTTGAGACTAGAGCAACAGAAAAGCATGCTGCATGCATTCAGATCAATGGAAATCAAAGTAAGATTACTAAAATTGCGTGCTATGGATTTATTAATTAGTTGAGAAAAACAGCAACAAATACTAGTGGAGATATCACAAAATTTCCTGGAGAGACTTAGATGCAAACATTCCATCCACCCAATGGTTATGTAACTGTAGAGTAAGTTACCTAAGCTCTACAAGGCTTAGTTTTTGCAACTATCTCCTTCATAGGGTTGTTACCTAATAATGCCTCCCACAGAGTTATTTTGAAAAATTAACATAAATAACATAGAAGGTGTAACTAATAAAGTAGTTGGTACACGGATGGTGCCCAAAATATGTCGAATTTGTATAGTATTTTTACATAAAGTTATGACAAGTAATGCAATGGAATTTGTTAGGAGCAACATGTAGCTGTTACTTCTCTACTTCCAAATGTATGTGTTTGATGACCCAGGGACCATTCAGAGCAGGAAGATGGGACAAAGTTGACCAGAAAACAGGCCAGATAATTGTTGTTTTTTTTTTTCAAGTTTTAGTAAACAGTCTCTCCCATATTGTATTGTTTTGTTTTGTTTTTCACTCTGTTGCCTGGGCTGGAGTGTAGTGGCGTAATCTTGACTCACTGCAACCTCCGCCTTCCCGGTTCAAGCAATTCTCCTGCCTCAGCATCCCAAGTAGCTGGGATTACAGGCTTCCGCCACCATGCCTGGCTAATTTTTTTGTATTTTTAGCAGAGACAGGGTTTCACCATGTTGGCCACGCTGGTCTCAAACTCCTGACCTCAGATGATCCCCCCGCCTCAGCCTCCCAAAAGTGCTGGGATTACAGGCTTGAGCCACCGCACCCAGCCCCTATATTGTCTTTTAAGTATACTGTCTGCAAATATAAGTTCTTCTTTATTATTGCCCCTCCCAGATGATTCCCTTTTCTCCAGCACTGAGGCTCAAAACCCCCGAAGTATCTTTGACCTCTTCTTGTTCCATTGTACAGGGTGTCCACCTAGGAGATTTTATCAAAAATTCTCTAACACAAGGATAGAAGATTTTAAGGAGTTTTAGAGGAATAAATTGTAGCTTTTAAAATCAGGCCATCTGGAAAGTGGTTCTACTTATGAAATCTCCAGGCATGAAGTTGTTGGCCATAAAGGAACTGTTTTGATCCACTTTAAATATAAGCCTAAGGGCTTAGATGCTGCTGTAAAGCAAAATGTTAATAAAAGTTAGCTGATAATTTTGCTGAACATTTGTATTGAACTCTACAGAGAAAGTGTATTTGTAGAAAGTAAAGAGAAAGTGAACAATATTCCAGAAGAGCAAATGCTAGTCAGGAAACCTTAAAGTTATGAGACACCAAAGGAACCCTGGCATGTTTCAGGACTATGTTCTAATTTGCTCCATATCTCAGGAGCAGTGCTGTTTGATTTTTGGATGCTGCCCAATAGTATCAGTGTAGTAAGAATGGCATAGATACACAGGGCCAATTACCCAGTGTTTTTAACTTCAGCATTCCATTTTGTCTCCTCTAGCCTTCTTATTGCGTTGTCCCCTGGGAAGTACTAGTGATGTTTTCCATGCTGGGGAGCTGTCAGTTAAGTGGTTCATTTTTTTATTATTTCACATCAAATGTCTATGAAAATAACTTTTTGACCCAAGATCATTATGTAATGTGCTTTGATTTATTTCTACAGAAGTGCAAAGGGTGGCATTTAGAGCACCCGAGCAATGGTGGTATAAGGGTCATGTTTGTGTCATGCAGTAGATAATGTCTCATCTAAGCACCACTTTTACCAGGAGCTGTACAAGCTCTCTACATCTGTGCCTGTTTAGATTTATTCTCCATTTTTTTTCTGTCTGAGCAAATACATTATCTGCAGGGGAAAATATGAATATATTAGTTTTGCCAGAGTGAGGCTATACTCCTGTGTAAACAAGATGATCTAAATCAGCAGTGGAAGATTCCAGAGTGTGGATTGGAAGGGGGCTTGCAGACAGATATTCTGCATCAAAGGAAATTACCAGCAGCCTCAACCTTGCTGCAGTAGAAGGCCTTTCAGAGAAATAAACCATTTTCATTTTTGATTTATAAAATATTTTAGGGGAATTTTATCTGTAATCATGGAGAAGACAATTTTGAACACATACGAGTTTTTCTTTCATGAGTGAGGTGATGAGTTTTCAGGACGGGTGCCATATATTTACTCATTTTCTGGTAAAAAAAAAAAAAAATGCCGCAAGATGTCACCACTTAGTGGAGAAGAAAGGGATTTGAAGCAATGCTACCCTAGGAAACTAATGCATATCCATACCCAGGCTGAGAAAACAGCTTTAGGAAGAAGAAATAAATTTTATGTATACTACTGAAACATCTCTGACTGTGCAATAATTTAAAAATACAGCAAACTTTCATTTTTAAAAAGTCATCTAGAGTGCTGCTGTACACGTAGAAACTGCTCAATAAATATTTAATACTGAACTCATTGTCATGGAATAAGCTGTGGTCCAAATAGTTTAATAAATATAAGGGAAAAAAATTATAAAGTACATTTTAAAAGCTGAGAAAAACTTGAGGCTGCTTAAAGTTTCAACTGGATTGATTTCAGAACTCCCAGGAGGAAAATGCACCACCACATGTAGAAGAAACAGAATTCTGACGGCCGGGCGTGGTGGCTTACACATGTAATCCAAGCACTTTGAGAGGCCGAGGGGGGTGGATCACCCGAGGTCAGGAGTTCGAGACTAGTCTGGCCAAAATGGCGAAACCCCGTCTCTACTAAAAATACAAAAATTAGTGGGACGTGGTGGCAGGTGCCTGTAATCCTAGCTACTCAGGAGGCTGATGCAGGAGAATTGCTTTGACGCAGGAGAATTGCTTCAATCCAGGAGGCAGAGGTTGCAGTGAGCTAAGATCGTGCTACTGCACTCCAACCTGGGCAACAGAAAGAGACTCTATCTCAAGAAAGAAAAGAGAAGAGAAGAGGAGAGGAGAGGAGAGGAGAGAAGAAAAGAGAGGAGAGGATAAGAGAAGAGAATAGAGGAGAGGAGAAGAGAGGAGAGAAGAGAGGGCCAGCAAGAGTGGAATAGTGGAATATTTTCTAGTCACATATTATAACAGACATTAGAAATAAATAATTTTAGGAAAAAAATGTAATCAGTTCTAATTGGAAAAGAAGCTATTGTATGCCTATCAGTTTGTTATACTCTAGGGAGAGAGAAACAAAACCTAGACCTTACTCTAGAGGATCTTATAGCCAAAACCTATTTCTTGAGTTTAAGGCACATCCTAACAGATGGAAAAATCAGAGGTATTGGAAACAGGTGTCTCTTCCTAAACATTAGTCAGGTATATTTTAAACTACAAGTTTCCATTAAAATAATGTTTCTTAGAAACTAGATTTTGATGTAACATATTTTGCACCCTTAAATGAGAAAAGAAGACTCCTAGAAAAAGAAACTATGATAACTCACAGCCCAAAGCGAATAAAAACTGCTAAACCTTAATATCCATTATTTGGATAACTACAAGGGTAGTTATTTTTAAGGGTAGATAAAATAATAACTACAAGGGTAGTTCAAATATCTTGTCCATGAATAATAACCTTTTTAAAGAAGAGAAAAAGTTTTACACAAAAAATCTGGACTGTCTTTCCAGCCCTTCCTACTCAGTATGACTTGTACTCACTATGGAAAAACTATAAAAGAAGATTTTTTTTTCCTTTGGAGAAAATGTAATTTTTAAATCAATATTGAAGTGATCCTCTCTTACTGAATTCTGGAATGAACTAATGTAATATCAGTAACAGGGGGATGGATCCCAAGCCCTTTCAGTTTTGTTAGGGGACCTGATTACTTTGAGGTTTGCTGTGGGCACAGCGTTTGTACGCATGCATCAAACCCCATGCTGCGTTGGATTCTACGTTCGGAAATATAAAAATAAAGTGGTAAAGTAGTTCCCTTTGTTTCTGCTTTGAACTAAACAAGTTAAAATATCCTGGGGGTGGGGGCTGGGTGGAAATGACTGAAATGGAAGGGGAAAGAAAGATGGTTTGAGTTACCGTTTTTTGTTTGCTGTGTGTGTGTGTACGTGCGTGTGCGCACGTGTGTGTGTGTTATTGCCAGGACTTTTCAATATTACATGTGGCCTTAGCATTTCTCCGTTATTTGTGAATGCTCTATACCAGCCATTTCTTTCATCCTCAACTTGACCTCTTTTAAAATATTTTCTCTTAAATCTCCTTGATTTCTTCTTTTAAATTTTTCTCTCTTCTTTAGTCTACCTCCCTCCTCTTCCTCTACATTTAAGACCCAATTGGTGGGCCGGGCGCGGTGGCTCACTCCTGTAATCCCAGCACTTTGGAAGGCTGAGGCGGGTGAATCACTTGAGGTCAGGACTTCGAGACCAGCCTGGCCAACAGTGAAACCCTGTCTCTACTAAAAAAATACAAAAATTAGCTTGGTGTGGTGGTGCATGCCTGTAGTCCCAGCTACTCGGGAGGCTAAGGCAGGAGAATTGCTTGAATCCAGTAGGTAGAGGTTGTAGTGAGCCAAGATCATCCCACTGGACTCCAGCCTGGGCTTCAGATCCTTCCATTGCTTATGAAGGTAGAAGAGTTTATAGGGGGTCCAGTTAAAGAGCATATGATTCTTTTGTACCATTCCTGTTAATACTCTGTTTTACTCAATATATTGGACTAAATACACATCAAGGAACTTGATAAAGATAGATTCAATAATAAAGTGTATATTTACCTGTCTCTAGCATCTTGTTGCACTTAAATAAGTAATTGTAATCCACATGTTCTGTGTTGCCAAAATCGTTCTGTTAAAATCTTACTGTGTTAGCTTTAAAATAGTTGAGCTTAAAAAATTTGCTGAGGAAAGCGTTTTTTTTTTTTTTTTTTTCAATTTATAGGTCATTCTTTCCTCTTTAAATAGAGTCTCGAATATACCTTTAAAAGTCTCTTCCTTTAAAATTATTGCCAGAACTCTTCAGTCCAGAACTATTTCTGAAACTCTATGACCCAACATCCTCCTTAGAGCTCAGGACAGATAGAGGTGCCTGCCTCTGGAATATTTTAGTGTGTGTCATAGATTAAGTGCCCTGGAAATAGTGTGACATGGTATATTTGTCAGCTTGGGCCACCATAACAAAATGCCACAGACTTGGTGGCTTAAACAATAGAAATTCATTTTCTCACAGTTCTGTAGACTACATGTTAATGATCACGGTGCCAGCTGGTTTTGGGCCTGGTGAGGACCCTCTTTCTGGTATGGAGATGGCTGCCTTCTTCTTAAGACCTCATATGGCCTTTCTTCAGTGTGTGTATTCAGAGACAGGGAGAGAGCTCTTTGCTGCCTCCTTTTATAACGACACGAATCCTAGAAGATCAGGGCCATGACCTTATGGAGGAGCATTCTTGGGGTTACACCTGTAAGGAACTGAAGAAGACAGGGATGGGCAAAAGAGCTGACATGCAATGTGGTTGCCATTGAGACTTCCACCTGCCTAAGGAGAGCTCTAGAACTGGGATAGTCCTTCAGGTTAGCCCCAAGTCACAGAAAAGGGTTGGCTGTTCACGTACTCACAACAGTCACTAGTCAGAAACTGCCCTGGGAAAGGGCATAAACTTGATTATTGCAGCTCCATGTGTCCAAATACAATTCCCTGCGAGGGATGCAGCCATGACCTATCAGTAATTGATATGCCCAGCAGCTCAGGGGAGGGGTGCATTGGTCCTGGGAATGCAATGTGAGTGAAGTACTGCAATATCCCTTGCATTCTCCAATTTGCTTATTTTTTATAGAAAGTTAGCCCCATCTGGAAAGAGCTTTCTCAGGGTGCTGGTTGGTCTTACTTCTGGGAGAATGTAGAAGAAAGTGGGAGGAAACAACCTGTATTGTTGCACAGTTAATCTCAAGGCCATAACTGACCCTCATCATCCTCTCCTCCAGCACTCATCTTAGATTGTTTTCACCTTGCCTGGCCCCTCTGTTGGTCCAGCTGGTGGCTTGCCACGTGGGGGACCTAGGCCCTTATCCCCAAGGGGTCTGAGTCCCAGTAGTTATTATGTCCTTCTCAGATAATGGATACTGTACCTTTCCGTTTAACGTTAAAACTGGACAACAGAGCACCAAGAGATGTTTTAGTAGATCACCTGAGCTCAAGCACTTTCCACCCCATTCCCATTGTACAGCAGCAGCCCTGCCGCCTCCTGCTGATCTGAGCTGACCACCCACTGAAATGGTGACTCCTTCACTTGATTGCCGGCCGCTTGACATGAGAAGACCAAAATAACCATATGAAAGAACTAGCTTAAACTGTAATGGGACTCTACTGTATCCTCTAGTGGAAAGCACTGCCATTCTGAGAACCAAGATCTTTAGACTCACGGAGACTATAACTGTGGTAACAGAAATTACAAATGCCCTAGAGAAAACTGGAGTGATGGAAAGCAACGCCACTTCTAATTCCATCTGTTGGTTCCCAGATCCATGTATTCTAGCTTAAAGCAGATACAGAACAACATAATAGTCATTGATTTTCAGTGAATACCACGTCCTGAAGTGAGTATCATCCTCACAGGGTATGGTTTCCGACCAGGGACCTCAGTTGCATGTTTTAAACATGACTTTACCAGTGTATCAGATTGACAGGTTTTGGTTTGTGAGAATAATTATATAAAACAAATGGAGCGTGTAGTCACACATCCTCTACTGCAACTACACCTCATTTGTTATCATTTGATTCTCTTGGTCTAAGGACAGGTTACACAGTATCCTGTACCATCAGACAAAATCTTCAAAAATCTGCAGCTAGTGATATTAGCAATGGCCTTGCAGTGGGAAATAAAAACTCACACCCAAACTATCTGTGGATTCCATTAAGGATAAATCACTGCTTCTTCAGGGGTAGGAGAGGTCCATCGCAGTCAACTTTCTGGTAAGCTCCATTCCTTGGGTAAAGTGTGTCATACCGAGGGCTAAATATTGGTCTCTGATATTGCAAAAGCTGGACTTTTGGCAGAGGCTATAGCAAAATCATTATTGTTGAGAGAAAGCCCGTGCAACTGGGCTTTCACAACCACTTCTGCCACCATGGCTACTTCATTTATGTGCCAATTATGCCAGCCCTGTGACTGATTGATAGAGACTGGCTGATGTCAACTAGCCACATGAAAAAAGTGATTGGTTCATTGGAGGCCTTGCTTGACTAGTGCCTCTGGTGGGTTAACCTGTGATACAGAGATCGTCATTCTGTGCCCACTCCCATAGGTCTATCCATGTGCCTCTTCTTCTGATCTCTTGGTCCCTGAGCTTCTAATCTTTCTCTTTTCAAATTCCAGACCAAGCATCCAGGACATTAACCAGGGATTTTAATCCTCCTTCCTGATAGAATGGAAAAAAAATGCATCTCTCAGTGGGTCTGTATCATATTTCACAGGCTGTGATGTTCTCCTCTAGTAAAGATACGCCATCTGACAAAGCAACTGCAATTAGAGCCACTGCTTGGTACAGTTTATGGTAATCCACTGTAAATTGTCATTATCCATCCAGTCCTAGTAAAGGCTAGACTGGTGAATCTCAATGAGGATATGACAGGAAATACTAGTCCTACATTCTTTAAATATTTTAAAATAATGTTTATCTCTTCCTGTCCCCCTGTGATCTGCTATTGTTTTTGATTTGCTATTTTTCCTGAGCAGTGGGTCAGTTTCAAGGCATTATACTATATACTTTCAGTGCTCTTTTCCCTACCTTCATCCTTGGACCAAGGAAACAATAGGAAAATTCTGCCAACTACCACCTCCAGCCATCCCAAATGTAAATTCAAAATCTATGAAAATAAAAATCAACAGAGTCTTTAAACCCAGCGGACTCATTATAAGTTGTGCCTGGGCCAGGAATTCATTTATTATCTGGCTTCCATATGTTCCCACTCAGACAGGAGGGCTAAGTTATCAATGGGTATTAATGTCAATTCAGACTCTATGTCTCATAATCCTGGAAATGTGTAGTTATTTCCCATTTGCCAATGCATGATTATCTAAGCAAATGGCTAGAGATACCTTTGGGGAATAGTGGGGAAACGGCTATTGAATATGCTTGTCACAGTGTTGTAAGGTCCTGGTGGAGACCTGACTTTTTCGTCAGTAAAGAGATTCCATATCTGAGAATTATCTAGGTCCAGAATCTGTCAGCTGCATTTGGATTTCTGATCATCCATCCCTGATTTCCTTTGATTGCACGAATAAAGTAAAAGTCTTGTTACTTGCCCATCTATCTTGTCCCTGAAATCACAATGTTCTCTTAACCACCTCCACAGTTCTCTGTGGATTGGGACCCCTAGCTACCACTTTGATCTTTCCATTCATTGCAGTAACTGCCTCTCCAGTAATTGTTTCTGTCTATTAAGTACTTTACATGGTCTGTATTATTATAGAACCCTATCATCACCATTGTTTACAAGGAGTCCAGTTTGTAGAGGACAGACACAGTAGAGCTTCTAAATGATGAAGTTCTGGCATCCCTCTCGAAAGCACATTCTCTGTTCAGTAAATGGAATGTTATGTTGCAGAACTTATTAGGCAAGTAGGTTTTCCAACCTTGCACAGTATATCTACTCCAGGATACTATTTTCAGAGCCTTTTAGTTCTTTCTTCCTTTGTCTGCCCTGATAGTTTGATCATATCCACTTCATTCAATGCGAGACATCACTTTTTAAAATTTCTAAGAGCACTTGCCAGTGTGTTAAACTCCGTATCACAGAAGAGCATCCTGTATCAATTGGTTGCCCCTTGATCCAACATCACGGGAGAGCTCTGCTATGCACATGCTTCCAGCTCTCGCTGGTACATAGTAACAGATCACACTGCTCCATTGATATATAGGTCCTCTCTTCCCTTCCCAGGTCTGGCACACCTCACCAAGTTGTGCTGCAATTTAACCTCTGTTTTGGTCTGATTGTGAGGAAGAGTGATAGAAGTAAATCTTAATTGGGAACAAGCATTGTTCTATAAGACATCTACCTCATCTGAGATTTATGATCCTCAAGCAAAGGCAAGGACAGGAGCATGGATTAGAGGGCGTTACCTTCTAAAAAGGGGAATTAGGCAATTCTATAGGCCCAGAAAAATAAGAATAATTTATCTCTTCAATGTTGAGCTGATCCCAATTCTCAAGGTCTCACTCTTTCCTTATTAGGGCCCTAACCTTGGTTAAAAAAAAATCCATCAGGTCTCAGAATTCAACCTTTTCTGGATGTGAACTACTCTTATGATTAAGTTCTGATCAGGGTCCTTCATCTTTTTGCCCTCTGGTAAGAAGGCAAAAGATGAGATTCTCCAGTTGTTGGGGGGTTGTTTTTAATGTTGCCTATAATAGATAATTGATCACCCTGAGCCTGTAATTGTATCTTTTCAACAAATCAGTGGAGCTCTAGTAACCTAATTCCATGGTCCTTATAGTTTTCCCTTTTCTCTCTTGAGAGCCAAAAATAATGCATCTGTCAATGTATCTCCTTCCACAGGTATCTGGTCACAGTTCACTACAGGTGAAAATTTTAACAGTCGCATCAGTGCAACATGCCAGGAGCAATTCAAACACCACCCACCACCACTGATAGGATCCTAGTGCCATATAGCTGGCAAGTGATCCATCTCCCAAATTCCATTTTAGATTCTGCTTCCTAGGACTGATACCATTACCTGCCTGCACCTGTGAGGCAGAGAATCGTGTGCTGAAATATATTGAGAAGCGATCTCAGGAGGTACAGCTGCCAGGAAGTAAAAGCAGAGGTATTGAGCAGAGGAAAATTCTGACCTACAATGCAGTTGCCACTGAGACCTCAGACAAACTTAAGAGATGATCTGGAAATGGGAAGATCCTTCAACGTTGTCACAAATAGGTATGAGGTGGGGCCTTAGCATTTTCACTTTCATTGTTGGCCACAGGGTGCCCCCTGCAAGCAGGAGCAGCTGTTACCTTGAGCAATATAGTTCCCAGAGGCTGAGGGCAATTTCCACTGAAGGACACAGCTGCCAGCCATCAGCAAGTGGGAGATGGGTGCATGGGCTCTGAAGGGAGAAACTGGGTGGAATATCACAATATCCACTAAATTATTTCTCATCCTTCATATTTAAGCTCAATCATCACTCTGGTAAGTGTCCCATGACCTTGACCCATCCTCCTCCCCTGCCATACACCACAGGCTCTCTAACTAGGTCAGATCTCCTTATTACACACCTTCTTCACTTCCTGCACTATTCTTCATATAACTTATTACACTTTTAGTTATAGGTTCATTGCTGTGATTATTTGATTAAAATCTTTCTTCACCATTAAAATTGTAAGCTCCTAAAGGGAAAGACTGTAATAGTTTTGTCCACCCTTGAACCTCCAGTGCCTAGCAGAGGATCTGTTATATATTAGTGCTCATTTGATAATTATTTCAATGAATATTACATTGGTGAATGACTATCATAGATGATGTATGTAGCTCACTGAAACAATGACATCATTATATAGTAAACTCTCCTCAATGGATATTGTAAAGAATGGATTTCTGCAAGGAAGTATAGCAGCTTTCCTCTGAGTATTGTATTCCTGGACAAAATTTGCAGCTTCAGAGAGAATGAGACAGCAACCTAACTAGTCAGAGTGTCTTGATAACTTCTGAAATCAAGATTATATTTGATTACCTAGTATTATATTTTAAAACAACATGTACTGACAACACCGAATGCTGCAAAAGGATATGGCAGCAAGAACTCTCCTTCACTGCTGGTGAGAATGCAAGATGACTCAGCCACTTTGGAAGACAGTTTGGCCGTTTCTTACAAAATTAAACACAGTCTTATCACACATTCCAGCAACTGCGGTCTTTTCACTTTCCTCAAATTGGTTGAAAATGTATGTCCACAAAAAAAAAAGAAACCTTCACACACATGCTTACAGCACTTTTATTCATAATTGCCAAAACTGGAAAGTAACCAGGATGTCCTCCAATAGATGAATGGATAACTAAACTGTGGTACACCCAAAAGGGGAAATAGTACTCAGCACTAAGAAGAAATTAGCTATCAATCCATGAAAAAAAAAAAAACATGGGAGAAACTTAAATGTACATTACTAAACAAAAGAACAAAGCCATCTGAAAAAGCTACATACTGCAGGATTCCGACTCGATGACACTCTGAGAAAGGCAAGACAATGGAGACAGTAAAAAGATAAGTGATTGCCAGGAGTTTGGAGAGAGGACTGAGTAGGTGGAGCACAGAGGATTTTTAGAGCAATGAAACTACTCTGTATGATACTGTAATGGTGGATATACATCATCATACATTTATCCAAACCCACAGAGCATACAAGTGAACTCTAATGTAAACTATAGACTTTGGGTGACGATGTGTCAATGTACATTAATCAATTGAACAAATGTGCCATTCTGGTGGTGATTTTTTTTTAAGTTCAATTATTTTAAGTTCTGGGGTACATATGCAGAATGTGCAGATTTGTTACATAGGTAAACCTGCACCATGGTGGTTTGCTGCACAGATAATCCCATCACCCAAGTATTAAGCCCAGCATCCACTAGCTGTTCTTCCTTACCCTTTCCCTCCTTCCATGCCCCACCCTCTAACAGGCCTCAGTGTGTGCTGTTTCCCTCAATGTGTCCGTGTGTTCTCATAATTTAATTCCCACTTATAAGTGAGAACATGCAGTATTCGGTTTTCTGTTCCTGAGTTAGTTTGCTAAGGATAATGGCCTCCAGCTCCATTTATGTTACTGCGAAGGACATGATCTCATTCCTTTTTATAGCTGCATAGTATTCCACGGTGTAAATGTAGTCTGATGATGATGTTAACAGTCTGGAAGGCTGTGCATGTGTAGGGGCATGGAGTATATGGGAAATCTCGGCACCGTTTACTCAATATTGCTATGTGCATAAAACTGCTCTAAACAAATAAAATCTATTTTTTAAAAACAGTTGTGTAAATGAAAAAAAGTGCTTATAAAACTTGTTTGCCTTGTATGACATGAATTTACATTTTAGTTCCGTGTTATTTGATTATTGTGATGGTTAATACTGAGTGTCAACTTGATTGGATAGAAGGATACAAAGTATTGATCCTGGGTGTGTCTGTGAGGGTGTTGCCAAAGGAGATTAACATTTGGGTCAGTGGGCTGGGAAAGGGAGATCCAACCTTAATTTGGGTGGGCACCATCTAATCAGCTGCCAGCGCAACTAGGATATAAAACAGGCAGAAAAACGTGAAGACTAGACTGGCTTAGGCTCCCAGCCTATATCCTTCTCCTGTGCTGGATGCTTCCTGCCCTTGAACATCAGACTTCCAAGTTCTTCAGTTTTGGGACTCGAACAGGCTTCCTTGCACCTCAGCTTGCAAACAGCCTATTGTGGGACCTTATGATTGCTTGAGTTTACTCTTAATAAACTCTCCTTTATACATGTATATACATATAGGCTATATATATAGGATAGATATATATAGGACATATATATAGGATAGATATATATATAGGATAGATATATAGGATAGATATATATACGATATATATAGAGGATAGATATATATAGGATAGATACCTAGGATAGATATATATAGGATATATATAGGATAGATATATATAGGATGTGTATATATATATCCTATTAGTTTTGTCCCTCTAGAGAACCCTAATACAATTATGCTGTTGATGAAATCATCAGTTGCTTTTAGACCATTCTTGTTAAGAGGTTTAGGATGATATTTCACGAGATACAAACAAGAAAGCTTGGTTATAAATTCTGTTTTGTTCTGTAGGAACATTTTAGAGGAGGAAATTCTTGAGATAGAATTCACCTCAATATACCTCATAAGGCTCATACTTCCACTTTAAATATCTGCCACAAGAGACACAGTTTGGCATCTCTTATTCGTAAACCATGAATTTCCAGAGACTGTTGCTTCTAACAATGGTTCTGTGTTTGTCTTCCATAAAGGTAAGAGATGTGTGAAAAGAACATTGATCTGAGCAGTCAATATCATGCTTTGTCTCCCTGAATTAAATGGTCATGTTTAAAGATTAGTGTGGATTATGCACATCGCTAAAAGAAACTGGCAACTGGACCTGCCAAGGGTTCTGTTGTGTAATGTCATCTCACCTTCCCAATCGTAGTGAGTCATAATGAATTATCAAATGAGCCACATCTCAGAATCTCCTGGAGGATCTAATAAACAAGGCACTAAGCTCCATATGCTGTCCTGCCACTCATATCCCCTTGTTTAACATGAGATTTAGTATTTGCTGGGAGTTATAAAACTGAAAGCATACTTTTCCAATAAACACATGCATAGCATGAGCTGTGTACTCACTGTTCTAAGTGCTTTACAAACATTTAATACGTGGGTTTTGGACACTGTAATTGAAAAGACTGATTTCATATCATAAGACATCCAGGATAAAATGGAGTTGCTGATCATCTCCAAGTTAATCAGTTGCCAAGTTATTCCCCCAAGAAACTCTCAGTGCCAGGACCCCTGGAAGTATCTCCAATGTTGCCCTCTTAGGTGACCTTGTGTCTGACGGCTCCTGACACTCAGCAAATTCACCACGTGAAGGTAACAGCAGGCTTCCTCTGATTTCACAACTGCTCAGATTGCGCTATCTTGTGGCTGTACCACAGTTCATATGCTACAGACTTAAGACTCACAAACTGTGCCCACTTGCAGGCTAAATTATAATAGTGTCTGAATATGTAGGACTGATAAGTGTCCTGGGAACCCTGACAGTGTGTTTTGATATTTTTGTGTTACTATTCCATGTTCCATGTTTCAACAAATTAGAGGGACGTTAAGATCAATGCTGCATACTTCCAGCCTCCCCCAAAATAATAATCATCTTTTCTAAAAGTTTTTGTATTTTTCTCTTTTCTCTGCTACTCAACAAAGTATAATCATTCTGACCTGTTTTAAATTAACGGTGTTATTGTTAAGTCCGGGATACTGTACCATTACATATGAGCCAGTTATAGGCTAATAATTATATCCCAGATATTACTGCCCTTCATTGGGTTTTAATTGTAGCATTGACCTCATAGTGGTGGCATATTCATACAATCTTGTTTTATTCAACTCTCTTGAGGCATAAGTTAGCTTATTAAAATTTTGTAGCTCTGGAGTTGCTATCACTAAAGTTTCTCCCACACCAGCAAGTGATGTGTAGCTGTGGCCAAAGTCATAGTCTGTGAAATGGCAAAGCTTCTGAAATGTTGAACACATTATCGAAGTTTTTCTGTGGCCTGAATTACCTTTTCAAAAATATTTTGTGCAGAGCATATAATTTTCCTTTGTTCCATGACATTAATGGATTGCTTGGTCTGTAAACTACTTTCCTTATTTAATACAAATACCTCTTCAATCGAAATTATCTGACTTTGATTAATGATACGCCAAAAGAACTAACAGACTTTACTGCAGCTTAAATGAATGTGTGCATTCATTTATCCTCTAGTTGTTTTCACTGTACAGTGCTCTGCTTATTTATTCAAAAATAAAAACAGATGGCGTACTTGCTTCTGCTTCAGGCTCTACCAGCAGTTCTTTGTCGATTGCATAAAAGTTGTTTGCAAGTACGTTTTTCTTTACAAAGGAAAAATGTAATGAAGGTGTCCAATGACCCTTAAATTATTGTGGGAATTTAACCCACTACATACAGGCTCACAGAGTAGCGGGAGTGTCAAAACTTTTCAGCCAACTATTCAGTCTGATTTCTGGCTTGAACTTTATCATATTTTCACACCAATTCAACTCAATGAGTTGTTTTATAGGAGTTAATAACAGACAATGAACAAGATTAAAACACTTATCTCTGAGCTTAAAGTAAATAACACAGCACTCTGAAAAATAAAGTTGACTGATTTCTCTAACACTAAGTGAAAGTTTTTAGAAGCATTGATTATAAACCGTAACAATGTCTTTAACTGCATGCCTTCAAATATAAGTAACTTTCACTTAATTAACTAACCTTATTGCTAATGTGGAAATGAGTGATTTTCAACGACTGTCCTCAGCTAAGTTCCAGCTTCCCAAGTGAGTTGGGGATGTTAATGACATGAATTGCATTTGACTCAATAATCATCACATCAAGTATAAGAGCTGTCTAGTCATACAGAAGAAATTATTCAAAAGCAAGCAGGTTATTCCATGCCCCCATAATATCTCCTGTGGGTTGCTATCGTTGTTCTGGTTTGCTAAATACTTTTAGAATTTGCCTTTCTTTCCCCTGGTACTATAGTCTACCATCCAAATAGTTGTTTCCAGATAGATTAATTCACCACCTTATTGGTACTTATTTTAATAAAAGGCAATTATATGTTTTAGCTTTCTGATACTTCTCTGATGCCACAAGTTGGTATTTTTAAAAGACCTAATTTTCTTCAAAGCCAGTAATATTCTGCTAACTCTAAAACTGGCTCACTAAGGGCTGATGTTCTTATTCTTCTAGGAGTTAGAGATAAAAGTGAATGGCTTCTTAGTAGCAGCTCAATTCCAGCAAGTCCCCTAGCACATGTTAGGAAAACTAGAATTTATTGGATGATATCTGAGGATGCATCTATTACTCCAGCTCTACAAGTACCTCAAATCTGATGTAGTCCTAACTTTATTCTCACCAGAGAACTGATCATCCTGAAGATATCAAAAATGGGTGCTGATGACACCGCCACCTTGGAAAGCCGTTTGGCAGTTCCTCACAATGGTAAGCATAGAGTAACCTTGTGACCCAGCAATTTTACTCCTAGGTACACAAAAGCACATGTGTCCACACAAAAACTTTAGACATGCATTATTCATAACAGCCATAAAGCAGAAACAACCCAAATAGCCACAAACTGATGAGCGAATGAACAAAATGTGGTATAGCCACACAATGATTGAAAATAAAATGATATGATATGATACACTGTAAAACATGGCTGAAACTTAAAAACATTTTGCTAAATAGAAAAGAAAATCGTCACACAGGAACATGTACTGCATGATTCTGTTTATATGAAAGGTCCAGAATAGATGGCTCTATAGGGGTAGAAAACAGACTACTGCTTGCTTAGAGCTTGGGGAAGTGGAAGAATAGGCACTAAGGGCGAAAAGGGAGTGACTGCTAATGGGCGTGTGAGTTTTTTTGGAAGGTGATAAAAATGACCTAAAATTAATTGTGATGATGGTTGTACAACTCTGCTAACATACCAAAAATCACTGAAATGCATGCTTCAAATGGGTGAGTTTTATCATACATCATTTCTATTTCAATAAAGTTATTAAAAATGAGTACCATTTCTTATTTACTATGAATCAAATATTGTATTAGGAAGTATATATATATGTGTGTGTGTATATACTTATTTAATTCTCTGAACAATCACTTTTAGGCAGGAAAACCAAAGCCAGAGATGTTAAGTGACTCACTGAGGCTCATACAACCAGAAATTAAAATAAGTTGATTTGACTCACGAAACAGCTGTATCATATGGTCATCAAGATGCTGCTGTGGCCGGGCGCGGTGGCTCATGCCTGTAATCCCAGCACTTTGGGAGGCCGAGGCGGGCAGATCACGAGGTTAGGAGATAGAGACCATCCTGGCTAACACGGTGAAACCCTGTTTCTACTAAAAATACAAAAACTTAGCCAGGCGTTGTGGCAGGCGCCTGTGGTCCCAGCTACTCGGGAGACTGAAGCAGGAGAATGGCCTGAACCCCAGAGGCGGAGCTTGCAGTGAGCCAAGATCATGCCACTGCACTCCAACCTGGGCGACAAAGTGAGACTCCATCTCGGAAAAAAAAAAAAAGCTGCTGTGTCAATTGGTGGGTTCTTGGTCTCGCTGACTTAAAGAATGAAGCGGCAGACCCTCGCGGTGAGTGTTACAGTTCTTAAAGATGGCGTTTCTGGAGTTTGTTCCTTCAGATGTTCAGATGTGTCCGGCGTTTCTTCCTTCTGGTGGGTTCGTGGTCTTGCTGACTTCAGGAATGAAGCTGCAGACCTTTGCGGTGAGTGCTACAGCTCTTAAAGGCAGCGTGTCTGGAGTTGTCAGTCCCTCCCGGTGGGTTCGTGGTTTCGCTGGCTTCAGGAGTAAATCTGCAGACCTTCGCCATGAGCGTTACAGCTCTTAAAGGCAGCGTGTCTGGAGTTGTTAGTCCCTCCCAGTGGGTTCTTGGTCTCGCTGGCTTCAGCAATGAAGCTGCAGACCTTCGTGGTGAGCGTTACCGCTCATAAAGGTGTTGTGGCCCCAAAGGGTGAGCAACAGCAAGATTTATTACGAAGAGCAAAAGAACAAAGCTTCCACAGCTTGGAAAGGAACTCCAGCAGAGAGCCGTGGCTAGCTTGGGCAGCCTGCTTTTCTTCCCTTATCTGACCCCACCCACATCCTGCTGATTGGTCCATTTTACAGAGAGCTGATTGGTTCGTTTTGACAGGGTGCTGATTGGTACCTTTACAAACCTTGAGCTAGACACAGAGTGCTGACTGGTGCATTTATAATCCTCTAGCTAGACATAAAAGTTCTCCAAGTCCCCACCAGATTAGCTAGATACAGAGTGCTGATTGGTGCATCCACAAACCCCCAGTTAGACACAGAGTGCTGATTGGTGCATTTACAATCCTCCAGCTAGACATAAAAGTTCTCCAAGTCCCCACTAGATTAGCTAGACACAGAGCACTGATTGATGTGTTTACAAACCTTGAGCTAGACACAGGGTACTGATTGGTGCATTTACAATCCTTTAGCTAGACATAAAAGTTATCCAAGACCCTACCCAACTCAGAAGCCTAGCTGGCTTCACCTAGTGGATCCCATGCCAGGGCCGTGGGTGGAGCTGCCCGCCAGTCCCGTGCCACACGCATGCACTCCTCAGCCCTTGGGTGGTGGATGGGACCAGGCACCGTGGAGCAGGGGGCGGCGCCCATCGGGGAGGTTTGGGCCACTCGGAGCCCATGGGGCAGGGGCGGGGATGGTGGGGCTCCGGCTCGGCAGACTGCAGGTCCCAAGCCCTGCCCGCGGGGAGGCGGCTGAGGCCTGGTGAGAATTTGAGCACGGCGCAGGAGGGCTGGCAGTGCTGAGGGACCCGGCCTGCACTCTCTGCAGCTGCTGGCCCAGGCGCTAAGCCCCTCACTGCCCAGGGTGGCAGCGCCAGCCAGCTGCTCTGAGTGTGGGGCCCACCGAGCCCATGCCCACCAGGAACTTGCGTTGGCCCCAGTTCCTGCCCGTGCCTCTCCCTCCACACCTCCCGGCAGGCAGAGGGAGCCAGCTCCGGCCTCGGCCAGCTCAGAGAGGGGCTCCCACAGTGCAGCGGCAGGCTGAAGGGCTCCTCAAGCATGGGTAGAGCAGACGCCGAGGCTGAGGAGGTGCCAAGAGCCAGCGAGGGCTGCTAGCACATTGTCACCTCTCACTGCCTTCGGAAAAGGAGCAGATGTGTGTTATTTGGCAAACCAGGATAATTAAAATGTAACATGTTGCTAACCTATAGCAAGCCTAAAAAGCAATAAGCCTCATTTGGTTGTCTTTCTGAAAGAAACACTGTCTACATGACCTGTAAAATCTGGGCAATATAAATTTTTTTAAAATTTAAATGGTCAGCTGGTTTGAATTGGTCCAAATACCTGTCTTTAAAAAATATTTAGAGGAATTTTTTTTAACTCGAGGTTTTATAAGGGCAATGAAGCAATAGAATGAGAATGAGGCATGACATAAACTTTTCAATCTACTTAATATTTAATTAAAATATAATCATATACTATAAACCAAAATTAATATATATGAAACACTGGTATTAACTTCCACTTGAGAATTGGGAAAGTTATAGAATAACAAAGAAAAGAACGTGAAATGGTGCCCCTTTGATCACACTCAGCTAAGGATTTCCTCTATTCTAGACAGTCACAACTGTGCTAAATGCTTGACATAAATTTATATACTTGTTCTTCACAATCATTCCAACATGTGTGTTATTATTACAACTGAGAGTTGAGTAGACTGCTTCTTAGAAAGGTAAATTGCTAATGTCAGATAGAAAATGAAAGAACCTGAATTTGACCTAAGTTGCATTGTTCACAGGCTATGACCTCTCCTCTCTGTGAGGCTGTAATCACATGTATTGTACTGATTGCTAGAAATGATAAAGGCCACCCCTCGAAACTAGAACACAGATAACCTGCTACCAAATCCGAAGGAGAAAGAAGGCAATTTATCATCTCAATGAATTTTAAAAAGCCTATAGTTAATCCTCTCTCAAGACATTTCTTTTCTCAGATATTCACCTACTAGCCAATGAGAAGGGTCTTTAAGCATGTGCCTGCCAAAAACCCTTCAAAACATTCCATTTCATCAATTGCCTAAAAATAAGCTCTCTAAAACATTACTAAGATTGTACTGTTCTTGATTGTGCCAAAGCAGGAGATCCTTGTTAGAGGCAATGCTGAAACTGACCCAACAGTCCCATAGATAATTTTTTTGTTCACTTGTTTTTTAAATAAACATAGAAATTGACCTTTCTGGTCTTAAAGCTTGAAACTTGTATTCATTTTATCTGTGTTCCTTCCTCAGGAAAGGACCTTCAAGCTGCTCAGAAAGAAAGTATCAAAGAACTGAAACTCACCACATCACCACATCCAGACAATGAGATGAGAGACCTCTCATTCACCCATCATGATTGCTTCATTGCCCCTTCCTAGTTCCTGTTTTCTTACACATTGTACATTTCCTCCCACTATATAAAACCCCTACGTTTAGTCAGTTAGGGAGATGGATTTAGGACTCCCATCTCCTCGACTGCAGCACCCGACTAAAGCTGTCTTCCTTCTCTTCCTTCCTTCATTGGTAGTACTCCACGAGCAATTGGCTTTCTGTGAGGTGAGCAGCAGGACCGAGACCAACCCCCAGGTATTTCGGTAACAATACCAAATGTCTCAATCTTCAATCATATTGTTATTACTGTGGTAAAGTTGGCAAGTTTGCCTCCTGACCTCGAAACTAACTGAGAATCAAGGCTTCCAGTTGCATGTGTTTTCCAGCTGGTCATAATGTGCTAGGCATCATTCTATAAATAATCTATATGATTCTCTTGTAAAGAAAAAAATGAGAAATTATATATAGTATACTACCTTATCTATGGTTTTTCTTTCCATAGTTTCAGTTACCCAGGGTCAGCAGGAATCTGGAAATATTACTTATGGCAGATATTTTCAGAAAGAGAGACCACATTCACATAACTTTTATTTTATTTATTTATTTATTTATATTTATTTATTTATTTATTTTTGAGATGAGGTCTCGCTCTCATCCCCCAGGCTGGAGTGTGATGACGCCATCTCAGCTCACTGCAACCTCCGCCTCCCAGGTCAAGCAATTCTCCTGCCTCAGCCTCCTGAGTAGCTGGGATTACAGGCACCTGCCACCATGTCCCGC
Organism: Pan paniscus; assembly: GCF_029289425.2. Classification (NCBI taxonomy): domain Eukaryota; kingdom Metazoa; phylum Chordata; class Mammalia; order Primates; family Hominidae; genus Pan; species Pan paniscus. Next base: position 173,883,190 of record NC_073254.2, read on the forward strand.
TAATTTTTGTATTTTTAGTAGAGACGGGGTTTCACCATGTTGGCCAGGCTGGTTTCGAACTCCTGACCTCAGGTGATCCACCTGCCTTGGCCTCCCAAAGTGCTGGGATTACAGGCGTGAGCCACCATGTCCAGCCACATAACTTTATTATAGCACATTGTTATAATTGTTCTACTATATTGTTATTGCTAACCTCTTACTGTGCCTAATTTATAAATTAAACTTTATCCTAGAGATGTATGTATGAGAAAAAAACATAGTACATATAGGGCTTCAGCACCATCAGCAATTTTAGGCATCCACTGGGGGCTTAGAATGTATCCCCACCAATAAGGAGTAACTACTGTAATACCATTTTAAATCTTTGTTTATCTGACAATAGTTCAGGAAAAAATATCTATATTTCCTAAGCGCTGTTAGTACTTGACTACAATGTTAAATTATTTTCATATCTCTTTTCAATCTGTCTTCTCAGACTGGATAATTGATTAGTTTACTTGTATTTTCAATTAGGTAGTATAAGTTGCAGCTGAAAATGAGTGACTCCTTAGAGTTTTTAAGATATAGCAGGCTTTCACATTTTTTAATTCTCTAAATAGTTCAATTAAACCCTTAAGCCTAAAAAATCCCGTAGTTTACAAAATTAAACTTTTTTTTTCCTGTAGTCATTATGCTTGCTTGCAAATCAATATTTGCAAATCAAGTTTAGATTTGGTATGGGGGAGGTGGGGAATCCGAGGTAAGAATAAGCATTTTGGTGCCACAATGTTTAAAAATAATAATTTTTGAGTTTATTCAACTGGCATATTTTAAAAATACATGTTTGGCTTACAAATCCAAAGAAAATTATTAAAGCACTCTATAAATATGAGGCAAAGTAGGGTGGAAAAGTGGAGAATAAGGCACTAAGCTTTGCAATCCATACCTCTAATAAAGAGACATGATGGCAGAATATGATCTTACCACCCTGAAGCCTGTCTGTACAAATTTTAAGCAAGTTTTTCAATCTCCCTAAACCTCAGTTTTCTCATTTATACGGGGATGATGCTTCGAGCTTTGTCACCTCATATGGTTTATAATTCCAATAACTTCACTCATTTCCATGTCTTACTGAATGCATAATAAAGTTGAAAACATTTACTAGAAGTTGGTCTTATGTAAATAAATAACATGTTTTAGAATCCTTTTTCTGGATATACATTAAAAATGTAAGGACCAAAATTATTTTGTACTATATATTATTACTTAGGTTTAGTTTCATAAGAATTCTAAATATTTCAAAATATGGGTCATTATTTTGTTTCATTTCATGACACTCATATTTTTTCCTAAATCCCTTTGTTGTAGAGGAAGACATGAATTCACTTTCACTTCACTGAAGTCTAAAGCTAGAAATCCTTACGCCACTCCCAGCCTCCTAGATTCCCACAATCCTAGCCACAGAATTGCCACTCAACCCTCACCTCACGGGCCCTGAGACTTAACATAGGGAGCTACCTGGACACTGAACAACAACACTGCTCTGGAAAAGGAGCTCATGCTTGATCCCATACACCCCTTAAGTCCTAAGCAGCTGCAGCAAAGTGCCATTTTGAGATCCTAGCCCTCTCCACCCTGCATTCTGCTAGAGGCTCAATAGACCCTGCACCTCCACATCCCCAGAGCTTCATTCACTTCCACAACACGCAGCCACCACCACAGCTGGGTTGCCACCAGGGTCACAGTGGGAATCATTTGTAACAACCCCACTTACCTCAGCAGCAGAGCCACTACACATCTTCATGCGCCCCAAGAGCAGACTCTCCCACCTCCAGCGGCCACCGCTGTAGGCCACTGCTGCTGGAGCTAAAGTAAGAGCAGAGTGCTTGCTCTTCACCTGCTTGCCTTTGACTGTTGTCACTGAAAGTAACCCGCCCTCCCCTGTAACAGGGCTGCAGCATGGCCACAGCCAACCCCACCTGGGCATTCCACCAGAAGCCTAGGGATCGCTCCTCCCCTGCCTATGACAGCCAGTGCCTATACACACCACCTAGGGGGCCGAGGACACCTGGGGATTGCCCAGCCTGGCCCACTATCATTGGCACCTGGACATTTATCTTGAGGAACTGAGGTCAAGCCCACCCAACCTGTCACTATCACCACAGCTGGCACCCCCCATATGCACCAACTGTGTGACTGGGGACTGGTGCAAAAGCTCATTGCAGCCACCACCAATACCAGCATAAACTGCTTGGGAGTCATAGTGTTTTCATGCCACTGCTACTGCCATTGCCTGTGCCACATCTACTGCTCACAAACCCAAAGACCCACTCACCCAACTGGCTCACTGGCACTACCATAACCCAGGAAAGCTGCCTGGAGACCCAAGCATTAGCCAACCTGGACTCACTAACACCAGTGCCATTATATGCCTCCTGTGGACCCAAGGATGACCATGCTCAGCCTGCTGCTGCCACTACTGAGGCCTGATGACTGGTCCACCTGGCATCTTCATTCCCATAAAAACTTCACCATGGCCGCTACTAACCATACCTTAAGCCACTGGGGAAATCAATGATCCCACTGTCACTGTTTACAGCTGAAGAAATCACATGGAGACTTCCCTACTGCCTGCACCCACAATTAGAACCAAAGTGCCCTATCCAACCAACACTATTGATACATCTTTGGGAAAAAGCCCTCCCCTATGAAAGTAAATTCAAGAAATTGGAAAAAGCAACTGTTACACCAGATGAGCAGGTATCAACGTAATAACATACACACAAAAAGAAAGGAAAGGAAAGGAAAAAGGGAAGGGAAAGGGGGGAAGGAAAGGGAAGGGAAGAGAAAGGAAGAAGGGAGGGAGGAAGGAAGGACTGACAAGGAAATATGACACCTCCAAAGGAATGCAGCAATTCTCCAGCAACAGATTTCAATTAAAAAATTCAACAAGTCCCAGAAAAACAATTAAAAATCATGATATTAAAGAAGCTCAATTATATATAGGAGAACTCAGAAAAATGATAAAAAGACATTTTTAAAAAATCAGTATACAAATGAGCAATGTACCGAATAGATATCATAAAAAAGAACCAAACATAAATTCTGGAGCTAAAGTATTCATTGAATGAAATATAAAATATGTTCATAAGTTTTCAATAATGCACTAGATCAAGTGGAATAAAGAATTTTAAAGCTTGAGACAGATCTTATGCAATAACCCAATCAGAACAATAATTTTTAAATAATAAAGCAGAATGAACAAAACCAATGGTACATATGAGGCATCACAAAGTGACCAAATATTCAAATTTTCAGTGCCCTAGAAGGAGAAGAGCAAACAAAAGGGAGAGAAAACCTATTTAATGAAATAATAGCTGGAAACTTCCCAGGTCTATCCAGAGATTTAGACATACAGACACAAGAAGCTCAGAGATCCCCAAATAGTTACAATTCAAAAAGTTCTTCTCTATGGCACAATTAGAGTCAAATGTGAAAAGTCAAAAAGAAACAATTCTAAAAACAGCAAGAGAAAAGCCTCCAGACACTTATAAGAGAATCCCCACCAGACTAAACAGATTTCTCAGCAGATGTCTTACAGGCCAGGAGAAACTAGAAGGATATATTCAGAGTGCTGAAAGAGAAAAACTGCCAGCCAAGAACAGTTTACTCAGCAAAGTTTTCCTTCATATGAAGGAGAAATAAAATCTTACCTAGACAAGCAAAAGCAGAAGGAATTAATCACTAGACTGACCCTACAAGAAATACTTAAGGAAGTCCTACGCCTATAAGTGAAAGATGATATCTACACTCATGAAAACACATGAGAGCATAGAAGCCCCTGGTAGAGTAAACACACAAATAAGGAAGAGAAAGGACTCAAACGTTACCACTAGAGAAAAGCACCAAACCACAATGATAAACAATAAGAGAGAAAGGAATAAACGATATAGAAAAACAACCAGAAATCAATTAATAAAATGGTGAGAATAAGACCTCACTATCAATAACAACCTTGAATATAAACAAATTAAACTTTCCACTTAAAAGATGTAGAAGAGCTGAATGGATATACAAACATAACCCCATTAGTTACATGCTGCTTACAAGGAACTCAACTCATAAAGACACATACACACTGAAAGAAAAAGGATGAAAGAAAGATATTTCATGCAAATGGAAACCAAAAGCAAGTGGGAGTTACTATGCTTATACTATACTTATATCAGACTAAACAAACTTTAAGTCAAAAACAGTAAAAAGAGACAAAGAAGGTCATTATATAATGATAAAGGGACCAATTCAGTAAGAGGATATATCCATCTAAACATATACACACAGCACTGGAGCACTCAGACACATAAAGCAAATATTAGATCTAAAAAGAGAGGTAGACTTCAACACAGTAATAGTTGGAAACTTCTGCACTCCTCAGAATTAGACAGATCATCTAAACATAAGATTAACAAAGAAACATGCAATTTAAACTGCAAGTTAGACCAAATGGACCTAGTAGATATTTACAGAACATTTCATCCAATGTGTACAGAATACACATTCTTCTCATTAGCACATGGAACATTCTCCAGAATAGACCATATGTTAGGATGCAAAACAAGTCTTAACAAATTTTTTAAAATCAAAATTACATCAAGTATCTTCTCAGACCACAATGAAATGAAACTGGAAATCAATAACAAGAGGAAGTTTGGAAACTATACAAATACATGGCTATGATTAAAAAGTCAGAAAAATAGTAACAGATGCTAGTGAGGATGCAGATAAAAGAGAACTCTTACACATTGTTGGTGGGAATGAAATTAGTACAGCCACTACGGGAAAAAATACGGAGATTTCTCAGACAACTAAAAATAGAAATACCATATGATTCAGCAATTTCACTACTGGGTAGTTACCCAAAGGAAAAGAAATCAGCATATCAGAGGAATACCTGCATGTTTATTGCAGCACTGTTCACAATCGTGAAGGTATGGAATCAACCCAAGTGTCCATCAACAGACAAATGAATAAAGAAAATATGATAAATATACATAACGGAATAGTATTTTGCCATAAAAAAAGAACAAAATCTATGTTATTTGCTGCAATATGGATAAAACTAGTGATCATTAAGTAAAATAAGCCAGGGACAGAAAGACAAATATTGCATGTTTTCACCCACATGTGGTCGCTAAAAATGTAGATCTCATGGAGATAAAGGGTAGAATGACAGATACCAGAGGCTGTGAATGGTGTGGAGGACGGGTCGGCATAAGAATGAAGAGGTTCGTTCATGGGTACAAACATACAATTAGATACAGTTATATAGGAGAAAAAAGTTATGATGTTTGACAGCAGAGTATGGTAACCATGTTTAACAACAAAACACTGTATATTTCAAAATAGCTAGAGGAGAGGGCTTGAAATGTTCCCAAGACATAGAAAAGAAAAATACTCGAGGTGATAGAGTTCCCAAACATCCTGACTTAATCATTACATACTCTATGCACGTAACAAAGTGTCACATGTACCCCATAAATAGGTACAAATATTATGTATCAATAAAAAAGAGAAATGAAAAAAATAAAATTCAATTCCTCTTGCATTAGCTACATTTAAAATTTCCAATAGTCACGTGTGCCTAGTGTCTACTTTATCGAACTGCCCACACAGAGGACTTTTCTATCAATGCCGAAAGTTCTGTTGGACAACATTGGTACGAGATGTTAAACTGTTTGATTTTCTAACTAATATGTATACTTCTTTGTAATAGATGAGTTTCTAAAAATATATAGAGTTTGTTTAGTATCATAATGAAACTCTAAATGCAAGAAGATAATTGGTTATGTAGAGAAAAAGTTTTCTATTAGACTCTACGCTCCATGAAGTCAGACTATGTAATATTAATCACTGCATTCCCACAACCTAGTACAGTATCTAACACACAGTAGGTGTTCATTATTTTTTACATTATTTTGTTGCATTTAGTCACTTTTGTGGTGAAAAATTACTGTTCAAGCATAGTAAAACTTCATGTACTTAGCACAAACCAAATAGAATTTACAGTTATCTAACTAGAGAGGTTGAAATTTATAGATGAGCTCTGAAAAAAGCATTTACAAAGAAAATTAAAAATCATATTATAAGGTACTTGACTTCTTTAAAAGATTAAAGTGGCTAAATGGCTTCAGGGACTTTAACATCTCTATTTGGAAAGAGTTAGTTACAAATGCCCCTTCAATTAAAATTGACCTTAAGGGATCCTATTTGGCAAGAGTTCCTTACCAATAATCCTTCTAATTATAATAACACAAAATATTTAGAGTTAAAATAGTCCATAATACAGCCATCCCTAATTTAGATTGACCTTTGCACAAATACTCTTATTACTGGAATTTTGCTGAATGAGCTAGCTATTTTACCACATCATTTATTCTGTCACTATCCTAAAGATAAATAGAAAACAGTTAAAGTCTTAGTTGAATACTGCTTAATAATTTAAGGAAACAGTCTTTGATCATTATATAAAGGAGTGCAATCATAGTAGGCAATAGGAGTAAGGCAGAGTGCAGTAATGAGAATGCCTGGCTGTACAAATTAGGGCAGCCTCATCCAGTAGCTGTTGATTTGCAGCGTTCGTTGAGCACAGTTCCAGTTCTGAGAATGCTTGTTAAGTAATTAAATAAGTCCATGACTCTAAGGAGTTTTTATGTCTAGTGAGTTCCGTTGTGTTTGCCTGTCCAACATCAGTTCCCACTTCTGCTAATAGCACCCTGATTTTGCTTTGATGATCTGATTTGCTCACATTTTAAGGCAGTCTTGGCAGAAAAGCTCAATGTCCCACCTGCAAATGAGGAGATGGCATCCTTAAACAAAACTAAGTTTAATCCTAAGCTCTCTCCATGAGATTTCCATCTTCAGCAAAATAATACAGAACCTGAAAAGAATAGATATTTATTCTTCTCAGTTAAAATGTCCAAGGAAGATGCTTCGTTATTAGTTCTATGCATACATCCCTGGACTTTTCCCATCTTGACTTTTTGAGACTGGTTCTTCATTTTTACCTCTGATTCTTTCAGCCACCCCATATTTTTTTTTTACCAACTCCCTTTTATATAATTTAACTAGAAGATTATTCCATTTTACACAACCAAAGAACATTCATGCCATGTCTGTCAGGAGGATTGCTAATTAAAAACAATTGTAATGCAATGTCTAAAGTTCTAGGTGTAAGAATTCACAATAGCGATGCCATTTTTCTACCTTGGTAACTGTGTTTCCTACCTTGGTGACGGTGTTCCCAAAACCAAAGCAAAGGTCAATCTCACCCATACCTTTAACAGAGCGTAACAACCCTGACCACAACAAAGCCTGACTGGCCCTTATCGCATCCTTCCCCAGGCCCCTACAGTGTCAACGTGCCAGCGCTTCCCCAACCCCTCCCCTATAGAAACAGTATTATAAAAACCTCACCTTGTAAGCTGTCAGTGTCTCAGCCAGATTCCTGACTGGGACCCCTAGCAGGCTTATTCTTGTAAATAAACCTGTTTAGCCATTGATTTGCCTTCTCTCTCACTTCCTTCCTTTAAAAAATCTTCCAGCCAGCAAGAGAAAGCAAGAAAGATCTAAAATCGACACCCTAACATCACAATTAAAGAACTAGAGAAGCAAGAGCAAATGAATTCAAAAGCTAGCAGAAGATAAGAAATAACTAAGGGCAGAGCAGAACTGAAGGAGATGGAGACACAAAAACCCCTTCAAAAAAATCAATGAATGCAGTAGGTGGTTTTTTGAAAAGATCAACAAAATGGATAGACTGCTAGTCAGACTAAACCAGGAAGAAGTCGAATCCTCGAAAAGACCAATAACAAGCTCTGAAATTGAGGCAGCAATTAATAGCCTACAGCCAAAAAAAGTCCAGGACCAGATGGATTCACAGCAAAAATTCTACCAGAGGAACAAAGAGGAGCTGGTACCATTCCTTCTGAAACTATTCCAATCAATAGAAAAACAGGGAATCCTCCCTAACTATTTTTATGAAGCCAGCATCATCCTGATACCAAAACCTGGCAGAGACACAACAAAAAAAGAAAATTTCAGGCCAATATCCCTAATGAACGTAGATGTGAAAATCCTCAATAAAATACTGGCAAACTAAATCCAGCAGCACATCAGAAAGCTTATCCACCACAATCAAGTTGGCTTCATCCCTGGGATGCAAGGCTGGTTCAACATACGCAAATCAATAAATGTAATCCGTCACATAAACAGAACCAATGACATAAAGCACATGATTATCTAAACAGATGCAGAAAAGGCCTTCGACAAAATTCAACAGCCCTTCATGCTAAAAACTCTCAATAAACTAGGTATTGATGGATATCTCAAAATAATAAGAGCTATTTCTGACAAACCCACAGCCAATATCATACTGAATGGAAAAAAACTGGACGCATTCCCTTTGAAAACAGGCACAAGACAAGGATGCCCTCTCTCACCACTCCTATTCAACATAGTGTTGGAAGTTATGGCCAGGACAATCAGGCAAGAGAAAGAAATAAAGGGTATTCAAATAGGAAGTGAGAAAGTCAAATTGTCTCTGTTTGTAGATGACATGATGTATATTTAGAAAACGCCATCGCCTCAGCCCAAAATCTCCTTAAGCTGATATTTAACTTCAGCAAAGTCTCAGGAAACAAAATCAACGTGCAAAAATCACAAGCATTCCTATACACCAATAACAGACAAACAGAGAGCCAAATCATGGGTGAACTCCCATTCACAATTGCTACAAAGAGAATAAAATAAGTAGGAATCCAACTTACAAGGGATGTGAGGGACCTCTTCAAGGAGAACTACAAACCAGTGCTCAAAGAAATAAGAGAGGACACAAACAAATGGAAAACATTCCATGGATAGGAAGAATCGATATTGTAAAAATGGCCATACTGCCCAAAGAAATTTATAGATTCAATGCTATCCCCATCAAGCTACCATGGACATTCTTCACAGAATTGGAAAAAACTACTTTAAATTATATGTGGAATCTAAAAAGAGCCCACATAGCCAAGACAATCCTAAGCCAAAAGAACAAAGCTGGAGGCATCATGCTACCACTATACTATACTACAAGGCTACAGTAACCAAAACAGCATGGTACTGTTACCAAAGGCCTCATAAATAACACCACACATCTACAACCATCTGATCTTTGACAAACCTGACAAAAACAAGCAGTGGGGAAAGGATTCCCTACGTAACAAATGGTATTGGGAAACCTGGCAAGCCATATGCACAAAGCTGAAACTGGATCCCTTCCTTATGCCTTATACAAAAATTAACTCAACTTGGATCAAAGACTTAAACATAAGACCTAAAACCATGAAAACCCTAGAAGAAAACTTAGGCAATACCATTCAGGACATAGGCATAGGTAAAGACTTCATGACTAAAACACAAAAGCAATGGCAACAAAAGCCAAAATTGACAAATGGGATCTAAGTAAACTAAAGAGCTTCTGCACAGCAAAAGAAACCATCATCAGAGTGAACAGGCAACCTACAGAATGGGAGAAAATGTTTGCAGTGAACAGGCAACCTACAGAATGGGAGAAAATGTTTGCAATCTGTCCATCTGACAAAGGGCTAATATCCAGAACCCACAAAGAACTTAAACAAATTTACAAGAAAAAAACAATCCCATCAAAAAGTGGGCAAAGGATATGAACAGACACTTCTCAAAAGAAGACATTTATATGGCCAACAAACATATGAAAAAAAGCTCATCATCACTGGTCATTAGAGAAATGAAAATCAAAACCACAATGAGATACCATCTCATGCCACTTAGAATGGTGATCATTAAAAAGTCAGGAAACTACAGATGCTGGAAAGGATGTGGAGAATTAGGAACGCTTTTACCCTGTTAGTGGGAGTGGAAATTAGTTCAACCATTGTGGAAGACAGTGTGGCAATTCCCCAAGGATCTAGAACTAGAAATAACATTTCACCCAGCAATCCTATTACTGGATATATACCCAAAGGATTATAAATCATTCTACTATAAAGACACATGCACATGTATGTTTATTGCAGCACTGTTCACAATAGCAAAGACTTGGAACCAACCCAAATGCCCATAAATGATAAAGTGGATAAAGAAAATGTGGCACATATACACCATGGAATACTATGCAGCCATAAAAAAGGATGAGTTCATGTCCTTTTCACGTATATGGTGAAGCTGGAAATCGTCATTCTCAGCAAACTAACACAAGAACAGAAAACCAAACACCAAATGCTCTCATTCATAAGTGGGGAGTTGAACAACGAGAACACAGGGAGGGGAACATCACACACTGGGTCCTGTCAGGAGGTAGAGGGCTAGGGGAGGGATAGCATTAGGAGAAATACCTAATGTAGATGATGGGTTGATGGGTGCAGCAAACCACCATGGCACATGTATACCTATGTAACAAATCTGCACGTGCAGCACACGTACCCCAGAAATTAAAGTATAAAAAAAAAAAATTTCTGGCTGAGCATGATGGCTCACGCCTTTAATCCCAGCACTCTGGGAGGCCAAGGCAGGCAGATCACCTGAAGGCAGGAGTTCAAGACCAGCCTAGCCATATGGCGAAACTCCATCTCTACTAAAAATGTAAAAATTAGCTGGGCGTGATGTAATCCCAGATACTTGGGAGGCTGAGGCAGGAAAATCGGTTGAATCCAAGAGGCAGAGGTTGCAGTAAGCCAGGACTGCGCCACTGCACTCCAGCCTGGGCAACAAGAGTGAAACTCTGTCTCAAAAAAAAAAAAAAAATCTTCCTAACACTGAATTTGTCCACTAATTTTCTGTAAAATGGGGTTAAGAACACCTACTTTGTCAGAGGACTTGTGATTAAATTGAGATTGGATAAAAGTAACAAATCAAGCACACTCAGTAGGGTCTCCTCTTACAAAGATTTGGCAGAAATTACCTACAAAAACAAATACATATATATATTTAAAGGACAAACATATCATAATATTAGAATATAATAAATAGCACCACTAGAAAGACTAAAATTTTGAGGAACACTGGAAGATAGAAAATACATGAGGTTGAGTTGATAGAGGAACAAGAGGAAAGGAAATCTCAGACAACAACTACTATAGAATTGTAAGTAATTCCAGAAATAATCCGAACTCAAAGTAAAACAAGAACAAAGACCTGAGTCAGCCTTGAGGTGACCAAAGGTTATTAACTGAAATATTGATTTATTAAAGTTGGGGCAGGCAAGTTCTCAGTTGGCAGAAGGAATCTTGCCCTGGGCTTAATATTTTAAGAAAGATGCTAGTACAGGGACGGTTGGGATTATCGAGGAATTGTACATAAATTCTCCACAAATTTAAAAACAAAATGAAAAGGAAAGCATGGGAAGAACCAGCTAAGGTATTTTTGACACAGAAAACTCTAAGAGGGCCTTACAATAAAAAAGAAGATATTGTAATCAAAGAAAAGATAGATAATGATTTTCTGCAGCTAAAAGGAGATAAATCTTTAGACTGAATCCTCTGAGCGTCAAAGAGATTAAACTAAAAGATAAAGAGAAAATCTCATAACATGGTAAAATTTCAGATATTCATAAATCCAGGGATAAGAAAAAAAGTATCAAACCTCCCATGGGAAAAATGGAGTTTCACAAAAGAATGAGTATTAGAGGCCATCAAAATTACTCAGTCGCAGTGGGAAGGAGAAGGTAATAAAACACACCTGAAATTGTGAAATTAAATTATTTTAAACCTAGAATTCAATGTTCAACCAAACTAGCACAGAAGTATGTGAAACAATTTTTCAATATATCCTTTCAGTTAATAAATACTTACTGAGTACTCGCCTATTACATTCTAGGCAGTCTGGGAGGTCTTGGGCACATATCTGTAAACAAAATATATAAAACGTCCTGCCTTCATAGAGCTTGCATTATAGTGGGGAACAATAAATAAGTAAAATATGTAGTATATTACATATTTGTTTCAATTACTCCGGCACACAACAAATTACAAGCATTACAACAAATAGGGGATATTATAGATTTGGTTTCAGATTACTGCAATAAAGCAAATAGCACAATAAAGTGAGTCGCACAAATTTTTTTTTATTTTCCAGTGTATATAAAAGTTATGTTTACACTATACTGTAGTCTATTAAGTGTTCAATAGCATTATGTCCAAAAATTAATGTACTTTCCTTAATTTAAATATAATTTATTGCCAAAAAATACTATCATCTGAGCTTTCAGTATGACTTATGATGATCAGAGTGGTGGTTGCCGAAGGCTGGGGTGGGGAATGTGGCAATTTCTTAATGGCATCTAGGATAATAGATCCTTTCCAGAAAGTTTTTAATTTACTTTGCCCGGATCCTTCAAAGAAATTATTATTTATAGAAGCTACTGTCTTACAAAATGTGTTTCCTATATAATAAGACTTAAAAGTCAAAATTACTCCTTGATCCATGGGCTACAGAATGGATGTTGTCTTAGTAGGCATAAAAAAACATTCATCTCCTGTTCATTTCCATCAGTTCTCTTGGGTTATGAGGTGCGTTGTCAATGAGCGCCTATTTTGAATTTTTTTTTTTTTCTCACAAGTGGTTCTTGGCCGGGCACAGTGGCTCATGCCTGTAATCCCAGCACTTTGGGAGGCCAAGGTGGGTGGATCTTTTGAGGTGAGAAGTTCAAGACCAGCCTGGCGAACATGGTGAAACCCCGTCTCTACCAAAAATACAAAAAAATTAGCTGGGCGTGGTGGCACAAGCCTATAATCCCAGCTACTTGGGAGGCTGAGGCAGGAGAATCGCTTGAACCTGGGAGGCGGAGGTTGCAGTGAGCCGAGATTGCACCATTGCACTCCAGCCTGGGCAACCGAACGAGATTCCATCCCCCCGCCCCCCCAAAAAAATAGAAGTGGGTCTCAATATTGGACTTAAAATACTCAGTAAGCTATGCTGTAAACAGATGTGCTGTTATCCAGGCATTGTTACTCCATTTATAGAGCTCGGGCAGAGTAGATTCAGCGTAATTCTTAAATTACGTAATTAGAAATTTTGAAATGGTCAATGAACACTAGCTTCAACTTGAAGTCATCAGCTTCATTGCCTAATGAGGCAGCCACTCCTTTGAAACTTTGAAGCCAGGCATTGACTTCTCCTCTATAACCATGAAAGTCCTAGATGGCTTCTTCTTCTAATAAAACGTGGTTCCATCCACACTGAAAATCTGTTGTTCTTCAATAATTATTTTCACTAGATCTTCTACATAACTTGTTGCAGCTTCCGTATCATCACTTGCTGCATCACTTTGTAAATTCATGTTATGGAGATGGCTTCTTTCCTTAAACCTCATGAACCAATCTCTGCTGGCTTCAAACTTTTCTTCTGTAGCTTTTTAATGCCTCTCAGCCTTCACAGAAGTGAAGAGAGTTAAGGCCTTGCTCTGGATTAGGATTTTGCTTAAGAGAATGTTGTGGTTGGTTTGATCTTCTATCCAGACCACTCAAACTTTCTCCATGTGAGTAATAAGGGTGTTTTACTTTCTTATTATTCATGTGTTCACTGAAGTGGCACTTTTAATTTCCTTCGAGAACTTTTCCTTTGCATTCATAACTTGACTTGCGGTTTGGCACAAGAACCCTGGCTTTTAGCCTACTGTGGCTTTTGACATGCCTTCCTCACTAAGCTTCATCATTTCTAGCTTTGATTTTAAATGAGAGGCATGTGACTTGAACACTTAGGGGCCCTTGCACAGTTATTAATTGGCTGAATTTCAGTATTGTTTTGCTGCAAATAAGAAGCCTTAAGAAGGAGAGAGATGGAGAAATGGCTGGTAGGAAACAGACATATTGTTTAGTGATTAGGTTTGGCAGTCTTACGTGGGGGTGATTCATGGTGCCCCTAAATGACTATAGTAGTAGCATCAAATATCAACTTAAAATATATGATAATAATGAAAAAGTTTGAAAATTGTGAAAATTACCAAAACATCACACAGAGACATGAAGTGAGCACTTGCTGCTGGAAAAACGGGGCCAATAGACTTGCCAGTTGCAGGGTGGCCACAAACCTTCAATTTGTAAAGAAATGCAATATCTGTGAAGCACAATAAAGCAAAGTGCAATAAAACAAGATCTGCTCATAGGCCAAACCTCAGTGACAGAATAATGGCCATTTATCATACTTACGGATTCCGTCAGGAAATTGGATAGGGCACACCAGGGACAGCTTGCTTCGCTCCCTGACATTTGAGGCGTCAGCAGAAGAGGGCTAGAGACTGGAGTCCTCTGAATGCTCACTCATTCATGCCTGGAAGTTGATGCTGGTCATCTGTTCTGACCTTAACTGGGAATTCCTACATATGCTCTTCCTATGTGGCCTGGGCTTCTTTCCTAACATTGCTGGAGCCCAGAACATGATAATCCCAAAGTATGGCACCTTGGCATATTGAACATTTTAAGCTGACGAAAGTTGAGAAAACTGCAGAATCAGGAAAGTCACTCTGATTTTCTCCCACCTTTCTCCCCTGAAGCGGGCCATAAAATAATTCTCTGAACTACCTACCCTGAAAATAGATTCTAAGACCCTATTTCCAGAGGGATCCTGACCTATACCCAAAGACCCAGATGAATCTGAATAGGCCTTGCTAAGTTTACCCTAGTTTATTACCATTCGATCATACCTTTTGGCCTCTAATCATACTTGTGCACAACTGGCCATGAAAATACATTTTTCGGCTGGGCCAGGTGGCTCACATCTGCAATCCCAGCACTTTTGGAGGCCAAGGCAGGTGAATTACGAGGTCAGGAGATGGAGACAATCCTGACTAACACAGTGAAACCCCGTCTCTACTTAAAAAAAAAAATACAAAAACAAAAATTAGCAGGGCATGGTGGCGGGCGCCTGTAGTCCCAGCTACTCGGGAGGCTGAGGCAGGAGAATGGTGTGAACCCGGGAGGCGGAGGTTGCAGTGAGCCAAGATGGCATCACTGCACTACGGCCTGGGAGACAGAGCAAGTCTCTATCTCAAAAAAAAAAAAAAAAAGTCTGATTATAGACTAACCAGCTTGAGGTAGTCTCTGTAATATCGCAGCTGGGTCTCCAAGATTATCCCAAGATTAGCCACCAAAACTTCTAAGTAGGCACACAATTAGATACTATCATACAGTTAGATAAAGGTGCCTGGTGAAAAGGAGAGTATGGTAAGAAAAAGAGGGATGTGTTGTTTCAAAGAAAGTATATTCCAAGGCTATAAGACTAAGGAGGAAAAAAAAATGTTTCTGTAGTAAACTTCAAGGTTACATCTTGAGACTAGAGAGAAAGAGAGAAGGGAAAAAATGTTTCATGGTGCATTTTCAGGCTAAACTGTTCATTTACAAAAGTACCGCACTATATATATGTATATATATTTGAGACAGAATCTCTGTCACACAAGCTAGAGTGCAGTGGCACAATTATAGGTCACTACAGCCTCAAATTCCTGTTCTCAGGCAATCCCTCCCTCCTCAGCCTCCCAAGTAGCTGGGACTACTACAGGTGAGTACCACTATGCCCATTAATTTTTAAATTTTTTGTAGAGAAAGTGTCTCCCCATGTTGCCCAGGCTGGTCTCGAATTCCTGAGCTCAAGTGATCCTCCCACCTTGGTCTTTCAAAGTGCTAGGATCACAGGCATGAACCACTGTGCCCAGCCCTGTACAATATTTTTGTAGAGGAGAGCAACACTGGTTATTTTATGACCTCATTTTCACTAGATCTTTGGTACACTTTCCAAAACCTGGGAACTTCTGTTGTTAGTTAGCCTCAATTTGTTTTTGAATAATGCAATACTTCCCTTGTCACATCCCTTAATTAACTGCTGAAACAGAAAACAACGTGTGTTACTTTATACTTTGATAGCCACCATTATGAAATCCTTCATTTGATATTGATAAGCCAATATCTGTAAAATCAAGGTCAACTTTTGAGTATGCTATTGATTTGAGCAAGTACTCATTAGAAATAGGACATGTATCAAGTCTGCGTCAAGGCAGGGGTTGGACCATAGAAGTCCATAGGACAAAGTCACTCTTCTTCAGCAACTAAGTTCAAGTAGGAATGAGATATGATTCGCATATGAATTACAGGTACAGTCATATACTCAACTAACTAGAAGGCACTGACAAAATATTGTCAGGGAGATAAGAAACCATGATAGTGCACAAATGGGAACACTATATGTTCATATTTACTCAACATCAAGGTATAGACTCTTTTCTTTAAAAATAAAAACTAGATACACAGAAAAAGGAAGCCTCGAGGGACTCTCATCACCTTTCACAGGAGTGGTCCCCATACCCTCACCCCTCCACACCCTCACCCCTCACCCACTTATAGTTTTCTCAGCTTCTTCATCCATCCCCTTCCTGGAACATTATCTTTCCCCATAATATTGGTAGAGAGGTTGTCTTTCTGAAGAGCTGTGAGGGAAATAGTGGCAGAGAAGCACACATCAACATTTATTGAGTGCCTGCTGCAGACTAAGGGAACAGGCACTGTGTTTAGTGAGGGAACTGGAGGACCCACATCTACAAGGAGGTCAGGACATGGTAATTCATACAATAGCACTGAATAAAACCAGCAGAACCCCAAATAGAGACTGCATGGGTCCTGCAAGAAAAAGTCCTGGGATCTGAACTCTGGATTCTAGCTGCAAATGCAAACTGGAAAATATGTGCTGGGACACAAGTTGACACTGAAAATCATTAGAGAAGGCGAAGCTAAATTAATCATGCTTGGCACAACTGCCGTGCCTCAGGATGATTGAAAGGAGTACTATGGGCCAGGCGTGGTGGCTCACGCCTGTCATCCCAGCACTTTGGGAGGCCGAGGCAGACGGATCACTTGAAGTCAGGAGTTTGAGACCAGCCTGACCAACATGGTGAAACCCCGTCTCTACTAAAAATACAGAATTAGCTGGGCATGGTGGTGCATGTCTGTAATCCCAGCTACTTGGGAGGCTGAGGCAGGAGAATCACTTGAACTCAAGAGGTAGAGGTTGCAGTGAGCTGAGATGGAGCCATTGTGTATTATACTCCAGCCTCAGCAATGAGCAAAGCTTTGTCAAGAAAAAAAAGAAAAAAAAAGAAAGAAAAGAAGAAAAAGGAGAAGGAAGGAAGGAAGAGAGAGAGAGAGAGAGATGGAGGAAGGGAGGGAGAGGGAGGGAGGGAGGAAGAGAGAGAGAGAGTACTATGGCTTGTTGGCTAAGATCAGTGAGTACCATGCAATGCTGAATTGGGCACAGCTGTGGAATGTACTACAACACGTGTACTCTGAATCTCATTGATCCAGGTAGGTGCACCTCCTTCGGCACCTTACAAGGTCTGGTTGGAATCCAGTTGCTCTAGGATGTGAAATATACACAGAAGCACAGAGCTGTAGTGGATAGTGGAGCAGAAGTAAGTGTGCAAAGTCCTATACTTTATGAGCTCTCTTGTCTCACAACGAACACATTCCTAAAAGATATTCAATAAAGGAATATACAGATGAATTATAAAACATGAAAAGATGCATATTCTCACTCCTAATAAGAAAAAAGTAAATTAAGACTAGACTGAGGTATATTTTGCACCTGTTGGACTAGCCAAAGAAAGTTCAAGGAAAGACAATAAAAAGTGTAAAGAAACAGGCATGCTTAGACACTGCTTAGAGAAAAATAAATTTATATAGTTTTTATGGAGTGCAGTTTGGTGATATCTATTAACATTAATCATATTAAAAGGACATTTCCTCCATGCAACACTTCTAGAATTTTTATCCAATCAATCTCCATGCAAGTGTGTAGGAAGTTATCCCTTGCCACAATGCTTTCATAGCATAAGCACCCTAACAACCAGCAATACCAGGTTAATAAAATAAATTATGCCATATTAAACATTGGGATACTATACAGTTCTAAAAAAGTACAGTACTGGCATAAGAAAATCTGATATAGGAAAATCTGTTACACACATTTCATAGAACAACGTATATGTTATCTTTTCTGTAAAAATGAAGAAAATAAAAACAAATATTTACATTTACACATATACAAATAAAGAAATTCTAGAGAAATACACATCAAATTAATAAGTGGTTAGATTAGGTGTGGGACTTTTTTTGGTGAGGGGGTTGGGTTGTTTTGTTTATTTTTGTTTTCAAAGGGACAGAACTCAACTGATGGGAAAGAGGGACTTTCATTGTACAGTTTTTAAGATATTTGAACATGTGAATATATTACTTACATAAAGAATTAAGTAAATGGATTTTTTTAAGTTACAAGTATCTGTTGCTATGTAGTGGACTAGAAGCAAAATTGAAACATGAGGTTGCATGGTTCCTTCTGACACCTGTCAAACCTGGCTATCAGGAAAAAGTATCATTTGTTCAGAAGGCATCTGTGTTCCTCAATCTTGTCTTGACAAGTTCTTAAAAGATAAGTATTTTGTCCAAGTCTGTTCCAGGTGAAAAATTCCACATGATTTTGTGAAGGTTTGCATAATGTTATTATCCTTCTTTTTATCATAGTGATTTTAGTAATTTTTAGTTAGTTTGTCCTGGTGCGTATGATGGAGAGCAGGCAAGCCCCAAATTGGGGCTTAGTCCAGGAGGGTTCCTGGCTTCACTCAGAAAAGAATTCAAGAGTGAGCTAGTGTTAGAAGGAAACCGCTTTACTGAGGCAGCAGTGTTACAAGCTCTGTGACTGCTCCTGCAGAGCAGGGCTACCCTATTGGTGGTGTTTGCAGAGTAGCAGCTCAGAGGCAGTTCTGTAGTCATATTTACACCCACTTTTAATTTCATGCAAACTAAGGGGCAGTTTATGCAGAAATTTCTAGAAAAGGGTGATAACTTCCAGGTCATCGAGTCATTTCCATAAAAAGGGGTGGTAACTTCTGGGTATTGCCATGGCAATGGCAAACTGACATGGCACACTGCTGGACATGTCTTACAGAGAGGTGCTTCTGCCTCTTCCCTGTTCTGTTTTAGCTATTCCTATATTTGGTCCAGTGACTGAGCCCCACCTCTGCAGTTGAGTCCTGCGTTCTACTTCATGTACTGTGCATGCAAAAGTATTCAGTCACTTACAGTCATAAGCCTGAGCAAAACACTTTAGCATCTACCTGGAAATGTCCAATAAAATGGGTACACAAATGTGGAATTATGGGGAAAGCTTTGAGTAGAAATATATATTTGAGATTCATCCATGTTTAAATGGTACTTAATTCATGCAATTGGATTAAATCACTGTCTGAGCCTGGATTCCCTCTGAAAAGACCCTGAAACCAGGGCTTATTGACAAGTTGTTTATTCAAGAGGCAGTTCTAGGAAAGTGGATAAAAGACCATGAAGAACAAATGAAGGAAGGGAAAAGAGCCAATGCAATCATATATTATCAAGTAGATAACTGACTCGGGCAATAGGAGCTTGATTCCACTCGAATCTTCTGAAAATCATTTGAAGTGTTTCACAGTATTGTCTCATTTGAGGACTGACCAGGAGAAAGGTTTTTCTATCAGCTCCAATGATTGAGGAGTCACCCACAGGGCTTAACTCACCAGGACTTCCAGGCTGAGCCTTTGCACCTAATAGGCAGGTGCCACCCCCAGGTTAGGAGAAGCCTCAGGCAGAGATTATAAAGGAGGTGAGAGCTGCAGCCTGAAGTGAGTAGAAGCCTGCACATGGACCTCTTTGCCATAGTCCTGGCTAGAATCCTAAATAAGGCTGGCAGGAAGTAAAGCAGATCACACAGGACCCCTATGAAACAAGAGGTTTGAGTATTGACCCTGGAGCACCCCCATGTTTAGATGTTGAGGAGATAATAAATACCCAGCAAATGAGACAGTGGAGCAGCTGTAGCTGTAGAAGGAAAACTGTTTCCTATTGTATGCCAGGCCAGGTTGTGAAGGTCTTTTAAAATTCACAAAAGAACTATTGTGTTGGAAAATGAAACTGTTGTATCTACTGGAGCAGGGTATGATGTGATCAATATTATGCCCGAAAAAAAATCTGATTTAATTTGGAGTGCTTTAACAAATGTCTTATCATCAATTCAAATCTGAATTGATGCTTACAACAGTGGACATGGGTATATGTCTAAGTTTAGACTTTGTGCTTATTTTTTAATAGTGAATTTTTGTCATTTCATTATCTCTAACCTTCAGAAAAAGGGGAGTGTTCAGTTGACCATTTGCTTTGTTGGAGTAATGCAAATGATAATATCTATGCCAAACAACCAAAAATGTTGGCTTTTTCTACTTTGTTATCGTTAGAGTACCTATTCTCTATTTATCTACTATGTACATAAGTTCCAGAGCATCATAGTTTTGAGAACCACATGTGAATATTCCTTAAAAATAGGGAGTAAAGTTGAAAGGCTCATAAAGAATATGCAGAGTCCGGCAGCGTTCATGCAGCTGCTTTGCAGTAGTTTGGCTACGGTTCGTTCATTCCCACCAAAGCTCATGTTGAAATTTGATCCCTAATGTAGCAGTGTTGGAAGGTATGACCTAGCAGAGTGGTGTGAATGAAGAGACTGGATCCCTCATAAATAGATTCATGTCCTCTTGCTCCTTTCCACTGAGGTGAGTGAGTTCTAGTGGGAATGGATTAGTTGTTGTTAAAAAGAATCTGGCTTCCCCAATTTTACTGTCTTGCTTTCTTCCTCACCATGTGATCTTTTTGCACACACTAGCTCCCTTTCTGCTGTCCACCATGAGTGGAAGCAGCCTGAGGCCCTGACCAAATCCAGATGCCCAATCTTGAACTTTCCAGCCACCAGAACCATGAGCTAAATAAATCTCCTTTCCTTATAAATTATTCAGTTTCAGCTATTCTGTTATGGCAACATAAAACAGACTGAGACAAACTCCAACTTTTAAAAAATCTAAGAATAAACTTCACAAAACGTATATAGAAACTTTATTTAAAAAGTTATTAAACTACTGAGGAACACAAAAACAGTGAAATGAAAATGGAAAACTATCTTGTTTTAAGTAGTTTTATCAGGCAGGATCCTGACAGGAATCAGAAGTCACATTTAAAGAGGTAATTCAAAGGACCAAGTGTGGCCTTAATTAGAAAAATCAGGAAAAGGAAGGACCCAGGGTTAGCAAGAATGGGAGCCATCACCTTCCCATAGGTCTGAAGGATCAAGAATAAGAATCAGTTACTCATCTGAAGTTAGATTAAATAGCAGGAGGGGGCTGCCCAGTGAGGGTTAAGGGATATAGTCACTGTCACATAATGGCCTACAGGAGAGGAAAGGAGGAGACAAGTAAAGTAGATGTCACTTTTTCTTTGCCCCCTAATGTCCTACCAGCATCTTACATTGCCTACTCCCATTTGAAATAGGCTATGCCAATTGATGTGCTTCATAAAAGTCAGCCTCCCAGGGAATATAACGAGGTAGAGAAGAAGAGAGATTGGCTCTGGAGAGGCAAATGGGAACTATCCTGCACAAAGACTAATTTTTTTAAATGTTATAAATTGACCACAAACTGACCTCTAAATGTAATACAAAGTCAATTAAATTCAATGGATATTTTAACTTGGAAAATAAATGATTCTAAAGTAAATCTACAATAACAAACACATCATGTGCAGATGGATAATTCTAAAATGAGTGAGTAATGAAGCACAAGAGCTATTTAGTCTACAGATATATGCTATTATGTTGCTATATAATAAAATTAATTTGATGCTAATGGAAAATGAGAATGACTAATTTATTTTTTGACATAGACAGTCCAATGATAAATCCAAGTATATATTGAAACAATGGCATTTAAATACACGAAAAAAAAATTAAAAAATCACTACAAAAACGGGATATAATCATGGAGAAAAAGATTTTTATGTTATACTTTATGTAAAAATAGATTATAGATGGATTTAACATCAAAATATATTAGAAAAATATAAATTTATGAAAAATATATGCTATGATAGGTAAATATCAGGTAATATAAATAAATTGTACAAAAATCTTGGCATGGGGAAGAAATCACTCTGTGTCTCATTTAACCCAGCCCAGCATCTTGTACTGAGCACCTCTCTGGCTGTATTACATGTCCTCAGTAATCAGCTAGTTAACAAACATATCAAAATCAGAACACATAAAAGCAAAAAATTGATAGAACTGACCAGAAAAGAAATGTATATTCGTATAGAGTCAAAATGAACAAAAATGTGGCAAAATGCAAATTAATAAATGAAAAGGAATAATTGCATATATTCGCAATTTCTCATAGAAGCAACCTAGGTCCCCACCAATGGTGAATTGGGCAATATATAAAAATGCCTTAGAGATCATTAGAGAAAGGTAAATAACTCAATAAGAAAATTGGCAAAATAAATGAACAAATAACACAATGACAGGAAAATATAACTAATGAAAAGGTAAATTTACAAGTTTAACACTATTAGAAATAAAAGAAAAACAAGTTGTCTATACAATGACTTTTTTAGCATGAGCCTAACATTGATAAAAATTGAAGATTGAAAATTAGTGTCAATCATATGGTAAGCATAGGTGAAGGTAAGGGAAAATCTCTCACATAGTTGGTCAGAATGTATAATGTTTAAGTTTCTATCAGGTAATCTGGCAATTTATTCTAATAATTATAATTATAAATGATTCATAATTATAAATAGATATAAAATTATGGTTATAAACAAAATATTAACCACATATGAGATTAGTGTGGCATTAAATAGACTATCTGTGTAATGTATTTATATACCACAATTAAAGATAAAGTAATAGAAGGAGATTTATTTCACAGAAAGCTGTTCATGAAATTTGTCAACTGAAAAAGCAAATGAACAAAACAATATCACTTCAGGTCATAAGGCAAATTAGACACCTTTATATTTTTGATATGAACTGCCTTTTAACTGAATAAACATAGCAGTGTTATTTTAAGTGCATTGCTGAAATCCCAAGGATGTCAAGGATTGAAAAAGAAATGCATTAAGGTGTAAAGCATGTGGTAAGCACTGCTTGTCAGTGGTGCCTCCCGGAGTTGTGGAATGCCTGCAAGCTGTGGCCATGCACTGTGTCACTGGAGATAACTACGGAGTGTGGGCCTCAACTTGGACTAAGACCTTAGCTCTATGTGAGCTAAGATAATTTGATAAATAAAGCTAGTTTTAAAATTGTTGTTAAAATGAAATAGTCTCCAGAATTGTCACTATTAAATATAATTCAGACATTTTCCCCTGGGTCAGACAGGCTTATGCTGTCTCTGTTACTTGTTTTAAGGTCATAAAACTGCTGCTTCTGTAATATTGTTCATACTTTCTTGATTTGTCTGTGAGCTACAGTTGTAATGGACCAGATCCTGGGCTCCCCTGAAGCACTGCTCACATCTTACTATGAGCTTAAGCCTTTGCTTTGAACCTCTGGATTCCAGGGGATGGACCAATGGTCATGGCGAGGCCTGAGGACATATGTGTGTCCATAACGCATGGGCTACCAGCACCAAGGCAGAGCCAAGACCAATATGGCCCTGTCTTCCCTGGCCCAACGTCACCTCCTGGCCAACCTGGGAGGGGTTGGATACTCCAGGAATTCGTCTACACAGCTCTGTCTTCTGTCTTGAACTCTAAGCCTAGTGTGTAAATTCAGGGTCCTGGCAAATTCTGCCCTTCACAGCCATCCTGGGTGCCACATGTATACTCAAGACCTAGGATAACTGAGGAAGACATTAGGGAGGGTACCTGTGTCATAGTTTCAAAATTCTTTTCAGTAATTTAAAATCTTAAAGTCATGTTATGTTAAATTAAGTAATAGAAAATCATAAAATCTGTGAGTCATTTCTAAGTTAAAATACTGAAAAATTAATTATTAAATAAAAATTTAAGTTTACATACTTTGGCATGTTGTTTTTGTATGATATAGAAAAACTAAATATATGTAGATCTGTTAACAAACAAAAACATTGAAAAAACATCTTTCTAAAAAAATTGGTTTTATCTACAAATACTGATATAAAACAGTTCAAAATTACTTTCTAGGTTTTTCACTGTTAGGGTTACTAACAGTCACAACTGCAGTTAATATTATATATGTCATTAAAACTACTAGAAAAAAATCTATGTACAGAGTATTAAAAAAGATGTGTTTTTTTACAAAGAAGTTTATAAAAAAACACAAGAATGTAGTTTTGTTAACAGAAAAGTAATTTTGTCTATTTTAGAAGTTTTGTGAGTTGTTACTAAATGAAGGAAAAAATATAGAAAAAAACTAAATGGGGACGGGCACAGTGGTTCACACCTAAAACCAGCACTTTTGGAGGCTGAGGTGGATGGATCACTTGAGGTCAGAAGTTCGAGACCAGCCTGGGTAACATGGCGAAACCCTGTCTCTACTAAAAATACAAAAATTAGCTAGGTATGGTGGTGGGTGTCTGTAATCCCAGCTACCCTGGAGGCTGAAACAGGAGAATCACTTGAACTGAGGAGGCAGAGGTTTCAGTGAGCTGAGATCGTACCACTACACTCCAGCCTGGAAGACAAAGTGAGACTCCATCTCCCCCCCCCAAAAAAAAAAAAAAAAAAAAAAGGAAACGAAAACTAAATTGCTATAAAAACTTGGGGAAAGAAATAACATAGAAGTCATAAGAGGTTACAAGGGGTTTACAGGCTTAAGGGTTTGTCTTCTTGTGTGTTCAAAAGCTGAATGTGATTGGATAGATTCATTTACTAGGTTTATTAACATTAGCTTTTGTATCAATAATACACTAATACAAAACTAAAATTTGATTTTATTCTTTGAACAAGAATTTCATGAAGTGTTAATAATAAAATATTTTTTACTATTAATAGTAAAATAGTAAAATATTTTTGTTCATTTTTTGAACAACTACAATAAAAAGAGGAGAGAGAAGGAGAGACAGATTCTGTTTCATCTTGTCTCTATTAGGTCTTTTGATTGGAAAACTGAGCTTTTTCTCTATCAGAAAATAAAAGTTTTTGCATTTAAAAAATTTAATTATTACTTTGGCTAAGTGAATGGCCTATTTATAGTGTAAAAGTTGTCAGAATAAAAATGTAATCACTAATTTTTTTTTAAATCTTGACAAATAGAGCCAAAAAAAAAAAAACCCCCATAAAGAAAAGGTTTTCACACTTGTATGGCTGGTAACATAAAAGACTCCACAAAAACCACAACCTTGCACAAACATCATCACAATCTTACATGAAAACTACTTCGACCATAACATCTGCCCAGCAACTATCTGTTGCTGGGTTCAACCTTGGACTGACATCACACTTATTACTAATATTTGTAGCCAAAGATAATTATTTCAAAATAATTATGTAATCCTCTTCATTTTTTTCTTTAAAAACTTGTGTGTTCCTTTACTTCTCTAAATACATGTATGAACCCCAAAAATCTGAGCTAGGTCTCAGTTAATTTAGAAAGCTTATTTTGCCAAGGTTGAGGACATGCACCCATGACACAGCCTCAGGAGGTCCTGATGACATGTGCCCAAGGTGGTCAGAGAACAGTTTGGTTTTACACATTTTAGGGAGACATGAAATATCAATTAACATATGTAAGATGAACATTGGTTCAGTCTGGAAAGGCAGGACAACTTGAAGCGGGAAGGGGGATTCCAAGTCACAGGTAGGTAAGAGACAAATGGTTGCATTCTTTTGAGTTTCTGATTAGGCTCTCCAAAGGAGACAATCAGACATGCGTTTATCTCAGTGAGCAGAGGGGTGACTTTGAATAGAATGGGAGGCAGATTTGCCCTAAGTAGTTCCCAGCTTGACCTTTCCTTTAGCTTAGTGATTTGGGGGCCCCAAGATATTTTTCTTTCACATTTCCCCCTTTTCTTTTTTAAAATCTTTTGGAGAAAGCATTTTAGAAGAAAATGAATCTCTTGTCTCAGGTTTCATCTGATCTCTCATGGTTAGGATGGCTTATTCTTAGACAGGTAGGTCCTGAGTTATTAGGAAAGCTCATTTTTAGAAGGTTGTGAAGTCTCATGTCCTCTGAAGACAGAATAGGGGGAGGAAGAGAGAAAAACAACAAAAAAGAACAATTCTGGAAAATCGATAATAGGACACAGTACTCTGAAGTCCATACATCAGCAGGTAGGGATGAATTTGGCTTATGTATGTAAATAGGTTGCTGTTATTTTCTTCTGAAGTTTAAGTTGTCTAGCTTCAGTTCACAGGGCTTTCTGAAAGCACAGCTTAGTTTTCAGTGTCCAAATTAGGAAAAATGGGGGAAAACCTGAAAGAAAAAATTGAAAACATTATTTTGAAGACGTATAGCCAAGAAAAATTAGAATTTGGTCCAAACTGTGGAAAATGGTGAAAATTTAAAAACATTAGGCAAGACTAGAATCTAATAACAGGTGTACTATAGTTTTGAAACATAATTTTTCCTCTCTCCAGTTTCTCATATTTGCTAAGGACAAATCATGGTAGCACTGATTTGCTGTATTATATTTGGCCTAATTATTTATATAAAGTACAGCAAGACTTTTTTTTACATAGGGTTTTAAAATTGGCTTTGATGGAACTTTGTTCCATAGAAGGAGTCACAGATGAAACTTTTTTAAAGGTGAGCCTAGCCATGGATTTGTACCATCAAATATCTATGAGTTGGGTGAGCCTCTCCTCTTGAGGTTCCAAGACAAAACTTTGGGCTCCTAGACCTGTCAGGAAGCAACATTCTTTACTTACCACAGGTCAGGAACCCTGTTTAGGAACTGTGTAGACAAGTATGAGGCCAATTTTCCCAAGGGGCTTTTATTGGCTCCATAAGTCAAGTTTGATTCCTTAAAGGAAAGTACACCATTCCAGCCAAAGCCTTGGTAAAATAACCATTTTCTCCAATTGTGTCCTGTTATAAATGAAAACAGATTCTTATTGCACTTATGCAAGTCACTGTATTGCCATAAGTTAAGAATACTCACAAATAGTTTCCAAATTCTGGAGAAATCAGGTAGAGAAAAAACAAAAATGTTCTAAATTTTGTTCATAGGAGTATACTAAATTGCTAAAAGCTGTTAATAACTCAAAAGAAAAGCTTTCTTGATTCTGAAAAAACAAAGGATCAGCAACATTTTTAGCAAAAAGTCAAAAAGGTTACTTCAGTCTTCTATTTGTTCAGTCCACATAGTTAATTGCTGTTCTGCTTTATATTCATGAACATTTCAGCTCTCCATGAGTCCTGAAAGTTTTCCTTCTATTCTGATGTCACAATTTCCAAAGCTATCAGAAACTTGTATTCAAGAACACCTGTTCAAGTTTTACTGATGATTATAAAACTACATTCTAAGGAGGACCAAAACAAGACAACAATTGTCTGTGGATGAAAAAAGGTTTTAGGGCAGCCATAGACAAAGACACAATTGACAAGGAAATTTATTACCTCTGTGTCACACAATAATTTAACATAACAATTATTATTATTACTAATAATATACACTAAGTCATATCAGAATTATAGGAGTTTCCCATGATTTTGAAACACATACCAATAACATATTTATACAAGTACACCCTAAAGAAAACCAAACATCATTTCATATTTGACAATGCTTCCTGTATAAAGTTTATACCAAATAAACCAAATTATGTCATATTTTGTACTTTAGGGAACTTAATATCTTAAAGGATTAATAAGGTCAGAAGAAAATTTATAATTTGATTTTAGAAAGTTTGTCTAATATCAAAGGTTTTAAACACTTGATATCACAAGTCATTGTAAAATAAGTCATTCATTTGACCAAAGTGATAACTCAAGGGTTTCAAAAAAAGGCAAAAACCTTCATTCTTTGAGAGGAGACTTAATTTTCCAAACAATAATCCCAAATATAAACAGTATGAAGCCAATTAAATTTGTCTTTCAAAATTTTATGAACAATCTATAAAATTTTAATCTTTACCATAAGATATAACTTTCATAAGCCTTGTATAAACTTTATAAGCTGTATTGAGAAAACATTTAATGCTTAAAGGAAATCTTGTTAATCTGACACAGGGACCCATATGCTGGTTGCATCAATGTGCTATTGACATTAATTATTAATTTATAGAGAAATTGAACTTACTTTATCTCTCAAAATTGGCTCTTACAATCTCACATGCCCACCTCTTCCATGATAGTCCCTGGGCCTGGAGAAGTTGAATAGTTTTAATTTCTGGCCCTGTGTCTCAGGAATGCAGTTTATTTTGATTGTCATCTTTTACTGGGTCTGATAACATTATTTTGAGTTTCCGATTTAGCCTCTCCAAAGGAGGCAATCAGATATGTGTTTATCTATTTATCTCAGTGAGCAGAGGGGTGACTTTGAATGAAATGGGAGGCAGGTTTGCCCTAAGCAGTTCCCAAGCCTGACTTTTCCCTTTAGCTTAGTGATTTGGGGACCCTAAGATGTTTTCCTTTCACATCTGCATAGTTTACTATGTCATTCATATTTCCATTACAATGCTTTATTACTAAATAAACATTTTTTTTTTTTTACTTTAGAGAGCCTTTCTGTGTTATTTAGGTTGACCATAGTGACCTGTGATCCCATTTTGATTAAGTGTTTTAAACTTTTGATGTATTTGACAGGCTTCTCAAAGTCAAATTTCAAATTCTAAAATTAAGTCTCTTTGTCCTCTAACTTTGGATGTTCCAAAGGACCTCTGAATAATACAAAAGAGAGATAATAAACAGGCTTATTTGATGTGTTAAATTAGATGGAAAGCACTGTCAAGAAATGATGTTTGACCTTCTCTGAGTTATTTTTTATGGATACATTATTAAAATGTGCTCCAAATTGAGTAAGAGTCTTAAAATTCTGAAATGTCTTATATATTATCCATCATAATTATGGTTTCTATGTCAAATTATTGTAGTCCACAGAAATAACTGAATTTTCTGTCAACTGCATCTTTAACCATGACCATTTCAGATCTCGCTCACAGTTAATTGCTTAATTCTGATGCATTCTCAGAAAGCTCTTTAAAAGCAAGTAAAATCCTGAAGTATTGTGCCTTCAAGCACTCTTGAATACAGGTTTCTAATAATTTTAGGGTGATATTATTTGCACTGTGTAAAATTCCCAGAACTCTAAGGAATAGCCTGACTGAATTATAAAACTGCTAACTCAAGAAGGACAAGAGTTCATTGAATACCAAGAAAATACTGTGCCAGATATTCATGCTAAATCAGCCAGCATAGAAATTGCAAAGATACGTAATTTGAATGAACACCATGGTCCAACCAAATTACCTATGATAACCCATTTAATATACATCTGAATTGGAAAAGCAAAATTGATATTTAAGAGGATATAAATCAAGTGTTAAGCATGAACTCACAGAAAGCCTGGATGGCTATCTGGTCCTTCCTGAGTCTTTAAAGACTCCATTATTTAAAGTTCTGCACTTCATGACTCATCATAGAAGAGATAAAATGATTTCTCTCTCTCTCTGTGTGTGTGTGTGTGTGTGCGCGCGCGTGTGGTGACTGTTCTAAATTGCTAAAATGGTTTATTACCAATGTTTGGTTTGTCAAACCCATAACACTGGGAAGACAGTCAAAATTTTAGGTACATTTCTGCTAACTGGGTAGACCATTTGAACATTTATATAGGAATTTAATTCAATTGCCACTTTTAATGCATGTTTTCTGGTTGTATAAAAGCTTTCCCATGAAAGACCGTCAATGTTATAACAGTAGATAAAAGGTTGCTAGAAAATGTGTTTCTCTCATGAAGCATTTCTGGAGAAATCTCCAGCAATAGAGGTACTTGTTTCAGTGGATAAATTATAATACATTTAAATAAGTTATTACAGGTACAGTAGCATTAGGTAAAGCTAACTGAAATGATAATATTGCCTTGGTTGGAGGTATTGAATATTGGTGGCAATCAGATCCACTTTCAACGTAAAATATAAGTTAACTTTTTGTGAATAGTAACTGGAAGGCTTATGACACTAATGATTGCACTTCATGTATCTTTCCTTCCTGAATTCTGATATGACTAAATGCTGAAAGGCTTTAATTCATTAAGCCAAAGTGTATTTTCACTAGGTAAAGGACGCTTTTCTTGATTCACCAACTGAGGACAATCAAACCCTTTATAATCTAGAAGCCAGATTTCTGAAAATGTCATCAGAGAAAGACTTCCATTGCCACCCACACAGCAGCAGAAGTTGGGAACCTTGAACCTTGAGTCTGTAATCTCACAACTCAGAAGGGCTCCTTCAGAATAGTGGTGGAATTGTACACCCATTGGAGACCTCAAGGTAAAGCTAATCAGCAAAGTTTCTCCCCAGAAGCAGATGGCATCCTAGATGTTGACAGCTTCCCCAAGATCACAGATCAAGGCTACTGTGATGTTATGAGACTGTTACTTTTCATATTTTTTTTCTTGGCCTGTGCCTTTATGACCAATAGAACTGGAAAAGAGGCCTTGTGTGGACCCATGGGGTATACATTCATTTGTCAGGGATTTTGCAACCAATCTTATACATGGGCAAACTTATGGCTTGATGGATGGAAGATGAAGAGCCAATGTGGGCTAAAAATGTTAATGGTATCTTTGTTGCTCAGTAACCAGTCAGGAATAGAATACTGGCTCACTCCTTTTAACACACATCATAGGTAAAGGGAACATTGCCCAGAGGCCTTCACCCTTCTGGGTGGGCATCATTTGTTAGGTCTCTTTTTCTATGGTTTGCATTAAATGAGGCAATGATTAGAAAATTTTCCCGCATATTAGGTTCTATAGCAAATTCTACTGCAAAGGCTATGGTCACACAACATACTTCTTTAAATTCTTTCACTAAAGTTGTGCTAAATAATAGAATTTCTCTAGATTACTGACTGAACAGAGAAGAATCTGTGCAGTTACTGACACTTCTTGTTGCATATAGATGACTATGCAGAGTATTATAGAGAGTCAGTTGCAGGGATTAACAGACAGGCTGCTTGCTTCTTGGTTAAAATGATTAGATTCTTCATCTGGTTCATCCTTTGATGTATTTAATTTGAGTTGATATTGTTCTTGGGGAGCCTGGCTAAAGAGTATATTTCAAATTATTGTATTATCCTCCTGATAGATAGTCATAATAGTTTCCCTGGTGTACTGTATTCCCTCAAAACCTTTAAATGTTTACAGGCAGCCATCCGTAGAATGGTGTCTCTTTGACTGGAATGACAAAAAAAAGTAAAGAAATGTATAATCATGAGGACACCGTAACCGGGGAATGACATGCTGAGACCGGAAACTTGAAATGATCACAACTAGAAGTAGCCCCAAGATTTGGACACAGTCTTACCTAGGTGAAACCTGATCAAAAGAGTGGGGAATTGTTACACAAAATTTTAGGAAGCCATTGTTCTGGATTGAGCTCCTGAACTAGGCCCCTGAACAGACCAGACCAAACCGAAATAGAATCATTCATGCTAAATTGACTTAAGCAAACTGAAACTTTAAAAAAGCAGAGAGAGGCCGGGCGTGGTGGCTCACACCTGTAATCCCAGCACTTTGGGAGGCCAAGGCAGGCAGATCACGAGGTCAGGAGATCGATACCATCCTGGCCAACACAGTGAAACCCCGTCTCCACTAAAAATACAAAAAATTAGCCGGTGGTGGTGGCAGGCACCTGTAGTCCCAGCTACTCAGGAGGCTGAGGCAGGAGAATGGTGTGAACCCAGGAGGTGGAGCTTGCAGTGAGCCGAGATTGCACCACTGCACTGCAGCCTGGGTGACAGAGCGAGACTCCCTCTCTCAAAAAAAAAAAAAAAAAAAAAAAAAAAAAGCAGATAGAGCCCAACATTTCTGTCTCCTGAAAACAGGCGATCACAGCATAATAAGGAGTCCCCCCTGCTCTAATCCTTACAAGAAAAGTAACTTGAAGTAACCAATCATTTTTTAAATTGTTCTGTTTTCTTGTTCACATCATACAAAATGCATTCATCTGCTATTTCCCAGTGGAATTTGAGATTAAATAAGTTCATTTACCATGGTGACAGAGTGATGTCAATGCCTAAAGTTTTTGTCAATATCTCAAAATTGAGAGGCTGACCAAAAGAGGAGTATGGTTAAATTGGATTTAGTCTAAGGCTGCCTCCTTACATATTTAAAGTTTGGCCTAAAGGTTTCTCCATACATAGTGAATAGGTAGTTACACATCCACTAACGGGATGTGTAAACATACGGTGACCTTTTCTTGTACCAATCACAGAATTTTGGCCAATCGCAGCTGCACAAGTGTTCAAACTGTGGTCAAATAAGGCAATGCCAAGCTGTAAAAAAATCCAGCTGTTTCTGTACTTCACTTCTGCCCTCTGTATGTCACTTGCCTTCTTCTGTCCAGGAATGTTATCTGACCATGGGGCAGACCTAGAGTCACTGTGAACCTACTGTGGTTCTGGGGGCTGCCTTATTCTTAAATCACTCTTTGCTCAATTAAACTCTGTTAAATGTAATTTGTCTGAAGATTTTTTTTAACAAATCATAGGAGTTCTTTTGTTTCCAAAACATTTTAATTGTTAAAAAACAATTTTCAAATATTTAAATGTATGTGAGATTTATTAATTGGGTTAAAGTCATAATAGGAGAGATATGCCATTAGACTGAATCCTGTGTTTCTACATAACAGGGACACCTTCAAATGTAATAAAATTAGAGAGAAAAGAATTAGGGGAAATTGCAGATGAAAAGAATCTGAGTTGAAATACTGTTTATTGCCCCACAACAAAACTTGAATTCATTTCCTATTGATCCACTTACAGTAATTGACTCTGAGGTAAAATAAAATGTATTTAATTTGTTGAGTGGAAATTTAGCAAAATTTCTCCGGAAAAATGGCTTGTGAGAAAGAACACTTTTGACAAGCCTTTTTTTCTTACGCTGATACCTGTCATTTCTCTTAAAAACCACTCTACGCTTGAACAAAGAACGTAAGATCAACTTTGATATGTAACTTATATTCAGTCTCCACGCTATCCATCCGACCTTCATTTATAAAAATGGTTCTGCATAGTCATACAGCTTCATAAAATGCAAGAGTCAGTGCTGAGAAGGACTTTAGGCTAACACATATATTATAGCAACTTTCAAATGGGAAACCAAAAATATAATTTATTTTTATGGCATGACTCAACAGCATTAAACAGCCTGCAGATAAACTGCAAATAAAAAGTATATAAAAGTGTATATCCAACACTTTTTCATCTAAAGCTTTCAAGTAGACTCAATTATGTATAATCAGAATGCATTAATGTTTATTTGACAATATGTATCCATGGCCACAAAAGTCATAGTCACTACAAGTGTCTATATCAACATGTAGGAGTTTGCTGAAAAATACCTATGAGAATATAAAGATCTCAAGTATCTGAAAATGTTTCTGCTAATAGTGAAAAAAAGCTAAAAGTTCTGGGAAAAAATATAACAAAAAATCCTTTAAATTCATAGCTGAGTTGCAAGAAAATTGGGAATATCTCCAGCGACAAAAATTGTGGAAGATTGAAAGCCTCAATAGCAAGCCAATGGGCTGATGCTGTTGATTCCAAAGTGGGAGCTGTTGTCGGTCTTGGTAAGTGAAGAGATTGGATTTTAATGCCTATACAAGAAAAGGACACGAGTCCCCTTGCACGATATGGTAATAAAGATTGAGACGTCCACAAACCATGAATTTCTATGAATTAACTGGAATTCCAAATTGCAAGTTGATTTTGACATTTCTCTTGAATTGAATAAAGTATAAATACTCATATTCAGAAATTACAGTGAGTTCCAAGTGCATTTTTTTATATCCTTATAAAAGAAAAAAGAAAAAGATCTAAAGCAAGCAAGTTAAAATAACAAGATTTGACAAACCTGGATAGTGAGTACATGAGTGTTCACTTTTATTATTTTCCATAATTTTTGTAAGCTTTCAATATTTCCTTAAAAGAAAAGCAAAAATATTTGACCTCTAACCTTTTTCTCACTAAACAAAAATATATGACACTTTTGGTAAGGCAACGACCCTAGCCATTGTTTGCAGAGGCCACTTTTTGAGAAGTTCAAGTATTTACTGCAATGAATACTTTAATAAAGCAGCTTCGGGATAGTAACAAGATGAAATATCTCTCACCAATTGTACTTCATTTTGCCCATCACCCTCTAGGAGTCTGAGATTCCCTTTGTAAAAAAGTTACAATCTCACAGGGTCATGGTAAAGATTCAACATGAAAAATGTATGTTGTGAACCCTAATGGGCTGTTCTAAAGTCACACTATACAGTGGGCCAGCCACAGACTGTGTATCAGACAGCCCAGCTTCCAGTGTCATTTGTGCCACTTAAAAGCACTATGATTTTAGGTAATTCATTTGATCCCACAGTGCCTCAGGTACATAACTTTAAAAGAAAGATTAATATAAAATTTTCCTGATGTACATTTTTATGAAAATTTAACAAGATAATATATATAAATAAACACAAAGTCTAGTGACCAAGAAAACCCTAAATTTCCTTTGGCTTGACTAAACTTTAGATGAATTTCTTCCAGGTGCTAGATTCCTGACTTCCTTTTACTTAGAGCAATTACTTTAGAAAACTTTCTGTTGTAAATTATTTCCCTGACTCTTTGAAAGACAGTACATTTTCCCCCAGTTTCTTGTCAACTTTACAACACAGAAATGTCTTTTTTGAGAAACTGGAAGCAATCTTTGTGGAAATCATCCCTGAAGGAGACAGCATCCCTACTCCCAGTCTCTGCTGGGTAGAAGCATAACTTCAATAAGCGGCAGTCAGCAAGCACAAGTGGTCTAATCGCATTGACCATCTATTCCCCTAACCTCCAGTACTTCCTTGCTAGCTTCCTCCTTTTCTTTCAGCAGGGTTGGGTTCAATATCTCTCCTCTATTGCAGTAGTCTTGAATAAAATCTTCCTTGCCTATTTAACTTGCTCGGAGCATTTTTCCTTTGATGTTGGTACATAGAAAATAAATAAATAAATAATTTGTTATTATTACTATAGTAATATATTAAGTAATACAACACTTTTAATAAAAAGATCCCTAAAATCTTAACATGTATTGTCATTGCTCTATAGCCTATTTTTTAAAGAACCTTCTAGATTGAATGGGCTAAGTTAGAAGGTTATATTTAAGTCATTTCTTTAGTTTTTAATAAACGTATTTCAAAGTGAAAATGACAAGGGCTAAAGCATATTGTGAGGTTTAGTGTTGTACTTAGTTCTATGAATTAAATGTCAGACCAAGAACATGAAATATGTACTAGATTTTTTCTTGGACTTTTTATTGTTTAAGGAAATAAATCAAAATTGCTACAATTAAACTGGAAAGAAAAGAGAATAAAGAGCAGAGATTAAAAGATGGTGTTGCAATTAAAGAATTCCCTCTTTGAGGTTATTTTTCAGTCTACTTACCCTCGTGATTAAACCTGAAATCTCTCCTTTTTCTGCTATCCATTATCACTGGGGCTTAACACCTTTATAGGACTTTGCACCCAACTTCCAAATCTTTTTCTGTACATTTGTCTTTTTTCCCACATTAGCATATGAACTTTTAAAGGTAAGGATTCTATTTTTCTAACCTCCCAACTTCCTATACCTAGCTCTGTGCTTTGTGTATAATGGCCAATTATTATATATTTATTGAATATACATTGAAAGACATGAAAAAGAAATGTTTGCTGAAAACTCAAGGAAAAAAGAGTCAACAATGTGATTGTTGTGATGATCAGTGAAGATCATCAAGAAAAATGCATACATTGTTCAGACTACCCCGCAAAAAATGCTTCTCTGCAGCTGTATCCGTGCATCCCCAAAGCAAATGTCCACTGTTCAAACACTATGAAGGCATGAAGATTTTAGGCTAATTGCAACCAAAATTACCAACAGACACTACTTTACAGGATAAGGAGAATTTGAGCAGGGGAAGCATTTAGGTAATAGACAAGGCAGATTACTTACAACATTCTGCCTTTTACATAGAATGATTGCAAAAGATTTTTTTTTTTTTTTTTTGAGACGGAGTCTCACTCTGTCGCCCAGGCTGGAGTGTAGTGGCGCGACCTCGGCTCACTTCAACCTCCGCCTCCTGGGTTCATGCCATTCTCCTGCCTCAGTCTCCCGAGTAGCTGGGACTACAGGCGCCTGCCACCATGCTGGGCTAATTTTTTGTATTTTTAGTAGAGATGGGGTTTCACTGTGTTAGCCAGGATGGTCTCAATCTCCTGACCTCATGATCCGCCTGCCTCGGCCTCCCAAAGTGCTGGAATTACAGGTGTAAGCCACCGCGCCTGGCCGATTGCAAAAGATCTTTACATTACAAAGTAGTGTTTCTAATTTTTACAAAGCATCTATTTTCTTATTTCTATTTCTATGCTAATTTTTAACTGCAGAGGTATTAGCTAATCCGAACAGTATTGAAACATTTGAATATTACAGGTAAAGAACATATTGCAATATTAAATGATCTTGTCCCTTTTATATATGTGTGTGTGGGGGGGTGGGATGGGGGTGCATGTGTGTATATCCAGACAGAACGTAAGTGAAGCTGATGGTGACTTTTAAACATTGGCAACTAGATGGACAATGAATACTAGAATTGCAAATTTTTTATTTTGCAGAGAAACATAATCAAACTTAACATTTTCAAAAAGTCAAATAGAAGAAAACAGCATTATTTGATACTCAAATTCTAACAGATAATTTTGAATATTTTAGAACAAAAATACCTTATGATAATAATTTGAATATTTCAATTGTTTAATTTGATTTACATACTTGATAAAAATATATTTAAATTTTGTATTGCTTGGCTACATTTTTTCAATCCTTTAGATCATTGAGAATAAGTCAATAAAATAATAGAAATAAAACCTACAAGAATAAGGCTATAGAAATCATTTAATTTCAAAATGATTGAAATTAAAAAGAGAAATTAAAAAGAGAAAAATTTTAAAGAGGCATCGTGTTTACATTTTAAAAACCAGAACCAATAAAAACAAGCAGCTTTTGGTAAGCATGGTCAATATGAAATTTAAGAATGGGCTTTACTAATTGTTTATTTAATGAATAGTTAATTGTTGATCACACAATGAAAATAAACAAAAAAGGATTCTCGTTAACTTCACAACTCAACAAGGTCAGATTAAATCTGCAATGTCAACTTTTTTGCTAAAGGAAGAGATAATTGCCGATAAAAATAATCAGAATAAATGAGATAATTATTCATATCAAGTTCATAACTCAAAACAAACCAATGCGATTATGGCCTGTCCATTAGAAGATGAAGAAAATTAACACCTCAAATCAGCAAATTACAAGTGGAACAACTGGTGTTATACCAGTTTGTTTGATGATGATCTGGGAAAAGAACTCTCTCCTTGTGACAGAGGAAGAATTTTTTTAGTAAATAAAATTAATGATTTTTCATTGGATAAACATGTAAGAAAATTTAGTATTTTAAAGTAATTTACTTCGATATTATTTCAAATGGAGAAAGTATAGAAATTGACTTTACATTCTAAGTTCAAACTTTCAATTTCCAAGCTCAAAGACAAAAAGCATCTAGCATAAGTACTAGTCAATATTAGTGACCGCATAGCTAGCTTCTAAATTCTATGTGGTTTGCAATACGTCCATTTCATGGATCTGAAAGCAGATTCAATTAGTTCCGGCAATCTGTCTAAGGTTCTGAAAATATATATTTTCACAGAAAATACATATTGCTAAAAACGTTTAAGCCCAAGATCAAACTTTTCTTCTATGACCTTCATTAACTATCTGCTATTGTTTCAGAAATAAAAATACTATGGTATGCATTTTAGTGGAATAAATCTTTCAAATGAGGGGGCTTCTTAAATGTTTGTGGTTATCTATAACACTAATATAAAGAAATAATATTTTCTTTAAAGTCAAAAGACCTGGCCTTGATGTTCTGATCTACCAATCAGTAACTGAGTGAACTTAGTTAAAATAACATTACTTTTTAAACTCTACAAATTTTATATAAGGGAATGCAGGATCTGCCTAATGTTTATCAAAACTAAACTGTTTCTGTTTTGAGAGGAGTTTTTAGGTATGATCCCTGCCCTATTCCCTCAAAAACAATGTGATATTCTTTCTTGCACAGACAATTTAGGAATGCTGAGTTAAGCAAAGTTTATTAGAGATGTGTTGCTGTTGTTGTTTTAGCAATCTGGTTCTTACAAAATTATTAGGCACATTATAAACCTCTAATAGGGCTAGAGCATGAAGCTTGTTTTTCAACTTTTTTCACTGCGAACTTTTTTTTGCCTGAAGCTTGTGATGTTATCATCTGGAAGAGAGTCCCTGAGAACATCAGATTTTAAAATTACTGTGTAGGAAAAAAGCATGGGCTTTGTAGACGGACTTGAGGACAATGGCCACTCTCTCAATTAGTAAAATTTCATTATCTTGAACAAGTTATTTATTCTTTTTGAGTCTATTTTCCTGATGTTATAAAATGGAGAAAATATATCAACGCCACAGAGTTGATGTGAGATTAAATGAGATAATGCAGGTATGAGAGGCTAAATAATGCTTCCCACCCCACCCAGCAAGGATGTCCTTACTCCTAATCCCCAGAAACTGAATATGTTACCTTACATTGAAAAAGGGGCTTTGTGGATGTTATCAAGTTAAGGATCTCCAAAAGGTCCATATAAGAGGAAAGCAAGAGAGTCAGAGAGAAAGAAGCAAAATGACAATGGAGGCAAAGAGAGAGAGAGAGAGTGGAAGATGCTTCACTGCTGGCCTCACACACAGAGGGAAGGGACCATGAGCCAAGGAATCCAGGTGGCCTCTAAAAGCTGGACAAGGCATGGAAATGGACTCCCTACCAGAGCCTCCAGAAGGAACTCAGCCCTGCCAATACCTTCATTTTAGAACTTCTGATCTCCAGAATAGTAATACAATTGTGCTGTTTTAAGCCACTTAATTTGTAGTGATTTGTTACAGCAGCAATGGGAAAGTAAAACAATAGGTAAATCTCTTGGCACGGGGCCAGTGAAACATGAAGAATAGTCATGTCTAACTTGAGAGTTCTGGTGGATGTCAAATGTGATCATATATTCAATAAATCTTTATAACTCACAACGTGCTAAACAAATATTCGCTTTTATTGCATAGCTCAGGAAACTTGTCTCTCTGTAATTGAGGCCTAGGTGCACAGAAGAAAATGATTTTAAAATGTCAACAATCAACAACTTGGAAAGTAAGTTGTCAACAATAAAACACATTGGCAGCATAAAACAATTTAGAGGCACTCTTGCTTTCTGCGTGTACTGATGACAGACGTGTAGTAAAGAATGTAGGAGCCAGAGTTCAAGGTTAACGTATATTGTGGAATTGAGAGGCAGGCCTGCATAGGTGGTGGTACTACTATCTGAAAGTAGTAGGATAAACAGGCATTTACAGCAAATTTCTTTTCTTCAGACCTTCCTGTTCATAGCCAACAGGAGAATGATTGTGTTCTGTGTGAAAAAACATTTTAATGGTCCATTTTCAAGGCAAGATAAATGTAGGTACTGACAGCCAGTACCTAGGTACTGTCACACGGCCCATGCACCTAGAAAGTCACAATAAGCAAGCAGGATGTAAAGGAGAGGTCAGCTCACTAAATGAAATAAAATGTCTTTATTGGTAAAACCAAAACTTTAGCGGGAAGGGGGCCAGAATATGATCTTATAAAGGGACAATAAAACCTGGGCCACGTCCAGGAAGATTGCAACCCCGTAGTATTCCACCAATAAGGAACTGAGGGAGGGACCTGCATGCTAGGAAATCAATTACCTGCTGCAACTGTCCTGGATGTGCCTGCCTACCAGACACCCGATCTCGCAAGACCACCATTAAAAGTCTCACTTCCATTGTTCTTCCTGTCTCTAAGTCCATTCTTTTGGTTTGGACTGGTAAGTGTGTTTCTTGCATTCTGGAAACAGAAAACTCAGCAATTGTCAGTCAAAGCATGAGCTCATGTTGCCAGCAACTGCCTGAACATAAGTAAACACCATTCTATGATATTTACTATAAAATGGAATTTCTGTCTCCCACAACTTCTCTTTCTGAAAAGAAAAAGAAAACGGAATTTCTAGAATTTAACACCTTGTTGAATTTCCTATACAGCTGGAGTATTCCTGTATTTAACTAAATCACTTTCTGGATAATGGCTTGTACTTGAATAGATAATACTCCCAAACACTAAAAAATGTTTAATTTAAAAAACGATCTCAATTAGCCACGAGTCAGTTTTCCTAATATATGCTATCAGATTTTTAATAAATAATAAATAACTATAACTGACGGACTCTTATATGGTTAGTTTATGGAAATCATGTCAAATTTTACCTGGTTCCAGAAAACAAAATCACAGATTTTCAGAATGCAAGTTAGTTTTAATTCTGACCCTTTTTCAGAAACATAGACTTGATTTCACAGAAACATCCTAACACATTTTACTTCAAAGATAGTTAAAAGGTGCTTTTATTTTCTCCTTCTGAGTTTTCTTCTCCCTTCAAACCAGAAAGCCGGAAAGAAGGAAGATGCTGTAGCAGGGATGGTATTGAACATATACGTGAAATAACCATTCCAGTTACTTTTATTTCCATTTTCAGGTCCGCTGCAGACACATGTCAATTAAAATTCTTTGCCTAGCACCCTCCAGAGAAAACAGAAGTTTGTATACAGTTTTGAATGTCTAGTAGTAGCATATGGACACTGAGAATGTGCAAAAAGAAAAAAAAGAAAGAAGGATAGACATAAAAGAATGAAGAAAGAAGGAAGGAAGGAAGAAAAGAAAGATGGACCAAAATAAAATAAATATCAAAAATATATATTAAGACTTTGACACAAGATTATAGATCATGGAATGGAGGAAGATGGCTGAACAGAAGCCTGCACTGATTGTCCCCGCTGCAGAAACACCAGAGGTTAACAACTAACTCCACACACAAAAAGCACCATCATAAGAACCAAAAACCAGGTGAGCAATCAAAGTACCTGCTATTAATGTCCATACCATTGAAAGAGGCATTAAAGAAGGAAGGAAAGACAGTCTTGAATGGTCAACGCCACCCTTCCCTTGTTCCCCTAGTAGCACCAGGTGCTACTAGGTGGTATGGAGAATCTGGCACTTGAAGGAGGGAGAACATAGTGAACTGGGGACTTGGCATTGAACTCAGTGCTGCCCTGTCACAGTAGAGTAAAGCCATGCTGGGCTTTGAAAAAGAGTCTAAGCCACAAGGACTACTATTGTTTTTTTTTTTTTTTTTTGAGACAGAGTCTCGCTCTATCGCCCAGGCTGGAGCACAGTGGCGCAATCTCGGCTCACTGCAAACTCCACCTCCCGGGTTCACGCCATTCGCCTGCTTCAGCCTCCCACGTAACTGGGATTACAGGCGCCTGC
Source organism: Pan paniscus (assembly GCF_029289425.2). Classification (NCBI taxonomy): domain Eukaryota; kingdom Metazoa; phylum Chordata; class Mammalia; order Primates; family Hominidae; genus Pan; species Pan paniscus. The sequence continues at coordinate 173,924,630 of NC_073254.2, forward strand.
CACCGCGCCCAGCTAATTTTTTGTATTTTTAGTAGAGATGGAGTTTCACGGTGTTAGCCAAGATGGTCTCAATCTCCTGACCTTGTGATCCGCCCGCCTCGGCCTCCCAAAGTGCTGGGATTACAGGCATGAGCCACCGCGCCCAGCCCACAAGGACTACAATTCTTAAGCAACTGTTAGCCCTGGGCTTGGCCTATAGTCAGTGGACTAGGGTAGCACATGACCTAAGGAGACACCAGCAGGGGCAGCTAAGAGAGCGACTGTGCCACATCTCCCGCAGTCCTAGGCAGCACAAGTAGCAGCAACAAAAGTGACTCCTTCCTTCTGCTTGAGGAGAGGAGAACAAAAAGTAAAGAAGACTCTGTTTTGCGTCTTGAATAACAGCTCAGCCACAATGTAACAGGCCACCGGGCAGAGTCGTGAGGCCCCCATCCTAGACCGTAGCTCCCAGATGACTTTTCTAGACACAGCCTGGTCCAGAAGGGAATTCACTGCATTAAAGGGAAGAAACCAATCCTGGCAGGATTCATAACCTGCTGACCAAAGGGCCCGTGAGCCCTGAATAACCAACTGTGATATTCAGGTAGTACATCGTGGGCCTTGGGTGAGACTCTGAGACAGACTGGCTTCAGGTGTGACCCTGCATATTCCCAGCTGTGATGGCTATGAGGTGACTCTCATTGCTTCAGAAAAGCAAAGGGGAAAGTAAAGGGGACTTTGTCTTGCATCTTAGATGCCAGCTCAGCCACAGAGGGATAGAGCACCAAGCAGGCTCTCAGGATCACTGCATCCAGGTCTAGGTTCTTGGACAGCATTTTTGGACTTGCCCTGGGCAAGAAAGGAGCCCACTGTCCTGAAGGATGAGACCCAGGCCTGGCAGCATTCACCACAATCTCACTGAAGAGTGCTTGGGCTTTAAGTGAACATGGACGGTGGCCTGGCAAAATTCCCCATGGAGTGGTGGTGGTGATGGTCACTAGGAGATGCTGCTCTTCCTGTGGAAAGGGGAGAGAAGAGCAAGAAGGACTTTGTCTTGATGTGTCAGTGCAAGCTTACCACAGTAGAATAGAGCACCCAGGTAGATAGCTAAGGTTTTTTTCTCTAGCTCCTGGATCCCAGATAATATCTCTGTACCTGTCTGGGGCTTGAGGGAACTCACCGCCCTGAAGGGAAGGACACAACCAGGCTGGCTACCTCACATGCTGACTGTAGAGCCCTAGGGCCATGAGTGAACATAGACTATCAACAGGTAATGGTTACAGCGGGCCTTGGGTGAGACCCAGGGCTGTGCTGGCTTCAGATCTGACTCAGTGTGGTCCCACTGGTGGTGGCTACAGGTGTGCCTATGTCACCCCATGTGCAGCTCTAGGTGGATCAGCACAGAGATTCTTTTTTATTTGGGAAAAAGTAATAGAAGAGAATAAGAGTCTCTGCCTAGTAATCCTGAGAATGCTCCTAGATCTTATCCCAAACCACTAAGGTGGTATCTCTATGAGTCTACAAGAACCACTGCATTATTAGAATTGATGCTCAAGTCCCTTGAAATACCTGCAAAGCCTTCACAAGAAAGATAGACACAAACAAGCCCAGACAGTGCTTACAATAAATATCTAACTCTTCAATACCCAGAAAATGACAAACCTCCGTAAGTATTAAGACTATACAGGAAAAAAATGACCTCAACAAACAAACTAAATAAGGCACCAAGGACCAATCTGGAAAAAAAGAGATATGTGTCCTTCCAGACAGAGAATTCAAAATAGCTGTTTTAAGGAAATTCAAAGAAATTCAAAATAGTACAGAGAAGGAATTCTGAATACTATCAGATAAATTTTTTAAAAGTTTGAAATAATTTAAAAGAACCAAGCAGAAATTCTACAGTTGAAAAATGCAATTGACATACAAAAGAATGCATCATAGTCTCTCAATAGCAAAATTGATCAAGGAGAAGAAAGAATTAGTGAGTTTGAAGACATGGTCAGAGGAGAAAATTTATGGACAGAGGAGAAAAAAAAGAATAAAAGGAAATAAAGCATGCCTACAGCATCTAGAAAATAGCCTCAAAAGGTAAAATCTAAGAGTTATTGGTCTTAAAGAGGACATAGAGAAAGAGATGGCAGTAGAAAATTTGTTCAAAGCAATCATAACAGAGAACGTCCCAAACCTAGAGAACAATATTAGTATTCAAGTACAAGAAGGCTATAGAACACCAAACAGATTGAACCCAAAGACGACTACCTCAAGGCATTTAATAATCAAACTCCAAAAGTTTAAGGATAAAGAAAGGATCTTAAAAGCAGCAAGATAAAAGAAACAAATAACATCTAATGGAGCACCAATATGCCTGCCAGCAGGCTTTTCAGAGGAGACTTTACAGGCCAGGAGAGAGTGGCATGACATATTTAAAGTGCTGAGGCAAAAAACTTTTATCCTAGAATAGATTATCCAGTGAAAATAACCTTTAAGCATGAGGAGAAATAAAGACCTTTTCAGACAGACAAAAGCTGAGGGATTTTATCAACACCAGACATGTACTACAAGAAATGCTAAAGGGAATACTTTGATCTGAAAGAAAATGATGTTAATGAGCAAGAAGAAATCATGTGAGGGTAAAAAAAAAAAAAAACTCACTGGTAATAGTAAGTACACAGAAAAATACAAAATATTATAACACTGTAACTGTGGTATGTAAACTACTCTTACCTTAAGCAAGAAGACTGAACAATGAACCAATCAAAAATAATAACTACCATGACTTTCAAGACTCAGTAGAATAAGACATTAAAAGAAAAAAAAATTATAAAGCAGAGAGACAAAATTAGAGTCATTCTAATTTTTTTTTTTTTTTTAGTGTTTGTATGTTTCTTTATGCAGTTAGTGTTAAGTTGACATCAATTTCAAATAATGAGTTATAGGATAGTATGTGCAAGCCTCATGGAAACTTCAAATCAAAACATGTACAACAAATGCACCAAAAAATAAAAAGCAGGAAATTAAATCATACCACCAGAGAAAATCACCTTCACCAAAAGAAGACAGGAAGAAAGGAAAGAAGGAAGAGAAGACCCCAGAACAACCAGAAGACAAATAACAAAATGGCAGGAGTAAGTCCTTAATTATTAATAACATTGAATGTAAATGGACAAAACTTTCTAATCAAAAGATATGCAATGACTGAATCAGTAAAAAAGCAAGACCCAATGATCTGTTGCCCCCACCCACCCCCACACACAAACATGCTTCACCTATAAAGATACATGTACACTAAAAATAAAAGCATGGAAAAAGATATTTCATGCCAATGAAAACCAGAAAATACCAGGAATAGCTATACTTATATCAAACAAAATAGATTTCAAGACCAAAACTGTAAGAAGAGACAAAGAAGGCCATTATATAATGATAAATGGGAAAATTCAGGAAAAGGATATAAAAATATAAATATATATGCACCCAATGCTGAAGCACCCAGATATATAAAGCAAATATTATTAGAGCTAAAGACAGAGAGGCCGGGAGCGGTGGCTCACACTTGTAATCTCAGCACTTTGGGAGGCCGAGGCAGGCGGATCACAAGGTCAGGAGATCGAGACCATCCTGGCTAACACAGTGAAACCCCGTCTCTACTAAAAATACAAAAAAATTAGCTGGGTGTGGTGGCTGGCGCCTGTAGTCCCAGCTACTTGGGAGGCTGAGGCAGGAGAATGGTGTGAACCCAGGAGGCGGAGCTTGCAGTGAGCCGAGATTGCACCACTGCACTCCAGCCTGGGTGACAGAGCGAGACTCCATCTCAAAAAAAAAAAAAAAAAAAAAAAAAAAGACAGAGGTAGATCTCAATAAAATAATAGCTGCAGACTTTAACACCCTACTTTCAGCATTAGACAGATCTTCCAGATAGAAAATCAACAAAGAAACATCCTACTTAGTCTGCAATATAGAACAAATGAACCTAACAGATATTTACAGAACATTTCATCCAACGGTTGCAGAACACACATTTTTTTCCTCAGCACATGGATCATTTTCAAGGATAGACCATATTTTAGGTCATAAAACAAGTCTTAAAACATTCAAAAAAATGAAATAGTATCAAGTATCTTCTCTGACCACAATGGAATAAAACTAGAAATCAATAGCAAGAGGAATTTTGGAAACTATACAAACACATGTGTATCTGTTCCTGGATAACCAATGGGTAAATAAGGAAATTGAAAAATTTCTTGAAACGAATGATAATGGAAAGACAACAAACCAGAACCTGTGGAATACAGCAAAAGCAGTACTAAGAGGAAAATTTACAGTTATAAGTGCTTACATCAAGAAAGAAGAAAACCTTCAAATAAATAACCTAATGATGCATCTGAAAGAACTGGGAAAGCAAGAGCAAACCAAACTCAAAATTATAGAAAAAAGAAAAGAAATAAAATTCAGAACAGAAACAAACGAAGTTAAAAGAAGAAAACCAGATAAAAGATCAACAAAACACAAAGTTGTGTTTTTAAAAAGATAAAATTGACAAAGCTTTTCTTCCATAAAGACACATGCACGTGATTGTTCATTGAAGCACCGTTCACAATGGCAAAGACATGGAATCAACCTAAATGCCCATCAATAACAGATTGAATAAAGAAAATATGGTACATATATATCACAGAATATTATGCAGCCATAAAAAAAAGATTATATCTTTTGGGGGAAGATGGATGGAGCTGGAGGTCATTATTCTCAGAAAACCAATGTAGGAACAGAAAACCAAATATCACATGTTCTTACTTATAAATGGGAGTTAAATGATGAGAACTTATGAAAACAAAGAAGGAAACAACAGACACTGGGGTGTACTTGAGGGAGGAGAGTGGGAGGAGGGAGAGGAGAAGAAAAGGTAACTATTGGATACTGGGCTTAATGCCTAGGTGATGAAATAATCTGTACAACAAACCACTGTGGCATGAGATGAACTATGTAAAAAACTTTCACATGTACCCTCGAACCCAAAATAAATGTTAAAAAAAATAAGAGACAAGACCCAAATTTTAAAAATCAGAAATGAAAAAGGTGACATTACAACTGATAACACAGAAATTTAAAGGATAATTAGTGGCTACTATGAGTGACTATATGCCAATAAATTGGAAGATTCAGAGGATGCAGATAAATTTCTAGGCCATACAATATACCAAGATTGAACCATGAAGAAATTCAAAACATAAACACACCAATGATAAGTAACAAGATCAAAGCAATAGCATAAATTCCCCCAGCAAGGAAAAGCCTGGGACCTGATGGCTTCACTGCTGAATTCTACCATACATTTAAAGAAGAACTAATCCCGATCCTACTCAAACTATTCCAAAAGTAAAGGAGGAGGGAATACTTCCAAACTCATTCTGCAAGGCCAGGATAACCCTGATACCAAAACCAGACAAAGACACCTTTAAAAAACAAAACTACAGGCCAACGAATTCATACAGCTAAAATAAACTCATTTTTGATAAATGTGCCACGAACACACACTGAGAAACACAATCTCTTCAAATATGGCACAGGGAACACTGTAAATCCATCTGCAGAATAATGAAACTAGACCCCTAGTTTTCAACATCTACAAAAATCAAATCAAAATAGATTAATCCTTAAATCTAAGACCTCAAACTATGAACTACTAAAAGAAAACACTGGGGAAAATCTCCAGCAGGTTGGTCTAGGCAAAAATTTCTTGAGTAATACATCACAAGCACAGACAGTCAAAGCAAAAATGGACAAATGGATCACATCAAGCTAAAAAGCTTCTGCACAGTAAAGGATACAACCAACAAAGTGAAGAGAATGGGAGAACCCACACAATGGGAGAAAATATTGGCAAACTACCTGATATGGTTTGGCTCTGTGTCCCCACCCAAATCTCCTTTTGAATTGTACTCCCATAATTCCCACATGTTGTGGGAAGGGCCTAGTGGGAGATAATTTGAATCATGAGGGCAGTGTTCTCCATACTCTTCTCCTGGTAGTGAATAAGTCTAATGAGATCTGATAGTTTTTTCAGGGGTTTCCACTTTTGCATCTTTCTCATTTTCTCTTGCCACTGCCATATAAGAAGTGCCTTTCACCTTCATGATTCTGATGCCTCCCCAGAGTCTGATTCTGAATGCCTCCCCAGCCATGTAGAACTGTTAAGTCCAATTAAACCTCTTTTTCTTCCCAGTCTTGGGTATGTTTTTATCAGTAGCATGAAAATGGACTAATACAGTAAATTGGTACCAATAGCATGGGCCATTGCTGAAAAGGTACCCTAAAATGTGGAAGCGACTTTGGAACTGGGTAACAGGCAGAGGTTGGAACAGTTTGGAGGGCTCAGAGGAAGACAAGAGAATGCAGGAAAGTTTAAAACTTCCTGCAGACTTGTTGAATGGCTTTGCTGAAAATGCTGATAGTGATATGAACAATAAGGTAGAGGCTGAGGTGGTCTCAGATGGAGATAAGGAACTTTTTGGGAACTGGAGCAAAGGTGACTCTTGTTATATTTTAGCAAAGAGACTAGCAGCATTTTGCCTGGAGATTTGTGGAACTTCAAACTTGAGAGAGATGATTTACGGTATCTGGCAGAAGAAATTTCTAAGCAGCAAAGTGTTCAAAATGTGGCTTGGGTGCGGTTAAAGGCATTCAGTTTTATAAGGGAAGCACAGCATAAAAATTTGGAAAATTTGCAGCCTGACTATGCAATAGAAAAGAAAAACCCATTTTCTGGGGAGAAATTCAAGCTGGCTGCAGAAATTTGCATAAGTAGCAAGTAGCCAAATGTTAATCCCCCTGAGACCATGGGGAAAATACCTCCAGGCCATGTCAGAGACCTTCATGGCATCCCTCCCATCACAGGCCCAGAGACCCAGGAGGAAAAAGTGGTTTCATGGGCCAGGGCCAGGGTTCCCTTGCTGTGTGCAGTCTAGGGACTCGGTGCCCTGCATCCCAGCTGCTCCAGCTGTGGTTTAAAGGGGCCAATGTAGATCTGAGGCTGTGGCTTCAAACACTGGAAGTCCCAAGCCTTGGAAGCTTCCACATGGTGTTGAGCCTGCAGGTACACAGAAGTCAAGAATTGAGGTTTGGGAACCTCTGCCTAGATTTCAGAAGACTCGTGGAAATGCCTGGATGCCCAGGCAAAAGTTTGCTGCAGCAGCAGGGCCCTCACAGAGAACCTCTGCTAGGGCAGTGCAGAAGGGAAATGTGGGGTCAGAGACCCCACAGAGAGTCCCTACTGGGGCATCACCTAGTGGAGCTGTGAGAAGAGGGCCACTGTCCTCTAGACCCCAGAATGGTAGATCCACCACTAACAGCTTGCACCATGTGCCTGCAAAAGCTGCAGACACTCAACACCAGCCTCTGAAAGAAGCTGGGAGGGAGGCTGCAAAGCCACAGGGGTAGAGCTGCCCAAGACTATGGGAACCCACCTCTTGCATCTGGATGTGAGACCTGGAGTCGAAAGAGATCATTTTGGAGCTTTAAAATTTGACTGCCCCACTGGTTTGGACTTGCATGGGCTCTGTAACCCTTTGGTTTGGCCAATTTCTACCATTTGTAATGGCTGTATTTACCCAATACCTGTACTCCCATTGTATCTAGGAAGTAACTGTCTTGCTTTTGATTTTACAGGCTCACAGGTGGAAGAGACTTGCTTTGTCTCAAATAAGACTTTGGACTGCGGTCTTTTGGGTTAATACTGAAATGAGTTCAGACTTTTGGGGACTGTTGGGAAGGCATGATTGGTTTTGAAATGTGAGGACATGAGATTTGGAGGGGCCAAGGGCAGGATGACATGGTTTGACTCATTGTCCCCCAACAGATCTCACCTTGAATTGTACTCCCATAATTCCCACATGTTGTGGGAGGGACCCTGTGGGAGATAATCTGAATCATGGGGGCAGTTTTCCCATACTGTTCTCTTGGTAGTGAGTAAGTCTCATGAGATCTGATGGTTTTATCAGGGGTTTCCACTTTTGCATCTTCCTCATTTTCTCTTGCCCCTGCTGTTTAAGAAGTGCCTTTCTCCTCCCACCATGATTATGAGGCCTCCCCAGCCATGTGGAACTGTGAGTCCAATTAAACCTCTTTTTTTTCCCAGTCTTGGGTTTGTCTTTATCACTAGCATGAAAACAGACTAATACACTAACCATCTGACAAGGGATTAATAACCAGAATATATAGGGAGCTCAAGCAACTCTACAGAAAAAAAAAATCTAATAATCCAACTTTAAAAACAGGCAAAAGATCTGAATAGATATTTCTCAAAAGAAGATATACAAATAATAAACAGGGTGCTCAACATCACTGATCATTGGAAAAATGTGAATAAAAACTACACTGAAATACCATCTCACCCCAGTTTAGTGGCTTTTATCTAAAAGACAGGCAAAAATAGTTGCTAGCAAGGATGTGGAGAAAAAGGAACACTCATATACTGTTGGTGGAAATGTAAATTAGTACAACCTCTATGGAGAATAGTTTGGAAGTTTTTCAAAAACCTAGAAATAGAGCTACTATATGACCAGGAATCCCACTGCTGGTTGTAGACCCAAAAGAAAGGTAATCAGTATAGTATATCAAAGGAATATCTGCTTCCTCATATTTGTTGCAGCACTGTTCACAATAGCTAAGATTTGGAAACAACCTAAGTGTCCATCAACAGATGAATGGATTTTAAAAAGTTATATATATATATATACACACACACACATATATATAACGTTATATATGTGTATATATATGTGTGTATATGTAAATATTTGTATATATATACACATACACACAGTGGAGTACTATTCTGTCATTAAAAAAATGAGATTCTGTTATTTGCAAAAACATGGATGGAACTGGATGTTGTTATGCCAAGTGAAATAAATCAGGCATGGAAAGACAAACTTTACATATTCTCACATACTTGTGGGAGCTAAAAATTAAAACAATCGAACTCATGGAGATGGAGGGTAGAAGGATGGTTACCAGAGGCTGGGAAGGGTAGTGTGGGACCAGCAAGGAAGTAGAAATGGCTAATGGGTTCAAAAACAATAGAATGAATAAGACAGGGTGACTATAGTCAATCATAATTTAATTGTGCATTTTAAAATAACAGAGCATAATTGGATTGTTTGTAACACAAAGGATAAATGCTTGAGGGAGAGGATACTCTATTAACTGTGATGTAATTATTACACTTTGCATGCCTATATCAAAATATCTCATGTACTTCATAAATATATACACCTACTATGTACCCACAACATTTTTTTAAGATTATAGATTCTATAACTACATGAAACTTCAAAAAGAAGCTTCTCTAATGCTTATGGAAGCAATTTAACAAGAAAGGGCCCTGTATTAGGGTGAGACAGAACTAATAGGATAGACTAGATAGATAGATGATAGATAGATAGATAGATAGATAGATAGATAGATAGATAGATAGAGGGGAGCTTATTAAGTATTATCTTACATGATCACAAGGTCCCACAATAGGCTGTCTGCAGGCTGAGGAGAAAGGAGAGTGAGTCCAAGTCCCAAAACTGAAGAACTTGGAGTTCAGTGTTCGAGGGCAGGAAGCAACCAGCACAGGAGAAAGATGTGGGCTGGGAGGCTAGGCCAGTCTGTTTCCTCTTCACATTTTTCTGCCTGCTTTATATTCTCTGGCAGCCGATTAGATGGTGCCCACCAGGTTAAAGTGGATCTGCCTTGCCCAGCCCACTGACTCAAATGTTAATCTCTTTTGGCAACACCCTCATAGACACATCCAGGAGAAATACTTTGTATCCTTCAACTCAATCAAGTTGACACTCAGTGTTAACCATCAGAAGTCAACCCCTTGTCAACTTGAACCCATATACATCTCCTAAGATCACACATAGTCTTCAAATTAAGGCAATAATAAGGTCATAATTATGCCTAACATAATACTACTGTCCTTCATACAACCGGAAACGCACCACTCACCAATCCAAATACTATTACGTAAGGTTAACAATACTTAAATGCTGATACAGAGTCAATCAATCTCATGTCACATGATAAAGGAAAAGGCAACAAAATAATGATATTTTCTTAATACAATTGTACACAAGCACAAGCATGTTTTTAGCACAAGAAGGAAAAATTGCTCATGACAATTACAGTCCCCGTTTCTGTAACTGGTCACGCGGTCCTAGCTGGTTCTACCTTCCACCACCCATTCGGTATTCCCTTTGCCTTCAGAAAGCACCTTGGCAGGTCCTGGTTTTTTTCCTGGTGGAGTGACCCAAACCTTCATTCCTGAGGGGTCTGAGCCATTTGTAGTCCTGCCTGGATTGATCTGTTGTAGTTTTCCATTGACCTTAATCACAGGGCATGGTAATACTGAGAGGCACCCTAATGGATCTCCTGTATTCAATGCATACTTTTCCATACCTCCATTGTGGAGTAGTAGATTGATTTCATCTTGATAGTCTGGGTCAATCACCCCAGCCAACAATGTAACTCCCTTCTTAGCCTGTTGAATTAAAGGTAGGAGGAGCCCAAAAAGTCCACGTGGCAATCTTAACTTCCAGTTTAATGAAATCATCATTGTGTCTCCTGGTGGCAGCGTTCTTCCCTCTTGAACTAAGACCTCTAGGCCAGCAGAACCTAATGTCGTGGGAACAGGAAGCAAAAATTTTGCTAGTGGGCCACTAGGGGTGATGGCGAGTGCTGCCACTTCCACTTCCACCCCTTGATTCCTGGACCCATGAATCCTGGCTGTGGGAGAAAGAGTACCATATATTGGATGCTGATTCAGAGCATACAACATCTTCTGGAGAACTTTGCCCCAGCCCTGCAAAGTGTTGTCACCTAGTTGGCATTGTAATTGTGACTTCAAAAGGCCATTCATGCAGAACCATCTGTGAATCAGGCCCTAGTCTTCTCTTCCTCTGTCAGCTGCTCCAGGGAATTCTCCATGAGGCCATCAGTGCAGGCTGGGGGAGAGAAGGCAGGGTGGCAGGCATGGAGACCATGGGCATTTGAGCCACTTCCTCATGTAACTTACTTGTGCCTTCAGGACCTGCTCGAGCCTGATCATGTATACACCACTTCCATTTGATGATAGAATGCTGCTGTGCACGACCCACTTTACGGCTAGATTGGTTATGATAGGCAGCTCAGGTTCCATGGTGACTTGATGACCCGTACTCAAATGTTCAGTTTCCACCAAAGCCTGGTAACAGGCCAAGAGCTGTCTCTCAAAAGGAGAGTAGTTGCCTGCAGAAGATGGCAGGGCCTTGCTTAAAACTCCTAGAGGTCTCTGCTGTGATTCACCTATAGGGGCCTGCCAAAGGCTCCAAACAGTATCCCTATCTGCCACTGACACCTCAAGCACCATTGAATCTGCTGAGTAATATGGCCCAAGTGGCAGAGCAGCTTGCATAGCAGCCTGGACCTGTTACAGAGCCTTCTCCTGTTCTGGACCCTGCTCAAAACTGGCAGCCTGTCAGGTCACTTGATAAATGGGCTGGAGTAACATATCCAAATGAGGCATGTGTTACTTCCAAAATCCAAATAGGCCCACTAGGCGTTGTGCCTCTTTCTTAGTTGTAGGAGGGGCCAAATACAGCAACTTATCCCTCACCTTAGAAAGAATATCTTGACAGGCCCCCCACCACTGGACTCCTGGAAATTTTACTGAGGTAGAAGATCCCTGAATTTTAGTCAGATTTATTTCCCATCCTCTGGCACGCAAATGTCTCACCAATAAGTCCAGTGTGTTTGCTACTTCTTGCTCACTGGATCCAATTAGCATAATGTCATTAATGTAATGACCAGGATGATAACTTGTGAAAGCAAAAAGCGAATAGGATTATGATACAAAGCCAGAGAGCTGATATACCCCCGAGAAAGGACAGTACAGGTATATTGCTGGATATATATACCCAGGATCAATACTTTGTATCCTTCAATCCAATCAAGTTGACACACAGTATTAACCGTCACAGGCCCTTTCTGTCTTGACCTCTCACTCCTCCAGTATCTCAGGTCCCAAGTCCACCAGAATTTGCACATAGCACAGAGATTATTTGGTTCTGCGAAGCCTTTTGTTCCCTGCCAAGACTCTCAGGCTCCCACTGGAGATATAACTCTTTATCCTTCAACATCATTGTTGGAAGCCTGAATCCAATGTGGTGTAAACCTTCCCCAAGATATCTAGAGGCAAATGGTATAAGTCTTGTAAACCATGAGGTCCCTCTGACAGTGCTGTCATCATTCATTTTTCTCAGACAGAAATACCATCGCTGAGTACAGTTAACAAAAGTTAGTTCTAGGCAATCTTATAGTCTACAATAAGAGAAATAAAGAAATAGTTTACTACAATGCAAATAATTGCCTTCCTTTGCATGTTATGGCTCAAATCTTACAAATTTTGTGGAATTTCCATGAAATTATTGTAACCTACATCATTTATGATTTTTTTCTGTATAGGCTGGGCATGGTGGCTCACATCTGTAATCCCAGCACTTTGGGTGGCCGAGGCCAGTGGATCACTTGAGGCCAGGAGTTCAAGACCAGCCTGGTCAACGTGGTGATACCCTGTCTCTATTAAAAATAGAAAAAATTAGCTGAATCTGGTGGCATGCATCTGTGGTCCTAGCTACTTGGGAGACTGAGGCATGAGAATCACTTGAACCCAGGAGGCAGAGGTTGCAGTGAGCCGAGATTGTGCCACTGCACTCCAGCCTAGGCAACAAAGCAAGACATCGGCTCAAAAAAAAAAAGCATGTATATAATATAGCCAAATTTTAATACTCTCTTTGATAGTTTTAGACTTTGATACCTGTATCCTGACTAGTGAACACTGGCACTAAAGAGCCACACATTTTCCATAAACAGTTATCCACACATATATTACCATGCTGTTTTCTGTGACATCGGCTTACTAGGTTAATGAAACCAAGTATGCCCATAACAAAATAAATGTGATCCATCTTTTCATGTATGGATGAGAAGAAGAGAGATAGGATATTTAGTAATAAACTTTTATTTCATTTCTGAGAAATCTATGAGACAATTTAAAAAGTGATTATGAAGAAAAACCATTTTCAAGAATTTTTTAAATCTCATGAATTATTCAATAAAAGATACATAAGTAATGTAGTGCTGTATAAATCAAGAGGACTTAAACAGTAATTAGAATAATCCTTATAAGATCTGGACTATAAGTACAGTAGGAGCTGAAGATTGAGGCAGTAGAAGAATGAGAGGGAAAGGGAGAGAGAGAAAGAGTGGGGATGGGGGAAGGGATCAGAGTGGAAAGGGCACAGGGGAGGGGAGGAGAGGGGAGGAGAGGGGAAAGCAAATGGGGGAAGAGAGGCAAGAGAGGCAAGGGGAGAGAAGCCATGTAGGAGGCAATTCCAAGTCACCATTAGGTAATGATGAATGTTTACATGGAAGCAAAGATTCTCCAAGCAATCCACTTTTTTCTTTCTTTCTTTCTTTCTTTTTTTTTTTTGAGACGGAATCTCACTCTTTCACCAGGCTGGAGTGCAGTGGCTTAATCTTGGCTCACTGCAACCTCTGCCTTCCATGTTCAAGCGATTCCCCTGCCTCAGCCTCCCAAGTAGCTGGGACTCCAGGGGCGTGACACCACACTCAGCTAATTTTTGTGTTTTTAGTAGAGACGGGGTTTCACCATGTTGGCCAGGATGGTCTCAATTTCTTGACCTCGTGATCCACCTGCCTCAACCTCCTTATAAAGCTAAACAAAGTGACAAGGCGGTTTGTACTGTCACCTCACTTGGCTCCTGGGCAAGGACTAGGGGCAGGGCCAGGACTTGGATGGCTTCTGCCATCAGGCAGATGGTAGGACAAGATTGCTGCAAATCTGATACAGATCGTTTGGGGTTCTCGGCTAAAGGCTCTATGTCATTTCATGCTATACACACAAGAAAGCCTGGAGGCAGATCAGAAAACTGAGGCTCAGAGAGACTGAGAAACTTTCTTAACATCATAGAGCTACCAATAACCTCACTGTTTCTCCTGCCAAGGAAGACAAGCTGTTGTGCTTTATTTCAGTGTAAACCACCAGTTCAGAAATCCATATGTACACATGTTATCATCCAGTCCACCTAAATGTCTGGTTTTTGTTCTAACGCCTGCACTTTTCTTGAACAATTCATCCTTGCTCTTATTTTGTTTGTTTTGTTTTCCCCACACCAGGAATTTCAGTGTCAGTGTATTTAGATGTCTTGTACCATCAGTAAAAAGGATCAGTTTTGGAGAATAAATGATCCAGAGGGCACGACATTTTCTAAAATGTTTTCCTCGGTTTCCCTATGATTCTATCCTTCCTGAATCATTTTTTTCCCTTAAAGTCATGAGCTTCTTGGAATTTGTATTATGAATTCCACAAGAATTTTTTCATTTTATTGATTTTTCAGATCCCAGAGAGTTTGCCATTTCCTACATAGGCACGTATCATAAAATCATAGAAATGGAAATGATTTTTCCTAGGAACCATTGGTAACTCTATTTTCAGTCAGTCATGAAAATAATCTCTAATCCCATTGCCCAAAGGCACGAGAAGCTAGCTCAGATCTAAAGAGAAATAGAATTAATGCTCATAAATTTTAATCAAACTACCGGCCTGATTTTAACAGGAATCTATCACAGAGAAAATGGTGTATCATTTGCCTAAGATTACCTATGTCATTTCTCATAGGTTAGTAATGAGAACAAAGAGGAAAAAGGCACATAGAATATTATAGCTGAAAGAGATCTTAGTGATTACCTAGTTTGACCCATTATTCTATAGATGAGGAAAGAAATGCATAAAGTTTAGGTGACTTACTCTAGTTCACACACTCAGTCAATGGCAGGACCAGAACTATGTTCTAGGACTAATTTTTTAAATTGAATAATGAAATCTAATCATGGAAAAGAGGAGTACATGACTACAATCATAACAAAAACAAAGAAAGGGTTTTTTTTTCCATTGAAATATGTAGGAAATGACACAATTCTGTTGATTCTAATATTACACTAATTTAAATATTTTTCAAATTCATCAGTGAGTTAGTTCTTCATTGTCTACTTTTGTACTATTACACAAATTACTTCCAATTTTAAGCCCTTACTTTGTGTTAGGTATGCTGTGTATCTGATCTTATTTAAATCTCACAACTGACCATATAAGATGTATCATAATCCCTATTTTACAATTGAAGAAAATGAGGTGAAGGGAGTTTGGGAAGCTTGCCCAACTTGATTTTGACTTAAGACCAGTTTACCCACTGCAGCTTCTGAACATAGCTTACTCCACTATACACTGATACACTGTCAGAATTTCCTCTGGCACCACCCTTAAGACTCTTCAGCCTAAAGGTAAAAAAAAAAATCATATTTCCTTTGTAGCCCCCTACAGTGCTAAAGTGACAACCTCACAGGCAGCTCTCTGCTTTTATTGCTGACCTTGGAGGGATGAGGGCTCAGCCCTGTGGTGTTAGGAATTGATCATCCACTTTCTCCCTGTATCAATCTCCGTAATTAGAGCAATTGTACAATCATTGATGAAAACAAAACCACTTCCCTAAAGATGGGAAATAAATGAGGATATACAATACATACAATTGGCAAGTAATGTACATAGATTATGTAGCAAGTTGGGACTTACCTATACCAGAAAAATAGTTTTACTTAGACCTTATTCATTTGGGCACTTCTTTTTTATTTTACTTTAAGTTCTGGGATACAAGTGCAGAATGTGCAGGTTTGTTACATAGGTATACATGTGCCATGGTGGTTTCCTGCACCTATCAACCCATCATGTAGGTTTTATGCCCCACATGCATTAGATATTTGTCCTAATGCTCTCCTTTCCCTTGCCCCGCGTCCCCCAACAGGCCTTCATTGTTCAACTCCCACTTATGAGTGAGAACATGTGGTTTTTGGTTTTCTGTTCCTGTGTTTGTCTGCTGAGAATGATGGTTTCCAGCTTCATCCACATCCCTGCAAAGGCCATGAACTCATTCTTTTTTATGGCTTCATAGTATTCCATGGTGTATATGTGCCACATTTTCTTTATCCAGTCTATCATTGATGAGCATTTGGGTTGGTTCTAAGTCTTTGCTATTTAAATAGAGCTGCAATAAACATATGTGTGCATGTGTCTTTATAGTAGAATGATTTATAATCCCTTGGGTATATACCCAGGGCACTTCTATCTAATGGTGTGATATCACTCTTCTCCCCACTGAGGCTTCTTTCACAGGTCTCACTCAAGTGTCCGTATTATTTTCCTGCATCTGGTCATCTACTATTGCATGGCCAGGTACAACTGCATTAACATGGACATCTGAGTTAATGTTTTTGCCTTATGACCTGCAGTTTCTCAAATCTTTTTCACTCTTTATTTTTCTATCTTTCCTAGTTTTTCATGGCCAGAACCTCTTATGCCTTCTGCAACCCCAAACCCCCTGAAATACTCTCTGCTGACTTATTCCTCGTTGTTGTGTTTCCCTTTATCTCTTCTTGAATTAGCCAAAGATGTATTTTTTTGTGATTACGTAATGATTATAATCAATTAACATATATGTGGAAGGAATTATTATTTTCTAAAGATATAATTTTAAAGCGATTTGTCACAGCCTGGTGAAACATACATAGGTAAATATATATTTGAACTTGCTGCCAACATTTGTGCAGGAATACTTAGTTTCAACTCAGGCTCTTTTTACAACCCACAATAATTTAAAGTGGTATTTACTTTCATTTAGTTATAGAATAATAGTCAATGAAGCTAGAATTTCTAAAATACCTATGATTGTACAGTTGACCCTTGAAGAACACAGTTTCGAACACTTACAGGTGGATTTTTTTTTCTGCTTGCCTCTGCCACCCCTAATACAGCAACATCAACTCTTCCTCTTCCTCCTCCTTCTCAGGCTACTTAACTTGAAGATAAGAAGAACGAAGGCCTTTATGATAATTCACTTCCACTTAATGAATAGTAAATATGGTTTTTCTTCCTTGTGACTTTCTTAATAGTTTCTTTCCTCTAGCTTACTTTATTGTAAGAATATAGTGTATAATACATATAATGTAAAAAGAATGTTTTAATTGACTGTTTATGTTATCAGTAAGGCTTTCAGTCAACAGTAGGCTGTTAGCAATTTAGTTTTGGGGGAGTCAAAAGTTATATACAGGTTTTTCAACTTCACAGGGTATCAGCACCCCTAACCCATGTGTTGTTCAGGGATCAACTGTATAATCTTCCGTTTTTACCCCAATCAGGACACACACACACAAAAAATATAAATAAAAACCCTTATTCAACCCACCAGTATCCACAAATATCCATAAAATCATGAAAATGTACATAAGCAAATTCCAGTCTTCAACATGCCTTTCACCTTCCTGAGAATGACTTTATTTTCTTATAGGTCCTAGATTAGAAAACATATTTTGTAAATATTTTATTTCTAGGCACTCCCACTTCCATGTGAATAGTGGCCATTTTGCAATTTTCATTTGCCTTTTCCCCAGCCATTTCACCCTTTTGCTATTGACTATTGGCCATTCAAAGTGAGTAGGGCCACATCCTTAGCTCCAGAGCAAAGATCTAATTGATCTAAAATCACCCTACTGTTACTTAGGACACATTACAGGGACCTAAGCCAACAGTGAATGACAATTCTACTGATCGTAGAAATTGATAAAGAATGTGTACATTGTCTTTTCCCCCCCTCTAATGAGAATGAAGCTCAGGATTTCAAAGTTTTACATTTTTTTTTCAAAGTTTTTTATGTTCGAACTTTTATATTCTTCTGGAATCACATGGTATTCACATGGAAAGGATGGAACCACTGCAGACATTTTATTAACACAAGGGATGTCAGGATGAGGATGAAGCCAATATACAGATGAGATTATAGCTGAAAGAAATGGAACTAAGGGTTGGGCAAACTGAGACTCAAGCTTGCCCTATATCTAGATGTTTATAATTACATTATCCCACAAATTCTTGTTCATGTTCCAAGAGTTTGAACTATTGGTTTTCTGTTACTGCAAATGATAACATTCTAACCAATACAACCAATTAAGAGTTGGTCACTAAGGAAAGTGCTGGGAATAGAGTAGTGGAGAAAAAAGAAAAACCAACTTAGCCTCTGTACTCAAAAAGCTCAGGGATTACTAGGAAATTAATATATTAAAATAATTCGTTGCAGTGAATTTTGTCATTTAGCCAAGAATGCTTTGTGACATGCACCTAAAACTCTAACTGGCATTGTCTGATCTTTGAAAGCTCGTTGAGTAAAGTTTTCCAATTACAGAATGGAGAAGTGAGCAGAACGAGGCAGAGGAAACACTGTTGTATCATCATGACCTTTATTTAATGAATAGGGATAAGGGAAGGGAAGAGATTAATGCTTTCAGTTAAGCAACTGGTTATCCATTCATTCATCCATTCACTCAATATGATGGAGAAAGCAGACACATAAAACTTACAAATAAATGTAAAATTGGTACAGATAATAGTTGTGCAGATACTGCACAAATAAAAGGATGTTTAGCCTCATTGAGGTTACAGAAGAATTCTCCAATAAAGTGTCAATTAAACTGAGATCTAAAGAATTTATAAGAACTATGTAAATGTGTACACAGGTTTTAACTCAAATTGAAAACTACCAGTAAAAAAATAGTGTTGCCAAATTATAATGTCTTTGAATATGTTAAATGAATAAAATAGATTGTATTTTATAACCTAATTTTAAAAAGAGTATTTGGATTTAGCTATATAATAAACATATTTTATATGATATACATCTAGTGAGTAGCAGTTTTGGCTATTTTATGCTAGTCATACCAGGTTCCTATATTAATAAAAGCACTGGCTTAACATGTCATACTGAAAATAACACTGTTGAAAACATTGCAAAGGCTTCACTATTGCCCTAATGCCTTTGTCTGGAAACCAATGAAAAAGAACAAAGAATGAAAGCAGAAACAAATTTCACGTTCTCCACTTGTTTAAGTAAAGGTTAATGACATTTTAAAAATGTTTCTTCAAGGAAAGGACACATAATTTCCAACAAAACATATCAAAAATCCATGCATTAAGACATTGCATGGATACAAATATGAAAATAACAAAATTCAGTTAACTAAAACCCAAACATCTAAATGTGACTTAAGTTTCTTAGTAAAGTTATTTCTAAAGCTTGGTATTAAATTTTATCTTTTTGTTTGCTGCTCTAGCCACTGGGACAGTGTTTGGCACCTAGCAAGCGCTCAGTGACTATTGAATGAAGCTAAAATTTAATTTGGAATTTCTTCCAGCATCTCTCAGATCTATGATGCCTGAAAAAAATTAGCATTTGAGGAAATGTTTCTGATAACGTTGCAGGCCTCTCCTTCTGCTCCTATTTTTTTCTTCAAACATTGTACCTATGGGACTAAAAGTGATACACTTGAAACCCATCAGTAATCAAAGTATAGGTTTCCATAGAAACCGAAACAAAAAAAGTCTTCATTTTTTTCTCAGGCAGAGATACAACTGCAGATTCAAATTTAGTTAAAAGGATAAATACCGTTCAAATGATTACATGTTCATTTTATGTGCTGAATATATGATGGGGATTCTAAATTTTGCTGCCTTTTAGCTGCCTGCTTACTGTCAGGTTTTGAATTTCAATTTTGTTTTGTTTTCTTAAACAGCCTAATTGCTGTATTGATAAGAAAGTGCTTTATTATTATGTTTGTTGTTATTACATTGCACGATTATCTAATATTTATATTTGGTTTCCTTTAAATGCCTATTTGATATGTATCAAGTTCATCCATTGAACAATAATCACATCTAAATAAATGAATATTTTTAAATCCCATTTTTATGATATTTACATTTATGTCACCAAGTAACATATGTAGGTGCAATAGAAGTCCTAGAACACTTTCATGAATGACAGCAGTCAGTTTCCTATCAAATATTTTTAAAATTCTCACCAAGACTTCCTGAAATTGCCCTCACTCCTGGATGTACCTAGATATCTATTTATTGTTTTAAGAACTGAGATCCTCTTTTTACACCTCCAGAAAATATTTGTACATAGAAATCAATACTTCAAACTCTCCAAGAGTACCTGCTTAAAGAAAGGCTTTCTTCCCAGAGTGGAGACCGCAATCAAATTCCACAGGAAAAGTACTGGATCCCAGGAGCTAAAGAGGAACTGTGGATGAGTTAAGAAATGAAGCTGCTCTCCAAATACTCCAGAACTATTTACCTCTTTTGAGAATGGTAAATTATCTAAGATACAAACAGCTAATTAGTAATGGTGACAATATCTGTGCATAAAAAGTAATCTTTATTTTTTATTTTCATTTTATTTTTTGTGGCAGGCGTGATTTTTGAAAGAGCGCAGAAGGTTGAGTTGGAAGATTATAAGGAATGGTTTTGGAGCCAATGAAGCTCTTGGTAAAAGATAAGCAAGTTTAACGCTATCCCTACATACCTAACCACTGAAATGGATGTATCATGTCTAACATTTAAAAAAAAATTGTTGGAAAACTTAACCAAAGAAATCTCTAGTAGCTTCCTAGAACTACTCAAAGGAAAATAGGACGTTCCATAAATTGCACAATAATAAAATGTACAATAAAAGTGCACAAAAATAAAATGTACAATAATAAACACTTAGTCACACACCGTAACCATACCTGATTTCATTCTTCTCTGAATATGCCCATCGCATTCTAATGTCCTGCCTTTGTTTAACCTGTTTTATCTGCCTGCTATATTATTTCATGTAATCAAAGACACAAAGCACATAAATCTCATCCAAAAAGCCCACTCCCACTATCAAAAATTATTCTCTTCTCTCTCTCTCAGCACTCAAGGCCTTTTTCCCCTTTTCTTTCCTCTTTTAAAATTGTTGTATAAAAGCATTTCTCACCTAATTTTTTTTTTTTTTTTTTTGAGACAGTCTCGCTCTGTGGCCCAGGCTGGAGTGCAGTGGCACGATCTTGGCTCACTGCAAGCTCCGCCTCCTGGGTTCACGCCATTCTCCTGCCTCAGCCTCCCGAGTAGCTGACACTACAGGCACCCACCACAACGCCTGGCTAATTTTTTGTATTTTTAGTACAGATGGGGTTTCACCGTGTTAGCCAGGATGGTCTTGATCTCCTGACCTCGTGATCCTCCTGCCTCGGCCTCCCAAAGTGTTGAGATTACAGGCATGAGCCACCACGCCTGGCCTAGCATTTTTTCTTATGCATGCCTCAGCCACTCATTTTGATTCTATGAAAGTCATTAGAATTATTCCCTGAACACTGTGATTGAAAGTAAAACATGAAAATTTGAAGAAAGCATGTGCTCCACACAGACTGGAATTCTGTCAAAAGCAGAGAATTGTGGGAGAAAGAGGGTTAGAGCATCTTATTTTATAGTAAACAATAGTGAATTGAGTTAAACTAAAGAAAGGTTTAAATGGAGTAAGAAGGCATATCATAGTATTGTTATTTTATTATTTTAATTTTTTAGAGATGAGGTATTCCTATATTGCCCAGGCTAGAGAGTAGTAGCTATTCATAGGCAAGATTACACTGTCAGGCCTCTGAGCCCCAGCCAAGCCATCACATCCCCTGTGACTAGAATGTATACATCCAGATGGCCTGAAGTAACTGAAGATCCACCTCTTCAACTCACACCTGACCTAAAACCTAAACGCCTTATTTTCTTCTGCAATGCCACTTGACCCCAACACAAACTCGACAGTAGTTCCAAATAGCCAGAAAATGGCACTTTGAATTTTTCCATCCTGCAAGATCTAAATAATTCTTGTCGTAACATAGGCAAACGGTCTGAGGTGCCTGACATCCAGGCATTCTTTTACACATCAGTCCCTTCCTAGTCTCTGTGCCCAATGCAACTCGTCCCAAATCTTCCTTCTTTCCCTCCCGTCTGTCCCCTCAGTCCCAACCCCAAGCGTCACTGAGTCTTTCTAATCTTCCTTTTCTACAGACCCATCTGACCTCTCCCTTCCTCCCCAGGCTGCTCCTCGCCAGGCCGAGCTAGGTCCCAATTCTTCCTCAGCCTCTGCTCCTCCACCCTATAATCTTTTTATCACCTCCCCTCCTCACACCTGGTCCGGCTTACAGTTTCCTTCCGTGACTAGCCCTCCCCCACCTGCCCAGCAATTTACTCTTAAAAAGGTGGCTGGAGCCAAAGGCATAGTCAAGGTTAATGCTCCTTTTTCTTTATCCCAAATCAGATAGCGTTTAGGCTCTTTTTCATCAAATATAAAAATCCAGGCCAGTTCATGACTTGTTTGGCAGCAACCCTGAGACACTTTACAGCCCTAGACCCTAAAAGGTCAAAATGCTGTCTTATTCTCAATATATATTTTATTACCCAATCTGCTCCCGACATTAAATAAAACTCCAAAAATTGGAATCTGGCCCTCAAATCCCACAACAGGACTTAATTAACCTCCCTTCAAGGTGTACAATAACAGAAAAAAGTTGCAATTCCTTGCCTCCATTGTGAGACAAACCCCAGCCACAACCTCAGCACACAAGAACTTCCAAACGCCTGAACCACAGCAGCCAGGTGTTCCTCCAGAACCTCCTCCCCCAGGAGCTTGCTACCTGTGCCGGAAATCTGGCCACTGGGCCAAGGAATGCCCGCAGCCCAGGATTCCTCCTAAGCTGCGTCCCATCTGTGTGGGACCCCACTGAAAATCGGACTGTTCAACTCACCTGGCAGCCACTCCCAGAGCCCCTGGAACTCTGGCCCAAGGCTCTCTGACTCCTTCCCAGATCTTCTCGGCTTAGCGGCTGAAGACTGACACTGCCTGATCGCCTCGGAAGCCCCCTAACCCATCACGGACGCCGAGCTTCGGGTAACTCTCACAGTGGAAGGTAAGCCCGTCCCCTTCTTAATCAATACGGAGGCTACCCACTCCACATTACCTTCTTTTCAAGGGCCTGTTTCCTTTGCCTCCATAACTGTTGTGGGTATTGACGGCCAGGCTTCTAAACCTCTTAAAACTCCCCAACTCTGGGGCCAACTTAGACAATACTCTTTTAAGCACTCGTTTTTAGTTATCCCCACCTGCCCAGTTCCCTTATTAGGCTGAGACACTTTAACTAAATTATCTGCTTCCCCGACTATTCCTGGACTACAGCTGTATCTCATTGCCGCCCTTCTTCCCAATCCAAAGCCTCCTTTGCGTCCTCCTCTTGTATCCCCCCACCTTAACCCACAAGTATAAGATACCTCTACTCACTCCTTGGCGACCGATCATGCACCCCTTACCATCTCATTAAAACCTAATCACCCTTTCCCCACTCAATGTCAAGATCCCATCCCACAGCACGCTTTAAAAGGATTAAAGCCTGTTATCACTCGCCTGCTTTAGCATGGCCTTTTAAAGCCTATAAACTCTCCTTACCATTCCCCCATTTTACCTGTCCTAAAACCAGACAAGGCTTACAAGTTAGTTCAGGATCTGTGCCTTATCAACCAAATTGTTTTGCCTATCCACCCCGTGGTGCCAAACCCATATACTCTCCTATCCTCAATACCTCCCTCTACTACCCATTATTCCGTTTTGGATCTCAAACATGCTTTCTTTACTATTCCTTTGCACCCTTCATCCCAGCCTCTCTTTGCTTTCACTTAGACTGACCCTGACACCCATTAGGCTCAGCAAATTACCTGGGCTGTACTGCCGCAAGGCTTCACAGATAGCCCCCGTTACTTCAGTCAAGCCCAAATTTCATCCTCATCTGTTACCTATCTCGGCATAATTCTCATAAAAACACATGTGCTCTCCCTGCTGATGGTGTCCGATTAATCTCCCAAACCTCAATCCCTTACAAAACAACAACTCCTTTCCTTCCTAGGCATGGACAACAACTCCTTTCCTTCCTAGGCATGGTTAGTGCGGTCAGAATTCTTAGCAAGAGCCAGGACCGCACCCTGTAGCCTTTCTGTCCAAACAACTTGACCTTACTGTTTTAGCCTAGCCCTCCTGTCTGCGTGCAGCAGCTGCCGCTGCTTTAATACTTGTAGAGGCCCTACAAATCGCAAACTATGCTCAACTCACTCTCTACATTTCTCATAACTTCCAAAATCTATTTTCTTCCTCATACCTGACGCAGATACTTTCTGCTCCCCGGCTCCTTCAGCTGTACTCACTCTTTGTTAATTCCCACAATTACCATTGTTCCTGGCCCGGACTTCAATCTAGCCTCCCACATTATTCCTGATACCACACCTGACCCCCATGACTGTATCTCTCTGATCCACCTGATATTCACCCCGTTTCCCCATATTTTCTTCTTTCCTGTTCCTCACCCTGATCACGCTTGATTTATTGATGGCAGTTCCACCAGGCCTAATCGCCACACACCAGCAAAGGCAGGCTATGCTATAGTACAAGCCACTAGCCCGCCTCTCAGAACCTCTCATTTCCTTTCCATGGTGGAAATCTATCCTCAAGGAAATAACTTCTCAGTGTTCCATCTGCTATTCTACTACTCCTCAGGGATTATTCAGGCCCCCTCCCTGCCCTACACATCAAGCTGGAGGATTTGCCCCCACCCAGGACTGGCAAATTAGCTTTACTCAACATGCCCTGAGTCAGGAAACTAAAATACCTCTTAAGTCTAAATAGACACTTTCACTGAATAAGTAAAGGCCTTTCCTACAGGGTCTGAGAAGCCCACCGCAGTCATTTCTTCCCTTCTGTCAGACATAATTCCTCAGTTTAGCCTTCCCACCTCTATACAGTCTGATAACAGACCAGCCTTTATTACTCAAATCAGCCAAGCAGTTTTTCAGGCTCTTAGTATTCAGTGAAACCTTTATATCCCTTACGGTCCTCCGTCTTCAAGAAAAGTAGAACGGACTAAAGGTCTTTTAAAAACACACCACACCAAGCTCAGCCACCAACTTAAAAAGGACTGGACAATACTTTTACCACTTTCGCTTCTCAGAATTCAGGCCTGTCCTCGGACTGCTACAAGGTACAGCCCATTTGAGTTCCTTTTTATTAGGCCCCAGTCTCATTCCAGACACCGGACCAACTTGGACTGTGCCCCCAAAAAACTTGTCATCTCTACTATTTTCTGTCTAGTCACACTCCTATTCTCCGTTCTCAACTACTCACACATGCCCTGTTCTTGTTTACACTGCCGGTTTACACTCTTTCTCCAAGCCATCACAGCTGATATCTCCTCTTGCTATCCCCAAACTGCCACTCTTAACTCTTGAAGTAAATAAATAATCTTTGCTGGCAGGTCTATACTGAATCTCCTTAGGCACTTTCTAATCAGATGTCGTAGGTCCTCCCAATTCTTAGACCTTTTACACCTGTTTTTCTCCTTCTCTTATTCCATTTAGTTTTTCAATTCATACAAAACCGTATCCAGGCCATCACCAATAATTCTACACAACAAATGTTTCTTCTAACAACCCCACAATATCACCCCTTACCGCAAAATCTTCCTTCAGCTTAATCTCTCCCACTTTAGGTTCCCACGCCACCCCTAATCCCGCTTGAAGCAGCCCTGAGAAGCATCGCTCATTCTCTCTCCATACCAACCCCAAAAATTTTCGCCGCCCCAAGACTTCAACACTATTTTGTTTTATTTTTCTTATTAATATAAGAAGGTAGGAATGTCGGGCCTCTGAGCTCAAGCCAAGCCATCACATCCCCTGTGACTTGCACGTATACATCCAGATGGCCTGAAGTAACTGAAGATCCACAAAAGAAGTAAAAATAGCCTTAACTGATGACATTCCACCATTGTGATTTGTTCCTGTCCCGCCCTAACTGATCAATGTACTTTGTAATCTCCCCCACCCTTAAGAAGGTTCTTTGTAATTCTCCCCATCCTTGAGAATGTACTTTGTGAGATCCACCCCTGCCCACAAAACATTGCTCTTAACTTCACCGCCTATCCCAAAACCTATAAGAACTAATGATAATCCACCACCCTTTGCTGACTCTCTTTTCGAACTCAGCTCACCTGCACCCAGGTGAAATAAACAGCCATGTTGCTCACACAAAGCCTGTTTGGTGGTCTCTTCACACGGACGCGCATGAAACATACTGCACTACAGCCTCAAACTACTGAGCTCAAACAATCTCCCTGCCTCTGCCTCCCAAGTACTCTTGAACCTGGTGCCATCCCTATTGGAAAGGCTGAAGCAGGAAGAATGAGCCCAGTAGAGCATGCTACAGGTGCATGCCACCATGCCTGGCTTTGGTGGTGTTTTTTTAATGCATCTAAGCCCACTTCTCCAAATATAAATCCCTGTTACATTAAAAAAGCAGAACCTTAGATCTAATGAAAACTAAAAGAAAGCTTGATTAATCTTCAGGAGAATAAAATATATCTTGCATATTATTCAGCCTCAAATATTTATCTTGGTTCTCTGTAGGCAGTGGTTCTTAATCATTTTTATTCCAAGGATTCTCTGGTAATTCAATGCAAAACAATAAGAACCTACAGTCATCACTAGATAAGCAGAAACTGAGGAAGGAGTAAATGATCCAAAGAAATAAAGATGCATTTTGCCTTGTCACAGGAATTGCAAGGGGAGATATTCCCAATGCTGGAGGGTCTTCAAAAGTCCCACAGAAGCACTCCATGAGATAAAGAAAGAGTCTGTTTTAAACACCTGCCAAGTTTAGTAAAAGCTGACGTTTGCTTGCCATCGCAGCATAAGTCAAGCAAGAATTCTTCCCCTCCCCTTGCCTCCCTTTGTGTCCACATGCTCCAATTCAGGATGAGTCTGGAACCTAACTGTCAAAATCTCATAAGTAAGTGCAATGAAAAATAAGTCAACTTCAGCTATAAACTTAGCTTTAAAAGTCCTGAAAGTATAAGAAAAATAATATGTTATGGTCAATTACAGTATATTTCAGAAATGCAAAAATGATTCAACCTCAAAAAAATTTAACAATGTGATATTATGCAACAGTGTTCAAAAGTGGAAAAATTAATATCATCTTCTAATTAGGAGTCTAAATGCATTTAATAAAAGCTAATACCTATTTACAAATAAAAGCTTTTAGAAAACTAGAAATATAAGGTAGTTTCTTAAACTTGATACAATCTATCAAATCCCTATAGGAAAAATTCTATTTAATGGGAAAACTAGAGAAGGTTGGAAACAAGAAAAGAATCTCTCCCCTACAATTCACCTTAGAAGAGGAGATGTTGACCAATGCAGTAAGATGAAAGGAAAAAGATAGATAAAAATTGTAGGAAAGAAGATCAAATTATATGCTGTTATTTATATCGCAAACACAAGAAAATCAAAAGAGATTAGAATCAGGTTAGAATCAGAGTCAGACAGATATTTGCTTTGTGTGTATCAATCTCCAAAAGCCAGTATGTTCCTCTATGTATTTTCATGAGTAATTGTGATGGTTAGTTTTATCTTATCAATTTGGCTAAGCCGTAGTGCTCAATTATTTGAATGAAACACTAATCCAGTTGTTGCTGTGAATATATTCTATAGATGCGGTTAACATCTTCCATCAGTTGACTTCAAGTAAAGATTACCCTTGGTAATGTGAATGGGCCTCATCTTATATATTTGAACACCTTACGAGAAAGTACAAGTTTTCCACAAAGGAACCTTTCCACAAGACTGCAGTATTAACTCCCACCTTCGTTTCCAGCCTGCAGGCCTGCCCTACAGATCCTGAACTTACTAGCCCCCACAATTAGGTAAGCTAATCCCTTAAAATATATATAGATACGAGATAGAAAGAGAGAGAGACAGAGTGTGAGAGAGAGATATCCTATCAATTATGTTTCTCTGGAGAATTTTTAATACAATGAGTAAAATAGGAAAATGAGATATATTTTGCCATGGTGTGAAAATCTGTATCTTATCGAGAAACAAAGCTTTATAAAAATTAGTAAGACCAATACAGATAAAAATTTAAGCTTTATTAAAAGACATAAAATAAGTGAGATGACATGATTATGGATGGGATTTTTTAATATCCAATGCAATTGCAACTTTAATCTCAGGCAGATTTTAGTAGAATGTGAGAAACATGTCCCAAAATAAATGTGGAAGAATAAAGATTAACAAACAGCTAAGGAAATTATTGAAATAATTTTTGAAAAAGAAGAATCCACCTGCTGGATATAAGCACGTGTTATTTTTTTCCTTCAACTTTTATTTTAAGTTCCAGGATACATGTGCAGGATGTACAGGTTTGTTGTATAGGTAAACGTGTGCCATGGTGGTTTGCTGCACAGATCAACCCATCACTTAGGTAGTAAGCCCAGCATCCCTTAGCTATTCTTCCTGATGTTCTCCCTCCTCCCTCTACCACCCCTCAAAAGGCCCCATTGTGTGTTGTTCCCCCTCAGGGGTCCATGTGTTTTCATCATTCAGCTCCCACTTATAAGTGAGAATACACAGTGTTTGGTTTTCTGTTCCTGCATTAGTTTGCTGAAGATAACAGCTTCCAGCTACATCCATGTCCCTGCAAAGGACATGATCTAGTACTTTTTTATGGCTGCATAGTATTCCATGGTGTCATATGCTACATTTTTTTATCCAGTCTATCATTGATGGGCATTTGGGTTGATTCCATGTCTTTGCTATTGTGAATAGTGCTGCAATAAACATATGTGTGCATGTGTCTTTATAACAGAATGATTTATATTGCTTTGGGTTTATACCTAGTAATAGGATTGCTGGGTCAAATGGTATTTCCACCTCTAGATCTTTGAGGAATTACCACACTATCTTCCACAATGGTTAAACTAACTTACACTCCCACCAACAGGGTGAAAGTATTCCTTTTTCTCTGCAACCTTGCCACCATCTGTTGTTTTTTCACTGTTTAATAATGGCCATTCTGACTGGCGTGAGATGGAATCTCATTGTGGTTTTGATTTGCATTTCTCTAATGATCAGTCATGTTGAGCTATTTTTCATATGTCTGTTGGCTGCATGTATGTATTATTTTGAAAAGTGTTCATATCCTTTGGCCACTTTTTAATGGGGTTGTTTGTTTTTTTCTTGTAAATTTGTTGAAGTTCCTTGTAGACTCTGGATATTAGACCTTTATCAGATGGATAGATCACAAAAATTTTCTTTCATTCTGTAGGTTGTCTGTTCACTCTGGTGATAGTTTCTTTTGCTGTGCAGAAGCTCTTTAGTTTAATTAGATCCCATTTATCAATTGTTTCTTTTGTTGCAATTGCTTTTGGCATTTTTGTCATGAAATCTTTGCCCGTGCCTATATAAGCACGTATTTTAAATCCATTGATATCAAATCAGTGCAGTGCAATTCATGCACAGGAAGTGACACATAGATC
Organism: Pan paniscus; assembly: GCF_029289425.2. Classification (NCBI taxonomy): domain Eukaryota; kingdom Metazoa; phylum Chordata; class Mammalia; order Primates; family Hominidae; genus Pan; species Pan paniscus. The sequence continues at coordinate 173,953,973 of NC_073254.2, forward strand.
AATGAAATGAAGTATTTCCCTAGTCACATGTAAGTGACAAAACTTTAAGACATTGCAAATGACAGAAGACATAGCAGATTGTATAATAAATAATGTTGGGAAAAATGGCTTGTTAGAAGAAGAGAACAAGTAGATTTCCTACCACACAATACATGCAACTGTGAAAGTGTTAAATCTAAATGTTAAAGGGCATGTTGTAAAACACTTTAAAGATTTCAGAGAGTTGTTTCGTAAATTTGAGTTGCGAAATAATTTCTTAAGACTCCAAAAGACCAATTTGCTTTTAAATTTATAAATAGTATAATTTAATTACACAAAGTAAGCCATTTATTTTTTACAAACAACTTAACCCTAAAAATATCAAGTTGATAGAATTGTATATAATTCCTCTCTAAAAGTAGATTAAATAACTCCATTTTTGAAATGGAGAATTGAAATGATTCTCAAAACCCATGAATGAGCTGAGATTTATAACTTAAGGAGCAGTGCTTTGTGCACAGATTTTCTAAATCTTACTTAATCACTTCTCCAACTGAAACTACTCTTGTCAGTTACTCACAAATAATTCTTCCTACCCCTTTGTCAGGACAAGTTCTAGGCATGGTGGTAGAGTTTACATATTTTGTCTTAAGGTTCCTCAACAATTTTCTAAATCCTCTCAGATCTGATTTTTCAGTTCATCTCTGTCGACACAGGAGTCTGCTAGGGAAATGCTCACAGGTACTGTACATTCCCTGGAGAGGCAGCATAAAAATACTAAGACATACGATCAAAAGACCTAAGTTCCACATCTATCCCTCCCACTACCAGCTCTGTGACCTTAGGAAAGTATATTGTCACTTTTTGTCAAGTATACATATGGCTAAAACTAGGGGGACAATGAGCTTGCAAGGCCCTTCATAGTTCTAACAACTATAATTCTGCCATTACCAATGACGCTAATGTGAGATTATAAATCATGGTAGACCAAAGTGAAAGATATCTGGGAATAGGCCCCATGGACTCTGACACTGCAAATACAGCGTCAATTACCTAGTACTTTTATGACAACAACTGACCCTATCCTCAATATGGTAAGAAAAATTTCCGTTTTCTGGGTTCTTTAGTTGTTGACAACAGAAAAACAAAATTGGCTAAATTAAGCAAGAAAATTTTTTTAAAAAATTATTCGAAGCAAATGTGATGAGTCATGAAATTGAAAAACAGAGCCGGTAAACTAAGTTTCTTAAAGAACAGTGTGATAATTAATTTTATGTGTCATCTTGACTGTACCACAGGGTGCCCAGATATTTGGTTAAACATTATTCTGGGTGTGTCTGTGAGGGTGTTTCTGAGCTGGGTCATCAGTCTTCCCCTGTCTTTGGATGCAGACTTGCACTGGAACTTACACCATCAGCTCTCTTGGGTATCCAGATTGCTGAATGCAAATCTTAGGACTTCTCAGCCTCCATAATCCAATTCCTTATAATACATATTGGTACATATATTTATATAATATATACAGAGGCTGAAAAACTAATGTACATATATATATATATACATATATATATATATATACATATATATATATATATATATATCCTATCCATTTGTTTTTCTGGAGTCCCTGACTATATATACAGAAACTCAACAATCCCTTGGGATGTTGAGAAAAAAGACAGAGAGCATCCCCACATCACCGTGGAGGTACTTCTTCACCAACTACTTCCTCTCTTCATTTCATCTGTGAGAGCTATTTTGCCTGAGTTGGATTATAAACGTATCATCTCTTGGCCAAGGGAAGTCAAAGCATCTTGGTTGAAATCATGGACAAGGCTGACTGCAATAAAAGAGAGAGATCTTTTTCTCAAAGAGAATCAAGATAGCTACCACACAAAGGAGAAATTAATCTTGGATAAGCAAGAACAACAGCTCTCACAACAATTACTCACGGAAATCTCTGACATTGTCATAATTGTCATTTTCTGAGCCTTTGCTCACATTGGAAGCTCTCCGCTGTCAGGCCTAATAGAATCAGAGAAATTATCGATCCTCTGCAGCTCATCTTCATCTGAAATGGTAGTTTACTTGCTTGGACTTGTTGGGGACCCTCTGCTGTTTTTATTCCCCCCATTCCTTTACTCAAATCTCTTCAAACAATCAAAAAAGAAAAAAGACTAAGAATATGTATTTACATTTTTTCTCAATGTCTCAAAAGAATTTTAATGTCTTTAAAAAGCATGTTTTTCTCCAGGCACAGTCAGTCTTGGTAATTTACTATCCATACTTTCATAGGGATAGAGTAAGATGTGCAAAACCAAATGAGGTAGACTTCATTTTGAAAATAGAGAAAGATATTATAGTCTAGAAAATCACTGACAGAACTACTTCTGCTCCATTATGACCAAACTCTTTTTTAGAATTAAGAATCCATCATGCTGGCAAGAAATGTGCTTGGAAGGATGCAGAGTTATTCTGCAATCTCAATGAGAAAAGATGTAGAGGTGGCAAAAGACAATTTTGCAAACTTCCTAAATGTGTTTACACTCAAGTTACTACTTTCCTTCGGCAACCTGGATTTGATTATAAGGATGACTGAATAGTATAAAATAGGTTTGTTTTAGTCTCATGGTTTCTTGGGGATTTAATTCCTATTTGATTTTGATTACCTTTTTACAAAATGGGACAAAATGTGGCCGCTGGATATTGAATGTTTCAGCAGATGCTATCTGGTCTTACCCAGTGGTAAAGTGCACGACCATCTGACCTCCCTGAAGTTGCAGCCAAATACAGCACTGAGAGTGTATGTGTCCTTTGTGAATATTGCACTTCTTGTTTACTTTGAAGAAGTCCTTTTCCCTGCCACTCTAGAAATAAGGAGAAGCCCTGCCCCGGAGAAGAGCTTTACTGATGCCCACTACCACAGAACTGCCTGTGCCCATGGAGACACACCTGCAGCGATAGAATCCTCTTCCTATTTTTGCCCCAGTCTGTGTAGTTATTTGCAATGGAGACAAGCAAAGAGAAATTGGAAGAAATATCTGACTTAAACAGAGCATTTGAAATGCAGGGGTTTCATGTGTTAATATAGACAAAGATTCCATCTGGAGTTGAAATCTGGTCTGATTTTAAAAATATGTAATAATATGTGAATAAACCATCTTAAAAATACAGGAGTTCAAGACCAGCCTGGGCAACACGGTGAAACCCCGTCTCTACTAAAATACAAAGAATTAGCCGAGCATGATGGTGGGCACCTGTAGTCCCAGCTACTCAGGAGGCTGAGGCAGGAGAATTGCTTGAACCTGGGAGGCAGAGGTTGCAGTGAGCCAAGATCACGCCACTACACTCCAGCCTGGGTGACAGAGCGAGACTCTGTCTCACCAAACAAAACAAAACAAAACAAAAACAAAACTGACTCTTTTGGAGAGCAAGCTTTTACTAAGCCTGTGACCTCAGCTATGTCATTTAATTTCTCTTAGTCTGGTCTTATTTATCTGTTTAGTAGTATCTGCCTCACCCAACTCAGAGGACAATTTGAAATAACGGACGTGAAAACACAATGTAAATCCAAAGTGAAGTGAAATGGAATTATTTCTGGGAAACAGTCTGATGTAATTCAAATAAAATAGGCATTGCAGTTAGGAGATCTTGGTTCAACTGAAGATTCTGAATAGCAAGGTATATATTTTGGCATTTTCAATTACAGGAACATGAACTAGCAATAAATAGTAGAAAAATCATTAGCTCAGGTTTGTAGTCAGACAGACATAGGTTCAAGTACAGACTCTGCCACTTAATAATTTTTGTTGTCACACAGCACCTTCCCCTGTCTAATACTCAATTTTCCCTCTTGCAAAATGAGAAAAATATTCTCTACCACGACCAAAATTAAACTGGCAATATACCCATAAAACGAAAGAGAAAGATCAAATGAAAAAAGTTAAGGCAGCCTCAGATGCAAGAGGAGCTGAAGAAATGTAAAAGGTGGTGATAAACTACACCAAAAGAAGAACAGCTGCAGATTCTAAAAACCAAAAAGTAATCAGGTATTTTAAATGAAAATGAGAATTTTGCTTAGCATTAACGGGGAAAAAAGCCTCCCAGTTAAAAAGGCTAGAGAAAGGCAACTTTAGTAATGTAAACCAGCTAAAAACTAGTGAGATTTTGCAGGGGCAACAAAAGAGGTCAGGGTATTTCATCACCTACTCAGAATTACGCATTAAAAAATATGTGGGTAGGATATTCTTCGGCCTAAGCAACTAAAAAGATGGGTGTGTAAATATGTCAAAGCTGTATGGTCATGGAAACATATGTCTTCTTTTCTTTTTTTTCCTTCAACTTTTAAGTTCCAGGGTATACTTGCAGGATGTGCAGGTTTGTTACATAGGTAAACATGTGCCATGGTGGTTTGCTTTACAGATCAATCCATCACCCAGGAATTAAGCCAAATTAAGCCCAGCAACCATTAGCTATTGTTCCTTGTGCTCTCACTCCCCCTGGCCACCCTGACAGACCCCAGTGTGGGTTGTTTTCCTCCATGTGTCCATGTGTTCTCATCATTCAGCTCCCACTTATAAGTGAGAACATATAGTGTTTGGTTTTTTGTTCCTGCATTAGTTTGCTGAGGATAACGGCTTCCAGCCCCATACAAGTCTCTGCAAAAGACATAATCTCATACCTTTTATGCCTGCATAGTATTCCATGGTGCATACGTACATTTTCTTTATCCAGTATATCATTAATGGGAATTTGGGTTGATTCCATGTCTTTGCTATTGTGAATAGTGCTGCAGTGAACATATGTGTGAATGTGTCTTTGTAATAGAATGATTTCTATTCCTTTGTGTTTATACCCAGTAATAGGATTGCTGGGTCAAGTGGTATTTCCACCTCTGATCTCTGAGGAATCGCCATAGTCTTCCACTATGGTTGAACTAATTTAAACTTCCACCACAGTGCTAAAGTGTTCCTCTTTCTCTGCAACCTTGCCAGCATCTGTTGTTTTTTTTTGACTTTTTAATAGTAGCCATTCTGACTGGTGTGAGATGGTCGTCTTATTGGGGTTTTAATTTGCATTTCTCTAATGATCAGTGATGTTGAGTTATTTTCATGTTTCTTAGCCACATGGATGTCTTCTTTTGGGAAGTGTCTGTTCATGTCCTTTGCCCACTTTTTAATGGGATTGTTTGTTTTTTCTTTTTTTATAAATTTAAGTTCCTTGTAGACCCTGGATACCAGATCTTTGTCAGATGGATAGATCACAGAAATTTTCTCCCATTCTGTGGGTTGTCTGTTCATTCTGATGATAGTTTTTGTTGTTGTTGTTGTTTGCTGTGCAAAAGTTCTTCAGTTTAATTAAATACCATTTTTCAATTTTTGTTTTCATTGCTATTGCTTTTGGCATTTTCATCATAAAATCTTTGCCAGTGCTTATGTCCTGAATGGTACTGCCTGGGTTTTCTTCTAGAGTTTTTACAGTTTTGGGGTTTACATTTAAGTCTTTAGTCCCTCTTGAGTTAATTTTTGTATAAAGTATAAGGAAAGGGTCTAGTTTCAATTACCTGCATATGGCTAGCCTGTTCTCCCAGCACCATTTATTAAATAGGGAATCCTTTACCCATTCTTTGTTTTTGTCAGGTTTAAGATCAAATAGTTGCAAGTGTGTGGTCTTATTTCTGAGTTCTCTATTCTGTTCCATTGGTCTATGTGTCTGTTTTTGTACTGGTACCATGCTGTTTTGGTTACTGTAGCTTTATAGTATAGTTTAAAGTCAGGTAGCATAATGCCTCCAGCTTTGCTTTTTTGCTTAGGATTGTCTTGGCTATTCAGGCTCTTATTTGGTTCTATATGAATTTTAAAATAGTTTCTTCTAATTCTGCGAAGATTGTCAATGGTACGTTAATGGGAATAGCATTGAATCTATAAATTACTTTGGGTAGTATGGCCATTTTCACAATATTGATTCTTCTTATCCATGAGCATGGAATGTTTTTTCATTTGTTTGTGTCCTTTCTGATTTCTTTGAGCAGAGGTTTGTAGTTCTCCTTGAAGAGGTCCTTCACTTCAATTAGCTGTATTCCTAGGTATTTTATTCTTTTTGTGGTAATTGTGAATGGAAGTTTATTCATGATTTGGCTCTCTGCTTGCCTGTTGGTGGTGTATAGGAATGTTAGCAATTTTTGCACATTGATTTTGTATCCTGAAAATTTGTTGAAGTTGCTTATCAGCTTAAGAAGGTTTTGGGCTGAGACTATGGGGTTTTCTAAATATAGGATAATGTCATCTGCAAACAGGGATAATTTGACTTCCTCTCTCCCTGCTTAAATACCCTTTATTTCTTTCTCTTGCCTGATTACCCTGGCGAGAACTTCCAATGCTATGTTGAATAGGAGTGGTGAGAGAGGCATCTTTTTCTTGTGCCAGTTTCCAAAGGGAATGCTTCCAGCCTTTGCCCATTCAGTATGATATTGGCTATGTGTTTGTCATATATGGCTCTTAATATTTTGAGATACGTTCCTTCAATACCTAGTTTATTAAGAGTTTTTAACATAAAGGGATGTTAAATTTTATCAAAGGCCTTTTCTGCATCTATTGAGATAATCATGTGGTTTTTGTCTTTGTTTATGTTTATGTGATTAATTACATTTATTAATTTGCATGTGTTAAATCAAACTTGTATCCTGGGAATAAGCCAACTTGATCATGATAGACAGGCTTCTTAGATGTACTGCTTGATTCGGTTTGTTCATATTTTATTGAAGATTTTTGCTTCGATGTTCATCAGGGGTATTGGCCTGAAGTTTTCTTGTTTTGTTGTTGTATCTCTTTCAGGTTTTGGTACCAGGATGATGCTGGCTTCATAAAATGAGTTAGGGAGGAGTCCCTCCTTTTCAATTCTTTGGAATAGTTTTGGTAAAAATGATACCAGCTCTTCTTTTTACCTCTGACAGAATTCAGCTGTAAATCTGTCTTTTTTTTTTTTTTTTTTTTTTTTTTGCTTGGCAGGCTATTGATTACTACTTCAATTTCAGAACTTGTTATTGGTCTATTCAGGGATTCAATTTCTTCCTGGCTCAGTCTTGGGAGGGTATATGTGTCCAGGAATTTATCCATTTCCTCTAGATTTTCTAGTTTATGTGTATAGAAGTATTCATAGTATTCTCTAATGGTTGTTTGTATTTCTGTGGGGTCAGTGGTGATATCCCCCTTATTTTGATTGTATCTGTTTGGTTCTTCTCCCTTTTCCTCTTCATTAGTCTAGCTAGCAGTCTATTTTATTATTATTTTTAAATAACCAGCTCTTGGATTCATTGATTTTTTGAAGGGTTTTCTGTGTCTCTATCTCTCAGTTCTGCTCTGATCTTGATTATTTCTTTTATCCTGCTAGCTTTGGGGTGTGTTTTCTCTTGGTTCTCTAGTTCTTTTAGCTGTGATGTTAGGTTGTTGATTTAAGATCTTACTAGCTTTTAGATGTGGGCATTTAGTAATATAAATTCCTTTAACACTGCTTTAGCTGCGTCCCAGAGATTCTGGTACATTTTCTCTTTGTTCTCATTAGCTTCAAAGAACTTCTTGATTTCTGCCTTAAATTCATTATTTACCCGGGAAGTCATTCAGGAGCAGGTTGTTTACAGTTGGTAGCTCCAGATTTCTAGCCAATAACCATATATTTAACACCACCTTACAAATAGGAAAAGAGAAATGCCAGAAACATGTTTAAATGCTTTCTCACAGTAGCAGCAAAATGCACAGAGTGAAGGGAACATGAGAGTTCCTTTACATTTTAAACATCTTTGGAAAGATGCACAACTTTGATGCCATTTCAGGGTGCTCCGGACACCCATGGCCACTTCATATAAAGCGCTCACAATTTCTAGGGCACTTTGAGAGACTCCAATATGATTGTAGTGAAATTTTGTAATTAAACCTAATGAGGGCAACAGACACTTCTCAAATAAGAGCTGTGTCAATTATAGTGCTCCCTTACTCTGAGGCATTCACAAGGAGACAGATAAACAGGGCTTTTTTTACTCATCCTACTCCTCCTTCTTCTCTTCTTCCTCCTCGTCTTCTTCATCTTCCTCTTCCATCTTCTTCCGGGCAACTTTAGCAGGATCCTTTGCACCAGCAAACTTTCCTTTAAACTTATAGTCAGCAGCATTCTTCTCATACTTCTCCTTCAGCTTGGCCATCTTAGGGATGTAAGGCTGCTTTTCATTGTCACTTAGGTTATTCCACATCTCACCCAGTTTTCTTTTTTTTGCCATGTCACCAATAGAGTTGCCAGGGTTTGTGGATTTCATCTTGGGGCTGAATTCTTAACAGAACAGGAAGAATGCAGTCGATGGCCATTTGGGGGCATTAGGGTCCTTCTTCTTGTCTCACTTAGCTGGTCCATAATCCTTCATTTCCCAATCACAGCGTACTTTATCCGCCTTTGCCACTTCACCAAATTTAGGCTTCTCTTTCCCAGACTCTGTCTTCTACCTCTCAGAGCACTTCTTGGAAAATTCTGTAAAATTGACAGGGAGATCTCTGGGTTTTTCTTCTTATGTTCTTCTCTGCACATCTGCCCAAAGAAGGCATAAGCAGACATATTGCCCTTTTTTCTCGGGGTTATCGTTAGCCATCCTGACTGTAGTGTTCACTAGTCTAAGCAGTGCAGGGCATGACACGCAGCTCGGCGCTCCCCAGCCTCCTCACAGTAGCTGCCTCCACGAGAGCCACCTATTCCCTATTCCTTTCTTTCTTTTGTTTTCTTTTGTTTTTTATTTTTATTTTTATTTTTATTTAGACAAAGCCTCACTCTGTCACCCAGGGTGGAGTGCAGTGGTGTGATCTTAGCTCACTGCAACCTCTGCCTCCCGGGTTCAAGCGATTCTCCTGCCTCAGTCTCCTGAGTAGCTGAGACTAGGCACCCGCCACTACACCCGGCTAATTTTTGTATTTTTAGTAGAGATGGGGTTTCGCCATGTTGGCCAGGCTGGTCTCGAACTCCTGACCTCTGGTGATCCACCTGCCTCAGCCTCCCAAAGTGCTAGGATTACAGGCGTGAGCCACGGCACCCAGCCCTCTTCTTTTCAAGGTAAGTTTCCAGTGGGCTTTTCTGGAGGCCCAAGTAATTTGCATTTATCAGTTTATAGGATTTAGATTCTGCAGTGAAGCCAAGGATAACACAAGTAAAGCAAACTTTTGAAATTAAAGCAACATGCAGCTACATAACCAAAGAGCTCTATCTTATAGCTGTGGTCAAATATTTATGAGACAAGAATTTCACAACAAAGCTGAAAAATATGTTAGATGCATATTGGTGGAGAATATTTTATTTTTCTTTTTTTTCTGAGAAGAATTGAATCGATAAGCCACATTTGATGAATGTTATGAATAATTCAGCTGGGTATGTTTGAGCATCAAAGACATATAATTTTTTAAAAAGCCAGAACTTTATCAATATATCAATATACAGTGGTGATGACATAACAAAGTTATTTTAAGGGTACACAGGAATAGGGACTTAGGTTTGGTACAACATCCAAACATCATGAAAACAAGAGCATATTTCATGAAGAATCCAGGGCAGCCTTGAGATCTTCTCCTTGTTTCTCTAGCGCTAGGGGAGAGAAATTCTTCAAAGTAAACCAGAAGTACAATATGCACAGAGGCCACAAGTAGTCTGGGTGTTATATTTTGCTGCAACCTGAGGAGGAACAGGTAGTCATATTTTCATGCCCATATCCACCATTGGAGTAGCTCAATTACCTCTGTATATCTGCTAATGTCTGCCTTATATCAAATGTCTTCTAGTGACATTCTTTTTCCACTCTTGACTTCCGCTTGGCCCATAATTTTCTCTTCCCTGTGATTTTGACTCACCAGGAGCCCAGAGGCCATCGGCTTCCTCATAGGATCCTTTCAGCTTCTACTTGCACTCCAGCAACTTTCATTCACAGTTCATATTCCCAGGAAAGACGAGCTGATTGATCCACCCCATCTTTTCATATCAATCCGTGGCACAATTTCTGACTGGCCTCTGGGTCAGATGCCACTTTCAGTCCAATCATTTGTTAATGGGAAAGTCACATGGTTCATAACAGGGAATTTAGGTGAGGAACTTTCATTCATAAGAATTGGGTCTTGATATATTATGAGACCACTCTCAGTGACTATGGAAATCTAAGCAAGTCATTAACTAGCTTTAAGCACTCTGTGCCTGTCTCACCAGATTTTTGTAATCATGATAAGAAATAATTTATGTGAGAGCCCTTTGTAACTTCTAAAGTAAAGTATCATGATATGAACATGCATATATTTAATTCTTTTCTTTTTCTTTTTTCTTTTTTTTTTTGAGACAGGGTCTCACTCTGTTGCCCAGGCTGGAGTGCAGTAGCATGATCTGGGCTCACTGCAACCTCCACCTCCCGGTTCAAGCGATTCTTCTGCCTCAGCCTCTCAAGTAGCCCGGACTACAGGCACATGCCACCACACCTGGCTAATTTTTGTATTTTTAGTAGAGATGGGGTTTTACCATGTTGTCTAGGCTGGTTTCGAACTCCTGGCCTCAAGTGATCCACCTACCTTGGCTTCCCAAAGTGCTGGGATTACAGTTGTGAGCCACTGTGTCAGGTCTCTTAAATTTATTTTTTAAATTATTCAGTTCCATGTATGTAATGATTGGCTCTGAGGAATTTGTGGTCAGTTCTCAAGAATAAGGTGCTTGTTACAGATTCCCTTAAATGTGCCAACAGTCTGAATTAGAGCTTCTTAATGTAATTCAGGTCATTTCAGTTCAGATGAATATTTCTGTGCGTCTCTTCAGTACGTAATGAACTACATTAAGGTCTCTAGCCCAGTGCTGAACACTGTCCAGTTTTTAGGAGTAGGACACTATGTAATGTCTTCCCCCCACCACACACACACAAATATCTTGTTTTGAAAATATTTTCATGACTCTAGTAATTATTTATCAATTGCCAGCTTCCAGGAAGATACTACATAGGCCTTATCCTCAAGGTCTGACCATGTTGAAGGACTTAAAAATGGATTTCACAATACTATAAAATATAAAGAGGAACTATTGTTTTTTGAGATAGTTTATCCAGCTGCACAACTGGACTAAGTAGGGGGTATAGCCCCCACACAAGGTCACTCTCACTTCTGACACCAGTTGAATGTTTAGGGATGGGAGCGGATTTCCAAAACCACCTTTGTATTTGATAATTCACTGGGAAGGCTCACAAAACTCTCTAAAAGCTGTTATACTCGTGATTATGGTTTACTACAAGGAAAGGATGCAAATTAAAATCATCCGAGGAAAGAAGTATGTAAGACAGAGTCCAGGGAAGGTGGCACGCAGAGAGCTTCTGCTCTTCTCCCCTCTGGCATCATGGACACATTCCTTTCCCAGCACCAATGTGAGACAACATGCATGGAGTATTGCCAACCAGGAAAGCTCACCCAAGCTTTTGTTGTCCAGAGATTTTATTGCGGCTCAATCACACACTGCTGTGTGGTTAATCTTTAGTCTCCAGGATTTGCCAGAAGTCATACTGACATCTTTAACCTCCAGTTCCTTCCAGAGACAAAACTCAAACCACATGGCCAAAAGTCCCATCATAAATCACGTTGTCAGACTGTCAGATGGTCAAAGCCTCCAGGCAAACAAAGACCCTCCTCCCCTCAGGCATGAAATATCTGGCATTTAGATCTCACCTTCCAGTAGCTTAGGGCAAAGTCCAGACCTCTCTTTGAGTAAGGTTAATTCTTCGCTACACAATAACTAAGTGTAATAAGTGACATTTAACTCAATGAGAATTCTAGTAAGATGATGCTCAGGGAGGTTAGAAACCACTGGTGAGGCTGGGATAGAATCACATAAAATTGATATGCTGTATACAGAGGTAAAAATATGAACCAAGATAATCTAAGAAAGCAAACAAGGCAGGTTTTTCTATTTTCAGCCTGTCTTCCCATTTACTTAAGATAGTTTTACTGAGGTAAAACTTATGTACCATAAAATTCACACATTTAAATTGTATAATTCAGTATTTTTATTAAACTTACAGAGCTGTGAAACCATCACCACAATCTGAGCATTTCCACCACCCCAGAAAAATCCCCTCTGCCCATTTTTCAAATCCTGTTCTCACTCCCTACCCTAGGAAACCCCTGATATACTTTCTGTTTCTATAGATCTGACGTTTCTGCACAGTGCATATCAATGGAATTCTACAACATGTAGTCATTTGCATTGCACTTTTTAACATAATGTTTTGAAATTCATTCATGTCATAGCATGAATCAGTGGTTTAACCCTTTTCATTGCTGAGTTGTATTCCATTGTATGGCTACACCATACATTTTGTTTATCCATTCACCGTCTGATCGATTTTTGGATTGCTTTTATTTATTCCAATTATGAATAATGGTGCTATTAATGAACAACTTGTTATGTGGATATAGTTTATTTTTTCTTGGGTAGATATGCAATAGTGGAATTGTCAGTTTTTGGTAAGTTTATGTATAACTCAAAGAAACTATCAAGCTGTTTTTAAAAGTGCTTGTCACATTTTACATTCCCACCAACAATGGGAGTGTCCAGTTCCTACACATTGTGCCAACACTTGTTATTTTCTGCTTTTTTTACTATAATCCTTTTAGTGGGTAAAAAGTTATTTCACATGTATTTTTCTTTTCTTTTCTTTTCTTTTTTTTTTTAGACGGAGTCTCGCTCTGTTGCCCAGGCTGGAACGCAGTGGCGCGATCTCGGCTCACTGCAAGCTCTGCCTCCTGGGTTCACGCCATTCCCCTGCCTCAGCCTCCCGAGTAGCTGGGACTGCAGGCACCCACCACCACACCCGGCTAATTTTTTGTATTTTTAGTAGAGACGGGGTTTCACTGTGTTAGCCAGGATGGTCTCAATCTCCTGACCTCGTGATCTGCCTGCCTGGGCCCCCCAAAATGCTAGGATTACAGGCGTGAGCCACGGCGCCCAGCCCGTATTTTTCAAACTAGTTATAACTGCACTAGTAAATGGCTATCATTGCATCCAAGGAAATAACAACTTCAGTAACAGGTGCTCTGTCTCTGCCTTTGCTGTGGAGAAAAGATTTTGCCATGCTTGTTCTTTGTGTTTGAAGCTTTCATATCTGAGAACTGTTACTTGTGATTATCACTGGAATAGACCAGATCCATTGATCTTCACATGACTGTCACATCAAATCTGTCTGGCAGCAAGCACGATGTTATTTCTTTGTAGAATTTCTCACATTTACTAAAAAAGACGATAGCAAAAGTGGAGTGGATAAGATATACATAGGAATTATGGCAGGGTGGACAGGACTGGGAAACATGCTGCATTTAGATACAGTATTTAGATCAAAATACTTCATGGTGTCATACAGAATGACTCTGTAAACACAACAATCTGTGCTGACCTATGGATTAAGCTTTAGTTTCTACTAGCAATATTCCACACGTAACTGTCTTACTCCCCACTTGCAAAAACCACCATGCACAATAAACTAACATGTGGGAAGTGAGAAAAAATGTAGGAAGAAGAAAAAATAATCCAAAGAAAGAAGGTACACAAGAAAGAAAGACCACTGCTAGAATGTATAAATCATGGTATGATTTATAACTGGTATAAGCAAGCACTGAAATATTTAATTTCATGCCATTTGTAATGTAAAGCACAGCCAGGCTGACTAGTTTTGATAGCAGGGGAAGGGGGTTTACAGAAATGGCCTTTCAAGAATACTGGAAGCTGTAGAGAACTACAGCTCAGAAGCCCCTGACCACTGACTCTGTTCACATCCCTCAGTATGATGGCATTGCTTTAATGATGCTGAGTATAGATCAAGAACCAGGAGAGCCAACTATTTGTGAACATTACCTTAATTCAGTGATTTTCAACTGCATGCTGTTTATTCCCCAGGGTGTAGTTGGCAATGTCTGGAGGCATGTTGGGCTGTCACAACATCTGGTGAGTGGAGCTCAGGCTTGCTGCTAAGCATCCTACAATGCACAAGAGAGCCTCCCACCATAAAAAATTATCCAGTCCAAAGTCGGTAGTTCTGAGGCTGAGGAATGCTGCTTTGAATAGAGGCACACTGATTATTTGCGTAAAGTCTACCTGAATAGTCATGTATGGCCCCAAATTAAAGAGCTACCCTACACACTAATTGACCTCATGCTGATACCACTGCCGTTTCACCAGTAACTGCATATACTTATTGAATCTCTAGGCCAAGAAAAGCTGTATTATGATATGCTGCATGCGCTTCTTTTCTGCCTTACTTTCAGTCACTTTTTTTTTTCTAGCCTTGGTGAGTTAAATCATGAACATAACCTAATCTTACAACAGAGGGAGAAATGTGAATGTTTGTGTAGGTGAGGGTGGCCTCTTCCTGCCTGTCTGTATTGTATCTAAAATGCTAAATCTATCTTTAAAAATTAAAATCCATAGGGAGTCTGAGAGATATTTTAGATAATTGTTTCTAACTCCTTTCTTCTTGCCTTTTTGGCAAAATTGTATTAATAAGAGCAAAACAAACTGCTTTGAGTTTTATCTTGTATGTCCCATAACTGCTTTCAAATTTAAAAAACATAATGACGTGTCTTAGAAAGCAGGTTGCAGGAAGGAAGAAAAAACAAAAGACTCTAAAAAAACATCAACTAGAAAAATAATTCCTACAAAGGTCCCTAAGAAGATTCTAAAAACTGACTGGACTTGGAACATTTCTATTGTGCTGTATTTTATAACACAATTCCAGTCATTGTGGATTTCCCCCAGATTATTTTATATTTTTTGCTTATCTCATTTTGCAAATCAGAGAAAAGACCCTCTTTCTATCACGCAAATTTACTCTTCCTATTTCTAGTCCATCAATCTTCATGTGTGGTAATAAATGTGATAGATATATTCTGTCACGATAGCTTTATTTTTCAATAATTTTAGGTTTTCCCACTGGAAATTTTTGGGAAATGGTATAGCATACACCTCAGATTTGTCTCTTCCTCCTGAGATAAGGAAAAAGAAGCTGGGGTAATTTATGCTCCAATTCTTGTCAACCAGTGGCTGAGGACTGTCCTGGGAGAATGTGTGGATGCTAAGAGAAAATGTGTAGAGAGCATAAATGCATTAACAGCTTTTTCAATTCATTTTCAGAGAGTCAGTGATGGCTTCTTTCCCTAAACGATGTCGATATTACATTACTTTTAGTAAAGTTGTACAGCTAAGCACAAAGTAAAACCAACAATAATGTAACTCCTCCAAATCAAGAGATATGAGTGTGGAAGGGTGGTAGGAGGTAATAAAATTGCACTTTCCTCATCTTGCTTACCAAGGAGTAAGGAGAAAAGGGTGATTTATAAAGAAACAGAAATATATGCTTATTGTTTACATTTGTAATTTTTAAAAATCAAGTGGATGGATGGCAGTCACTGGTTTGGTTTTTCTCTTATTATTTCTTCTAACCCTGCTGTTTTGCATCTTTTTTTCTCATCCCTTAGCTACATCTTGGGCCAATTCTGTAACTTTCTGGTCACTTTCAGCTACTAAAGTTCAGACTAATTTAATGCATCAATCTGAAACTCGATTTTAATCATAGATCTTCCCTTTCTACCCCACGTCCATTTTCAATAATAGATTTGACTCGTAATCATGGCTGCTAGAGTGACGGGGAGATGGAGTCTACCCTGACCTCCTTCTCCCATTTCATTTTCTGCGTTTAGATCTCCTGGGGTTCTGGGGGAGAAATATTAGTGGCAAGGTGTATTTATACAACTACCTGAAGGCTGTTCATGGGCACTAGCCCCTGGTCTTGCTCTGATTTGAGTTCATTTTCCTTGCTGCTGGTGACATTCATGGTCATGAGAGTCCCCAGATGGCTGTACGAGTGTTCTTCTTAGTGCAGTGTTCCCCAGTATTCACCCAGGCCTCATCTGTTATTGTTGCCCCATTCAGAGATAGCAGCAGTGTCTCCTTAACCATGACAGTGGTTCATGCCCACAATTACTTTTCTGGAATGGACAAAACCCTGCTAGGGTTAGCAGCCTCCTGAACTCATACTTCCTCATTTAACTGCTATGCCCCATCTCAGGGAGCCAAAGGAACTGCACACATCTTCTTTTGTACCCCTTCCAAGATCACAGAGAACTGAGATGGTTTGAGAGGCTGGTTTCCACCATCTCCTTCTAATCATACACCACAACCCCTTCCTAAGAACGTGTATGCTCCTTTATACTCCACAGGAAACACCAAGGTGGCTGTGCAGATCCTGCAAATCAACAAACATTCAGCCTTCCATTGAGAGGCAAGTGCACTCTCAGCACCACCTCTATCTATCACTGATTCCCCTGGAGGGAATCCTCTCACTCACTTGGAAAGGAGAAAGTCTCTCACTGTGAACACTGTACTTCTCAATGTCTCTAGTTACAATCGACTTAGGCTCCCCTTCCCTAGTCCTCTCTGTGTAGACTAAGAATAGGGTCATTGATGAGAGTTAGACCATTCCTACAGCCTCTTGCTAAATTGAAAGAGAAGGCCATGATGTCAATTAAAGATTCCTTCTCTGGAATCAAGAGTAGAGTTTCTCAAACTTCAAGGTAATTTCCTCAACATAATTTCCTCAATGCAACATACAACTTGGAGATTCTTATTAAAATACAGATCCTGGTCCACTAATTCTGGGCTGGGACTTGAGATTCTGCACTTCTAACAAGCTCCTAGGTGATGCTCAACTTGCTGATTTACAGACCACACTTTGAGAGGTAAGGATAAAGCAAGTAGCTTTTAACCACAGCTTTGTGTGCCTTAGTTACAAATTCCAAGGAGAGATGGAAGAGGGAGCTATACAAGCAAGGCAAGGGAGGACATTTTTATTTTCTATTTTAAATTATCTTATATTATTTGGAATTTGTTTTGTCTTTACTTTTTTTTAATTTTAAAATACAGAGGGTTAAGCAGCACAAAAATAATTTTTGAAAATTGTCATACTCATTGGAGGGACTTTGAATAATTTTTTCGTATTTATATGGAGTCTCTAATTTTGTTTTCTTTTTGATATAAGTGAAGGAAATACCAGCTGCTATCAGTTAAGCAGTTAATGTCTTTCTCACTTAAGACGGACCTCATGTTGGTTTAGAAAATATCTGCTAACCAAAAAGGAATTTTAAATGCATTAAATTAGACTTTGGGGATAGTACACTATGCCCGGACTAAATTACTTTTGAATCCCTGTTTGTTAAAGACAGAAAGAATATAAACAATCCACATGCATTTAGAATATATAACATGAAACCCTGAAATTTTCCAATATCATTCTGCCAAATAAAAACTTCCCTCAAGGGGATTTACCCAGAGAAAATACACGGATGCCTCAATGTTCAGAGTGTTTTCATCGGCATTCCTGATGCCTTACTTGGTTAGTGCTTCTACCCATATTAACTGTAGGGATTTTCACTGTTATCTCTTTTCTAATGTGAGGCTCCCCTAACGCAAGTCTTTTTGATGTATTCTTTGCTTTTCTTTCTTGCAAACTCTCTATCTTGATGTTGTGCTGCTGAGGTTAATTGAGGATTCACGCTCTCAGACTTCAGTCCTATTTCAGGTTAGCCGTAGGTTCCCTGTACACTTAGCGCCATCTCTGGTCATGAACTGGAACTGCAAGCCAGGAAAATTCCAGAGTCATTCTCAAATCTTTGGAGTTGGCCAGGCTCTCTAATGTGGCCTGGGCTGTATTTTTATCTCTGAATCTGCTAAAGAATCTGCCCATGGGCTTGCCTGCTGCCATACTTTCTAATCTTCAAGTAGCTAGTCTCAAACTAATGCTTTTATAACACCCCCAAAAGTAGAAAATTTCAGCAGAGAACCAACTGATGTATTGGAGGCTAGCTTTGCATACTGTGCAAGGTGCAGACTTAAAACTTTTTTTAAAAATTCGATTGTTGAGATGTCTTAGGTGTTCTCATTTTGCAGGGGCTTCCATGGGTATTTAGATATGTAATTTCCTCAAGAAGCCTGCTAGGTAGGCTACTTTGATTTCCAAGCTAAAATGTTATTACTCAATATAAAAAATCTTTATATTTTGCTTTTTAAAAATGAATTTTAACCAAGTCTATTAGGGTTTCACCTAAGGAAGTATGTATTCTGGGACTAGGGGACATTGTAGAAGCCCTCAACCCACACTACAAAGCAGCTTATCCTTTTATATTATTATTTTTTGACTGCAAGAAGTCAATTGGCTATAGCTGTAGGATTTAATTTTTCTGTAACTACTCAGTCATAAAAAGGAACGAAATAATGTCTTTTGCAGCAACTTGGATGGAGCCGGAGGCCATTATTCTAATTGAAGTAACTCAGGAATGGAAAACTAATCATCATATATTCTCACTTGTAAGTGTGAGCTAAGCTATGAGGATGCAAAGGCATAAGAATGATATAATAAACTTTGGGGACTGTGGAGGAAGGTTGGGAGGAAGGTGAAGGATAAAAGACTACATATTGGGTACAGTGTACACTGCTTGGGTGACAGGTGCACTAAAATCTCAGAAATCACCACTAAAGAACTTATCCATGTAACCAAAAGCCACCTGCACCCCCAAAGCTGTGAAATAAATAAAAATTAAATAAATCAGGATATATCCAAGGCCTACCAAAAAAAATTTCCTGTAGCTGTAAGAAACAAAGATGCATCTATGCTAACATAAAATGAATTGATATATAGATATTCCAAGTAATTCAGAAATTAGGTAATTTTGAAATTAAAACAATTCACGTTGTAGAGACAGAGATGATGCATACATCAACATTATTGAAAATTGTGGAAATTTAATTTTTAAACTTTCTGAATTTTTGATGATTTCCCAGAAAAAAATCATTTATCTAAAGAAAGGCTGATTATCCAGATTATGTATCTGGAAAGTTGTCTGCCATTGTCTGCTAGAGGGTTTGGTTATTTCTCTGTGAAATAACTGTAGATTTGGCTTTAAGGTCAAGATACTGACAATTTGCAACTTCACCCATGAAAAAACTTACCCTTATATTAAGCAATGGCATAAATTCTAACTAATATATGCCAAATCATTATAAAAAAACATATTATGAAGAAAAAGAAATTGTTGCTATGTTTTCTTAGTATTAAAAGATAAAGTTAAAACAAAACGTATTTCTCTACATGAGGTTAAGTTCAGGAAATAAGGTACTTGCAAGAGTGTCCTCTACTTCAGTGGTGAATAGATTAAACCAAAAATTAACAGAAGTCTGATTTAAAAATATATCTTTGGGCATTTTATTTGTTTAAAAAACACTCAGGACTTCATGACAGATTTGCACCTCCTTAGCTCCACTCTTAGGATTTGGCAAGAGGTAAATGACTGACTCTTTTCTAGTTAGTCAGGTTAAAGACATCCACCAGTGAGCATGAAAACCCAAGAGAATCCTGAAGACGATCCAAAAGGGCAAGAGGATAAGCTATCTCCCCCAAATATTAAAACAACTCAATCTATAAAGAATCTAAATTAAAACAATATGGGATATGTGCATGGTTTAGACAAAATCATGAAAAAAGGAATATCCTGCAATTTATACACAAATAATATACGGTAAAAGGACCATCTCAATATCTCAATTTTGTGTGAATATTGTTTGGGTTTTTGTGGGTTTTCTTGGGGGGGTGGTGGTGGTTAGTGATATTCAGAAAGAACTGTATAGCCACGTGGATAAACAGAAAAATTGGATCCATTACTCACACTACACAGCAAGATAACCTTCAAATGGATCAGAGATTTAAACAAAAAAAAAGAAATGATACAAGTGATAGAAGAAATTTAGACCGGGCACAGTGGCTTATGCCTGAAATTCCAGCACTTTGAGAGGTCAAGGCTGATGGATCGCTTTGGCCCAGGAGTCCAAGGCTACAGTGAGCCATGATTATGCCACTGCCTTCCAGCCTGGGTGACAGAGTGAGACCCAGACTCTACAAAAGAAAAGAGAAGAAAAGAAAAGAAATTTGGATGAATTCGTATGTAACCTTGAGTGGGTATAACTTTCCCATCTAAAGTCCGAAATCCAGAGGCAAGAAGAAAAAATAAAAGAAATTTAAAAATTTTATCACATTAAAAAGAAAACACATTTGAATGGTCAAAAACACTGTAAGCAAAGTAATAAAATACATCACTTATTTACAACTTAAATCATAGATAAATCATTAATATCTCTAATATATTGAATGTTTTTTAAAATAGTAAAGAGTCAATGTTTCTTTACAGGTGACCTATAGAAATTCATGATCAATTCATAGAAATAAGAAATGCAAATGGTTTTTGAACATGTGAATAGATGTTCAATCTCTCTCATATTAAGAGAATATACTAATTAAACCTACACCTAGAGAGCATTTTTTACTTATTAGTTTGGCACAAAGTTAGAAAACATACTTTGGGAGGCTGAGGCAGGCAGATCCACTTGAAGTCAAGAGTTCAAGACCAGCCTGGCCAACATGGTGAAACCCTGTCTCTACTAAAAATACAAAAATTAGCTGGACGTGGTTGGAGATGCCTGTAATCCCAGCTATTCGGGAGGCTGAGGCAGGAGAATTACTTGAACCTGGGAGGGGAAGGTGGTAGTGAGCCGAGATCGCACCACTGCACTCCAGCCTGGGTGACAGAGCGAGACTCCATCTCAAAAAAAAAAAAAGAAAAAAGAAAAGAAAACATACTCTGTTGGTAAGCCTGTGGAAAAAGAGGCACTCTCATATATCTCTAGAGAGACATCAACATACAGTAATTGCTATGGAAAATAATTTGAAAATGTCTAGCAAAATTACATAGAATCTACATTTTGACCTAGCAATCTCACTTCTAAAAATCTATCCCACAGATAGATTGGCTTTTCATTGTGGGAATTATCTGATAGAGCAACTTAAATGTACATCAGTAAGAAGCTGTTTGAATTACATTACACTGACACTCAATGCCTTACTATGTAGCTATAAAAATGAATGAGGAACATCTCTGTGTACTTCTAGGGATTGAGGGTAGGAATTATTTTTCAGTGAAAAAATAAAGGTGGAAAATTGTGGATATAGTATGGTCCCATTTATCTTAAAAATACTAAATGTAATTGTATATATGCTTAATATTTTTTAAAAAGGAAATAAACACATAAAAAATAGATACCTATATAAGTGAAAGAAGAATTAGGAGCAAGAAAATAGTGAAAGACACCAAACTTCCTTAAATATATCTTGTTTTGATTTTTAAATTATAAGAATATTTTACATAATTAAGAAATTGTATGAATTTTTTTAATTCTTAAAAATTCTTAATAAAATCTAAGAAAATGAAACACATAAACCTAACTATGTATGTTGATGATGATATATATGCACAGAGAAGACCAGTACTAGTACTAAGCAACTTTAAAAAAAATTAGGTATTTATAATCACTAACAGGATACACCCTAAGGACAAAAAGGCAAAGGACTGAAAAAATAAATTGAGCTATTTTTGGAAATCATATTGTTGATAGTCATGTTTATATTGTAATTCTGACACCGTTATATCTATATGACAAGGTAAATTAAATAAATGCCTATGTAATATTTTATCACAAGCAATACCATTTATAACCAAGATTCTAAATGTAGGACTAAGAAGATAAGAGGTAAGGTAGAAGAAGCTACACAAAATCCCCATGGTCCTGAATTTTAACTGGAAATATAAATAGGACACATGATAGTCTTTATTTTTTATTCAAACAAATAAAATAGCTCACTGGAGAAATGACTGATTTCAGGTCTGGGCAGGAAATAAATAAGCTAAGCCTGAAACAACTTGGTATATCAGATATTAAAAAAAAAGACCTGCGAAGACAGCAAAAGATATAAGGAGCAAACTTCAGGAGGGATCATTGATTAAAAGTGGGACTATTTGAGCATCAATATCAAAAATAGCGAAAATGGGTTGAAATACATCAAAGAGGCATCATAAGTTTACAGTGATTCAAAATAAAACTTTAAAAATTGTTGGTCAATTACCGTTTTGAAAACTTGTAAAAAAAATACATATCTATATAAACTGGTAAATACATTTTACCACTGATAGACAAAGAGAAGATGAAGGGATGCTTCTATTTTTAAAGTAATCTAGCTATTAAATGAGAACTGAATGATACAGTTGGAATACCAGTATTTGGCAACCAATAATAAATTAATGAATCAAGAGTGTAAACAGCTACTCATGTCCTAAAACCAGAGGTAACCAGACAGTATGTGCCTCCTGGTGGACGAACACAATGGCAACTTTGGAACAGTCTTGCCAAAACAATTAAACCTGAATATGATTGTCTCTAGATCCAACTATCAAGACAGATGAAGAGAAGACAGAAGAATGTTAAAGAACACCACAGGGATGCATCAGCAAAATGCAGATAGTTAGAAACTCCCCAAGATAAATCACCTCATTTCTTCCATAAATAAGTTGAAAAAGTTGGAGAGAAGACCTATACGTAATAATACATAAACCATTTGCCATATTTGAGCTGATTTCAATCTAGACTAAAGCAGCAAAAAATAAAACATTAAAGGCGGGGCACAGGGTCTCATGGCTGTAATCCCAGCACTTTGGGAGGCTGTGGCAGGCAGATCATGAGGTAAAGAGATCAAGACCACCCTGGCCAACATGGTGAAACCCTGTCTCTCTAAAAATACAAAAACTAGCTGGGCATGGTGGCACACGCCTGTAGTTCCAGCTACTTGGGAGGCTGAGGCAGGAGAATCGCTTGATCCCAGGACACGGAGGTTGCAGTGAACCGAGATTGCGCCACTGCACTCCAGCCTGGCAACAGAGGGAGACTCTGTCTCAAAAATAAATAAATAAATAAAAATTAAAAATTTTAAAAATTAAAAATAAAGTAACAACATATGTGAGACAGTTGGAAATTGGAACAGTCACTGGATATTTTATAGCATTGAAGAATCGTTGGTGATTATTTTTAGATAATGTTACTGTGCTTGGGTTTAAAAAAGAGTTCTCTTTAAGAGGTATAAACTACAGCATTTACAGAAGATATAATAAAACTGCTTCAAAGCAATATGGGAAGGATGAGATATACTTGAAAAATACTGACCATAGATTAATAGTTGAAGATGTGTAATGGTTACGTGGGATTTCAATGTACTCTTTGGTCTACTTTTACATATGTTTGGAATTCTACATTTAAAAAAATGACAGAACAATATGCTTGGGGATCTTGAAGAACAAATGGAACTTAAATTAGAAGTTAAAGAAAAGCTTCTTAGTGCAGAGTAAAGGTGTACAGGTTTAAGTAGGCACAGTTCATGAAACATAGTTTCTGGTGGCTGTTGCTTGGAGTTTAAAAAGCAAAGGGAATATAAGACTGGAATGTTAAGTAGAGATTAGGTCTTGGAGAATTTTGTGTCCTATAAAATGTGGTGTACTTTACTTAAGGGAAGCGGGGAGACATTAACAAGTTTTAAGCAGGAGAGTTAACACCAATGGAGTTGAATTCAGGAAGCTCAGGTAGCAGCTGTGAGGAAAACTGATTGAAGTGAGGACAGACAGCAGCAGAGAAAAGAGAAGCCTGTTATAGTAATTCATGAGAATTTTTTTTATTATACTTTTCAGTTCTGGGATACATGTGCAGAACGTGCAGGTTTGCTACATAGTTATACATGTGCCATTGTGGTTTGCTGCATCCATCAACCCGTCATCTATGTTAGGTATTTATCCTAATGCTATCCCTCCCCAAGTCCCCCACCCTCTGACAGGCCCCAGTGTGTGATGTTCCCCTCCCTGTTTCCATGTGTTCTCATTGTTCAACTCCCACTTATGAGTGAGAACATGCAGTGTTTCATTTTCTGTTCCCGTGTTACTTTGCTGAGAATGATGGTTTCCAGCTTCATCCATGTACCTGCAAAGGACATGAACTCATCCTTTTTTATGGCTGTATAGTATTCCATGGTGTATATGTGCCACATTTTCTTTATCGAGTCTATCATTGATGGGCATTTGGGTGGGTTCCAAGTCTTTGCTATTTTGAACAGTGCTGCAATAAACATACGTATGCATGTACCTTGATAACAAATGATTTATAATCCTTTGGGTATATACCAAGTAATGAGATTGCTGGGTCAAATAGTATTTCTGTTCTAGATCCTTGAGAAATCACCACACTGTCTTCCACAATGGTTGAACTAATTTACACTTCCACCATAGTGTAAAAGCATTCCTGTTTCTCCACATCCTCTCCAGCATCTGTTGTTTCCTGACTTTGTAATGATCGCCATTCTAACTGGCATAAGATGGTATCTCATTGTGGTTTTGTTTTGCATTTCTCTAATAACCAGTGATTATGAGCTTTTTTTCGTATGTTTGTTGCCTGCATAAATGTCTTCTTCTGAGAAGTGTCTGTTTATATCCTTCACCCACTTTTTGATGGGGTTGTTTGCATTTTTCATGTAAATTTGTTTAAGTTCCTTGTAGATTCTGGTATTAGGCCCAGAGTAGACCAATAACAAGCTCTGAAATCGAGGCAGTAATTAGTAGCCTAACAACCAAAAAAAGCCCAGGACCAGATGGATTCACCACCAAATTCTACCAGAGGTCTTAAGAGGACCTGGCACAATTCCTCCTGAAATTATTCCAAACAACAGAAAAAGAGGGACTCCTCCCTAACTCATTTCATGAGGCCAGCATCATCCTGACACCAAAACCTGGCAGAGACACAACAGAAAAAGAAAATTTCAGGCCAATATCCCTGATGAGCATCAATGTGAAAATCCTCAATAAAATACTGGCAAACCGAATCCAGCAGCAAACAGAATCCAATTGCAGCTTATCCACTGCAATCAAGTCAGTTTCATCCCTAGGATGCAAGGCTGGCTCATCATACACAAATCAATAAACATAAACTATCACATAAAAAGAACCAATGACCAAAACCACATGATGATCTCAATAGACGCAGAAAAGGCCTTTGATAAAATTCAACACCCCTTCATGCTAAAAGCTCTCAATAAACTAGGTATTGATGGAACATATCTCAAGATAATAAGAGCTATTTATGACAAACCCACAGCCAATATCATACTGAATGGGCAAAAGCTGGAAGCATCCCCTTTGAAAACCAGCACAATACAAAGATGCCCTCTCTCACCACTCCTGTTCAACATAGTATTGGAAGTTCTGGCCACGGCATTCCGGCAAAAGAAAAAATAAAAGGTATTCGAATAGGAAGAGAGGAAGTCAAATTGTCTCTGTTTGCAGATGACATGATTGTATATTTAGAAAACCACATCGCCTCAGCCCAAAATCTTCTTAAGCTGATAAGCAACTTCAGCAAAGTCTCAGGATACAAAATCAATGTGCAAAAATTACACCAGTAATAGAGAGCCAAATCATGAGTGAACTCCCATTCACAATTGCTAAAAAGAGAATAAAATACCTAGAAATACAACTTAAAATGGATGTGTAGGACCTCTTCAAGGAGAACTACAAACCACTGCTCAAGGAAATAAGAAAGGAAACAAACAAATGGAAAAACATTTCATGCTCATGGAGAGGAAGAATCAATATCATCAAAATGGCCATACTGCACAAAGTAATTTATAGATTCAATGTTATCCCCATGAAGCTACCATTGACTTTCTTCACAGAATTAGAAAAAATTACTTTAAATTTCATATGGAACCAAAACAGAGCCTGCACAACCAAGACAATCCTAAGCAAAAATAACAAAGCTGGAGGCATCATGCCACCTGACTTCAAACTATACTACAAGACTACAGTAACCAAAACAGCATGGTACTGGTACCAAGACAGATATATAGACCAATGGAACAGAACAGAGGCCTCAAAAATAACACCACACATTGGCAACCATCTGATCTTTGACAAACCTGAGAAAAACAAGCAACGAGGAAAGGATTCTCTATTTAATAAGTGGTGTTGGGAAAACTGGCTAGCCATATGCAGAAAACTGAAACTGGACCCCTTCCTTACACCTTATACAAAAATTAACTCAAAATGGATTAAAGACTTAAACATAAGACCTAAAACCATTAAAACCCTAGAAGAAAACCTAAATAATACCACTTAGGACATAGGCATGGGCAAAGACTTCATGACTACAACACCAAAAGCAATGGCAACAAAAGCCAAAATTGACAAATGTGATCTAAGTAAACTAAAGAACTTCTGCACAGCAGAAGAAACTATCATCAGAGTGAACAGGCAACCTACAGAATGGGAGAAAATTTTTGCAATGTATCCATCTGATAATTAAAAAAAAAAAAAACGAAAATTGACAGGACTTAGTGATTGGATATAAGAGATCAGAAATACAGAAAGTCTAGGACAACTCCCAGGTTTTTGGTTTTGTTACCCATATGGATGGGATGTAATTAGATTAAAATAAAATTGGATTAATTTTTTCAGAGTTTTGGGGACTCTTATAATGTATCTTGAGCTAATAAGTGCTTAGATATTACAAAACAAGAACTGTGAATCACAACTAAGAGATGGTTCTGACACTAGTGTCCATTAATGTGAAAATCAGCAGTCACAGACTATGGCTCTCTGAATCATGCAAACGATTCTCTATGCAATGATAACTAGACATTTAAATGTTCTGAGTCACAGTCTTGCAATCTTGACAGTGCAGACAAGAATATATGCTTCCTAATCACTTAATGAAGAAGAAAAATTTTTTTTTTCTGGATTTAAAAAAGACATTTCTAACCGATGGAAGCATTTGACATTTGGTATTTGGCATTTGAATACAAAATGAATGTTATCTTTTAACCACAATTTTCTGAGTTGCTCTCTATAAAAGACTCTTTTTGTTTGTTTTTAATTTATAAAGAAAAGAGGTTTAATTGGCTCATGTTTCTGCAGGCTGTACAAGCATGGTGCCCCTGAGGTAGGAGAGTAGGGCCTGGAGACTGGGAACCTGAGGACTTCCTAGAACTAAATTAAATGGAAACACTTCAGCAATAACACGAATGTGAATGGCTTTGTAACTTCACTTCATCCTCTTCATTTACATAGGCGACACACACCCAGTAACATCCTCTCCATTTACATAGGGTGCATACTGAGTAAATGACTTTGTAACTTGACTTCATCCTCTTTATTTACATAGAGCATACACCAAGTAACCAATGGGAAACCTCTAGAGGGAACTAAAACTCCAGAAAATTCTGTAACCAGGGCCCTTGACCTGCTTGCTGGGGCCCACTCCCACCCTGTGGAGTGTGCTTTCATTTTCAATAAACCTCTGCTTTTGTTGCTTCATTCTTCCCGTGCTTTATTTGTGTGTTTTATCCAATTATTTGTTCAACATGCCAAGAACCTGGACACCCTCAACTGGTAACACCAGCATCTGTTCAGCTTGTGAGGAGGCCTCAGTGAGGTTTTACTCATGGCAGAAGGTGAAGCAGAAGCAGGAGCAGTGAAAGAAGGAATGAGAGAGAAGGAGGGGCAGGGGTGCCACACTTTACAACAACCAGATCTTGCGAGAACTCACTGGTTATCATAAGGATAGCTTGAAGCCATGAGGAATCCTCCCCCATGACCCAAACACCTCCCACCTCCAACACGGGGGATTATAATTCAACATGAGATTTGGCAGTGACATATATTCAAACCATATCATTCTACCCTCCCCGCCCAGCCCCGCTCCCCCCTCAAATTTCATGTCCTTAGAAGAAAACCTAGGCAATACCATTTAGGAGATAGGCATGGGCAAAGACTTCATGACTAAAACACCAAAAGCAATGGCAACAAAAGCCAAAATTAACAAATGGGATCTAATTAAACTAAAGAACTTCTGCACAGCAAAAGAAACTATCATCAGAGTGAACAGGCTGATGGGGGATCATAATTCAACATGAGATTTGGCAGTGACATATATTCAAACCATATCATTCTGCCCTCCCCCCCACCACAAATTGCATGTCCTTCTCATATTGCAAAATACAATCATGCCTTCCCAACAGTCCCCAAAAGTCTTAACTCATTCCATCATTATCTCAAAAGTCCCAAGTCCCATACCAAAGTCTCATCTAGAGATGAGTTCCTTCCACCTGTGAGTCTGCAAAATCAAAACAAGTTATTTATTCCCAAGATACATGGGGTTACAAGGATTGGGTAAACATTCCCATTCCAAAAGGGGGAAATTGGCCAACAAGAAGGGGCTTCAGGCTCTATGCAAGTTTGAAACCCAGCAGGGCAGTAATTAAATGCTCTAAAATAATCTTTGACTCCATGTGCCTCTGCGTGGGGGCTCCAACCCCACATTTCCCCTCCACACTGCCCAAGTAGAGGTTCTCTGTGTGGGCTTGCCCCTGCAGCAGACCTCTGCCTGGACACCTGGGCTTTCTCATACATCCTCTGAAATCTAGGCAGAAGCTGCCAAGCCTCTTTCACTTTTGCACTCTGTGTGCCTGCAGGCTTAACACCACATGGAAGCTGCCCTGACTTATAGCTTGCGCCCTCTGAAGCAGCAGCTCAAGCTATACCTGGGGCCCTTTGAATCAAGGCTGGTACTGGAGCCGCTGGGAGGTGGGGAACAGTATCCCAAGGCTTCACAGGGCAGCAGGGGCCTGACCCCTGCAACCATTTTTTCCTCCTAGGACTCAGGGTCTGTGATAGGAGGGGCTGCCTCAGATCTCTGAAAGGCCTTTGAGGCTTTTTTCCATTGTCTTGGCTATCAGCACCTGGGTCTTTTTAGTTATGCTAATTTCTATAGCAAATGGTTACTTTGCAGTCTACTTGAATTTTTCTTGAAAAAGCTTTTTCTTTCTTTGCCACATGAGTAGCATTTTCCAAAATTTTACACTCCACTTCCTGTTTAAATATAAATTTCAACTGTAAGTAATTTCTTTGCTCCCACACCTGAGCTAGGCAATTAGAAGTAGCCAAGCCACATCTTGAAAACTTTGCTGCTTAGAAATTTCTCCCACCAGATACCCTAAATCATCACTCATTAGTTCAAATTTTCACAGATACCTAGGGCATGACTACAACACAGCCAAGCTCTTTGCTAAGGCGTAACACAGGTGACCTTTGCTCCAGTTCCCAGTAAGTTCCCCATTTCCATCTGAGACCTCATCAGCCTGGAGTTCACTGTCCATATCACTGTCAGCATTTTGGTCACGTTTAACTAGTCTCTAAGAAATTCCAAACTTTCCCTCATCTTCCCATCTTATTCTGAGCCCTCCAAATTCTTCCAGCTTCTGCCCGTTACCCAATTCCAAAATTGCTTCCACATTTTCAGGTATTTTTATAGCAATGCCATAATCCTCAGTACCAATTTTCTGTGTTAGGCGATTCTTGCAGTGCTATAAAGAAATACCTGAGACTGGGTATTTTATAAAGAAAAGAGGTTTAGTTGGCTCGTGGTTCTGCGGACTGTACAAGCAGAAACTTGTACAGTAGAGGCCTCAGGGAGCTTTTACGCATGGCAGAAGGCAAGTGGAAAAAGGCACATCACATTGTCAGAGGCGTTTGAACCAGAGCAACTCCATCTTGAAGAGGTGGTGGGTAAAATAAGGCTGAGACCTACTGGGCTGCATTCCCAGGAGGAAAAGACATTCTAAGTCACAGGATGCGATAGGAGGTTGGCACAAGATACAGGTCATAAAGATCATGCTACAGTTTGCAGTAAAGCAGCAGCCAAAACCTACCAAAATCGAGATTGCAACAGGAGTGACCTCTGGTCATCCTCACTGATACGCTCCCAGCAGTGCCATGACAGTTTACAAATGCCATGGCAATGTCAGGAAGTTACCCCATATGGTCTAAAAAGGGGATGCATACATGATCCACCCCTTATTTAGCATATAATCAAGAAATAATGATAAAAATGGGCAGCCAGCAGCCCTCAAGGCTGCTCTGTCTGTGGGGTAGCCATTCTTTATTCCTTTACTTTCTTACTAAACTTGCTTTCACTTTATAGACTCATCCTGAATTCTTTCTTGCACGAGATCCAAGAATCCTCTCTTGGGGTCTGGATTGCGACCAGTTTCCAGTAACAACATAGTGAGAGCAGGAGCAAGAGAGCAAAAGGGCACATATTTAATAGGTGTTTTCTTGTCTGTTCCTATGGGTTTGGTGTAAAAGTGTGTTTTAAACATTAAACTTATGATTCTAGCTATTAAAAGAGATATGTGAAACAGTAAAGCAGCATGAGTTCCTAAAAAGGTCTTTAATAATGTAACTATTTCCATTCCCTGGTTTAATGGGTCCAGGAAAGGGAGAAGGGAAAGTCCAGGATGTATCTTGAAGCTACATTCAGATAAAAAGTGTATTGTTTATATTAGAACAGATGTTTATCTGTGCTGCTTTCCAAAGCTAAGGGAAAGTAAAGAAAGCTAAAGCCCAAGCCCACATTTGGTCACCAAGGAAGGTCTTCAAGTTCAAAAAGCCTATTTGCCTCAATTCACTGAATCTGAGAGGGTGGGGGGCTGGCACTGTCTTTAAGTAGTTACCAACCAATGCACCATGGTTCAGGCACAGCCACAATACAAGTTATGACAAGTCTGTGAGATCAGAAACTTGTCCTGCCACAAAGGAAGCTGTGTCTGCTTCTTGGGGGTCAGCATCATTCCGAGTTCTGAGGTGATCTGAATATTTAAAGTCAGTTTAATGACCTATTTGATATCATTTTTTATTTAGAGGCATATGTAATATAAGTGTTACTATAAATTCCAGTTGGCACTGGTATATATCACATGCAGATGAATTTTTGCACAGAGGGACAATAAAAGACCCATTCTTTGATTCCCTATTATAGACAATACAAAGAGCAAAAAATATGGTTTGGCTAAGCGACACAATACAAATCAGAGATGTTTACCTCCAGGACTCATGACCAGATACCAAAAATGGCTTTGACTTCCAATTATTTTATCTGTATATAAGATGCTTTAAAAATTATAAATTATCTTAATGAGAAGTCCTCCAAGCTTCCCTTTTCTTACAGTTTATTATGGTTAGAGTATCTTTCTCCTACTCTTTATGATGGTATCTGCTTTAATGAATGAATAATTATAGTAGAATTCTTTGCTTTATAATTATATTTGATGAGATTCTGGCTAAGAAATCTCACACATAGGCCGGGCGCAGTGGCTCATACCTGTAATCCCAGCACTTTGGGAGGCCAAGGCGGGCAGATCATGAGATCAGGAGATCGAGACCATCATGGCTAACACGATGAAACCCCGTCTCTACTAAAAATACAAAAAATTAGCTGGGCGTGGTGGCAGGCGCCTGTAGTCCCAGCTACTCGGGAGGCTGAGGCAGGAGAATGGCGTGAACTCGGGAGGCAGAGCTTGCAGTGAGCCAAGATCACACCACTGTACTCCAGCCTGGGTGACAGAGCAAGACTCCGTCTCAAAAAAAAAAAAAAAGGAAAAAAGAAAAAAAGAAATCTCACACATAGAGCCACAGACCTATATAGGGAAGAAATTATTTCTTTTGGGAAAATAAAAAGCCAGCAAAACTTCTTCGTGCTCTGGGTATTAATTTTTGTTAGAATAAGAGTTTGATCTACTCCAGATGTAACCTTCTATGATCCAGCAAATATGACAGTTCAGGATTAAGAGACCTTTAATGTTAATTTCATTACTTTTTATGTTGTAATTGAAAGTTACATAAAAATGTGCTCTGCTTCCTAGAAACTGTTTGCCACAGATACACACACACACACACACACACACACACACACACCCCGCTCATACAAAATGATACAAAATTATGATCAGTATTTGGTTACTTTCATTTTATAGAAATAAATGGTTATTTAAGCATGTAAGAAGTACATGGTTAAAGTACTTATCCAGAACATTTAATGCATACAAAAGCTATTCTATTTACTAAAAAAGATATAATCACAATATTTTTCAAACCTCAATAAAATTCTCAAGTCATCTGAATTTTCTCCTTCTTTTACAGAGGGATGTTTGTCATATTTTATACTGATAAGAGTCTAAGAATTGCTGAGGACAAACCATGTATATTAAAAGTACGGTTGAATACTGTCTTCTAGACTCAGCAAAAAAAGTTCAACTAGTATTGACTCTCTGATATAAGACATGTTATCTTGTAATCAGAATAGTAGTTAATATATCAAATAATATGCTGCATTCTATGATGGTAATAAAATGAAATTTCTGTAACTTTATTATTTTGACATATGTATGAATTTTCAATTGTCCATTTAAAACTTTTGAAAATATAAATGCTGTGTATTCTAAAGATTTCTTTGTGGCTCATTTTTCTCTTGTTTGAGGGCTTAAGTTCTGCATGTCAGCTACGTACCAAGCAGCTGTTGCTAGGATGTATCTGTTTCCATAGCAATAGATGAACTCTTCAGATACATCTAGAATTCCCCCTCTTTTCTCTATCCCTCAATCCCTTGTCTATCCATATGTAAATCAGTATCCAAATCTCTAACTGCAACAGAATTATTCCAAGTGATAATATCTGTATTTAGCATCCGTGTATGTAGTGTTGTCCATTATAGAATTTTTTTCTTTAATCTCTGCATTCTTTCCTCAAGATGTTTATATTGTGTAGAAATTCCTGTGATTTGGAGATTAATGCTGTGCCAAGTTGATAAAGATCAAAAACATTTTCTGCCAAGGCACTTTTCAGAAACAGTAATTAATAGGAGAAAACAGCCTGGTGCTAATGGTCTTCTTCTTCCTCTTCCTCTTCTTCTTCTTCTTCTTCTTCTTCTTCTTCTTCTTCTTCTTCTTCTTCTTCTTCTTCTTCTTCTTCCTTCTCCTTCTTCTTCAGCATTCATTATGGAACAAAGAACATGTTACAAAAGTAACAGGCAATATATGCCATGCGGATTTGGGCCAATCCCTTTTGGACTCAAGCCTGAATTTCAAACATCAGTTTAGGTTGACCCTTCTGAAAGATTTCTGGGCTTTCCAAAGTTCTAAAGGTCTTGGTGTGAAGTGTCACCGTTCCTCTGGCTGTGAAGAGAGCTGTGATGTGATTGCCCCCA
The DNA here is from genome assembly GCF_029289425.2 of Pan paniscus. NCBI lineage: Eukaryota > Metazoa > Chordata > Mammalia > Primates > Hominidae > Pan > Pan paniscus. The sequence continues at coordinate 173,986,994 of NC_073254.2, forward strand.
GTGGACCTAAAATTGTCACTACAGGTCTTTTTACCTTTCTATTTTTTTTTTTTTTTTAAGTTTTCATTCAGGAGCTTCAGGCACTGACAAAAGTTATTGCAGAAAAAGGAAAGCAGTAGAGCTATCACTAGACACCTGCCACTGTGCTAAATAATCCCTGCCAGGTGCTAAACAGACTGTGAATTCAGCAATATCTGGGAACAATAGAAAAAGTAAAGACAGGGACAGATAGAAATCTCTAAAAATAATATTTGAGTTGATTCCTGTAGGCAAAACCTTGTTTTGTGAAAAGAGATTTGACACTGGCTTTTTTACATGACTTTATACTTTCTGAGGGTAAATAACCATGCTTTCTGCTTCATGTTGTGATTCAAATGCAGCCTCTCTCCTGGGCAAGAAGCATCCCTGCTTCCCTAACTATCCATCTTCCCTAGAGGCAGGAAGGAAAGAAACATGATGTTCTTAATCAAACAATGCCCACTTGTGCTCAAGTTGTCTATGACGAAAGAACATATGTTGATTATATAAGTATTAAGTTCATTAACAATTGTTTATCTTATTTTTCATTCAAAATACACACATTTTATATTATGTCTCTGGCACTGCTTTTATCTATAAAGAAAAGAAATATGAACAATTAAAAATTATCTTACTAATATGTTTTCTTATTAAAAATGTATTTATTGTGCTTGTAGCTAACAATACTGTATTGTACACTTAAAATTGTTAGGAGGGTAGATATAACCTTAAGTGTTCCCACAAAATAAAAATTTTTAAAAATCCATTAGAGATACATAATTATATTTTCGATCCATGTATATAAATATATTAGGGATTAAGTTGGGAATTTGAAGCAATATGTTAGTAGAGATTATGTAATCTATTTTTTCTTATCTGTAATTTCTTCAATGTTACTTTTGTAAAGGGAAGTTAAAAAAGTAGCTTTTAGAAAAATGCTGCCTTATTTTTAATTGTTGTTTAATAATTCCCCCATGTTTAGAGTAGACATACAAGAAGCACCCTCTTCCAATTATGAATTTGACTTTTTAAGATTGTTAATAGAGAAGAATTTAGGAAGTGACTTCTGTGTCCCCTCAGACTGGTGATGAGCTGCAAGTGTATAAAAACAGCTGGTAATTGTTTTTGCCAGCATTTGGCACCCAGATGATGTCTCCTGTCATATCCATTTGTGCTTTATCCTGATTATGAGAAAATAGCAGAAAATAACTTTCAATACTATGTTCCTCACTATGAATTCAATTAGAGAAAAATGGATCTCTCTCAAACAAACCTCTTTCAATAAGTGTTCTTGATAATTTTTATATTGTGTATTAAATATAGAAAGAAAACATTTAGAAATCCAGAATTCAAATTATTTTCTCAAAGTAAGATTTTTATCATTTATATTCAACCATTTATTGAACAAAAATGTGGACCTATTATACTCCACACTTCAACACTTAGGCTAAAAAGATGGTCTGTGCCTTATTAATTATTATGTCATATATGTATTATACTAATAATTACTATTGCATAAAGACTAAACAAAACTCCTTCTTTTGTTAGTAATTGTTGGTATAGTACAGTATAATAATTATTAGGAAAATACATGTTACTAATTAATGATGGCTATAATCAATATAAGCTTTTAACAACATTTTATTATAAGGAATACATTATATAATTAAAGGGAAAAACATAAAAAGAGTTATTGTTATAAAAATGATTTAGAACTGATTTCATAAAGCTTTAAAATGTCCCTTCTTACTTATTAGAAAAAAACGCTAATAAAAATTATAAGAGTTTTATTCAAAGACATATGTACAACAATGGAGATTGGTTAAAATAATAGAATGCCCATACAACGGATGTAATTTGGCTTTAAAGTTACAAGATAGAATTATGTTCAGCAATTGACAAATGTACTCACAAAATGTGTTAAGTGAATAAAAGATGATTATATCACAATCCATGTTTCTTTGTTGTTGTTGAGACAGAGTCTTGCTCTGTTGCCAGGCTGGAGTGCAGTCTCAGCCACTGCAACCTACGCCTCCTGGGTTCAAGCGATTCCCCTGCCTCAGCCTCCTGAGTAACTGGGATTACAGGCATGCGCCACCACACCCGCTAAGTTTTTGTATTTTAGTAGAGATGAGGTTTCACCATGTTGGCCAAGATGGTCTCGATCTCCTGACCTCGTGATCTGCCCACCTTGAACTCCCAAAGTGCTGGGATTACACACAATCTATGTTTTAAGTACATCAAAATGATAGCAATACTTATCTCAGGTGGTGATATTACAGGTGACCTTTTTCTTCATTTTAAATATTTTCTAATTTTTCTAAATGACCACATGTAACATTTCCCATTTATATTAAAATTATTTTTGTAAACAGAGTCGAAAGATTAGAATAAAGAAGAAAGTCTGTAGGTACTAGAAAGGGTAAAAATGGAAAATAACTAGAAGATAAATAGCTAAAACAAAAAAGAAAAGAAATTTTGCCAGAGAAGATTTGAGCTGCCTTACCATAACACCAAATATTCTGAGAATAAGAAACACACTGTGTTGACATTACAGTGTTTCAACTGGTAAGTTATCAAAAACTTCCTTCTCAATCTGATGTTCATGGTAAGATATCAAAAGGACCTCATGCTTTCGAAACCACAAAACCACATTTGAATCTTAAGTTAGAATAACAGGGACACTTGTGCAAACATTCCATCAAAGCCACAACACCAACTGTCTCTTTTACCGTGAGTTTAATGAGAACTGGCTAACACGAAAGCTACTCACCAATGTATGTTTAAAAACAAACCATACATGGAAGTCAGGGTGGGGGCTGCGTGCACATATTTTACAAGGACACATGCATGTCTTAGTTAATAGAAATGAAACTAACCCAGTGAAATATCAGAATTCTATTTCTGTTGGTGATTTACTTATAAAGTGCTCCATGAGAAATCTTATTAAAACACACCCTCATCATTTCAAACATGGCATATGTATACATATGTAACAAAACCTGCACGTTGTGCACATGTACCCTAAAACTTAAAGTATAATAATAATAATAAAAAAGAATGACACAAATGTCCACTCCTAAAATATATAATGAGATTTCTTACCTCTGTGTCTTTTGTTCTTGCTATTTGTTTTGCCAGAAATAATCCTTCAATTTCAAGTTAAAGAGGGTATGGTCAGAGCTGACAGGTGGAAGAATGGGCTGATTTTATGGAAATTGGGATTTCCTGTCACTAAAGGTGATCACGTCCCTGAGGAAGGACCAATGGTGTACACTGCAGGACGAGAACATCAGAGAAGTTATTTAAATAATCTTTGCAAAAATGAAATTCTTATTCAATGGTCATACAGCGTAATTTGCTAAATGAGCTGCGAAGAAGATTTTATCTCTGCTGTCCCCCTGCCCTATATTAGATTTCTCCAATATTCTCCAAGTTCTCTTCCCCACTCAGAAGAGCTACTACTTAGAAACATTGTAAGGTTTTCTTTGCAGTCTTTTTAGGTATTACTATATGGCAACAAATGGAAAAACATCTGGTAAATTTTAGTTGACTGAAAGCAACTAAAACAAGACGAGTCAGGCTGCAGGAAACAAGCTTAAGGATTAGATATGCCATACAAAGAATTAAAAAAAATAACAACAGGAAAGGACACCAAAATATGATTATTCAATCATAAGGAACAATGAGCCTATCAAAACTGTATACTGGAGACCTCGGACAAATGAAAACTGACTTGATGCTCATCAAATAAATGGACAAGGAAAGATAAAAATGTGAATGAAATTTAATTTCTAAGTAGTCCCTGCTAGCTACTGCTAAATGACATAATAATCCTATTCTTCCTGACCTTGGGACTCCTAATAAATATTATTTTCTACCCCACGCCCCAAGAACCTAATAGAATAACTCATTGGCACCAACTTTCCAGAAGCTAATTTCTTAATTCAACTTTTGAGAGTCTGTAGATGAATAAGAGTAGGGAGTGATAACATAGAAGATCTGAAGCATCAAATGGTAATATTTAGTAAACTCTCAAGCACTAAGTTATTCCTCAGATTAAAATCTCTTCTGCGTTATATTTATCATGCTATGGAAAGAGCGCAAGTTTTGGGGTCAGGTAACCTGGGTCTCAGGAATACCCTTAACTAGATCATTAATGTGATTATGTAATCTTTATGAGATTTGGTTTCATCTTGCATGAGGAAAAAAAATGGTCTCGAAAAGGAGAATATTGAATTTATCCTTATTAGCCTTTGTGCTTACACTCTTAAAGGCCTGCCTTGAAAACACACCAGCAGGCTCAGGTTTGCAATATTTAAATATTACATTTTAAAAGTATAAGGTCCGTGTGAGCAAAACTTCTTTGCAATAAATCCTTAAATTACATATTTAAAGCACTCTCTTTAACATGTTCCTTAACATTCCCGAAGAAATAATTAAAAGCACTTTGGTTAGCTGGCTGTACCTTTTAGCTTGGCCTGGTTCCATAGCTATTCCCACTTTTCATCTGTTTACAGAAAATGTTGCCTTCCATTGATTCTTGAAGAACTCTTCTTTGCAAATATCTAAACAATGTATTATACATCTATAGATTGAAATTAGTCCCTAAGAACTAATATTATTCTTAATCATGCTTGAGGTTATTTTTTTAACCATTGTTTATTTCATACAATGTGTAATGCACATTTGGGTATTCTTTTCAAATTTGGTCAAATTTTCAAATTTTGTCAACAATTATCATTTTTATTAGTATACTCAATACATTTTGAACATTTACTACATGCCGTATGTGCTCTGAACAAAACAATTCTATACTGGTATTATATGTAGGATTGCCAGATCTATCACATAAAAATATAGGATGCCTAGTCACTCTTGAATTTCAGATGAATAACAAATATTTTTTCATATATATGTGTCCCACGTAATATTTGGCATACTGTATTTTATCTGGCAGCTCTAATTATGTGCCATATTTCCTTACACAGCATTCTTTCTGAACAACTTACATAACCCAGTTTAATATTGCTTCCCTTCAAATAAACTGGAAAATGTAGCAGTACCATTTATTTGTGGCATTTTCTGAATTTGCTCAAAGCCATTTTATATACACGTTAAAACCTAAAGGATTCTCAATTTAAACTGTAGTTCTTTTGAAACTATTATTGAACACTTAACATTATGTCATAAGAATAATGATTAATAAACTAACTATAAAGTAAATTAGATTATGGGTGAAAGAAAAGACTGCAAACCAATTCAAGAAGGTAAACTCTTGGCCAGGCAAGGTGGCTCACGCCTGTAATCCCAGCACTTTGGGAGGCCGAGGCAGGCAAATCACCTGAGGTCGGGAGTTCGAGAGCAGCCTGACCAACATGGAGAAACCCTGTCTCTATTAAAAAAAAAAAAAAAGAAAGAAAAAATTAGCCAGGCGTGGTGGCACATGCCTGTAATCTCAGCTACTTGGAAGGCTGACGCAGGAGAATTGCTTGAACCCAGGAGGTGGAGGTGCAGTGAGCCGAGATTACACCATTGCACTCCAGCCTGGGCAACAAGAGTGAAACTCTGTCTCAAAAAAAAAAAAAAAAGGTAAACCCTTAAAGCTACATTAGCAAGATCAATGTACATATAAATATGCTAATGACATTTTTTCTGTACTCATTTGTTTATCCTTTTAAAAAATGTATTCGTTTTATCTCCAAGAGGCTATCATCTAGCAGAAACAAATTAGCAACTACTTCTGATACTATATATAAGTAACTAGATAAAATCATCCTTCCTTTTGTAATTCTGTCATAGGTTTGTAATTATAGAGTCATAGTTTTATAATTCTCAAATTTTACTTACTTTTGAAGAATTTTTTACAATTTATTTTCATGCATATAAAGATGATATCAGATAATTTCCCAACTTTATTATCTGAAATTGGGCTGATGTAGACAATGTATGGATTATCACTTTCCTAAACAACTGATGAATTGTTTCCCCTCGAATAAAGGTTGGTAAATGGGCCAAAATAATATAATTTTATAGTGTGTCTAAAATCTCCAGTGTGTAAGGATTTATACATAATGTGTTTATCACAGCTAGATTAGAAGGAAGAAAGAAAAATGCATGTATATCCAAAAGTGAATGGCTACATGAATCATGGTACGTCCTAAACTATTAGGAACAACTAAAAACAATGGGTTATAAAAAAATCGATCAGTGGCTGCTCTTTACTAAAAGTGTGGAGTATTGGTTTTGTGTGTGTATATATGTGTGTTTTAATTACTATACATTAGTTAAAAATCTTTTTATAAAAGTGTGGAGTATTGTGTGTCTGTCTTTAAAAATTGTAATATTATATTAGTTATTCATAGGAACTTCAGAGGGCCTTAAAAATAATTTACAACCAAATAATGAACATTGGAGAGTGTGTGCTGTCCTTTAGCATCTACTAGGAATGTGCTGTAAGCTGTCCATCACTAGATGGATGTTAGATGATAGATAGATAGATAGATAGACAGATAGATATATAGATAGATAGATAGAGCTATTTTAAGCTCTATTTTAATCCATAAAATGTGTAAGAATTGTGATAAAAAGCTGGCGGCAATTTTTCCTTCGTCAGAGATTTTTATTCCTGTGGAATTTGGTAACACAAAGAAACTGTGTATTACAGTTGCACGTATTCTTGGGAACTGCGTCTCCTTTACCTATGAGACTTGGCTTTTCTTAAACGCCTTGTCAACTTAATTTCAGTATAAATCCTGAAGTGGTGTGAGTTGTTCTACTGCAGAAATTGGCTCATAAAATAAATCACTGACATTTCTCTGAAATGTAATACACTGTGTCAACTTCTCATTGTACCTATATTGAAACTTCTGATATTGATCACCATTGTAAAGCAATCACATACAGGTATCTATAGAAGTTGGAAATCTTCCTATCCAAACTTTGGGACTAAATAATTTCAGACAAATATTTGATAAATGCTTTAGTATCCAAAATGTCCTTACTTATTTTCTGAAATCTGGATTCCAGATGGATTTAGATATCACTATCTGAGGTTACTATCGAAAGTCTTATTTACCAAACTCAGGAAATAGACACATAAGATTAGATTAAGAAATTAATACTAGTCAGATATGTTTTACTGATAATTTTAAATGGGGAGTAAATTTGTCTATTTAAACATAAACACTCATACCTGGCTGCATAAACTAAAATTAGCTATGTGTTTTATACAGTCGACTCAACTAAAAATAAATACCTCAGCTAAATTAAAAGAATGAAAATAATATATTAGTCAATTTATAACAAAAGAAAACTGAATTGCAATAATAATTTCAACCAAGGTTAAATTTGCCACAGATACTGTCAAATAAATCAAGGAGGGGCATTAAATTAATATGAACAGAGATTTGATATCACTGTAATACTGACTTTTTCAAAAAATAAATCAAGATGTAATAAAATGTATTTTAATTTCTTTAAAAGTACACTCCACAGAGTGAGACCTGGCTCAAGCAAGTGCCTTGAGAGCTCTGGTTACAGAATTTTCTGGGGGTTTAAATACCCTCTAGAGGTTTCCTGTTGGTTCGTTCATTTACCCAATGTAAATGAAGGAGTGGCCCTTCAATAGTCTGATTGGTTACGAAGGCGACCAATAAGAGGCTGAAGTAAAGTTACGAAGTTACACCCTATGCAAATGTCTGATTGATTGCAGGAGGAGACCAGAGGTGCTTTCCATTTCTCATCTGTGACTCAGAAAAGGGGGGACCTGAAAAGGAATAACCTCTGTTTTTGTTACTTGGGCGTGGAAAATTGGGGTTTTCCTTCTGATTTAGTTCCAGGAAGTCAGTGTGAATCAGCCTTTGGTTCCCTGCCTCCAAACCCTATTCTCCTGCCTCAAACCTTTTAAAAATTATTTTGTACTTTTAAATTTTGTGGGTACATAGTAAGTGTATGTATTTATGGGTTATATGGGATACAGGCATGCAATGTGTAATAATCACCTCATGGAAAATGGGGTATCCATTCTCTCAAGCATTTATCCTTTGCGTTACAAACAATCCAATTATATTAATTTAGTTATTTTTAAATATACAAATTATAACCCTTATTCATATGTTCTACTTCTTGTTGCATTTAACCATTCCCAACTCACCCTCAACCCCCCTCTACCCTTCCTATGCACAAACCTTTTGACACATTGGGGATTCTATCTTACAGAAATAAAATCTCCAGTGTGTAAAGATTTATACATAATGTGTTTATCACAGCTAGATTAGGAGGAAGAAAGAAAAATGCATGTATAACCAAAAGTGAATGGCTACATAATCATGGTACATCCTAAACTATTAGGAACAACTAAAAACAATTGGTTATAAAAAATCCATCAGTGGCTGCCCTTTATATAAGTGTGGAGTATTGGTTTTGTGTGTGTATACATATGTGTTTTAATGACTATACATTAGTTATAAATCTTTTCATAAAATATGGAGTGTTGTTTGTGTATCTGTGTGTATATGTGTTACATGTTATAAGTATGTATATATGTTATATGTTATAAGTTATATGTCCATAACTTTTTATCCAAGTTTGCCTTTTTGCTCTCCAGATTAGCTTTACTTTCAAGGAGTGAATTATTCTACGCTGTACATGTTCGTCTCTGTTTGATTAAGCATAGAGCAACTTGTGGAATAATATATATCAAATCGTTAATGTTGCTTACTTCTGGTAGAGGAATTTCACAGGTTTGTAAAAAAGGTTTTACTTTTTTTCTAAAACCATCTCTTAACTCTAATTTGTCGCGAAAAGCAAGTGTTACCATTGGCAAATTTATAAAATAAAAAGTTTAAGACCTCAAGAAGCAAATGGAAAAAAAAAAACAAAAAAACAAAAAACTGTTCCCTGAGGGACCTACATGTTAAAGTTAGTGTGAAGGTAGAAGGCACACAGTGTTATTCTAGATCAGAAAGCGGTGAGGTGAGGCGGCCCTGCAGCGGCTCCATTTTGATGTTTTTCTCTCTTCTAGGTTAGAGTATGCAAACTTTTGTGTAAAGGGCCAGGTTGTAAATATTTTAGGCTTGGCAGCCATACATACGGTCTCTGTCACAACTACAGACTCTGCTGCTGTAATGCAAATGCAGCTTCAGGCAACGCAAAAACAAATGACCATTAGCTATGTTCCAATAAAACTTTATTTGTAGACACTGAAATATAAATTTTATATAACTTCCATGCTTTGCAAAATATCATTCTTCTTTTGATATTTTTCTCCACTATTGAAAAATGTTAAAACCATTATCAGCTCATGGGCTGGCCCAAAACAGGCTTTGGGCCATAGTTTCCAATCCCTGTTCTAAGCAGTGCAAGTATAAGTGGAAATATAACTACTACAGGTGGGTCGTGTTGTCCAAGCCAATGCCATTGGAACCCAAGTTTACCCAGTACAGAGGTTGGAGCTTGTCACTCCTCTATGGTCTGATACATTGATTCTGAAAAATATCTCCCCAGATTCTTTCCTGATAAAATCTACTTGATTATCTTTCTAGCTCTAATTCTAAACTTAGAAGTCTTGGTCTCTGAAAAAAAAAAAAAAAATATATATATATATATATATATATATATATATATATATATATATATGAAGTAAAAAGCTACCGTTCTAGAGGGGAAAAATGCATTAGGCTATGCTATCTCTCACTATGTGAAATTGTGAAAATGATTTTCTCCAAACAACCATACCCAGAAAATGGAAGTTTTAATAGAGTAGATGAGAGGATGAAAGGGCCCTTTTAAATAATAGATCCCACAGGAAAAAGGCTGGATGGGCCCTGGAGGGGCGTGCTGATCATCAGGGGTGAGGCTGCGGGGTGGTGCTGGGCCCTGATTGGCAGCAGGAGAGATGCAGGTCTCCAGAAGTGGCACAGACACGCGGGTGTAGTGGGAGACAATGTAGGACAAAGGCTGTATAATAATGTTCTCTAGAACACGTACTGGCTTTCCCACTGTGGTTAAAACTGCATAAAACAAAGGCATTTTAGGGAAGGAGAGGAAAAAGATGAGAATCCTCATTCTTCAGATTTCTGGCAAAGATTACTCAAATGTGTTTTAGGCAGACACGAAATGGGGCATCATGCTTGATGATCACAGATGACCGCACCGAATATGCCTTAGATGTGAGCCAGGATTTCATGAACTGGGAATATTGAAAGCTGTAGTCAGCGGGGAAAATGTTCTGTTTTAAATAAATGTGGGGAAGAATGTGTTAAAGTCAATAAAGAAGGCTCATTTGTTTGCAGGGCTATTTACACTCCTACATATTCTAATGAGACCTGTCAATCTCCAAGGGAAGCTAGAGAGTACATCACTTCCCCAATACTTCTGAAAACAAGTGGGGTGTGTGTGTGTGTGTGTTCGCGCTTGTGTAACATCTCTCAGAAATAATCTTCACAAACGTATTTTGAAAACTACTACTTCAGCTATAACCTTCTTAGGACAAAATGTGTCCTAAGACAACAAAAATCACCAGACACAGCCAAACTAAGAGGGTGAAATAAAATGTACAATATGCATTTATATACACTTAACAGATTTGCTTCCCTATGGCACAAACTGTTGGAGATATTCACATAAGCAATTTCTTAAAAGCAAAGATTTCAACTTACCGAGGAGTTTTAAGTTCTAAAAGTTTGTTTTTATCACTCTTAATAACTCAGAATGCATTTTCTAATAGAAACTAATAAAAATGGTGGTTCAGTTTCCAGCCAAGCCTACTAATTCTTTAAATAAAGTTGAAATAAATTACTGATCATGCAGTAAGACATTTATGGCTGAAGCAGTAGTAAAATTGAATCAAACAGAAATGCAAAGATACATTTTTAAATGTTATATTAAATGCAATGCCTCTGAAAAATAAGAATTAGTGAAAGGAGGTTTAAGTTGAAGAAAACTATGAAGGAAATTTTGTAGCCTGCTGTAAGGTTGAGGTATTTATTTTATTTATAATAGTTTCACTTCCTTTCAAATTAAAAAAGGTATACTAAAATATATAAAATTAAAAATATGAAGAATAACATAAAACCATCTATAATTTTACCATACAGTATAATTCACTTGAAATGCATACTCTCATACTATATTCTTTGCCTACCCACGTATTTATCAGAAGGAGTTTTTGCATTAGTAACATTCCTGGCTCTTTAAGAATAACAAACATACAGAAAACATGTGCAGAACAAACATTCCCCACTGTAAATTATAACAGAATGAACACCCCGGTAACCACCACTCAAGGAAGGATAGTAATATTGAAGGATGAGGAAGTGCCTCATGCAACTGCTCATGCACAATCACTACTTCTATCTCTTCATCAATGGTAACATGATTCTGACTTCCAACAGAATGGACACTTTGCAAGTTTTGAAATGTATGAAAAGGAAAAATATGCCTTTTTCTGCTTATGGCTTTTTTAGTCAATGTTATATTATGCAATTTATTTATGTAATTTTGTCTTGCTATAGTTTGTTTGCCTTTATTGATGAATAATAAATATACTAGTATATGAACACACCACTCTTTAATTATTTATTCTACTTTTATTTTCAGGTGTTGGATCTTTTTCATCGATATGTAGTTGATTCTTAGCAATGGAATAGCTGAGTCATAGGCTCAGCTATTGAACTAAATAGATTCAAATTTAGTAAATGATGCCAAACAGTTTGGCAAAAGGATTGGTCCAATTTACATTTCTGCCAGAGTTTCCATTGCTTCGTAACCTTGCTAGCATGTGGGATTGCATTTGTCTCACGTAATCATTATGGTATATTTGTGGCCTTTTGTTATGTTTTTATTTGCATGTCTTTCATTACTAAAGTTAAGCACCTTTCTATACATTTATTGAGCATTTGTGTATCTTCTTTTGTGTTCAAGATACTTGCCCATAATTTTACTGGATCATCTGTTTTTTTCTATTATCTTTTAACAATTCTTAATTTAGTCTAGATATAAGCCCCAATGAATTTTACAATTTTTTATTTAATATTTTGATGAGTTTGTCAGGATATGCTAGGTTTATGCTGAGAGAACAAATAACCTTTATCAGTGGATTTACACTTAAATGTTTAGATGTGCTGCAGATCATTGGGTTTGAGGACAGCTCCTTTGTCCATATAGTCTCTCACTCAAGGGTCCAGAGTGACTGGTGCTCCACCATCTGGAATGTTGTTAGTTGCAAGGCAGAGAAAAACAGAAAACTGGAAAATCTCACACCAGAAGTGATACATGTCATGTCTTCTCACATAGTATTATCCAGAACTAGATGATTTTTCATGCCCAACTGTGAGAATGATGAGACATGCAGCCTCCCAAATGCCCAGGAAGAAAAGAAGAACCCAATATATTGGTAAGAACTAGCAATGTCTACTATGCTTGGACATTTTCCCTTATTAGTAATTTACATCTACTTTCCTACTCTAATGTTTGCAGTGCATTCCAGTTTTGGCTTATACCATACTTTGGTTAAATACTTCCCCCAGTTATTGAGGCATGGCACACAAGAAAAATAATATTTCTATGGAAAAATGGAGGAAATACATGGGGGATTGGGTCATGCTAGAGATATCCACGTGGTATTTGGTAAACAAAAAATTTTCATTGCACTTTCTTTATATTACTTAATTATTAGAAAAAATATTTGGTCATATAGTGTATAATTAATGTCTATACAACAATCAAATCTCAGCTTTTCAAAATTTAAATGAGAAATTTAAATTTGTTTCTCTGAACATGTCTGTTTTTTTTTTTTTGAGATGGAGTCTCACTCTGTCGCCCAGGCTGGAGTGCAGTGGTACAATCTTGGCTCACTGAAACCTCCATCTCTTGGGTTCAAACAATTCTCCTGCCTCAGCCTCCCGGGTAGCTGGGACTACAGGTGCCCATCGCCACACCCGGCTAATTTTTGTATTTTTAGTAGAGGCGGGGTTCACCGTGTTGGCCAGGCTGGTCTCGAACTCCTGACCTCAAATGATCAATGCACCTCGGCCTCCCAAAGTGCTGGGATTACAGGCATGAGCCACTGTGCCCGGACTGAACATGTCTTTTTAATATCTGACCTTGTGCTTGAAATGGTAAGATGCAGTTCCTGGTCAAGTTTTAAATGATGATATTTTAAAGTTCTGGATGTGAACATCAATAAAACTTTGTTCATAATAAGCTTGCAGAAAAAAATACCACAGTTGAAATCATATTTAAAGATTTGAACAGCTCTTTTTATTTCATTGACAAATTAATGTTGAAATTGCTTCTGAAAATGGGAATGGATTTTGAATCTAACTTAACATTGTCAATTCAACTATTTAAAATTATTGATGAAGATCTAATCTACAGGATATGCATGCATTGTTAGGGCAATATCCTGAAGCTAACATAAATATAAAAAGGGGTGTATTCACCATGAAAGGACAAACTAATATATATGAGGACAGAAATACAGGGATCAAGTCTGTTGCACCTGTCTAGAGTCCCTGCCTACCTTAATAGACCACACCTGCAACTGTGTGAGTCAACCCTTGGGCACCTGAAACATCCACTCTGCCCAGCAGCAACATAGAATTCTTGACCCTGATGGAAGGCAATATGCTCTGCAGCTGGTCACTACTAACAAAGTCATCAGGGTGGTTCACTGCTGACCAGTGTGTGGCAGTGAGGTAATTAGTGCCAGATGTTGCTCATTTTGCTTGCCAACTGCAGCGAATTGGAGTGTATCACAGCCCTGCCTGCTCTGAGGAACTCTGGGAGAGGTTTGTGTTAAGGGAGAGGCATCTGGTGGTGAGATGTTTTTGGCTAAGCTGCATTTTGCTGGATTCTCTGACTCTTTTCACAATATTCTGGGCACCAGGTAAGTGAACCCTAATAGGAGACTGTAAGGACAATTCGCCAATTTAACACATGAGGAAGCTGGGGCACAGAAAGATCAAACATCTTATGCACTGTGACCCAGATTGTTAAGTGGGGAGTGACTATTTGAATGTGGCTCCAAAGTTGATGCTGCTAACCACCACATTCTACAGACTTTCTTTGATTTGCTCAAAATGAAACCAAAAAACGGCACAAGTAAAAAGCATAGATATGTTGCATTAATATTAACTACTTCCGGTGTGTGACCTGTTGATCGATGGATTGTAAACATTTGCAGATTTGCACTACCTAAAAATCATGGCCTTTTGCAATTCATCACGACTTTTTCTGTCAAAATGAATTAAGGAAAACTAGTTTGTCTACAAGTTTAGTATGTTACAGTGATATGAAAATTGTGATTATAGTTGTAGTTTGTACAGCATTTTTTAATTTTCCAGGAATCTGACATGGTGCTAATAATATCAATAAAATTGTGTTGGTAGTTTTTTTCAGGGTGAAATAAGTAGAATTTTAGTTGCCAAAATTGATTATTCATTAAATTAGAGCTGCAGTAACAATAAAAATTCATATCTCTACTAATGAAATAAGAAGCCGTTCTGAGTATTAGTCAAGAATATTCTGTTTATTAGGTTTCATACAAGATTTGACTAGTTAATATGATTATACAAAACTCTATAGATAAAAAAGTATTTCTGTATATTTTCATAAGCTATATAATTACACTGTAGGAGCAAAACTAGAAGTTTTAGATTGATAAAAAATAAATCTGGTCAATTTTTCTGACACTTAGACCTCTAGAAGTCAAAAAATCATGGCCTCTTCCAAACTGAAGCAGATGTAATCATATTTGATTTCAATCAAATACTCAAAAACTAAGATAAGATAAAGATTGAGCTCATCAAGATCCAGCAAAAAAGGTATGTTATAAATGATGTTATTCTGATTTAGTTCTTGCTTTCTCCAATTTGTTTATTTTTATGTGACCTAGCTTTATAAATTGCAATTTAAAGGAAATGAAAAACAGTTTTGTTATTTTCTTGTGTTATCTGGGAGATTATCTTATTCTTTTAGGGTTCAAGTGCATAGAGTTGGTGCAATCAGCCACAGTTTATGACACAGTATAATTTATGCTTCTTGCATTCTGTTTTAAATTTATTTTCACCTTTTATTTTCCTTCCTTTTATCCCTTTGTATCATGTCTAATATCACCTCATCTTCACCCCAATCCATGATGTCACCATAAGCTATGTGAATACAATTTACATGATGGCTTTGGGCTTTTCATCTCTTCACGTTTCTTCACAATATTCATTCAGAATATTGTGAGTTGTCCATGCTGTCCCCTGTAGATATACTAGTTTCCTTTTCACTGCTGCATAGCATTCCATCATTTGTAATACCACATTGTACCTATCAAGTCCCTATTTACAGACATTTACGTTGTTTCGCACTCTTTGATTTGATTAACAATTCTGGACAATCTCTTTGTGTATATGTAGAATGATTTTTCTCAAGAGTCACAGTGTGTACACATACACAAATTCACTACAGATTATCTCTGCAGATTAATTCTGATGGTAAAAATTAACATATCATTGTTTTTTATTTTCTCTTTTTTCTTCTTTTATACTTTCAACTTTTATTTTAGGAGGTACCGGGTTCATCTCACTAGGGAGTGCCAGACAGCAGGTGCAGGACAGTGGGTGCAGCGCATCGTGCGCGAGCTGAAGCAGGGCGAGGCATTGCCTCACTCGGGAAGCGCAAGGGGTCAGAGAGTTCCCTTTCCTAGTCAAAGAAAGGGGTGACAGACGGCACCTGGAAAATCTGATTACTCCCACCCTAATACTGCGCTTTTCCGACGGGCTTAAAAAACGGCGCACCAGGAGATTATATCTCGCACCTGGCTCCGAGGGTCCTACGCCCACGGAGTCTCGCTGATTGCTAGCACAGCGGTCTGAGATCAAACTGCAAGGCGGCAGCCAGGCTGGGGGAGGGGCGCCCGCCATTGCCCAGGCGTGCTTAGGTAAACAAAGCAGCCCGGAAGCTCGAACTGGGTGGAGCCCACCACAGCTCAAGGAGGCCTGCCTGCCTCTGTAGGCTCCACCTCTGGGGGCAGGGCACAGACAAACAAAAAGACAGCAGTAACCTCTGCAGACTTAAATGTTCCTGTCTGACAGCTTTGAAGAGAGCAGTGGTTCTCCCAGCACGCAGCTGGAGATCTGAGAACGGGCAGACTGCCTCCTCAAGTGGGTCCCTGATCCCTGACCCCCGAGCAGCCTAACTGGGAGGCACTGCCCAGTAGGGGAAGACTGACACCTCACACGGCCAGATTAAGGGGTACGTGTACAGGTTTCTTACACAGGTATATTGTTTGATGCTGATTTGGGAATGAATGATCCCATCACGCAGGTAGGGAGCATGGTACCCAACAGTTAGTTTTTCAGCCCTTGCCCCCTCCCTCCTCTTCCCTCTAATAGCCTCCAGTGTCTGTTGTTGCCATCTTTATGTTTACGAGTATCTGACGTTTAGCTCCCACTTACACATGAGATCATGTGGTATTTGGTTTTCTGTTCCTGCATTAATTTGCTTAGGACAATGGCCTCCAGCTCTATCCGTGATGCTGCAAAGGATATAATTTCATTCATTTTCATGGTTGTGTAGTATTCCAAGGTGTATATGTACCACAATTTCTTTATTCAGCCCACCATTGATGGGCACCCAGGTTGATTCCATGTCTTCGCTATTGTGAACAGTGCTGCAATGAACATATGAGTGCATGTGTGTTTTTGGTGGAATGATTTATTTTCTTTTGGATATATATCCAGTAACGGGATTGCTGAGTCACATAGTAGTTGTTTTTTCTTTGAAAGATCTCCAAACTCTTTTCCACAGTGGCTTAACTAATTTACATTCCCACCGACAATATATGTGTTACCCTTTTTCTGGAGCCTTGCCAGCATCTGTTATTTTTTGACTTTTTAATAATATACATTTTGACTGGTGTGAGATGGCATTTTATTGTGGTTTTGATTTGCATTTCTCTGATGATTCATGATGTGGAGCATTTTTTTCATATGTTTGTCACGCACTTGTATTTCGTCTTTTAAGAAGTGTCTGTTCATGTCTTTTGTCCACTTTTTAATGGGATTGTTTTTTGCTTGTTGGATTGTTTAAGTTCCTTATAGATCCTGGATATTAGACCTTTGTCAGTTGCATAGTTTACAAATATTTTCTGCCATTCTGTAGGTGGTTTGTTTACTCTGTTGATAGTTTCTTTTGTTGTACAGAAAACTCATTAGTTTTATTAGGTATCACTTGTCAATTTTTTTTTGTTGCAATTGCTTTTGAGGACTTAGTCATAAATTATTTCCCAAGGCCAAAGTCCAAAATGGTATTCTGTATGTTTTCTTCTAGGATTTTTATAGTTTGAGGCATGACATTTAAATCTTCAATCCATCTTGAGTTAATTTTTGTATACAGTGAAAGAGAAGGGTTCAGTTTTATTCTTCTGCATATAACTAGCCAGTTATCCCAGCACCATTTATTGAGTAGGGGGTCCTTTCCCTGTTCCTTATTTTTGTCAACTTTGTCAAAGATCAGATGGCTGTATTAGGTGTGTGGCTTTATTTCTGGAATCTCTATTCTGTTCTGTCGGTCTGTGTACCTGTTTTTGTACCAGTACCACAGTATTTTTGTTACTGTAGCCTTATAGTATAAAGTTGAGCAATGAGATGCCTCTAGCTTTGTTCTGTTTGCTTCAGACTGCTTCAGCTATTCAGGCCCTTTTTTGGTTCCATATGAATTTTAGAGTAGTTTTTTTTCTAGTTCTGTTTAAAATAATGTTGGTAGTTTGATAAGAATAGCTTTAATTCTGTAGATTGCTTCGGGCAGTGTGGCCATTCTAATGATATTGATTCTTTCAATCCATGACCATAAATTATTTTTCCATTTTTTTGTGTCATCTCTTATTTATTTCAGTAATGTTTTGTAGTTCTTCTCATAAAGACCTTTCACCTCCTTGGTTAATGTATTTCTAAGTATTTTCTATTTTTGTGTGTGACTATTGTGAATAGGAGTGCATTCTTGATTTGGCTTTCAGCTTGAATATTATTGTTGTATAGAAATAATACTTATTTTTGGACATTGATTTTGTATCCTGAAACTTTACTGAAGTCATCTGTCAGTTCCAAGAACCTTTTCAGTAGAGTCTTTAGGGTTTTCTAGGTATGGAATCATATTCTCAGCAAAGAGATCTCATTTGGCTTCTTTTCCTATTCGGGTAACTTTTATTTCTTTCTTTTGCCTGATTGCTCTGGCTGGGGTTTCCAGTGCTGTTGTGGAATAGAATTGGTGAGAATGGGCATTATTGTCTTGTTCTAGTTCTCAAGGGAAATGCTTCCAGCTTTTTCCCATTCAGTACAATGTTGGCTGCAGGTTTGTCCTAGATGGCTGTTATTATTTTCAGGCATGTTTCTTCAATGCCTAGTTTCTCAAGGGTTTTTATTATAAAAGGATGTTGGATTTTATTGAAGGTTTTTCCTGTGTCTATTAAGATGATCATATGGTTTTTGTTTTTAATTCTGTTTATGTGATGAATCACATTTATTAATTTGTGCAATGTTGAACCAACTTTGCTTCCCAGGAATAAAGCCTACTTGATTGTGATGAATCACAATTGATGTGCTGCTGGATTTGGTTTGCTGGTATTTTACTGAGAATTTTTGCATCTATGTCCATCAGGGATATTGGCATGTGGTTTTCTTTTTTTCATTGTATTTCTTACCAAGTTTTCTTATCAGGTTGATGCAGGCCTTGTAGAATGCGTTAGAGTACCTCCTCTTCAATTGTTTGGAATATTTCAAGTGAATTGGTACCAGCTCTTCTTTGTACTTCTGGTAGAATTTGGATTTAATTCTTCTGGTCCAGGGCTTTTGGGGGTTAGTTTTTGATTTTTACTGAATCCATTTTGGAACTCAATATTGGTCTGTTCAGGGTTTTAATTTATTCCTGATTCCATCTCGGGAGGTTTTTTTCAGGAATTTATCAATTTCCTCTAGATTTTCTAATTTGTGTGCATAAAGATGTTCATAGTAGTCTCTGAGGATCTTTCTTTTGTATTTCTGGGAGATCATTTGTAATGTCACCTTTGTTGTTTCTGATTAAATTTATTTAAATCGTCTTTCTTTTGTGCTTTGTTAATCCAGCTAGCAGTCTATCAATATCATCTATCCTTTAAAATAATCAACTTTTGGTTTTGTTGATTTTTTGTATTTATTTTTGGGTCTCGATTTTGTTCCGTTCTGCTCTCATTGTAGTTATTTTTTTTCATCTGCTACCTTTGGGGTTAGTTTTCTCTGGGTGTGATGGTTAGATCATAAATTTGAGAGCTTTCTAACTTTTTGAAGTAGACATTTAGCACTATAAACTTTTCTCTTAACACTGCTTTTGCTGTATTCTAGAGATTTTGGTATATTGTGTTTCTGTTTTCATTTATTTCAAATATTTTTTTATTTCTGCCTTAATTTTGTTAGTTTGAAAATTTTCCTCATTAATGAGATTGAATAATCAGGTATCAACATTCCTTTTCGTGGATTGCCTAATTACATCCTTTCTTGGCTAACTAGTGGCATTCCTGTCTTATTTTTCCTAAATTAAAGAAATTTCTTCTATATTCAAGATTTTAGTCCTTTTTAGCTATATATTGTGACAGAATCATCTCCATCTATAACCTGCCTGTTAATACTGTCCATGATGTTATTTGTGTAAGATAAATCTTTGTGTTATATTCAAAACTCTCAAATTTTGCCTTTATAGAATTTACTTTATGTGCATTTTATTTTGTAACATTTTATTGAAGTCTGAGATGCATAAAAAACAAAGATATTTCGTGTACAGTTTGATGAGTGTTTATCTATGTGTAAACCATTGTAATGACTATACAGACAGAGAAATTTCTGGCAGCCTAGAAAGTTCCTTTATGCCTTCCCAGTCAAAACCTACTCCTTCCGATCCCCCATAGCACCTATTCTACAACCACACATCAATGTTTTATTTTTTTGCCTTCATATACATGGAATCATAGTATTTTGCTTCTGGTTTTATTCACTCATGACAGTCAGATTCATCAATGTTGTTGTAGGTAGCAGTTGTATTTTGTAGCTGTGTGGTTCTCCATTAAGCAAATATGCTGCGGTGTATCTATCCATTCTACTGTTGATGGGCATTTGCATTGTTTCGAGTTTGGGGCTATTATGAATAAGCTGGTACTTATTGTACAAAGAATTTTATAAACATATTTTGGTCATATGTCTTTAGGTGGACACATATACCCATTTCTCTCCGATATATTTATATAAATATTTATAAGGATACATAACATTTCTGTGTGAAGGTCTATGTAAACATCTAGTGTCAGGAAATATTACAAAACTGGTTTTCAAAGTGACTGTCCCAGTTTACACCCACAACAGCAATATATGAGAGTTCTCATTGCTCTACATTCCTGCCAATATTTTTATGTTTGGTCTTTTTAATTATAGCCATTCTCATAAGTGTATTTTGGAATCACATTGTGTTTATTCTTTTAATTTCTCAATATTTAACTTAATTTTTCTAGCTTCTTTACCAATATGAGGAACACACCACTTGGAGTACCACTCTAATAATCGTTGCATATAGACTATCAGTTTGCAATTCTACTTCCTGCTTCAATACATTACTATTTAACCACAATGTTTTCTAATCACAAATATTAACTTTTATCAACTTTACTTTCAGTATCTATGTATATGTAAAATTATTACATTTTTACGGATTAGTTGATAAATTACTAGGTTTCCTAGTGCTGAATCTTTGTTATATAACCAGAATAAAATGCAATCTATTATGCTGTGAAGTTGTTAATCATTTGCTTAGAATTTTGTTTACTTGGAATGTTTTATTATTATCCACATGCAAGCTTGGCTTGTTGACATTTTAAGTGCTATATTTTTGGAACATTAATATCAAGGTTATGTTTGCCTCATAAAAGAAACTGGTGGGAGGCTGAGGCAGGTGGATCACCTGAGGTCAGGAGTTCGAGACCAGCCTGGCTAACATGGTGAAACCCCATCTGTACTAAAAACACAAAATTAGGTGGGCACCTGTAATCCCAGCTACTTGGGAGGCTGAGGCAGGAGAATCACCTGAACCTGGGAGGCGGAGGTGGCAGTGAGCAGAGATTGTACTTCAGCCTGGGTGACAGAGCAAGGCTCCATCAAAGAAAGAAAGAGAGAGAGAGAGAAAGAGAGAAAAGAAAGGAAGGAAGGAAGGGAGAGAAAGGAGGGAGGGAAAGAGAGGAGAGAAAGAAAGAAAGAGAGAGAAAGAGAAAGAGCAAAAGAAAGAAAGAGAAAGAGAGAGGAGAGAGAAAGAAAGAAAGAGAAAGAGAGAGAGGAGAGAGAAAGAGAGAAAGAGAGAAAGAGAAAGAGAGAAAGAGAGAGAGAGAAGGAGAGAAAGAAAGGAAGAAAGAAAGAGAGAGAGAAACTGGGAGTTTTTCCATTTCTCTTATCTAGAACTGGTCAAATAGCATTGATTAGATTACATTCAAAGCATAGTAGAATTTTCTTTGCCACTCTCTAGTCTGATTTTTTTTCAGGAAGTAACACTTTGACAGCAACTCCTATTTCTTCTGTGGCATTTGGCTTACTTATGTTTTCTTACAGTCAATGTAGTAAGCTGGCTGAAAGCATGGAAGCTGGTGCCAGACAACCATGGTTAGACTCTTTATTCCATCACTTACTAGCTATGTGTCCCTAGGCAGATCGCTTCTTCTGTGCCTCTATTTCTTCATTTGAAAAATGGCAATAATTAAAATAATAAGAATAAGAATACCTCATAAGTTGTTGCAAAGAATAAAAGAGTTAAGGTCTGTAAGCTCTCAGAACAGTGCCTGGCACAGAAAAAAAACAACATTTAGTGCTATTGTTTTATTTCTTCTGGGAGCAATTTAGACCATTTACATTCTTATAGAAAATATATTTTCATGAAATTAAATAGCATAATTTGGATAGAGCCATCTCTGTTGCTTCTTTCAATTATTATTATTTTCCCATTATCATTTTTATGGTTTATTGGCATACTCCCCTCTTTACTCCTTGACTGGTTTTGCTGACAATTTTAACAATTTTATGGTCTGTTTTTCTCCCTGCAAAAGAACTAATGTGAGATTTATTCATTATTTCTAATGGTTTTCAGTTTCTAATTCATTATTATAATTTTTGTCCCCTTTTTTTCCTTCTGTTTCCTATAAGTTTATTTTAGTTTTTCTAAGTTCTTGTGTTGGGTGTTTAATTTTTTCTTTTTTTCTTGATTATTTAGATAGACTTATTTTATCTCATCCATATGCCAAAGGTTCAGATATATAGTCTTACCATAATTTTTGTTTTCCAGATATTTTGCTATTTTGGTACAGCTTTTCTCTTTTACCAAATAATTTTTAAGAAAGCTTTTTATCTGCTTTTTTTTACAGTTTTTATTTTCTTGTAATAGATGTTGCCTTATTCTCCAATAATCTTATAAATTCATTAATACTTAATTTTGATCAGAAAATGAGTCTTTTTTAATTTATGAAGTTTACTGAGGTTGTGTTAATGTGGTCAATTTTTATTTATAGCTCCATGAGCACCTGAAAAGGACATAACATCTGTTTTCTAAGTATATGGAACCCATATCATTATTC
The DNA here is from genome assembly GCF_029289425.2 of Pan paniscus. NCBI lineage: Eukaryota > Metazoa > Chordata > Mammalia > Primates > Hominidae > Pan > Pan paniscus. The sequence goes on from NC_073254.2 coordinate 174,009,639, forward strand.
AAGTTATTTATACCTTGTGTAGTCTTGCTTAAATTTTGTTTGTTTGATCTTACGTGATTGGATAATAGTGGACTAGAGTATCCTTCATGCATTTTTATCTGTATTTGTCATAGTCTTTGCCTAATGAATACTGATACTATGTTATTTAGTACACAGGTATTTATAGATTATTACACTTTCTATTTTTATCTAATTTCACTCTAGTACGAAGATAACTCTTCTCCTTTTTGTTTGTATTTCCTTTTTATATTTATTTATTTATTATTTATTTATTTAGAGTTAGGGTCTTACTCTGTCAATCAGGCTGGAGTGCAGTGGTGTGATCATAGCTCACTGCAGTCTCAAACTTCTGGGCTCAAGTGATTCTCCCATCTCAGCCTCTCAAGTAGTTAGAACTACAGGTATGCATCACAATGCCCAGCTAATTTTTTATTTTTGTAGGAATGAGATCGTGCTATTTTGCCCAGGCTGGTCTCAAACTCCTGGGCTCAAGCAATCCTCCTGCCTCCACCTCCCGAAGTGCTGGCATTGCTCTCATGAACCACCCTGCCTGGTCTGTTTGTATTTTCCTGTTATGTCTTTTCCTATCCTTTTAGTTTCAGCATATCTAAATTATTTTTTAAAGAAGTATCTTATGAAGCAATTATTATTTGTGTTTTGCTTTGTAATTCGATCAGAAACTTTTCTTTTTGTGAGTTCATCAGACCATTTATATTTATCAACACATTATCTTGGTCTTATCTCTGTTATCACATACTCTATTATACTTTAAATTTTATGTTTTCGCTTTTCACTATGTCTTCTTCTGCTTTATTTCTTTTATTTTGTTTTTAGTATGTTTCTTCAAATAATGTATATAATTAATATTTTCATTCCAGTGGTTACTTTTATATCTATACATCTAAATAATATCTTAATTATTTTCATTTTCTACAGTATTTGACTTAATGCATTATATGATCATAACAGAATTAATATTGTTCCTCTTCGTTCCTTTTCCTGCCTTATTTTTCTATCATCCAATTTTTGAGGAACATACTTTTTCTGTGATATTACTTATCAGTTTTAAAACCTATTTTGACCATTAGCAACAAAAGATAAGGAGAATAACATACTTTTAGTATTCATCCCTTCTATCTCGATGGGCCTGTGATATAGAACTAGGCATGCTTCTTGCTGCTGCACCTGGAAGAATCTATCTCTTCCAAATCTTCAACTCTACCACCATCAATGACAGAAATGACTTAGTTCACCTCAGTTCCTGCCTACTCTCTGGATGATCAGGGAGACTCAACACACTCAGTGGGTGGAAAGCTCTTCCCAGTCTGCTGCTTCCCAGAATTCATCCAAGAACTCCAAGAAAAGCCGCGAAAGCTCTGCACTGTTCTCTCTGCCTAGACCCCGAGAAAGCCCAAAACCTTACTTGTACCCAACTGCCTATAGGCCCACTGCTGCTGTATTTTTGCTTTATGTTTAATTATTTACCCTTCATACAACTATTTATGGGAGAGAAGGGAGCATTTGAGGAGCTGAATTTATTGAATCATCTAAAAATGGCATTTTTGCTAGAAGTAAGTTTGTTGTTATTGTTGTTTTTTTCTCTATAAAATATTTCCCATGGACCTTAAGATTAGAATTATGTTAGTGCCTCTGTCTTCTAGATATTGCTTATGTAAACGCCTCAAGTAAGGGGTATTATTATTGCCAGCACCACTATTTAGTAACTGTAGGCTTTTTGGTTCTGTATAAATTAAATCATTTTAGTTTTTAAAATTATATATTTTTGTTTATTTCCTGTTGCAGACAGAATGGAATTAGAGCCAGACTCGCCATATCTTCTTTAAAAAACACATATATGTATACGAAAGAGAAAAAATACTTTCCCCTTATTACAAGCATTGCTTTGACCCTTTACTAGCAGTTGTTTATTCTAACAGCCTTCTTCCTGCTCTGCTTCCAAGCTCAAAACGTTCTTGAATGTGATCCTAACACAAAGAAAGCTTGGCTGTTAGTAAAGTGCCAGAGTCCGTCCTTTATCCCTAGGATTGGTTGGTCAGAAAAATACCCAAAATTACATCGTTTTATATTTCAATTATAGGAAAGATCAAACATGCTAAGACAATTAAAATGCAAGCTGATATCATGTGGCTTCACTTTACAGATAAGAATGAAAACCAAGGGTCTTTAACATTGCTTAATCCAGCTGTAGTTACAATTCTAATCCTCAATGTTTATATCACAAGCTTGAATTATCCCTATTATATTCTGTGTGGCAAGCATCCTTAGGTACCTTCCAGGCTTTAGGGACAGGGGCCAGAACGTACACTCTCTCTGCTATCTTAGTCAAGGGTCCTCAGAAAAATTGGCATTTGCTATGCCCCACCACACCCATTTATTACAGGCCCAAGTAATTTCCTGTCAGGCATTCATCTGAATCTAAACCTCAGCATTATGAACACTCACTAGCCCCATTTTCAAAAGTTCAATTATTTAGACTAAGTAGTGTCTCTAGAGTCATAGAGCTGAAAAAATTCTGGTGTTATCACTGTTACTTCAAAAGCTGATTCTCGTTCCACAGAATGAAATATTTATTCCCTAGAGAAGCTGAGGACGCTAAAGAGCATGTTGAAGTCGTCTGCCCATTATCGCTTCTGAACGCTTCTACTGCTTGTTCCATTAGACAATTCAGTGACTCAAAGCCAGAAGTTTTTATCCCCAAGTGAAAAGTCCTGCATTTGGTCTAAAATTGCAAATATACTGAAGTGCCAGAAAATGACATTCTGAAATTGGCCAAAGGGTTTTATTTAACATCAGAGCACTGAGAGCATTTCTGAACTAGCACCAAAATTTTATCTTTTTTAAAGACAGGCTCTAGCCCTGTCACCCAGGTTGGAGTGTAGTAATGTGATCATAGCTCACTGCAGCCTCAAATTCCTGGTTTCCAGTGGTCCTCACACCACACCCTTCCAAGTAGCTGAGGCTACAGGTGTGTGCCACCAAGCCTGGCTAATTTTTCAATTTTTTGAGGGATGGGGATCTCACTATGTTGCCCAAGCTGGTCATGAACTACTGGCCCCAAGTGATCCTCTCCATTCAGTCTCCCAATTCATTAGAATTACAGGTGTAAGCTACTGCACCCAGCTAAAAACTTATCTTTTATAATGATATTCTTTGTATCGATGCGTTTCCTGACACATCAATACTTAATTGTTCTAGCCAGTAAGACTTTGTTTTCATACAACCATGGTTTAACCTAACTTGTGGTTCAAAAATAGATCGTCATGATTTTTCTTTTTGGCACTGGGAAAGGCAAATCATATCACCCTTTTACTTACCCAGGGGTTCTGTCACTAGACTGTCTCCATTTATTTCTTCCATAATGCTAGGTAGTTCTAATTATTAAAAAATCTACGGTAACCAGTGTATTTTCAAGCTTAGACAGGTTCTGCTGGAAATGTTTTGTAAACTTACCATTTGAATAATTGAATTTTTGTCTTTTAAAAAATCAGTGGCTGTTAGATTCATGAGGGGTGTGTGTGTGTGTGTGTGTGTGTGTGTGTGTGTGTGTGTAAATTGTTCCTAGGGAAGACAGAAAGATAATACTCCAGGTTTTTCTGAACACTATTCGAAACTCATACTATTCAGCAATTTAAGGCTTTCTTGTGTTTCTATGGTTATTCTTTGATACACAAAGAATAGAAAAAAAACAAGGAAAAAAAATAACCAAGGGGAAAAAAAGCAACCCTTGTTGATGGATGAAAATATGTTATCAAGAATGCTGAAGCAGCAAGAGAGAATAACACCATGATAATAATTCATAGTCACCTGAGGCACAAGGAACCACCCCAAGGCCAGCTGAATGGCTTCGACACTCAGCAGATATAAACAGAGCAAATGCATTTTCTATCTCCTGCATGGAATCAGTTTTTGCAATACTCTCTATGGTAATGCTGCTAAAATTTTCACAGTAACTGGCAAAGATCCTTCAACCTTCTGCCTATATAGAGTCTAATAAAATGTCCTGATCAATGTCTCATAGAGTGGTACACCAATCCTGAATCCCCAACAGACATGAAATTTGGGGCAATTCACTAAGCCTGTGTGTGTGAGCTCTATGGCAACATCAGTTCAGAACAATTTCAACATGACCTTTGGACAAAACAGCAGACCATGTAGCAACAGTACAGGGGATCAAGATGAAATCACTCTTCTGTGGAGAAACAGAAACTCAGAACTTCAAGTATGCTTCTGAATGCCTAGTCCGTTCACTCTACCCAGATGACTATTTCACAATATTTTTTTCTCTTCAATACTCCAACATCTCCTCTCCAAATTTCTAGCAGCAAAAACAGAAGCACTCGGAAGACATCCTCCTCCTCCTAGTCCACCAAGTCCACCACGATCAAGCATCTGTGCTCATGTATACCACAACCCTCCTGTATTATGGAGGAACAGCCTTTCTCCTAGATGAAGTCAATTCCTCCACCTGTGTCCTGGATCCCAGCCTTGCTCACCTACTCAGAAACTTGCTCCTGAAATTACCTATGTCATCTCCCCTGGGATCAAGTTCTCTCTGTTCACTAGAGCATTCTAATGACATAGCAATCATGTGACAATTCCCATCTTTAAAAAATCCTCTTGCAACCCCCATACCACCAGCTTTGCACACACTTCTTGCTCCCTTTCATAGCAAAAATAAAATAAAATGATTTTTATCCTCATTGCTGCCATGATTTTTAATCACCCACTCTCTCTTGAACTCATCAGTTCAAGCATTTATCCCCACCACTCCACTGAAGCTAGTCTTGTTCTTGGTCAATAACGACATTCATATTGTCACATCCAATAGTCATGGTTAGCCCTCTTCTTACGTGATCTCTCAGCAGTATTTAACCCAACTGTTCACACTTTCTTCCTTCAAACACATTTCACTTGGATTTGGGGACAACATACTTTTCTGATTATCTTTCGCTTTCACTGACCGTTTCTTCTCAGTCTCCCCCTTTTTTTTGGATGCTATGCATGTTCCAGATTTCTAAATATTGGCATACTCCAGGGCTTCATCTTGGACCATGTCTATTCTCTAACTACAGTTCGTCTCCAGGTGATCTCATACAGGACCATGTGTTAATATCGTTCATAAATTAAATTAATGACTCCAATAACTAGACCTCAGCTCTGACATGCCCTCTAGTATCTATCAAATATCTAATAGTCATATGGCTAAACCTCTGTTTGCCCTTCTCTGCCCTGCTCTGTCGCCAAGGCTGGAGTGCAGTGGTGTGATCTCGGCTCACTGCAACCTCCACCTCCCTGGTTCAAGCAATTCCCCTGCCTCAGCCTCCTGAGTAGCTGGGATTACAGGTGCACACCACCATACCCAGCTAGTTTTTTTTGTATTTTTAGTAGAGACGGGGTTTCACCATGCTGGCCAGACTGGTCACGAACTCCTGACCTCAGGCAATCTGCCTGCCTCAGCCTCCCAAAGTGCTGGGATTACAGGCGTGAGCCATTGCACCCAGCCAATATAATTCTTTTTATGTTGACAATATGGAAAAGATAACTCTAAGTGATAGCACTGTTATCCTAATTTCTCCAGCCAACAAACATAGAATAACCTTTGATTCTCATCTTTATCCCAGACCCCACCAGCAATCCATCAACAAACTGTGTCATGTCTAACTTCAACTTCTTACCTCTAGAACTCAGTCGTCATTATCTTTCACCTGGAAACTGAATAAGCCTTTAAGTCGTCTCTCTGTTTCTTCTTTTGCCTTTCTACATCCATATTCTGGTTATCTATTGCAATGTGACAAACTTTATTAGAGCACAGTAACTTGAAAACAACAATTTTATTGTTTTTCATATTTCTTTGTGTTGACAGGGCTTGGTTGACTGATTATTTAGCTGGTTTCACTTGGTGTCTTTAACACAGTTGGAGGTAGAGAGTTAGTTACTTGGACAATGAGAAAGCTGGACCTCCCTCTCTTTGTGGAGCCTCAGGGCCTGTCCTCTCAAGGCCTGTCCTCTCCATGTAGTTTTTCAGCAGAGTAACCAGGCTTCTCCCATGGTAGCTAAAGACTCCCAAAGTGAGTGGTTCAAGAAAGAGGAAGCAGAAGTGGACAGTCCTCATAAATGCTAGATCTGTAACTAGTACAACGTCTCTTCTGTCACACTTATTCATTAACATATGTCAAAGGCCAGCCCAGACTCATGGTGGTGGGAGAGCACTTCACAAAAAATGACTTCTGAAGAGTATGGGCCATTGGGCCCCATCTTTGGAGGCTAGCTGCACATTCTCCAGAGTTATCCTTTCAAACAGAAATCCCATCATGTTACCCTCTGCAATCAACACTCCCAAAGACTTTCCATCTAACTCAAGATAAATTCCAAAGTCCTTAGCATGGCCTACCAGATCCTACATGGCCTTGCTCTTGGATGCCTGTCTAATATTATTCACTCTCACTCTCTGGAAACGCCACACATGGTGTTCTGGCTCTAAATTATCTGGATAATTGCCTCCATCCTTTAGTGCATCTGACATTTATAGTCTCAGGAGAACCACAGGAATCTCACATTTAAACAAAGTCGCAGGTACAAGATGAAAGGATTAGAAATTACCATTGTTCCTGCAGAACTGAGACACTCACAAATAGAATTTCAATCACTTCTTCAAGCTTTATGGCCTGTAAATGCCCATCATATTCATCACATCTCTTGACAATGGCATCACAGGCAGAATGGGAATTATTTTCCTCATTTTTAGATTAAGAACCCAAATCTTTTAATCACAATGACTTGTCTAATGTCAGAGATGTAATAAGTGGTTGATCCAGAACATAGAACTAACTCTTCTAATTATTTGTTCAATATTCTTGTTACTTTCTCATAATAAAAGAGGAGAGAGAAGAAACTCAGAGATACAAGACTATTGAAAAAGGAAAGACAAAATGTATCAATTTATACTTGTAGTGTGCTGTCTGATCAATTCAGTTACTGGATAAAAATTACAGTGCCAAGTGCTCCTTTGGAACTTGCTTTTGTCATTGTAAACACTAACCAGAGATAATTGTAAACACTAATCAGAGATACAGGAATACAAAATGTAGTCTTCACAGAGCCTTTTTTTTTTTTTTTTCAAGATGGACTAGGGTAAGTTGAACTTCTCTTTCTCCCTACCTGATATTTATTCATGTATCAATATATTCACACTTTCCTTCCTCCTTTTGTACATTCAATAATATCTGTAAGTGACACACGCCCCCGATTTATGCAACTCTTTTGTAGGCCATGCCGCCACTGCAAAATAAATAGAAGCCAGCACTTCTGCCTAAAAGGAGTTTGAATTGTAGGAAGGAATGAAAAATAGATACAAGGTGATATGAGAACAAAACAAGAGACTCAGCCACAAATGCAAAACAAAAGTAAAGGTGAATGTGTGAAAAGCTTTTTAAAAAGTTTATGACCTTATTGGAAGATCTAAAATTATACTGCTCCTAGGCATAGACTGCTTCTCACATCACAACCAAGCATAAATGCTTCTCAATTGTTATTGAAGCAGTTATTCCCTGCAAATAGTTGAGGGATATTATAAGATATAGAAATTTTTAGTGAGTTTCTGAGCTATGTATTTGATCTAAATATTATATTATCAATCTGGCTCAAAATCTCACAATCTGGATTACAAAAAAACACACAGTTAAGCCTTGAACAGCACAGCTTTCAACTGCATGATTCCACTTATTTGCCAACTTTTTCCGTAAATATATTGGGAAAATTTATGAAGGTTTGGGACAATCTGAAAAACCTCACAGATGAACCACATAGCCTAGAAATGTCAAAAAAATTTAAGAAAAAGTTTGGTATGTTATGATACTAGTGTATTTTATCATGTACTATAATAAAATATATATGTCTATTACAAAAAGTTAAATACATCAAAACTCACTCACAGACACAGACCATATAGGGTACCATTGGCAGTTGAGATAAATGTAAACAAATGTAAAGATGAAGTATTAAATCATAACTGTATAAAAGTAACTGTACTAGGGTAATCATTTTATAACCATCTTTTTTTTGCTATTGCAGTGAGTTTAATGTTGTGAGTAGCCACTTAAAATGCCCTGTCATGCTAATCATCTCCAGCTGAGTAGTTTCTGTCTCCAGTAACTGGCACGTGGTAGTGAAAAGTGATCTCTCACTGTTCTCCTGTATTTTTCATCATGTTAAGCGCAATACCGTAAACTTTGAATAAAAAGTGCACACAGTGCCGCTGGAAGTGCTTCCGAGGAGCAGATAAAAATTATGGCATTACAAAAAAAAGTTGGACTGCTCGATATATACCCTAGATTGAGGTCTGCAGCTACGGTTGCCCACCATTTCAGACAGACGAATCATCTTGTAACTGGATATCAACTTACTATATGGATAAATACAGTACAACACTATGAATGTATTTTCTCTCCCTTATGATTTTCTTTATAACATTTTCTTTTCTCTAGCTTACTTTATTGTAAGAATACAGCCTATAATACATGTAACACACAAATAGGTACTATTTGACTGTTTAAGTTATCATTAAGACTTCCACACAACAGGAGGTTATTAGTCGTTTAAGTTTTGGGGAAGTCAAAAGTTATACATGGATTTTTGACTGTGTGTGAGGGAGCGGTAGGGGGAGTAGGGGCAGTGTCCCAATCCCCACGTTGTTCAAGGACCAATTATACTTCAAAACTTGCCTTATCCTGCAGACAAACATTCTCGTGTGCTTAAGATAAAAGATCAGAGAGAGCAGCCCCAAGTTTTTCATCATTAGCTTCTGAAGTCTGATAATGCAAGCTGTCTTGCAGACAAGAGCAACCTCTCCTATAGAACCTCAGCCTCAAAGTAGGTTGTGATCTGACTAAATATAACAAGTTAGGGGAACAGAGTAGGGCACACTTCCAAAGCAGCATACCCAGAGATGTGTTGCTTTGGACACAGCCTGATACTTTGTTCAACAGCCAAGTGACTTGTCTATCCATTTTATGAGAGCCAGGGAAAAAGAGATATCGCTGATCTCAGTACCAGGAAGGATTGTGCTTCTCCAGAGCCACTAGTTTTCAGACCCTATCAGACACATAACTGCTTATGTTCCTTTTCCAGTAAGTGTATGACATTTCACGGTTATGAAGGTTAATTTTGTATCAGCTGGCTTGAGCCACAGCGCCCAGATATGTGATCAAATATTCTGGATATTTCTGTGAAGGTATTTTGGATAAGATTAACGTTTAAATTAGACTTTGAGTAAAACAGCTTGCCTTCCTTAACATGCGCAGGCATCCTCCAATCAGTGGAGGCCTGAGTAGAACAAAAGGTTGACCTCCTCTGAAAGAGAGAATTCTGTCAGAAGATGAACTGAAACATTGGTTGTTCCCTGATCTCCAACCTGCCAGCCCACCTTGATGATATGGGACCAGATGGTCTCCATATTGGAGAAAGCCAATTTCATAAAACAACTCTCTATATATTCTCTATATACTCTCTATATTCTGTATATATTGGTTCTGTTTCTCTGGAGAACCCTGACTAATATGATGGTGCAAATTTTGTACACTTCTCATTCTTTCGATTTTAACACACTTTTCTATTCCTTACTTCTCCTTGATCTCCCTTACTTGGTTTCATTTTAATTTATCTTGGAAAAGAGAAAAGCTGTCCTTGACAGCCAGGAGGTGGCCTGGCACTTAGAGCTATGCCTTGGTGTTCTCCTCTGTAACATAATTTCAGAGAACATCAATATCAGACAGGGAAACTGTGTGACTATGATGGATTAAGCCAAAGACAAGACCACTGCAAAACTGTGTCCAGATACAGACAAAATTATTGACGTCGTTCAAACCACAAAACTGTCTAAACACATTCCTGTTCTAGCTAAGATGAGTGGCTGATTTCAACCTCAGTCTAGTCTTCCCTCCTGGATGTGATTTAGCCAGATAGAAATAACCCCAGTCTCTGAGTATCCAATCCAGAGTAAAACCTGCTTCCTTAACTCTTCAAAAAATCACTAACCTCAAGCCCAAATTCTATGTAAAAAAAAAAAAAAAAAAAAAAGTTTTTTCTAAACCCTTCTACTGAGGTGACTCAGTTTCCTGTGGCCTTTGTTGATACAAGCAGCAATTCCAACTTGTTCTGTTACAGGTAAATTTCTGATTGTCTTTGTCTAGAGAGCATTGACAATCTCAATTTATTACATGTATCATGAGTTGCTTTAAGTGATTTCTGGATCAAATCAAGGTGACATGCAATATTTACACAACAGTAGCATGAAATGTGAAACTTGAAAAGCCCAGTAATAGTTTTGTATTTTAAACACATTCTCAATACTACGTTGACTGATTTCAATGTTTATTTTGGTATCGTATCGCTACAAACCAATATTGGATATCAAAAGCACTTTGTGAATTGTTGTCTTACAGTATTAAATTTTCCTAAGTGGCTATACAATATCCTTTTCCTGAAGAAAACCATAGGTTTGTAATCATTGTCATTCTAGGTTCTATGAGTATTCTTTACTGATCAAACACTTTTTAACTGCCACTGCTAGTGCAAGCACAAAAAGAAAATATGTAGGATGTATAAATTCCATTTCAATTTAGGAGACAATTAAAAACTCAAACGATTTTTTAAAGGCCAGACAAATGGGATGGGGCCACAGAAAAGACATACAAAGAGAAGACACAACATAATATGACAGACATAGATTTAAAAACAGAAGAGATTTAAGGTTCTCTTTCTAGCCAAGATGGAATAACAGATATTTCATTAACCCTCACTGAAACAATAAAAAAGGAATAAATATAGAAAACAAAAGTCTTCAAGACATTGTATGTCCAGCAACAAAGGACAGTGATCCCTGAGAGACAGGAAACAAGGCGAGTCTACGGTTGCCCTGGCTTAGTGCCTTGAGTTTCCAGGCCATAGCACAGGAAGAGGAAACCGAGGCAGAGCATCTGAGCTGTGAAGAGGGGAAGCAAAGAGCCTAAGAAAAGCAAGGCAGCCAGAGCTCACCAAGCAGAATACTGGAAAGGTGAGGGCTGCACAGATAAAGAACCCTGGAATCTGCAGAGGGTGCCTCTTGAGTATTCAGCATAATACTGAACAGTGCAGAGGAAGCTATCAAAGGCTTGAAAAAGAACCACCCAGACACGATTAGAGGGAACAGTATCTGGCGCTCATCCCAAGCTAAAAATATTGCCTATTTCTACTAACCAGATGGGAAACTATCATATTTTATAGGGCACTGTGCAGAGTAGTTAAAACGTCCTCTAATCTAATATTTTTAAAAACCCACAAAGGTAGATGGTTTAGGAGGAAGAAAGGTGTTTTCACAATTTTATTTATCTTCTCGAAAATCAGCCTGATTTTCACTATTATTTTCCTGTTTTCTATTTATCATTTTCTTCTCTGACCTGTATTATGGTCTTTCTTTTGCTTACTTTGGAATTAATTTTCTCTTCTTTTTTAGTATCTTAAAGTAGAAGCTGAAGTCGTTAATCTGAGACACTATTTTTTCTAGCATAGGACTTCAGTGCTGTGCATTTCCCTCTACATATTGCTTTAGCCACATCACACAAATTTTAATATGCTGTGTTTTCATTTTCATTCACTTCAACATACTTTTTAATTTTGCTTTTAAATTCTTTTTTGTCCCATAAATTATTTAGATGATCTCTAAGATTATAGATCTTAGAAGTATAGATCTTAAAGAAATATCTCAGAGATATTTCTTCTTATTGCCTTGTACCTTAATTGTTTTGCTCAATGAACATATATTCTATGAGTTGAAACTTTTAAATTTTTCTGAGACTCATTTTATGATCCAGGATATGGTTTTCCTTATGAAATGTTCCATGTGCACTTAGAAAAATGGACAGTTTGGTCTCGTTCAAAGAAATGTTCTATATATGTCAACTAGGTCAAATTAGATGAGAGTATTAGTCTAATCTTCCATATCCTTACTGGTTTTCTGTCTACTTGGTCTGTCAATATTCAGACTGGGTATTTAAATATTCAGCACACATTATGGATTTGTCTATTTCTCCTTGGCGTGCTTTTAGTTCTTCAGTTTTTGCTTGATGTATTTTAGGTGCTGCTATTAAATGCATACATATTTGGGATTATGCATTCTTAATGAATTCATCCCTTTATGTCATTTAAAACCTCTCTTTATTGCTGGTAATATTATTTATTCTGAAATCCACTGAACCTAACATAATATAGGTGCCCCAGATTTCCTTTGATTACTATTAGCATGGCATATTTTTAACCACCTTACTTTTTAACTTATTTGTTATTTTATCTTTTTTTCTTATTCCTTTTTTCTTTGGAGAATCTATTTTACATGTATTAGGCTACATAAAGTTTTCCCACAGCCCTTTGACGTTATCTTCATTTTGTTCATTCTTTTCCTCTCTGTGTTTTATTTTGAAGAATTTCTATTGCTAAATCTGTAAATTTTTCTTTTGCCGTGTCTAATGTGCTGTTAATCTAATCCAGTGTATTTATTATCTCCATTATTGTAGTTTTCATTTCAGGAAGTTTGATATAGAGATTTTTCCTATGTCTCTACTTAATATGCTCATCTCTTTCATAGCTTCCTAAACATATGAACTATAATGAAAATAACTGTGTTACATTCTAGTCTAGTAATTCTATTATGTGTATTTTTTGGGGATTGGATTTGGTTGATGGATTTTTTTCTTCATTATGGATCATATTTTCCTGCTTCTTTGGGACACTTTGTGTATTAGGGTTCTCTAGAGGGACAGAACTAATAGGAGATACACACACACACACACACACACACACACATATTAACTCACATGATCACAAGGTCCCACAATGGGCCATCTGCAAGCTGAGGAGCAAGGAAGCCAGTCCGAGTCCCAAAGCTGAACAACTTGGAGTCTGATGTTCAAGGGCAGGAAGCATCCCACATAGGAGAAAGATGTAGGCTGGGAGGCTAAGCCAGTATAGCCTTTTCAGTTTTTATCTGCCTGCTTTATATTCTAGCCACCCTGATAGCTGGTTAGATTGTGCTCGCCCAGATTAAGGGTGGCTCTGCCTTTCCCAGCCCACTGATTCAAATGTTAATCTCCTTTGGCAACACCTCACAGACACATCCAGGATCAATATACTTTGCACCCTTCAATCCAGTCAAGCTGATAGTCAGTATTAACCATCACATTTGTTAATGTGTTATTATTATAAGCCAACATTATGAAATTTACCTTGCTGGATGCTAAATATTTTTGCATTTTTATAAATATTCTTAATCTTTTTTTCTGGAACAGAAGAGAAGTTACTTAGAAATAGTGAGATTTTTACAGGTCTTGCTTTTAAGCTTGGTTAGGGAGGAGCAGAGAAGCATTTATTTTAGTGTTAATTTTCCCCACTAATGAGATAAAAGATATTTGTGTACTTTTCTTGATGCCCATGAATTAGGAGATTTCTTTTTTTACTCTGGTGAAAAAAGAACTATTCTCCACCCTAGTGGAAGCACTGTTGGCTCTTAATACTTTCAGGCTGTTCTTCATCTGGCCTCAGATAATTTCCTCACATGTGTGTACTGATTAGTAAACACCTGAAGTTTTGAGGGGGACTTATGCAGTTCTGTCTATATGCGGCACTCTCTTCTATTCTGCCATACTTAACTCAAGCCACCTTGTCCTCCAGGGACACCCAGCTCTCTCTTCCCAATTCAGGAGACCACCAGGTTCTGTTTGGATTCTTCCTCCCCATGTTGCAACTCAAAACTTTCTTCAGGCAGGAAATTGAGGCAATTTTCAGGCTCATCTTGTGTGTTTCACATTTCCCAGGCATCACTGTTCTTTGTTTCCTGATGTTCAACAAATTGAAAATCATTTTCTCAGGCAAGAGGTTAAATCGAGTCTCTGTAACTCCATTTCCACTGAAAGCAAAAGTCCAAGAACTACATTTTTAAATTTATAAAATACTGATCCCAAATGGGAAAAGAATCCAAATTTGACATCAGATTCCCTGATTTTGCTGAACTATGTGTTTATTGGTGCAAGAAGCTGGATAGCTAATAAGAATAGTAAGAGTTGATATTTTATTAACTTTTTTTCACTTCATACACAATAAAGGGAAGAATTAATTTCTTCCATTAAAGACATCTGAGTCTGCTACTACTCTTATTTTCTAAACTGCTATGGATTATTAATTCTCCCATCAGCTACATCAAAGGGAGAACACTTCACAAAATTGAGTGACTGGATAGCTGTCATTTGTTTTGGACTCCTTTTTCTGCATTGAGAACAATATAAAGAATCACTCTGGGAATGATTCAGGCAAGTGAAGATGATAAACAGTGTTCAGTTGTATTTTCTTTCTACTGCTTCTTTATGGACTTCATGTTGTACATGGGTTGAAGTTCATAGAGGCTTTAATAAATTTAAACCTGAGAGCTCATAAACCATGTTCCAGACTCTACAACTCTACAACTGTAATAGTTCTTTATTTTGCTCTGCTCTAAGGGATATTAGCACACACTATGTCTCAAAACAATTTTCCAATCTATTTAACTTATGTATTTATTTAATAAGTATTTATTGAATACTTACAATGTCAAGACACTGAATGAGATACTAAGCATATAATACATGAGACAAAAATTAGGCTCTGAACTAAAAAGTACATAATATGGTAGGAAATAAGTAATACAAGTAAATAAATGAATATGTACTTAAATACAAATTGTGGCCGGGGGTGGTGGCTCATGCCTGTAATCCCAGGATTTTGGGAAGCCAAGGTGGGTGGATCACTGGAGGTCAGGAGTTTGAGATCAGCCTGGTCAACATGGTGAAACCTTGTCTCTACTAAAAACAGAAAAATTACCCAGGTGTGGTGGCATACGCCTATAATCCCAGCTACTAGGGATGCTGAGGCAGGAGAATCGCTTGGACCTGGAAGGCGGAAGTTGCAGTGAGCTAAGATTGTACCGCTATACTCCAGCCTAGGCAACAGAGCTAGGCTCCATCTCAAATAAATAAATAAATAAATAAATAAATAAATAAATAAATACAAATTGTATTAGATGCCAGGAAGGAAATTAACAAGCGGTTATGCTAGAGAGTCAAAAGTCCATCACTTTTGATAACACAGGGGAGTCCTATCTACAACAGCAACATATGAACTAACCCAATAAGTGAAAAGAATTCATCACAGGAATAGCACTAAGGAGAGAGGTTGAAGGGGTATGTTTGTGCTGAAATATTAAGGAAGAACTTGGTGTGTTAGAGGAAATGGGATAAAGTCATTGTGGCTGACGCACAGCAAGGGAGAAAGTAAAACCAGATGAGTTTGAAAGATGAGCAAAAGCCATACAATGCAAGGGCCTGAATGCAGTGACATGGCAGAGTTTAAAGCAGGGGAAGAGCGTTCTGGTTTGGGGAACTAAGTGAACAATGATGTCATTTACTAAATGAGAACAGACTGAGTGATAAAAAGTTTTAGAGATGAAACAAAATGTTAAGCTTGGGCCCATTAGGTTTGGGATGCTAGGAGTTATCAAAATAGAGACGCTAACTAGTAAGCTGAATAACTATTTCAGAAGAGGAGTTTGAATTATAAATACAATGTTGGTAGTTGTTAGAATGTAGGTTATATTTAAAGGCATCGTCATAGGAGCCTTAGGGTGTTGCTTCACCAACCAGAAACTTCTGTGACAGGTGGTGCCTCTGCTTGGGTTTTGCTTGTATCCACTGGGCTCAGGCCAGGCACAGTGGCTCATGCCTGTAATCATGCTTGCTCGTTCGGCCCAACAGGTTGCACTCAGCTCGCAGTACTGGCCCGGATCCCATGCCTGCCAAGAGTGAGCCAGGCATGGAGTGGGGATGGGCGTGTGACTGAGTGAATGCAGGGTCCAGCCACGGCACATGGCCAGGCACACTGGCTGCAGTGGGGTGGGCAGCTCCAGGTGCCAGCACAGGCACTGGCTCTGTGCAAGGCTGCAGCTGGACCAGGCATACCATAAGCAGCTTCCACCATGGGCACCAGGGAACACAGTGGCGCCCAAAAGCTCAGAGATGCCAGGAACACAGAGCCCCAAAGAGGTTGTTACAGCTTGTCACAGCCCAGGATCAGGGAGCTGCAAGGTCTGGGCTCCCAGAAGGGCCACAGGTCTTCTTTCCTTCTTGCCACCCACAGCGTGGGGAGCGAGGGTGGGAGGGCATGTTTTGGGGAGGCGTGTTTTAGCCCATTTGTGTTACAGCTCTTTCAGTCCCACTGCCCGACTCCAGCCCGTGGCTCCTGGACTGGCCCAGCCCCACCACTGCTTCCTGTTGCATAGGGTGACCACTGGGAGCCAGTGGAAGGCAGAAGAGCTATACTGTTAAAGCAGCTCTGGCTTCAGGAACTCCAAGATCTGGGCTTCCAAAAGGTCACTACTTTTCATACCCACAATCCAGGAGTGTGTCACTGCCTGCAGCTCAGCAAGCCAGCCAGGAACATGTTATAGTTCCTTTTGTTCCTGCCATTTGGCAGGTCTCAAATTCCTGTCCCATGTCCATGAAGAATGAGGTATGAGGTTACACAGACAACTGTAGGGTGAGCAAGGTGGAGAGGAGCTTTATTGAGAGACAGAACAGCTCTTGAGAGACTCAAAGTGGGTAGCTCCACAGGCAGATCATCCCAAGGAGTGGCTGAGTCTGCAGTTATTATGTGCTCAGAATGGAGGAAGTACATGCTGACTGGTCCATGGATGGCCGTGGGCAAGCCTTAAAAAAGCACCATCCAGTTGGCCAAAAGACATCAAGGAAGTTCTCACTCCTGGTCGCAGACTCCACTTGGAACAGCCAGCCCGGCCCCCAGGCTTTAGACCATCCCTGGCTTGAAGGTGAGGTTTCACTGGGGACTCATCCCTTCCCAACTAGTAACCTGTCTGCCTCCTACTGCCATCAACATGCCATCTGCACCACCCAGACTGTTCATTCTGAGGGACACCTGCAGGCCCATGCCGAGCCCCACCGTCAGCCCCCTGACAAATTTGTTCCTGAGCTAATTGGCCGCCAAAGTTTCAGAGTGGGCTGAGATGCATTCTGTTTAAGGCAGCAATTGAAACAGAAATTTTAAGGTCAGCAGCAAGAAAAAATAAGCTCATTTTGATAAATAACATACAACAATATGACATTTTAAAATGTACTAGTGGTGGTCAGGTGCGGGGGCTCACGCCTATAATCCCAGTACTTTGAGAGGTCAAGGTGGGAGGATAACTTCAGGTCAGGAGTTCAAAACCAGCCTGGTTAACATGGTGAAACCCAGACTCCACTAAAAAATACAAAAATTAGCCAGGCATGGTGGCATGTACCAGTAGTCCCAGCTACTTGGGAGGCTGAGGCAGGAGAATTGTTTGAACCCAGGAGATGGAGGCTGCAGTGAGCTGAGATCATGCCACTGAACTCCAACCTGGGCAACAGAGTGAGATTTCATCTCAAAAAAAAAAAAAAATAGATCCTAGAAGCAGTAAGAGAAAAGAAACAAATAATATACAATTGAGCTCAATATGTCTAGCTGCAGACTTTTAGGTGGAATCCTTACAGGCCAGGAGAGAGAGTCATGACATATTTATTATGCTGAAGGGAAAAAAAGCTTTTACCCTAGAATAGGATATCCAGTGAAAATATCCTTCAAACATGAAAGAGAAATAAAGACTTTCTCAGACAAACAAAAGCTGAAGGATTTTATCAACACCAGACCTGTCCTACAAGAAATGCTAAAGGGAGTGCTTCAGTCTCAAAGAACAGGATGTCAATGATCAATAACAAATCATCTGAAGGTACAAACCTCACTGATAATACTAAGCATAGAGAAAACACAGAATATTATAACACATAATTGTGCAGTGTAAACTACTCTTATTTAAGGAGAAAGACTAAATGATGGACCAGTCAAAAATAATAACTATGACACCTTTTCAAGACATAGACAGAACAATCAGACATAAAGAGAAAAAACAAAAATTAAAAAGCAAAGAGATGAAATTGAAGTGTAGAGTCTCTACTCATTTTTTTGGTTTTTGCTTTTTTTGTTTATGCAATCAGTGTAAATCTGTCATTAGTTTAAAATTATGAACTATATGACAGCATTTGCAAGCCTCATGCTAGCCTCAAATCAAAAAACCTACAACACATACAGAAAAAACAAAAAGCAGGAAATTAAATCATACCACCAGAGAAAATCACATTCACCAAGAGGAAGATAGGAAAGAAGCAAAGAAGGAAGAGAAAGCCAGAAAACAAATAACCAAATGGCAGGAGTAAGTCTTTATTTATCAGTACTAACATTGAATGTAAATGGACTAAACTCTCCAATCAAAACACAAAGAGCGGCTGAATGGATGAGAAAGTAAGACCCATTGATCTGCTGCCTTAAAGAAACACACTTTACCTATGAAGATACACATAGACCAAAAATAAAGGGATGGAAAAAGATATTCCATGCCAATGAAAACCAAAAAAGAGCAGGAATAGCTATATTTATATCAGACAAAATAGATTTCAAGACAAACATATGACATAAATCTCAAGAGACAAAGGAGGTCATTATGTAATGATAAAGGGATCAATTCAGCAAAAGGATATGACAATTGTAAATATATATGTACCTAACACTGGAGCACTCATATATACAAAACAAATATTATTAGAGCTAAAGAGAGAAATCGATTTCAATACTATAATAGTTTGAGATTTCAACAGCCCACTTTCAACATTAGACAGATCTTTCAGACAGAAAATCAACAAAGAAACATCAGATATAATCTTCACTATAGAACAAATAGACTTAATAGATATTTATGGAACAATTCATCCAATGATTGCAGAATACACATTTTTCTCCTCAGTATATGAATCATTCTCAAGGATAGATCATATGTTAGGTCACAAAACAAGTCCTAAAACATTCAAAAAATTGAAATAATATCAAGCAGCTTCTCTTACCACAATGGAATTAAACTGTAAATCAATAACAAGAGGAATTTTGGAAACTGTAAAAAAACATGGAAAATAAACATATTTTTCTGAATGACCAATGCATCAATGAAGAAATTAAGAAGGAAATTTAAACATTTGTTGAAACAAATGATATTGGAAACACAACTTATCAAAAACTATGGAACACAGAGAAAGAAGTACTAAAAGGGAAATCTATAGCTATAAGTGCCTAGTTCAAAAAATAAGAAAACTTTACATAAATAACCAAATGATGCATCTTAAAGAACTAGAAAATTAATAGCAAACCAAAGATAAAATTAATATAAGAAAAGGAATAATAAATATCAGAGCAGAAATAAATAAAATTGAAATGAAGAAAACAACATAAAAGATTGACAAACTGAAAGTGTTTTTTTTTTAATAAACAAAATTGACGAAGCTTTAGCCAGAGTAACTAAGAAAAAAAGAGAGAAAACCCAAGTAAAATCAGAGATGATAAAGGAGACATTACAACTTATATCACAGAAATTCAAAGAATCATTGGTGGCTACTTTGAGCAACTATATAACAATAAATTGGAAAATCTAGAGGAAATGGATAAATTCTTAGACACATACAACCTACCAAGATTGAACCCTGAAGAAATCCAAAACCTAGGCCAAGTGCTGTGGCTCATGCCTGTAATCCAAGCACTTTGGGAAGCCGATGTGGGTAGATCACTTGAGCTCAAGAGTTCAAGACCAGCCTGCCTAAATGGCAAAACCTCGTCTTTACTAAAAATACAAAAAATTAGCCAGGCATGGTGGTATGCATCTGTAATTCCAGCTACTCGAGAGGCTGAGGCATGAGAATCGCTGAGCCTGGGAAGTGGAGGTTGCAAAGAATTGAGATTGTGCCACTGTACTGCAGCCTGAAAAGAAAAAAAAGAAAAGAAAAGAAGAAAAGAAAAAGAAAAGAAGAGAAATCCAAAACCTGAATACAACAATAACAAGTAATGAGATCAAAGCTGTAATAAAAGGTCTTCGAGTAAAGAAAAGCCCAGGACTTGATGCTTTCATTGCTGAATTCCACCAAACATTTAAAGCAGAACTAATATCAATCTTACTCAAACTATTCCAAAAAATAGAAGAGGATAAAATACTCCCAATCTCATTATACAAGGCCTAGTATTACCTTGATACCAAAACCAAATAAAGACATATCAAAAAAAAAAAAAGAAACAAAAAAAACTAACTATGGGCCAATATCCCCGAACATTGATGCAAAAATCCTCAACAAAATACTAGCAAACAAAATTCATCAATACATTCATAAAATCATTCATCATGACCAAGTGGAATTTATCTCAAGGATGAAAGGATGGTTCAACATATGCAAATTAGTCAGTGTAATACATCATATCAACAGAATGAAGGACGAGAACCATATGATCATTTCAAATGATGCTGAAAAAGCACTTGATAAAATTTAACATTCTTTCAAAAAAATTCAAAAAACTGGGTATAGAAGAGTATACCTCAACATTAAAAAAGCCATCTACAACAGAACCACAGCTATTATCATACTAAATGAGGAAAAACTGAAAGCCTTTTATCTAAGATCTGGAACAAGACAAGGATTCCCACTTTCACCACTGTTATTCAACATACTACTGGAAGTCCCAGCTAGAGCCATCAGACAAGAGAAAGAAATAAAGGATATCCAAATTGAAAAGGAAGAATTCAAATTATTCTTGTTTGCACATGATATAATCTTATATTTAGAAAACTCTAAAGACTACCCCAAAAAACTATTAGAACTGATAAGCAAATTCAGTAAAGTTACAGGACACAAGATCAACATGCAAAAATTAGTAGCATTTCTCTATGCCAACAGTGAACAATCTGAAAAAGAAATTTAAAAAAGTAACCCAATTTATAGTAGCCACAAATAAAATTAAATACCTAGGAATTAACCAAAGAGTAGAAAAATGCCTACAATGGAAACTATAAAATGTTAATGAAATAAATTGAAGAGGACACAACAAAGGGAAAGATATTCTGTCTTCATGTACTGGAAGAATCAATATTGTTAAAATGTCCACATACCAAGAGCAATCTACAGATTCAATGCAATCCCTATCAAAATACCAATGACATTCTCTACAGAAAGAGAAAAAGTAATCTTAAGATTATATGGAACCACAAAAGACCCAGAATAGCCAAAGCTCTCCTGAGCAAAAAGAACAAAACTGGAGGAATCACATTACCTGACTTCAAATTGTACTACAGAGCTACAGTAAACAAAACAGCATGGTACTGGCATAAAAACTGACTTGTAGGCCAATGGAACAGAATAGAGAACCTGGAAACAAATCTATACACCTACAGTGAACTCTTTTTTTTTTTTTTTTTTACAAAGGTGCCAAGAACATACCTCAGGGAAAGACAGTCTATTTAATAAATAATGTTGGGAAAATTGGACTTCCATATGCAGAACAATGAAACTAGGCTCCTATCTCTCACCATATAAAAAAATCAAATCAAAATGGATTAAAACTTAAATCTAAGATCTCAAACTGTAAAGCTACTACAAGAAATCATTGGGTAAAATCTCCAGGACATTGATCTGCACATAAATTTCTTGAGTAACACCCAGAGCACAGGCAACCAAAACAAAACTGAACAAATGGAACCACATCAAGTTAAAAAGCTTCTGCACAGCAAAAGAAGCACTCAACAAAGTGAAGAGACAACCCACAAAATATATAAGAGGCAATTTTATCACCACTACAATGAAGATACTGAATAATATCAATGATAAAAGTTTCTTATGGAAAATTTTTTTCTATAGGGAAATATCTAATAATCTGATCAAAAAATGGGGAAAAAATTTGATTAGATATTTCTCCAGAGAAGATATACAAATGGCAAACAGGCATATGAAAAGATGTTCACCATCATTGATCATCAGAGAAATGCAAATCAAAACTACAATGAGATATCATCTCACTCCAGTTAAAATGGCCTATATCCAAAAGACAGGCAATAACAAATGCTGACGAGGATGTGGAGAAAAGGAAATTCTCATACACTGTTGGTGGGAACGTAAATTAGTCCAGCCACTATGGAGGACAGTTTGGAGATTCCTCAAATAACTAAAAATAGAGCTACCATACAATCCAGCAATCACATTGCTGGGTATAAACCCAAAAGGAAGGAAATCAGGATATCTAAGGGATATCAGCACTCCAGTGTTTATTGCGGCACTGTTCACAATACCCAAGATTTAGAAGCAACCTAAGTGTCCATCATCAGATGAATGGATAAAGAAAATGTGGTATATGCACACAATGGAGTACTATTCAGCCATAAAAAATAATAACATCCTGTCATTTTCAACACTATGGATGCAACTGGATGTCATTATGCTAAATGAAATAAGCCAGACACAGAAAGACAAACTTCACAGATTCTGCATATTTGTGGGAGCTAAAAATTACAACAATTGAGCTCATGGGAATAGAGAATAGAAGGATGATTACCAGAGGCTGGGAAGGTTAGTAGGGGGTGGGTAGGGGGAAGTGGAGATGGTTAATGGGTACAAAACATAGCATGAATAAAACCTAGTATTTGATAGCACAGCAGGGTGACTACGGTCAATAATTTAATTGTACATTTTAAAATAACTAAAAGAATATAATTTGATTGTAACACAAAGGATAAATGCTTGTGGCAATGGACACATCATTTACCATGATGTGATTATTACGTATTACATGTCTATCAAAGTATCTCATGTACCCCATAAGTATGTACACCTACTATGTACCCACAAAAATTAAAGAGAAAATGAGTAGGTTGAGGAAAGAGCTGGGTCAACTTGTTTTATCAGAATAAAAGTCGAGAGTGATCTTGTCAAGAGCCATTTCTATGGAACAATGAAAGTGAAAACTAGGTTAAATAGGTTGAAAAGTGATAGGAAGTGAGGAAGTTGAGATTGAATGAGTGACAACTTGGAAGAAATGAGTTTGAAGGAAATACATGAAGTGGTAAATAGAAGGAGACATGGGATAAAGGAGGCAATTTATAAATATAGGTGGTTTTCTAATGTGCTTACATATATTTTCTCACGTTTCTCACCAAAACAAACCCTGAATAAAATATCCTTTCTATTTAACAAGAAATAATAGTCTGTGATACAGATCCTTATAAAATTGCAGTAATTCCTGTCATGTAGGTCACTATGAAAACATTTTCTCACTGTCCATATAAAACCAAGCGCTACCAGAACAAAAGCAGAGAGCTTGACCTCAGATGTCACTTCAAAATGAGGTTATCTTATAATTTCACTGAAAAAAGAAAAAACAGCCAAACTTGCAGGATATTTTCAGCAAATATGAAAATTCTTTAGTTCTTCTCCCACATGTGAGAGACATATAGATAAACGAAGGACAGATAAATAAGCTTAGATGAGGGAATGGGAAGGGCATCTCACTGCAAGGAGACAGCCAAGAAACTTGTTTTGGTATTTAATTTGACAACATATAAAATTTAAGTAAAGGGACTAATTTTTAATTGAAGAGTTTCCACCCAAGTAAGTGTCCCGAGCATATTCTATTCATTTTTTCTAAACACAATGAGGTTGACTCTGTTATCTTAAATTTACGATGAGGAAACAGATTTGTGGAAGTTAGCTGGGAAGTGTCAGATCCAGGGTCGAAGGCCAGCTTGTCCATCACCAAAGCCAATGCTGAAGATATATTGTAATGAACAACAGTAGAGGAAAATGGTTAGAAACATAGGCTAGGAAGCGACTATGCAATTGATGTTCAATTTTACTTCATACTAACTCTGTAAACTTGTGCAAGTTATTTTTATATTCTATTCCAGTTTCCAACCTATTAAATGAGGATAAGGAAAATGCTTACTAAACAGCATTGTTATGGGGATTAAATGAATTTAAACAGTGCCTGGACCATAGACCTTCATAAATGACAAGTGTTAGTATATTATCTTCTCTTAAGAAAGAAATGGTCTATTTGGAAAGGTCATCCTTTTAATAGAGTATTACTAGTTACTTTCATCAGCAGAGATGTTTCTCAGTCAAGTCACCCTAAACCAGTTTTGATCTTGTATCTGAATAGAGGCAACTAGAATTTTAATTTCAAAATCATCCCATCCAAAAACAAAATTGTCTTTGGCTCATCACTGCATATGTATTTACTTGTTGTTCAAGATTTCCTTCCCACCAATAACTCTTTGTTTGTCTTCCTGTAAAGAAAATGATGAGGGCTAAATCCATCAGCACCAAAGCTGGGAAGCCCTCCAGGTTCATTTGGAAGAAAATACTCCTCTGAGCTCAAAGGAAGTGTGATCTGTCACAATATTGTATGCCTGCACTAAGTTTGCATCCTGAAAACTCACTGGAAGATAGGAAAGCAAGCATGAAAAAGCAGCTGGGTCAGACAGGCTTCTGGATTCAGTGTGTGGACGTGACTTTGCCTGCATGAATTGCCCCTTTCTCCTACAAACAAGAGAATTCGGTCAAGTGGATGTGGCAGAACTGGGTTGCTCTGAGATGATAGAAAAGGGCTCCTGCTTTTCCTTTAATTGCAGCCCGTTGTTCTTGTGGTTGCTACATGCAATAAATGTAATTCTATGAGAAGGACCAGCCCTTACATCCCATCAAAATGTTTCCTGGAAACCTGGAGCACAGAACTCTGATATCCTCTCACATTGTGGCAGGAGAAGCAGCACAAGGCACAATGCTGAAATAGCATGGTCCAGGGTAGGGTACAGCTCATTTATTTTGTTGAAGAAATCCTTTTCATTGCATTTGCTGGAAGAGGAGGAGTAAGGGCTATTTGACACTCGTCTCTTAAATGCTATACATTCTACCTTGTCCCTGTGATGTAAGAGCAGGAAATAAGGAATGCCAAGCACAAAAATAGTAGTTAACAATTTTGTGGGTTAAATGATAAAGTGTGTGTGTGCATGTCTGTGTTTTCTCACAGTGGCCATGGAGTAAGTGATTTTTATGCCAAATTATGGTTTTATAGAAATTATTTCGGAGTTCCTATGGTGACTTCTTAACTTTATCAGACAGTTGGCAGTTTGGACAACTTATAGAGAAATCTAGGACTCCCAGCTAAGGAAATTAAATATTTACAAAAATCAGCCAATAGCAAAGAGAAGAAAAGCTCTGACAGCTTAAAAAGTTTCACAAAAGTGGTATTTTTTAGTGTAAACATAAACTGCTTTAAGAATGCGTAATTATCTTTGTACACCTATATGCATGTGTATTCAACACAATGCTCATACAAAGAATTTAAGCCCAAGTAATTTTAGTTGAAAAAATACATATTTTTCAATTACATGAATGTTCAAGAAAAAGTAAAAATTATTCCGACCACAACAACTTTCAAAATGATGTCACAGTTTTCCACTTTATTTGTGTATAGACTATTTTAGAACATTTCCTCTTTTCAAAAAGAAGTCATCTTTGACAGCCATTAGAATGAGCACAAAATAGGCCCATTTATTTATTTATTTCACAGATGGACAACTAATACAGATGGTACTATTAAAATTATGTCACATCAATGTTTGCAGGGAACTTGGATTTAACATTATGAAAAAAGATTCATTCAGAAATAAAAAGGGTGATACTTTGAGAGTCAACGTGAGTCTACTTTCCAATGAATTCAAGCAATACTTCAACTGTCAACTAAATAATTTAAGTTATTGGACTTCCACTTCCAAATGTAAAAACTGAAATATCTTCCTTAATTGCATTTTTAGCAGTTATATGATGAGACTAAATCAATAACACCAATGGAATTGAGTATTTACAATCATTGTTGCTTCAGCAAAAGGTTTGGACTGAACAAAAGGTTTGGACATAACTATGGGCTAAATAATAGAAGTGTAACAAGCTACGATTTTTAATAGCTGTGTTTTAATAGTTGACAAATTTCTGAAATAATCTCAAGCAAGTAAAGCTCAGTAGAAATAAACATTAGTTTTCTAATCACTGTTATAATAGAAACTTTCCACAATGTTTAAATTATTAAGAATTTTTAATCCTCAGAAAGTAGCAGTAAATGGATCATCAACTTTTGTTCTGGATCATGAATAGATATATGTATTTCCTTCCTTTAAGATCTATTGGGCACACTTAAGCTGAATATACAAATTTTTGTAGTTCCCACTTTTGGCAAAACAGTGGCCTTTATGGTGTCATTCTATTTTCCGAGCCCTCTTAGGTATTATCTCTCCAAAGGATTAAAGTGGCAAATAGTGCCCAGCCTGGAGTCTTAAACTCAAAGGTAGAATTTGGTCACAATTGCTGTTTCTATAATATTTTCATTAATTATTTTTTCTTTCTTTGAATGTATTCATTTTCAGCAATGTTCAAAAGTTAAAATAGGGTCTATGACATATTTTCTAAAAATGAATGAAATGTGGGTGTCTCAATCAGTTTGGGCTGCTATAATGGAATACCATAGACTGGTGATTTAAACAACAGAAATTTATTTCTCAAAGTTCTGGAGCCTGGGAAATCCAAGATCAATTTCTGGTGAGCGCTTTCTTCCAGGTTTATAGATAGCCGTCCTTTGCTGTGTCTTCACATGACAGACACAGGGAGAGAGGAAGAAAGCCTTCTTGGGTCTCTTCTCATAAGGGCGCTCATCCCATCAGCTCCACCCTCATGACCCAACCACCTGCCAAAGGCTCCATCTCCAAATGCCATTATATTGACGAATAGGGTTTCAACATATGAATGTGGTTGGCAGGGCTGGGGGGTACACAAATAGCATATGAATGAATTTGTTTCATAATATTTATTGCATCATATCCTTGATGATTTAGGCCCGCCAAAAAGAGGAAGAGAGTTTTCAAGTGGACGTTAGCCTTGAGCCTCAAACATTTTGATTCCTGCTTTTTAAATGTATCCAATAATCAAGAGAGAACGATAACAATGAAGGATGTGATGCATAGAATACCAACCAGTTACAGCCAGGAAACTTTCAAAAACTAATACATGAAATTCTAAGAAGAGCTTATAAATAGCTATGTTCATTTCGTTTTAGTCATTTTATATTCGCCTGTGAGAGAGAGAATAAACTGAGAAATTCTATAAGCAATGCCATTCAAGTGCCTGAAATAATCAATGCATGCTGGCAAAAGTTACAGAAAGAATTTGTGAATTTAAGCATCCAACAAATGTTTATGGGGAACCGATTTCATTTTGGACAAAATTTTCTGCCTTCATGGAGTTCACATCAAAGAGTAGAATAAACACATAAGTAAAATTTAATAGGTTGAATAATGGTAAAAGTTTAATAAAGCTTAGTAAAATAAAGTATCAATAGTATGTCCATTAGTTTACTATTGCCACAAAATTGTCACATTTCAGCAATACGTATTTATTGCTCATGTGTCTGAGATCTGTCAACTATGCTGATGTTGGTGGGGGTTGGCTGACTGAAGGGTGATCAAAGCTGACCCTGGCTAAGGTGACTGGAGCAACCAGTATGTGTCTCCACCTCCAGCATGTTAGTCTGAGCAGGTTATCAAGGCCCTGGAAGGAGTGGGAAGACACGTGGAAACAGCCAAGGCTTCTTGAGACCTAGACTTGCACTAGCACACTGTCACTTCCAGCTCATTCTATTGGGGAAAGAAAGTCATATTGTTGATCCTAGAGTCAAAGAACAGAGCAGGTCATCCTACGCATTGAGAGAAGGAACTGGAGAGTCACATAGTAAAGGATATAGAGACAAGGAAGGGTAAGAAATGGGGCCAGTGATGCATCTACCATGGCGTGGATGCTACTCCAAAGGAGAGGTCAGGAAACAGGTTACTGATCTATTTGATCTAACTGATAAGACACCTTAAGGAGGTAAATAAGTGAGCTACAGAAATATCTGGAAGAAATATTTCAAGTGCAGACGCCATAAGGCAGTATGGAAGAAATGATGGAAGTGTGGTAGAAATGAGGTCACAGAGGTGGTGGAGGAGTGAGGTGGGACACAAATCTTGTAGGGCCTTGTAGGCCGTTCGAAGAAACTTGATTTTACTTTAAGTAAGATAAGAAGCCAGTTAACGATTATGAGGGAAGGAAAAACATAACCTTATATTTAAGAGGTTTCCTACAATGGACAAAAAGCTGAGCAGGCTGCTGGTTGTCATACAAAAAACGAATATTAAGAGCCACAGACAATGAGAGGAATTGATAAATTGGACATGCAGGATCATATATACAAAACTACATACCTGGTGTCTTAAAGGAAATTTACTGACTATTGAAGGTAAGGTGATTTAAAATTTGCTTATGCTGAATTTAGAAAAAAAAGGCCAGCTAAGCAGAGATTTCACCATAAGCTATGTCCTTGAATACGTTACTGCTGGGCCCACTGAGCACAGATATCCTTTCATTTATGTGGTATATACATTTCTAAAAGGTCTATGGGGTTTTGAATTTTAAAGTGAAGTAATTTTCCCATTACTATAATGGAAGATATGTAGCCCCATGCAGAAATGAAATTAAAATTCTCCAAAATAAAATTTGCCTTAAACAATAAGAGAATTGAATAAGGCATAGGGTATAAAAAGTAAGCCTGCCAAAAGCAATATCCTATATGCACACATAACTAAATTGAAGATACAATGGGAAAGAAGACCATATCTGATATAGCCAAAATGTATAATAATATAAAATATCCAGGCTAAATTTTAGCAAGAAGTGTTCACATCTCTAGAGGAAATCTAGAAAACACTCTTCAAAGACACAAAAGTAAACTTAAACAATTGAAAAGATATGCCACGTACTTAGGAAGAAGCAAACTTATAAGGAGATCAGTTCTCCCTCAGGTAATTTTGAAATTTAATACAACACCATTGAAAACCACCAGGTTTTTCTTTTCTAGAGCTTGAGAAGTTAATTGTAAAGTTCATTTGGGAAAAAAAGCAAACATATGGAGAGAGTGGCTAGTCTTATTTGTTATTAAAATCCACTAAAAGTCTCATAACGGTGTAGAATGTGTTATGTAAAAAGACAGAGAGACTAATGGAACAAAATTTAAAAATTCTGAAATCAACTTTGTTACATATACATACATACATAGAAAATATGGGATACAATAAAGATGGAATCTCAAGTCTAAACTGAAAAGATGAACTTTTTAGTAACTTGAATTGAGATAATTTGATAGCCATATGGAAAAAGACAAAAATTAGATCAGTCTCTTACATCATACATGAGAATAAATGCCGAAGGGATCAAAAAGTAGATTCTAAAAAATTAAACCCTGTAGTACTAGAAGTTAACATGGGTAAATTCTATAATCTGAGAGTGGGAAAACTGCCACGCTACTACTCGAAGTCCAGAAGTAATACAGGAAAAAATTGATGAATATGAATACATAAAATAAAAAGATATTTTGGGTGTGGCAAAAATCATAAGCAAATAAAGACAAATGACAAACTGAAAAAAATAGCTAAGTGCTGTATCTCTAATATATAAAGATCTTCTAAAATAAAGAAAAAACAGACCCTATTTTTAAACGGGACAGAAAATTAAAGAGATCTCACAAGAAAGCAAATGGCTCTTAACTCTAAGCGATGGTCAACCTCACTGATAAGAGAAATACAATTAAAACTACACTGAGATATCATTTCTCACCTACTAGATCAGCACAAATCCAAGAGGTTGAAATCACACTCTGTTGTCAAATTCATGAAGAATCAGACACTCATATATATTTCTTGTAGAGTTGCAAAATGTACACTTTCCAAGGAAAGAAAGTTAATAATATCAAGTAAAATTACATATGCATGAATCTTTTGACCCAGCATTAACTCTAGGAATCTACCTCAAAGATACAGTGGCAAAAATCCAAAATGCACAGGGCAATTCACTGTACTCCTGTTTAGAACGGCAAATGTCAGAGAACAACTCAAATGTTCATTAATAAGGCACTGGTTGAATAAAGTATGGTAATTCCACACACACAAAAATAGTTTACAATTATAAAAAGCAGTGAAATATGTCTGTGCATATCATTATGTACTATCACAGGAAACTATGTTAAAGTAGCAGGTTATAAAATTATACACAAAAAGCATAAGAAAGTAGGGAGGAGATAAAATTGTATAGTGTGACAACAATTACCTAAGGATAGAAGAGAATATACTGTTAATACATATACATATCTGTTTACAGTAACAATTTATGGAGAAAACAAAATTTTTAAATTACCTTTAAGTGAGGGAAGAAGGGGAAAAGGCAGTGAGTAAAGAGTAGCTAAACTTCTTTAGAATGTACTTTACTTTGTATACCTGACTCTGATAAGAATTTAAATTGCTGATAAAACATATTGCAACACTGTAATTTTTAGAAGTGAATTTGAAGAACTTATGCTGAAAGTTATTTTCAAGTTTAGGAATTCTAATTCAACTTTTGTCATATGACATTAAGTTATTTTCTAAAGTTAGGAATACACAACAGCTATTTTGGCATGTGTGAAAACACATACGTGTGGACTGTATTTTTCACGGTGATAGGAGCTCTAGTATACAGCAGAAAGAGACGGAGTCTGGTGGAGAGTTTCTCAATTGGAAATCAGGTCACTAGCCAAATAAACAGAAAAGATTTCTCTGAAAACAAACAGAAAAAACCCACAATGGTTACTGATTGTATCCAGAAATAATGATTGGGGTTTGTTCCCTTAATGGATATGATCCTGTTTATGTAATCAAATACAAATATCTCAGTTTACTTCTTAGCTTACTTTTTCATTGAGCTATCAAGCTGATTTTGACACAAAATTGACTTATCTCCCTAGCGCTTATCACCATCTGACATTACATGAAACTAATTTCTCTCCTCTCTCCCTCTCTCTTCCTCTTCCTTCTCACACCCCATCTTTCTTTCCTCCCTCTGCCACGTAAGCTCCATTAAACCAGGGAATTTGTGTTTTTACTCTTTTAACTAAGTACTTGGTACTAGTGCCTGACAAATAGGTGATGCCTGATAAATATTTGTTAAGTAAATGAATGGGCGAGTATTGATTATTTGTCACAGCCAAAAATCTAACTGAGATTTGATATGGTCACAGTGCGTTTTGCCATGCGTATCAATCCAGGTATTTATGATGGACAGCGTCTCTTGTAGGCTTTTAATGGCACTGGGGCACAGGTGTACATGAGATCAGGGCAGACTGTCCTGGCTAAAGAGGATGCTCTCTGAAGGCATTCACTCCATCTTCCACAGAGCCTAGTTCACGCACCTGGATACAGAGACTTAGGACAGAACCTATCTCATGTGGTTATTCAAGGAAAGTACCCAATACAGTGTCTGGCAGACAGTCAAGAAAATTTATTGTTCATACCCATAAGTTATGAGAAGGGATAAAGGGAAGAAGTCTGAAGGAGCCATAAAGCCTCCCCAACACCTAACTTCCTCGATTTCCCATTCTGCTATTTTTCATACAGGTGACCATGGTTAACTTTTTGGAATGATTTGAGCATCAGCTTCTGAATTAGAAAAATTGAAATAAAATAATTCCTGCTCAATCAAAAAGTCAAATAAGACCATTTAAGTGGAAGTGATATGTTACTATATAACTGTGCTGTGTCCTTTGCCATCTACCCACTCAAACCACCTAGTCAATTAAGCCAACTGTTCAATCAATCAAACAGTACATATTCATGATCACACACCAAGTGAGAGGCACTGAACTCTTCACCATGTAGAATAATGTAGGTATTTACAGCACTCCCCAGGGAAACCACAGACAAAAGATTCACTGAAGTCTTCTGATTTTTGTTTAACATGCATCTGCAGGCACTCAGGTATAAACAAAGAGATTTTTTTCTCCCAAGAATATATTCTTGGGGACCAGGCACTGTGGCTCATGCCTGTAATCCCAGCACTTTGGGAGACCGAGGTGGATGGATCACTTGAGGTCAGGAGTTTGAGACCAGCCCGGCCAACATGGTGAAACTCTGTCTCTTCTAAAAATATAAAGAATTAGCCAGGCATGGTGGCTCTCACCTGTAATTCTAGCTACTTGGGAGGCTGAGGAACGAGAGTCACTTGAACCTAGGAGGCAGAGGTTGCAGTGAGCTGAGATCAGGCCACTGAACTCCAGCCTGTGTGACAGAGTGAGACTCTGTCTCAAAAACAAACAAACAAACAAAAAGAAGAAAATATACATCCTTGGGTTCCAAGTTCTTTCTCATTTTCTATTGTGCCCCGTTAATTCTTTTTTTTTTTTTTTGTCTTTTCTGGCCCTGCATATCAAAAATGTGGGAGACCAAAACCAATTATAGTCCTAGTAAATAATAAAAACAGATTAAGTCTTCTGATATTGTCCCAAGAGAAAACATTTGATACTCTTTTCAAATCACAATGTCATTCTCCTATCCAAACTGCAGGTTCAGGAATGAAGACTCAACCCCTGAAAATACTACTATCCCCTGACCCAGGATAAACTTTCTCTGCATGTTTTATACAGAAAAACAAAGTGTGTTCTATTGAAACAAAATGTGTTCTATTTGGGTTCAAGGCCCACCTTCCTTATATCCAGCATTAGACTATTTTCCAGGAAACTCACTCGCACCTGTATTAATATCTTCTCTTTCTGAACACATAATTTCTCCCCCACAAATTTTGTTTTTCCTTATATCACAAATTTCTTAACAATATTACTTTTTTTATTTTTTAATTTCAGTTTGATGGGTGCCTAGTAGGTGTATATACTTACAGGGTACATGGTATGTTTTGATACACGCATGCAATGTGTAATAATCACATCATGCCAAATCGAGCACCCAACCTCTCGCGCATTTATTTTTGTGTTACAAACAATCCAATTACATTATTTTAGTAATTTTAAAATGTACACTTAAATTATGATTGACTGTAGTCACCCTGTTATGCTTTTTTTTTTTGGCTTACTGATAGCATGCTTTTTTAAAAAATCATCTTTATTTTTTAGAGCAGTTTTAAGTTCACAGCAAAATAGAGCAGAAAGTGCAGAGAATTTCCATATGACCTTTGCTCCCTCACACACACACACACACAACCTCCCCACAATTAACACCTCTTGCCTTTGTTACAATCAACGAACCTATATTGACATATTATTATCACCCAAAGTCCATAGTTTACATTAGAGTTCAATTTTGGTGTTGTACATTCTATGGGTTTTGACAAACATATAAGGACATGCATTCACCATTATAGTACCATATAGAATAGTTTCACTGCCCTAAAAACTCGTACACTCTTCCCATTTTTTCCTCCCTCCCTCCAGTCTCTCACAACCATTGACTTTTCTACTGTCTCCAGAGTTTTGTCTTTTCCAGAATGTCATATGGTT
Source organism: Pan paniscus (assembly GCF_029289425.2). NCBI lineage: Eukaryota > Metazoa > Chordata > Mammalia > Primates > Hominidae > Pan > Pan paniscus. Next base: position 174,043,005 of record NC_073254.2, read on the forward strand.
GAAGTCGCACAGTACATAGCTTTATCAGATTGGCTCATTTCACTTAGAAATGTGAATTTAAGGTTTCTCTATGTATTTTCATAGCTTAATGGCTTTCTTTTCTTTTCTTTTCTTTTCTTTTTTGAGACAGGATCTCGTTCTGTTGCCCAGGCACAAACATGGCTCACTGCAGCCTCTCCTTTCCGGGCTCAAGCAATCCCCCCGTCTCAGTCCCCCAGGTAGCTGGGACTACAGACACATGCCACCGTGCTTGGCTAATTTTTGTATTTTTTGTAGAGACGGGTTTTCACCATGTTGGCCAGGGTGGTCTCGAACTCTTGGGAGCAAGTGATCCATCCACGTTGGCCTCCCAAACTGCTGGGATTATAGGTGTGAGCCACCGCACCCAGCTGATAGCTTATTTCTTTTTAGCCCTGAAAAATACCCCATTGTCTGGATGTACTACAGTTTATCCATTCACCTATTGAGAGACAATTTAGTTGCTTCCAATTTTGACAATTATGAATAAAGCTGCTATAAACATCTGTATGCAGGTTTTATACGGACATAACTTTTCAACTCATCTGAGTAAATAGCAAGGAACATGATTATGGGATTGTATGGTAAAAATATGTTTAGTTTTTTAAGAAATTGCCAAACTGTTTTCAACAGTGGCTAGGTGTTTAGTTTTTTTAAGAAATTGTCAAACTGTTTTCTACAGTGGCTGGGGTTTGGGCCATACTCCTGAAAGATACCATTCTAAATGTTGTAATATCAAATGTTGAAATCCCAAAAGATCAAAATCCCTAATGTCTAAAGTCCCCAAAATCCCAATCCTGATAGACCAAAATCACAATATAATTCTGGAAAGATAATTTAAAAAAATTTTAAAGACATTTACTTACATTTGTAAAGAAGGTTTGTTTGAGAAACATAAAAACACAACCGAACACTTTATAGGCATTTGAGATTATGGCTTTTGGGATTTTGTCTTTCGGATTATGATCGGCACTGTGAACGGCTCTACCCTTATGCATTCCCACCAGCAATGAATGAGAGTTCTTACCGCACCAGCATTTGGTGGTGGTCATGTTTTGCTTTTGAGCCATTCTAATATGTATTTAGTGGTATCTCGTTTTAATTTGCAATTCACTAAGGGCATAAAATGTTGAAAATTTTTTCATATGCTTATTTGCCACGTGTATGTCTTCTTTGGTAAGTTTTTAGAGTACTTTGGACACCAACCTTTATCAAAAGTATTTTGCAAATATTTTCTCCCAGTCTGTGGCTTGTCATTTCATTCTCTTGACAGTGCTTTCACAGAGTAAATGTTTTTAATTTAATGAAGTACAGCTTATCGATTATTTCCTTCATCGATCATGCCTTTGATGTTGGATCTAAAATATTCAGCTCAAACCCAAGGTCATCTAGATTTTCTTCTATGCTATATTCTAGGAGTTTTATAGTTTAGCATTTTACATTTCCGTCTGTAATCCATTTTGAGCTGATGTTTGTGAAGAGTTTAAGGTCTATGTCTAGATTCATCTTTTTGCGTGTGAACATCCCATTGTTCAGCACCATTTGTTGAAAACTTACTTTTCTCCACTGTATTCCCTTTGCTCCTTTATCAAAAATCAGTTGATAGTATTTATATGGATCTATACCTGTGCTCTCTGTTCTGTTCCCTTGTTCTATTTTTCTATTCTTTTGCAGATACCACACTGTCTTTATTACTGTAGCTTTATAGTAAGTCTTGAAGTCGGATAGTGACAGTCCTCCAACTTTGTGCTTCTTCAATATTATGTTTGCTATACTGGGTCTTTTTCCTGTCCCTATAAACTTAAAAATCAGTTTGTTGATATTCAGGAAATTATTTCTGGGATTTTGTTTGGGTCTGCCTTGGATCTATACATCAAGTTGGGAAGAAGTGATGTTTTGATAATATTGAGTCTTCCTATCCATAAACATGGAATCTTTCTCTATTTATTTAGCTTTTAATTTCTTCATCAGAGTTTTATAAATTCCCTCATAAAGGTCTTATATATTTTCGTTAGCTTTATGCCTAAGTATTTAACTTGGGAGAACTATTGTAAATGGGAATTTGTTTTTAATTTCAAATCCCATTTATTTGTTGCTGGCATATAGGAAAGCAATTAACTTTTGTATATCAATCATTTTTGCCACCTTGTTATACTTGCTTATTAGCTCCAGGAGGGTTTTTTTTTTTTTTTTTTTTTTTTTTTGGTCAACTCTGAGATTTTCTACATAGACAATCATGTCATCTGCAAACAAAGGCAGTTCTATTTTTTTCTTCTTCTTCCCAATCTGTATACTTTTTACTTCCTTTTCTTGTCTTACTGCATTAGCTAGGACTTCCAATAAATATGATAAATATGATGTTGAAAAGGGTTGGTGAAAGGAGACGTCCTTGCCTTGCTCCTTATCTTAGTGGGAAAGCTTCAATTTCTTACCATTAAGTACGATGTTAGCTGAAAGATTTTTGTACATGTTCTTTATCAACCTGAGTAAGTTCCCCTCTATCACTAGTTTGCTGAGAGTTCTGATCGTGAATGAGAGCTGGTTCTGTTAGATGCTTTTTCTGCATCTATTGATATGATCATGTGAGTTTTCTTCTTTAGCCTGGTGCTGTGGTGTAATTAGTCTGCTGCCACAGCCCAAGTGTATAAAATCCTCTGGTGAATCTCCTGTGATTATTCAAATCCTGGAGTAATTTCCTGAAGAAGAGAAGAGCCTGTGCTCCACGTCCCGTGGCTTCCGCCCTTCCTTCCAGTGCAGGGGCCTGGCCTGCTCCCCACAGCCTTGGGGGCTCTTGCCCCTTCTGTGCTATCTAATAATAGGTCTTATACAATCTTTCTAATGATTTTTTTTTTTTTTTTTTTTTTTTTTACCCACTGAGTATACCCACCTCCCCATACCCTCTGACTACCTTTCCCAGCCTCTGGAAATCATTCTTCTACTCTCTATCTCCATGAGTCCAATCGTTTTGATTTTTAGATTACGCAAATAAGTGAGAACTTGTGAACTTTTTCTTTCTGTGTCTGGCTTATTTCACTTAGCATAATAACCTCCAGTTCCATCCATGTTGTTGCAAATGACAGTATCACTCTTTTTTTATGGCTGAATAGTACTCTAATATATATAAATACTACATTTTCTTTATCCATTCTTCTGTTGATGGACACAAGGTTTCTTCCAAATTTTGACTATTGGGAACAGTACTGCAATAAACATTGGAGTGCTGCTATCTCTTTGGCATACTGATTTCCTTTCTTTGGAATACATACCCAGCAGTGGGATTGCTGGACCATGAGGTAGCTCTATTTTTAGGTTTTTGAGGAACTTTCAAACTGGTTGTACTAATTTACATTTCTACCAACAGTTTATGAGGGTTGCCTTTCTCCACATCCTCACCAGCATTTGTTATTGCCTTTGGATATATTGTCCTTTGGATATAAGCCATTTTAACTGGAGTGAGATGATATCTCAGTGTAGTTTTGATTTGCATTTCTCTGATGATCAATGATGGTGAGCATCTTTTCATATGCCTGCTTGCCATTTGCATATCTTCTTTGGAGAAACATCTAATCAATTCTTTCGACCATTTTAAAAATCAGATTATTAGATTTTATTCCTATAGTGTTGTTTGACCTCCCTATATATTCTGTTTATTAATCTCTTGTGAGATAGGTAGTTTGCAAATATTTTCTCCATTCTATAGGTTGTCTCTTCAGTTTGTTGATTGTTTATTTTGCTGTGAAGAAGCTTTTAAACTTGACATGATTCCATTTGTCCATTTTTGCTTTGGTTTCTTGTGCTTGTGGGGTATTACTCAATAAATTTTTGCTCAGACCAACGTCCTTGAAAGTTTCCCCAATGTTTTCTGGTAGTAGATTCATAGTTTGAGGACTTAAAGTCTTTAATTCATTTTGATTTGATTTTTGTATATGGTGAGAGATAAGGGTCTAGTTTCATTCTTCTGCATATGGATATCCAGTTTTCCCAGCACCATTTATTGAAGAGACTGTCTTTCTCCCAATGTATGTTCTTGACACCTTTGTAAAAAACTGAGTTCACTGTAAGTGTGTAGATTTGTTTCTGGGTTCTCTATTCTGTTCCACTGGTCTATGTGTCTGTTTTTATGCCAGTACCATGCTGTTTTGGTTACTTTAGCTCTGTAGTACAATTTGAAGTCAGGTAATGTGATTCTTCCAGTTTTGTTCTTCTTGCTCCGGAGAGCTTTTGCTATTCTGGGTCTTCTGTGGTTTCACATAAATCTTAGGACGATTTTGTCTCTTTCTGTGAAGAATGTCATTGGGATTTTGATGGAAATTACATTAAATTTGTAGATTGATTTCAGTAGTATGGACATTTTAACAATATTGATTCTTCCAATACATGAAAATGGAATATTTTTCAATTTTTTAGTGTCCTTTTACATTTCTTTTATTACTTTTTTTTATAGTTTTCACTATAGACATCTGTCACTTCTTTGGTTAATTTAACTCCTAGGTATTTAATTTTACTTGTGGCTATTGTAAATGGAATTACTTTCTTGATTTCTTTTTCAGATTGTTTACTTTTGACATACAGAAGTGCTACTGATTTTTGTATGTTGATTTTGTATCATGAAACTTTACTAAATTTGTTGATGCGTTCTAATTGTTTTTTGATTCAGTCCTTAGAGTTTTCCAAATATAAGATCATATAATCTGTAAACAAGGATAATTTGACTTCTTTTTTTCCAGTTTGGATGCACTTTCTTTCTCTTGTCTGATTGCTCTACCAAGTACTTCCAGTACTATGTTAAATAACAGTGGTGAAAATGAGCATCCCTGCCATGCTTCTGATCTTAGAGGAAAGGCTTTTAGTTTTTCCCCATTTGGTATGATAATAACTGGGGGTTTGTCATATATAGCTTTTATTATGTCGAGGTATGTTCCTTCTAGCCCCAGTTTTTGAGGGTTTTTATTATGAAGGAATATTGAATTTTATCAAATGCTTTTTTCAGTATCAATTGATATGATCCTATGGTTTTTGGCCTTCATTCTGTTGATACGATGTATCACATTGATTGATTTGTGTATGCTTTGAATCCCAGGGATAAATCCCACTTGGTCATGATGAATTATCTTTTTAATATATTGTTGAATTCAGGTTGCTGGTATTTTCTTGAGGATTTTTGCATCAGTGTTCATCAGAGGTCTTGGCCTATAGTTTTCTTTTTTTGCTGTGTCTTTGTCCTGTTTTGGTATCAGGGTAATATTGGCCTCATAGAATGAGTTTGATAGTATTCCCTACTCCTCTATTTTTCAGAATAGTTTTAGTAGGATTGGCATTAGTTCTTCTTTCAATGTTTGGTAAAATTCAGTAATGAAGCCACTAGGTCCTGGGCTTTTCTTTACCGGGAGAACTTTATTCTGGCTTCTGTCTCATTATCTGTTATTGGTTTGTTAAGGTTTTGGATTTCTTCATGGTTCAATCTTGGTAGGTTGTATGTGTCCAAGAATTGTCAATCTCCTCTAGATTTTCCTATTTCTTGGCATATAGCTGCTCATAGTAGCCACTAATTATCCTTTGAATTTCTGTAGTATCAGTTCTAATGTCTTCTTTTTCATTATTGACTTTTATTTATTTGGATCTTCCCTCTTTTTTTCTTAGTTAGTCTGGCTAAAGGTTTGTCAATTTTGTTTATATTTTCAAAAATCTCATTTTTTGTTTTGTTCATCTTTTTGTATTGTTTTTTACATTTCAGTTTCATTTATTTCTGCCCTGATTTTTTTTATTTCTTTTCTTCTACTAATTTTATCTTCAGTTTGTTTTTGCTTTCCTAATTCTTTAAGATGCATTATTATGTTGCTTATTTGAAGTTTTTTTTTAATGTAGGCACTTAATAGCTACAGACTTCCCTCTTAGTACTGCTTTGGCTATATCCCACAGGTTTTGGTATGTTGTGTTTCCATTATCATTTGTTTCAAGAATTTTTTCAATCTCCTCCTTAATTTCTTCATTAACTCATTGGTCATTCAGGAATATATTGTTTAATTTCCATGTGTTTGAACAGTTTCCAAAATTCCTCTTGATATTGATTTCCAGTTTTATTCCATTGTGATCAGAGGAGATGCTTGATATTTAATTTTGTTGAATGTTTTAAACATTAATGTTTATGGTCCATCCTTGAGAATGCTTCACGTGCTTAGGAGAAGAATGTGTATTCTGTAGCTGTTTCATGAAATGTTCTGTATTAAGTCCATTTGGTCTGTAGTGCAGATTAAGTGTGAAGTCTCTGTTGATTTTCTGTCTGGAAGATCTGTTTAATGTTGAAAGTTGGCTTTTAAAGTCTCCAGCTATTATTGTATTGGGACCTATCTTTCTCTTTAGCTCTCATAATACTTGCTTTATATATCAGGGTGCCCAATGTTGGGTGCAAATGTATTTGAAATTGTTATATCTGCTTGCTGAAGTGACCCCTTTATCATTATATAGTAACCTTCTTTGTCTCTCCTTGTAGCTTTTGTCTTGAAATCTATTTTGTCTGATACAAGTATAGTTAGTTACTCCTGCTCTTTTTTGGTTTCCATTGACATGGAATATCTTTTTCTATCTTTTTATTGTCAGTGTATATGTATCTTTATAGGTAAACTGTGTTTATTTTAGGCAACAGATCAATGGGTCTTTATTTTTCATCCATTCAGCTACTCTTTATATTTTGATTGGAGAGTTTAGTACATTTACATTGAATTTTATTATTGATAAGTAAGCAAGTATTCCTCCCATTTGGTTATTTGTTATCTGGTTGTTTTGTGGTCTTATCTTCCTTCTTTTTTCCATTCTATCTGCCTTTCAGTGAAGGTAATTTCCTCTGGTTATATGGTTTTGTTTGTTGCTTTCTATTTTTTGTGTATCCTGTGTATTTTGGGGAGGTGTTATGTTACCACGAGGCCTGCAAATACTATCTTGTAACTCATTATTTTAACCTGAAAACAATTTAGCACTTTTTGCATAAACAAACAAGCAGGTAAAAAAACCCAAAAAACTCTAAACCTTAACTTTGTCCCCCTACTTTTTAACATTTTGTTGTTTCTATTTATATCTTATTGTACTGCTTATGTCTTGAAAAGTTGCTGTAGTTATTATTTTTTATTGGTTTGTTATTTATTCCTTCTACTTAAGGTAAGTTTAGATTACATACTAAAGTTATAATGTTATAATATTCTGTGGGTTTCTGTGTACTTACTATCACCAGTGAGTTTTGTACCTTCAGATGATTTCTTTTTGTTCATTAATGTCCTTTTCTTACTGATTGAAGTACTCCCTTTAGCATTTCTTGTAGGACAGGTCTGGTGTTGATGAAATACTCAGCTTTTGTTTGTCTGGGAAAGTCTTTATTTCTCCTTCATGTTTAAAGTATATCTGATGCAGAAATAGGGTAAATGTTTTTTTTTCTTTCAGCACTTTAAATATGTCATGCCACTCTCTCCTGGCCTGTAAAGTTTCCACTGAAAAGGCTGCCCACCAGACATATTAGAGCTAAATTGTATGTTGTTTGTTTCCTTTTTATTGCTGCTTTTAGGATCCTTTCTTTACCTTTGACATTTGGGAGTTTGATTATTAAATGCCTTGAAGTAGTCTTCTTTAGATTAAATCTGCTTACTGTTCTATAAGCGTCTTATACTTAAATATTGCTATCTTTCTCTAGGTTTGGGAAGTTCTCTGTCATTATCCCTTTGAATAAACTTTCTACCCTAATCTCATTCTCTACTTCCTCTTTAAGGCCAATAACTCTTAGATTTGCCCATTTGAGGGCTGTTTGCTAGATCCTGTAAGTGTGCTTCTTTGTTTCATTGTTTTTTATTCTTTATTCTTTTGTCTCCACTGACTGTATTATCAAATAGCCTGTCTTCGAGCTCACTAATTCTTTCTTCTGCTTCATCAATTCTGTTATTAAAAGACTGTGATGTATTCTTCAGTATGTCAGTTGCATTTTTCATCTCTATAATTTCTGTTTTATTATTTTTAATTATTTTTAATCTCTGTTAAATTTATCTGATAGAATTCTGAATTTCTTTTCTGCATTACATTGAATTTGCTTCAGTTTCTCCAACATAGCTATTTTAAATAATTTGTCTGATATGTCACATATCTTTGTTTCTCCAGGAATAGTCCCTGGTGGCTTATTTAGTTCATTTAGTGGGGTCATATTTTCTTGGATTGTCTTGATACTTGTAGATGTTTGTCTGTGTTTGAGCATTGAAGAGTTAGGTATGTATGGTAGTCTTTTCAGCCTGGTCTTGTTTGTATTTGTATCTGTCCATCTTGGGAAGGCTTTCCAGATATTCAAAATAACTTGGGTGTTCTAATCTAAGATGTATCTGCTTTAGGGAGCACCTCAACCCCAGTAATGCTGTGGTTCTTGCACATTCATTGAGGGACCACTTTGATGGTCTTTGACAAGATCTGGAAAACTTATCTGAATTACCAGGTAGAGACTCTTGTGTTTCTTGTTTGTTTGTTTGTTTTTCCTGTTACTTTCTCCAAAACAAATGGAGCCTCTCTCTCTGTTCTGAGCCATGTGGAGCTGGCGGTGGTGTGACACAAGCACCCTTGAGACCACCACTACTAGGACTCTGCTGGGTCAGCCCTCAAGCCAACACAGCACTGGGTCTTACTCAAGACCTGCTATAACCATTCCCTGGCTGTGGCCTATGTTCACACAGGACTTGGGGCTCTTCAATCAGCAGGTGGCAAAGCCAACCAGGCCTGTGTCCTTCCCTTCAGTATGACAAGTTCCTCTCAGGCCCTGGGCATGTGCAGAGATGTTGTCCAAGAGCCACGTTCTAGAGTCAAAAACCTTAGAACTCTATCTGGTATTCTATTGTACTGTGGCTGAGGTAGTACTCAAACCACAAAATGCAGTCCTTCCCACTTTTCCTTTTTCTTTCCAAAGGCAGAGGAGTTTCACCCTGTGGCCAGAGCCACTACTGGCCCATGGGGAGTACTGCCAGACTACCCTGCTGTTCCCTTAAGCCCCAAAGGCTCTTCAGTCAGCTTGTCATGAATGCTACCTTGCCTGGGACTCACTCTTCAGAGTAGTGGGCTATCCTCTAGCCCAAGGCAGGCCCAGAAATGCCATGCAAGAGCCAAGTCCTAGAACCCCATGAACCTACTAAGTACTCTACCCCACTGTGGCCAAGCTGGTATCTAAGGTGCAAGACAAAGTCCCCTTTGCTTCCCCCTCCCCCAGCCACTTTTCTTAAGTGGAAGGAGTCTTACCCCATAGTTACCATGGCTGGGAACCTGCTGAGTCTCACTTGAAGCCATCAAGTTTCCAGTCTTACTCAAGGCCCTCGACATAGTACCTGAGTATTGCTGCTGGTTATTCAGGGCCCAAGGGCTCTTCATTAGCAAGTGGTAAATTTTTCCAGGACTGGGTTCTTCCCTTGAAGACAGCAGGTTCCCTTCTGGCCCAGGGTGTGTCTAGAGATGTCATCTAGGAGCTACGGCCTGAAAAGAGAGCCTCATAAGTCTGACTGGGGCCATATCCTGCTGTGGCTGAGATTCAAGATGCAACACGAAGTCCTCCCCACTCTTCCTTCTCCTCTCGTAGAGTGGAGAAAAGGGATCTCTCTTGGAGCTGTGAGCTGTGCAGCCTGGGGCTAGGGGAGGGGTGAGGCCAGCTCTCCATTAGCCACCACATGCTCCTATAGTCCACTGTCTACTGGCCACGTTCAGCACTAGGACTTGCCTAGAAGTTGCAGTCTTTGTGGCCTAGATAGTCTTTCGAGTTTATTTAAGGCCCCAGTGCCCTTTAGCCCACAGTGGTGAGGCTTGCAGGAACTCAAGTTCAGACCACTGGGATTAGTGATTCCCCTCTGGCTAGGGCTGGGTTAAATGCTCCCTCCATGGGCAGGCATCAACTGAGTTGGTCCGGTTCTGTTTTCTGTTATAATAGGACAGCACTGAGTTCAATGTGTCACAAATGCTGCAATCTCCCTCTACCTAGCACACAGAAACACTCTCCATAGACTGCCCACCCACTGCTGGGGAATGGAGGAGGAATGGTGTTGGTGATTCAAGACTGTTTTTCCTACCCTTTCAGTGTCTCTTTCTCTTTCAGTGATATGAACTTAAAACCAAGTGCTGTGAGTGCTTACCTGATTTTTGGTTCTTATGAGGTACTTTTTTGTGTAGATAGTTGTTAAACTGGTGTTCTTATCAGGGGGACAATTGCTGGAGCCTTTTATTCTGCCATCTTGCTTCACCAGAAATCCAATATTATTATCTTATTTGGTCTAGCTTATCAGTAGCCCTTCTCTTGTAGGGGTCTCTGTGTCTCTTCCATGGGGCTTTGCTAAGTTCAAATACAGATTCATATATTAAACAGTGCCCCCTTTAAACTCTGATCTGCCTTTAAAATCTTTGGATATACGTAAGACTGACATTTTGTAAAGTAGTATATGAGCAATGTGACAACAAATTAAATGTTTCCTTTAAAAAAAACTAAACACTCTAGAATATGAATAAATGAAAGCAGTCTTTTAAAATGGTCATTTTGTAAGATTATCTGTTTCTAGAAAAACTTGCTGGTTCAGGACTAATCTTGAAATTGCCTTCAAAAAATTCATAAACCTATTTTTTGAAAAGAAATTTCATTCACATACACTAAAGCTGAATGTCTTTCTTTAAACCACAAATAAAATAATATGAGTACAATGCATAAACTTAGCTTTAATATTTAAAAAAAAAACCAATTCTATCCTCAAAAAATAAAGACTTAAACACTTGCAGCTATATTAAAGGATATGTTAATATACAAGGAAGCACATTTCCAGATGAGATTTTCTAAACATATGTTGGATGATATGGTTTGGCTGTGTCCCGACCCAAATCTCATCTTGAATTGTAGTTTCCATAATCCCCACATGTCATGGGAAGGACCCAGTGGGAGCTTATTGAATCCTGGGGGCAGTTACCTCCATGCTGTTCTCATGGTAGTGAATGAGTTATCATGAGATCTGATGGTTTTATAGGAGGTTTTTTCCCCGTTTGCTCTCCACTTCTCCTTGCTGCTGCCATGTGAAGAAGGACATGTTTGCTTCCCCTTCTGCCACGATTTTAAGTTTTTTGAGGCCTCCCAAGCCATGTTGAACTGTGAGTCCTCTTTCCTTTAAAAATTACCCAGTCTCAGATATGTTTTATTAGCAGCCTGAGAATGGACTAACACGATGGGCTATCATTAATAATTCTGTAGCCTCCTATCAGGAAATGTTTAGTCATGTACCCATGTATATTCTATTCAGGTCTGTTTCCTTAAAAATTAGTAGAATACCTGACATACTGTAGACTTGTGAGAGTCTCCCCTTGGTGTGCATTTACGTTTAAGAAGAGGATATATTAATACGTTTATGAAGAAGGGTAAATCCTGGTTTTTGCTCTTGAGGTTCTAAAACTTGATTAAGAAAATAAAAAGACAGGCATGGTGGGGACACTGGGGATTTTAGAACTTTTCTTTTATGCCCAGAAAAATTTTAAAGATTCAAAACAGGACTATGTCTGTCTCTTTAAGAATTTAAACATTTTATAGTAAGGTATAATTAAGAATGAACTTCAAAGCATCAATTTACCTTAATCAATAGTCTTACTGTGTGCTTGGACACTTTCAAGGGAAATGAGGAGAAAACAAGTAAAATTATAAGCTAAAAAAAAAAACAGAGTAATAGAAAATATTCACCAAATAAATGCAGTTGACTTTCCCAGTAGCAAATTAATTTTTAGTACACAAAAATTTTTTTTGTATTTTCCCCTATAAGATTTGGAAAGTACAGAGAGATTAGAGAAGAAAGACAGTCTAGTCGAGACCAGACTGACCAGCATGGTGAAACCCCATCTCTACTAAAAATACAGAGAGATTAGAGAAGAAATTTGGGTAACAGACCTTGTTCTATATCAATTTTGGCAATCTCTTCACTGAAAAGAGGAAACATTCTATGAAGCTGAGAAGGATCGAGAGTGATAAACACCATTAAAATACATGGACTGCTTTCATTGTTCTTACACGAAAGCAGTCACAGAACAGATAAATACAAAGACAAGTTACATTAGTACTGCTCTCTGAACCTGCAAATGGATGCAAATGAAGCCTAGACTATATAATCCAAGATAAGAAGCAGAAATTTCAGCCACAAAGAATCTAAGTGTAAGTTAATTCTAAGGTTACCGTGGAAGTTTAATTTTACATTTAAAACAATTAAAAAAATAAAATTTTCTATGTAGTTTAATCTCATCAAAAGCTCTGTGAGTAGTTCACATTTCTATAAATCTCATTTCAAAAATGCAATATCTTACTGTTAATATAAAATATTGGTATTTGGACAATTTTAAATTATTATTTTACTAAAAGTGCTTAAAGAGAAAATTATCAATTAATTGTTTGGCACAGGTCATTAAGTTCTGAGCTACTCTGTTGCATATGTCTAGAATGCACCAAACCATGGAGTCTACACTACTCTCCTGGCAACCAGTTGCTACAGAAAAGACTGAGGAGCTGCTATATTCTATAACTGCCAGTCTATAATGTCAACAGAACCAGTGCCTTACAGTGAGTCAAGAAATGTTTATTGGCTGGGTGCGGTGGCTCAAGCCTGTAATCCTGGCACTTTGAGAGACCGAGGCGGGCAGATCTTTTGAGGTCAGGAGTTCAAGGCCAGACTGACCAAAATGGTGAAACCCCATCTCTACTAAAAATACAAAAAAAAAAAAAAAATTAGCTGGGCATGGTCGTGCATGCCTGTAATTCCACGTACTAGCGAGGCTGAGGCAAGAGAATCGCTTGAACTTGGGAGGCGGAGATTGCAGTGAGCCGAGATCGCGCCATTGCACTCCAGCCTGGGTGACAGAGTGAGACTCCGTCTCGGAAAAAAAAAATAATAAAAATAAAACGTTTATTAAATATCTACTGTTTGCTAGAGGAAAAAAAAATGAGCAAAAACAGAGAAGAAAGAGCATGGCAAGTACAGGGAATTATAAGCTGTTGAGGATTCATGGTGAGCTAGGAGCAAACGGTGAGTATCCAGAAATGCAGCTAGAAGGGTTTGTCCTCAAGGACCTTAGATGTCAGGATGTTTAACTTTATCCTATACATTATGGGGAGCCAACAAGCATGATCAGCAGGGGCACAGTCTGATTTCCATTCTTTTAATCTCTTTTTGGCTACAGTGTATAGGATGAACATGTAGGAAGATAGATCAGTTAAGAGCTCACTCTACAACTCTGTGTGAGCCATGAAAGTCTGAACAACAAAAATGATACCAAAAGGTAGAGTCAACAATCGTGGTAGTTGAATGTGGGAAAGGCGGCGAGAGCAGTCTATGATTTTCTTTAACAAAAATTTGTATGATGCATACTGTGCCAAGGACTCTTGTAAGTGCTTTATTAACGAAGCTCATTTAACACCCATAAAAGTCTTATAAAGTAAGCACTATGGAAACTCACTTTTACAAATGAAAAAATCAGGCCATCAACCAGCTGATTAAGTTGTTCATTGTCACACCAATTGCCTGTGATTTAAACAAGATTTTAGCAAGAAATGGGGCATGAGAATTTATACTTCTTTTAAAATTGTTTTTAGAGACAGGATCTCTCTCTATCACCCAGGCTGGAGTGCAGTGGCACAATCATAGCTTACTGAAGCCTCAACCTCCTGGGCTCAAGTGATCCTCCCACCTCAGCCTACCGAGTAGCTAGGATTACAGGCATGCACCACAACACTTGGATAATTTTTTGTTTTTGTAGAGATGGGATTCTGCTATGTTGCCCAAGCTGGTCTCAAACTCCTGGGTTCAAGTAATCCTCCCACCTCTGACTCTCAAATGCTGGGATTACAGGCATGAGCCACCTCACCCAGTCCAGAGTTCACATTTCTAACCACTGAACAGTGCTGCCTACCTAGAAGGCCAAGGAAGGCTGCCAGATTTTTGCCTTGAGGAACTCAGGAGATGGTGATGCCATTAAGAGAACTATGTTTGGATAGGAAGGTGAAAATGCTTTGGGCATGTTGTATTTCCAGTGCTCATGAGTTATTTAAGTGGAAATGTCTACCAAACTTATCTATATTAGAATCTGAAGCTTTAGAGAAACAACACAGCTAGAGATGTAGGTTGGATCTGTCAGCATATAGGTTAAAATCAAGACAAGAATGATTTGAGATTACTTAAGAATATGCTGAAAAGGTTAATAGAGAGAATGCTGGAAAACATCAACATTTAAAATGCAAGCAAAGGAAGAAGAAAGCATTAAGATAAACCAAAAGAAATTGTCAGGGTGGGAAAGTAATTTTTAAAAATAAAGTTATGGAAGAGAGAGAGATAAGAGATGCTGTAAAATAAAGACTAAAACACCAATAGGTTTAACATTATGAAAGTCCCTAAAGTCCTTGGAAATAAAGGCCAGATTTTAAAGTGTGGAGGAGGAGAAAGGGAAGCTGTGAAAAACAGAGAGAAAGTTGAAGGCAGGCCTTGGGTTAGAGATGAAAACATGAATAAAGTGCCAGTTTTTAATGAAAATGGAATAGTCCCATGGTATTAACACCAACGAGAGTCTTTTATACAAAGGCAGATGTGCAAGGGTTTGAAAGTGGAATTAAAGCGCTGGAAAAGTGCTACTACCCCACTGCTTTCTCTGTGACCCTTGGAGCATGAAGTTCAGGGAGGGGAGGATGAGAGAAAAAATCAAGTGAAAGGAAGCACAGAGAGTTGTACAGAGATAAGAATGCAGGTTAATACACTTTTTTTGTGAGTATTGAAGGCTATAATGCAAAAGAGTGATTTGCTCAAGAAGTGATTTTAGAAAGATTTATATGGCACTGATACAAATGTTCAATGGAGTAAAAGGAAACAAAAGAAAGAAGCTGAGACATTTTTATGATGACCTAAATCAGTGCTTCTGAAAGTGTGGTCTGTGGATTTGTGGGGTCTCTAAGACTCTTTCCATGGATCAACAAGGTCAAAAAAATTTTAATAATTCTAGAAAGTTAAATGGCTTTTTCACTATATTGTATTTTTGCACGAATGGGGCATAAGCAATCATGAGTTCAACTGCTAATACCTTAGCAGGAATCGAGACAGTAACCCCATGGCATACTAAGAGTCACTGTACTCTTCACAGACGTGCACTCACAGAAGAAAAACACGAAAGAAGTTCCACTTTTAAAAATATAATTAATGGATCAGTAAAATGTATTAATTGTATTAAATCTTGGCCCTTGAGTACATCTCTTTAAATCTGTGTATGATGAAATGGGAAGGACACATGAAGCTTCTGCCACAAACTAAAGTAGAATGCTTGTCCCAAAGAAAAGCGCATGTTGCCTGTTTGAGCTGTGAACTAAACTAACCACTTTTTCCGTGGATCACTATTTTTATTTAAAGAATGACTGAGGCCAGGCGCGGTGGCTCACGCCTGTAATCCCAGCACTTTGGGAGGCCGAGGCAGGCAGATGACGAGGTCAGGAGATCGAGACCATCCTGGCTAACACGGTGAAACCGCGTCTCTACTAAAAATACAAAAACAAAATTAGCTGAGTTTGGTGGCGGGCGCCTGTAGTCCCAGCTACGCAGGAGGCTGAGGCGGGAGAAAGGCGTGAACTCGGGAGGTGGAGCTTGCAGCGAGCTGAGATCGCGCCACTGCACTCCAGCCTGGGCGACAGAGTGAGACTCTGTTTTAAAATAAATAAATAAATAAAATAAAATATAATGATAAATGTTTTTATAGAGCTCTCAGTTTTAATTTCTGAAGTGATAGACTGTGATAAAGATAACCTAAATAAGAAAAGCTTTTTGGATCCTCAATAATTTAAAAATGTGTAAAGAGTCCTGAGACTGAAACATCTGACAACTGTTTATCTATTACAAAGTGATAAGGGGCTGTACTAGGGTAATGGCAAACCTCTGTAACTGGAAATTGAAGAGCAAGACTAGAATAGAAATGAGGTTCCAGATTTTAGAAAGACATTTAGGCTTATGTTTCATTTAAACTAGTTGTTTTTGGATAAATTTTCAAGAGTTGATTTAGTTGGACCCTAGATACTACCTTCAGGCCCTTAAAAGAATCAGGTCCTTTAAGGACGATTCTGTACAGTTAAATATAGTGTATTATTTATAATAATTCTTCTTGCTAATTTCTAGGCCACATACAACAGGATATAAAAAGCCAAACAACAAAGGATAAATTCTTTCATATGTGTGTAATCCTATAAACCCTCTTTGAAGTTGATTCTCATATTTTTATTTTACAGAAAAGGAAACCAAATATCAGGAAGTATAAGTAATTTAGTAAGTCACAAGGAAGTAAATAGTTGAGACTGGATTTTGAACTGCTTTTTTTTTTAATCAAAAGTCCGGGGCTTTCATCCACTTTATTCTAGATGGCTTTGTTTTAGGTTTATTGGGTAGAAGTTGGTGTGAGGAGTTTTTTGCTTTCATTTACTTATTTTTTTACCATGCAAATAAAGAGTGCCTATTCCATTTTACTTGATATGTATGCAACAATCCAGTGATCAAGGATAATATTGTATCACAATGCATTTGCATTCTCATTAGCTATGCCCATTTAAAAGTTACATAACATAGAAAATATCTATAAACAAATACATAAAATGTTCCTCCAATGAAACCTTGGATGTCCCATTTTTCTGAGCTTCAAACCACTGTAATTGTTTCCTGCATAGTATTTATGTTTGTGTTCCTCATTAATAGCCATTAATCATGTGTTCCATTAACAGCCACTCTCAACAGAATCAGGACTAAGCTATTAAAGTAAGTGTAGGATGAAGGCAATTCTATGAATAACTAAGCCAATAGATGTTGAAATTCAAAGAAGAGAAGTGACTTTTAGCACTTTCCTGGGATTCATCCATGCTATGAATAAATACGTTGCTTTGAAACAAATAATTTTTGTGAAAAATGTTGCATGATATGGGTTTGATAGCAATGTTCAGTCTAAATGGATAGATAATAAATTATTCTTGCTTCGAATAGAAAGCCTGGGCTAAGCAAGAAGCATCAACAAAAAGACAGATATTTCTATTGTACAAATTACATATTAAGGCTCAATGAAATAAAAGATGTATTTGGGATCAATACTGTATGAAATAATTATGTTTGTAATAAATTGACTCATTTATTTGCAGTCCATCTCCTTTTATGAGAGACTTGAACTTTCACAACAGACTTCAGACCAATTGAGTAGGAAATGAACAATTATGGAGGAAACAGGGAATATACCATAGGGAAACGCTGAAATAATAAAAACTTGAAATTGAGGTGCTTTTATACTACATATTAAGTGGTATTAATTTATTATTTCTGAAACAGTTTTTCTCTAGGTTTCTCAAGACTGTCAATATATTTGAAAGAAAATTAAATTTGTTCTGCAGCTTCCTGAATTGTATATTAAATGGGTGGAAGATACCAAGATATAAATGTTAAACAACTTAAGGAAGGACATGCAATGATAACCAGAATATTCTATATTCAAAATAGAAGGATAATAACTATCCTCACTGAAAGATGATAAAGACCAATAGAAAACAAAAAAATCAATCTCAGCTGAGAATATGAAGCACAAAGTTCAAGTCCTGCTCTAGAGAGTAATTGCATTTTTCTATAAAACAGAATAAAAAAACAACTGTTTCTAGAAATGGGCAATGGGAATGGGGTTGCTCTTTGCCTGTAATTCTAGAAGAAAAGGCATATGGCTAGTCCATAAGTCTATACATTTAAGTCCTGGTTGGTTGACAGACTATATTGAGTCAAAAAGGACAAAACGTCTTCATTAAGGTTTTCCCATAAAGATGTTTTATTTTCAAACTGTGTCATTAAAAAAATCACCCAGATTGTTTTATTTTTATATTATTTTATTTATCACCCAGATTGCATATATTTATGCCATTATCTGGGTATAATGGCATAAAATATATGCTAATCATTTTTTCAACTGAATTCAAATATTATGCACATGCATATTCATATATATTTAATATAGAAAGAAACACAGAGAGTGAGGGAGGGAGTCCACTATGTATTAAGTACTGTCTTAGTGAGCAGACCTCCCTTAGGAACCTTATTACAGAGTACAAAGCTAGGAGAGTAAATAAAGTGTATTAAAAAATGCATACAAAAGATGACAGAATCACCATTCCAAAAGATCTTGGTGGATAAGAATCATGAATTGGATCTAACAAGATGTAACTTAAAAGTAAAAAAATCTATAGTGTTGTACTGAGCTCCCTCCAAAGCAACTATAAATTTATAGGAGATGAAACATATGATTCACCAGGCATAAGAAGAAAGTTTCTGTAATCAAACACTATTGTATCCATCTTTTTAAACTCCAGCTCCTATCACAGCACCTGGTCCAAAGCAGATCTTTAGTATTTGTGGAACTGGCTTGGATTGTGTTTAGGAAATTTTGTCATTGGTAAACCTAAGGAGAGTCAAGAGAACAACGTGACCAAAAAATAAAACTAAAAAAAAAAAAAATGGGACTTTCATTGTACTGGTAGAAAGATAAAGTTTATAATCTGGCTTAGTTTCTTTTTTTGTTGTTGTTTTTTGGTCAGGGCAAATTTAGGTCATTATTTTTAACACTGGAACTGTAGTTTCAGAGCAGATAGACAAACTATAATGAGA
Organism: Pan paniscus; assembly: GCF_029289425.2. Lineage (NCBI taxonomy): Eukaryota > Metazoa > Chordata > Mammalia > Primates > Hominidae > Pan > Pan paniscus. The sequence continues at coordinate 174,061,688 of NC_073254.2, forward strand.
ATAGATGAACAGCAAGGCCACTGAAAGGACTCAGAACTACATCTTATAAGAAACAACTGAATGATGCTAATGTTTAACTTGCAAAAGAGAATACTCAGTTGATTTCAAATATATGAAATATAGTGGTAAGGAGTTATCACTTATTAAGCAACTACTATTGCAATGTATACTCATTTAATCCTGCTAACAGACATATGAGGTGAATATTATTAGCCTACCCTCGCCTTTTTTTAAGTAATGAGAAGACTGTCATCCTGTAGGGTAAAGTAACATGCCCAAACTCATACAGCTACAAAGTTACAAAGCTGATTTATAAAATGATTTGACTCCAAGGTCAGGAATTATTATACTGTGTCTTGTCTTCCACATGAGCTAAGCACAAAAGAACTGAATGCAGGCAGACAGATTTCAGCTCAATATAAGAGAATTGTTACATTAGTTCATGGAAGAATATGTTTTAAGGTATTTTTGTTAGTCTCTAGGAAATCTCTGTAACATTTTATTGTGTAAATTATATGCTTTAATGTAAGACGATAAAAATAATAGTGAACATTGGCAAAATAGCCTATGATTAATAGAGTTTACCTATGAGTTATCTGTTTCTAAGATAAATGCCAAAAAATAATATTGGAATTAAATGTTCCTTTCAAGATCTTCCCTCCCTGCTCCCTGAGATTGCAGTGAATTTTTCAAGACCAACTGGGGACATGTATTTTCAATGTTTATGGTTAAAAGATATATACATGCACAGATATATACATGTACAGAAATGAGAATTACTTCAGAATTGGTGTTAACTTTAGAGAAAAAAAAAGACCAAGAACTTACTCTTGGTATTTACAAATTCATTTCTAAAATAGAAGCACGCGTGGACTTAGAAGTAAGGTATAAAATTCAAAAACGTATCCATGTTTCTCAAGGATCTTGTTGTAGGCCACTCTAATTCCATATATTATGTGGCTTTTCCTAGAATTTTTACACTAGAAAACAGACTGAATGCAAATTTTGTTTTGTTTTAACAACCTTCTTCTCAGAAACATATGTCTATCGAGGAAGTCTTCAGATAAAAAAGATAAACAATTCCAAACAGGTCTATGAGATTTAAGATGTGAAAGATCAACATTATCTTTAGTTGACTTTACTGGATGCCACAACCTTCTGATTTCTTTAACCACTTCTTATGCCTCCTACCCACTGAAACAAAATCAGAGGCAAACAGAGCTTCACCCTAGAAATTGGGGAAAATGAGGAACAGGTTTTCTGCACAAAAGTTTATTTGTTTCTCATTTCTTTTTCAGAAAATAAAGGATCGCTGTTGTTCCCAACAGGTTTGTAGGGAAGAAAATTGGAGAAATATTATTACCTTTTCTTAGATGTAGGCAACGGAGGCAACAAGGACTGCAAAAGAAAATTGTGTGTCCCCCATTCCTAAATAATCAAAATTGGCAGTAGGGATGGAAGAGCATTGGGGTTTAGGGCTGTTAGGGTTTCATCAAGCCAATGTATTCCCTGCCAGATTTTAAGGAGAAAAAGGCGCTGGAAAATTGAGTGATATTAGCCCCCTTTCTTATTTTTCACTGCTACCAAAGACTAACTCTCTCTCTCTCCCCAACCCTTCTCTCCATCTCCCTCCTTTAGATGTGTTTGCACAGAAGAGTGCCCAGTGAAAAGACCTACTCCTTGGATCGCTTTGCGCAAAATCCACCCCTTTTCCCTCCTCCCTCCCTTCCAGCCTCCGAATCCCGCATGGCCCACCCTCCCTTCCTGCAGCGGTGCGGGGCAGGTGATGAGCCTCTGTGAACTACTAAGGTGGGAGGGGGCTATACGCAGAGGAGAATGTCAGATGCTCAGCTCGGTCCCCTCCGCCTGACGCTCCTCTCTGTCTCAGCCAGGACTGGTTTCTGTAAGAAATAGCAGGAGCTGTGGCAGCGGCGAAAGGAAGCGGCTGAGGCGCTTGGAACCCGAAAAGTCTCGGCGCTCCTGGCTACCTCGCACAGCGGTGCCCGCCCGGCCGTCAGTACCATGGACAGCAGCGCTGTCCCCGCGAACGCCAGCAATTGCACTGATGCCTTGGCGTACTCAAGTTGCTCCCCAGCACCCAGCCCCGGTTCCTGGGTCAACTTGTCCCACTTAGATGGCAACCTGTCCGACCCATGCGGTCCGAACCGCACCGACCTGGGCGGGAGAGACAGCCTGTGCCCTCCGACCGGCAGTCCCTCCATGATCACGGCCATCACGATCATGGCCCTCTACTCCATCGTGTGCGTGGTGGGGCTCTTCGGAAACTTCCTGGTCATGTATGTGATTGTCAGGTAAGGAAAGCGCCAGGGCTCCGAGCGGAGGGTTCAGCGGCTTAAGGGGGTACAAAGAGACACCTAACTCCCAAGGCTCAATGTTGGGCGAGAGGATGAAAGAGGGGAGGTAAACTGGGGGGACTCTGGAGGCGACCACGGACAGTGATTGTTATTTCTATGAGAAAACCTACTTTTCTGTTTTTTCCTCAACTGATAAAGAAAGAATTCAAAATTTCAGGAGCAGAGAAGTTGCTTTGGTAAAAGCTACAAATGTCTAGGGGTGGGGGGCGGGGGGAAGCTATAGCATAGACTTGGAGCGCTTCCTAATACTGAGCAAAGAGGGCTCTTGGCAGAGTCCTACACTCAGTCCCTCTGCAGGAGCTATGGAAAGAGTAAGTTGTGAATAATGGGAGAGAAATTCTAGTTAGCTTTCCCAAATTTGGTTGGGGCCAGTGTGTGTGCGTGTGGCGCGGGGAGCAGTCTCAAGTCTTCTCAATTGTTTTGAGATGGACCTTGGCAACTTTCCTACTCCTGCTGGTTTAGTACTTCCCTGTATCACAACCCCACCCTTTCTTCTCCCCTGCCATAGCAGCCCTTACCCAACTCTTCCTTTCATCCTGAGGCAACACTAGGTAGAGGAAGTTTTCCTAGCATCTCTCCATGACAGTTTTCCTCTGTTATAACAAACATGACAAATGTGTTGCCTAGACCAGTTTGCCGTTAGTAGCTTCAGATCGCCTAAGTCACAAACTGCATCTGGAATGGGTAGGTTTGTTCAGGAGAACCGCAGGACATGGCTGTATTTCAATGCCTTCACAAGTTGGAGCTAATTAGGAGTGACCAAAAGCATCATAATTCCACATTAGAAACTGCAGAAACTCTTATACAGGAAGTTGTGATGGGTGCTCTAGACAAAGTGTTCTTATCAAGTAAAATTAATTCAAAAGAGTTGTAGTCCACTTTCTGTTTACCCAGATGTTCCTGGTATATTTGGCAGAGTGTGGAAGCTCTCAGTATTGACTGAGATTGATATTGATTGTGTTGGTGTTGATGTGTATATTCAAATACTACATGTGAATGTGAAATGCCATATATCTGTTTTTGTTAAAGAAGATAAATATTTTAACACTTTAAAATAGTTCCTAATTCGAGGTTTTTTTTTTTTAACCAGGGGTATGTGTATATAGGGAACATGGAATTTTCATATTTAGTTACAATATTTGTTTCACCTATTCAGCAAGTATTGCAGGTTTCAGCGGAGCTCTTAAATCATTTAACAATTGCTCTCTCTAGTATGCTTTCATTACCCAGGTGCTGCAAATTGCTTATAAGCAATTCTTTCTACTCATCTGTCTGATTTCTTTAATTAATGATTTTTAAAGAGTAAAGCTAATTTCCCTGATCTTTTGATGAGGAATAAGATAAGTATTGTCTGTAAGAAAAGAGCACCATCTATTGAGAGGAAGGCTAACAACAGAAGGAAAAATGCAAGAAGATCGATGGAAGTATTTATTTTTAAAAACATTTACTTTAAGTAATTCAATACAATGATTCACATTGAAGATTAAAAACCAAGTTTAATTTTGCAGTTATGACAATAAAAGTTATAATTAAAGGCCTGTTTTGCGAAGGGAAAATATGTTTCTCATTTTTTCTAAAAGAAATTCATAGAATCATAAACTAATCAAGCTAGAAGGGACTCTAGAGATTATCTATGCTAAGTAAATAAACTGAGGCACAGAAAATGTAAATTATTTTCTCTAAGAACAGATAGTTCATTAATTCAGTGCCACTAAATCTCTCCTAGCTAAAATAATTTTTTTTTTATTGTGCTGGCAAATCATGATTTGAGTTAATTCAACTATTAGGTTGACAGAGTGGGTTGATATAGCAATAATAACTTGGGAATAACAAATTATCCCCAAATTCTGTGTGAAATCCTGAAGGAAAATAGCATGAAACAAAAATTACCAAAGCATCTAGGAATCCTGCCATCTGAAACATAATATTTTATTCCCTTTTATTGCTTCTTGATATTTTCCTTCCTCATTTTTCTACCCTTTAGTTTATGCTTTGCAATACAGAGAGAGCCAATAGAGTGGCAACTGGCTGTGAAATGAGCAGATTGGTCTTATTCCAGTGTAGAAGAGGTTGCTGGTTGGGTGAGTTAGTTTTAAAGGCATTACCTCTGGCCTCTTGTTGACTTGGAGAAACATGGTGACGGTGCATCTTACTGAGAACATGTTATTATGCTTTATTCTCGGTACTGAAAGTTCTTACAAAATGCAGTACTATTTGAAAGGTCATCCCAAACACCCACCTGTGGCAGGCTGGGTTTTAATCGCAGGGTTAGGTAACCCTCTTGGAATGTGACTGTGAAACAGAAAAATGGGCAAGTTAGTGACAGATGAAGCGACAGGGAAAGCATCTGGGGATTGAAGCAAGTATGTCTATTTAGCTGAGAACATTTAACTGACTGTCTCCAGGCTGCAGTGTTTAAACTACAAAATGATCAGTTCAGGGATGTATTGTCCTTGCTAAAATGCTGGATATAATGTTGCATCTATTAAGTATTGAGGAGAAATATTCACTTCCTTCCCTATTTAAAATTCAACAAATGCTATTGAATGATCAAGTAGTTGCAGTTTTCTGATTATATTAAGGTAATATTTATTAAAATGTTTTAGTACATTGAGTGAATCATGAGACTCAGATGACTATGGCAACAACAACAACAAAAATAACTGCTAACATGGATGCTGTGATTAACTCTTTGGTTCTGTTTGTAACACCATCATCATCATCCCCTCATCAACAACATTATTAAGTAGTATAACTTAAATGAGATTCTTAAACAGGGCTGCTCTAAGGAATACAAGGGAGGAAAGGAGAAACTGTAATATGTTCTAAAGATTTTAAGTCCAGATGTTAAGTGATAAAAATGTTATCAGTAACCATCACCTGAAAGCTTTTTTGGTTTTAAAGAAAAATAATGCTTGGAGAATAACCTTATGAAAATTATCACAAAGATTTTAGAAAATATGATAAAAATACTACAAAAAGTAGCAATTACTTAAAATGGGATGATAGTATTTCATTGTCAAGAACTGTAAAGAAAAAAAATCAAAACAAAAAGTAACAGCCACCAGAGATGTTTCACTTTTGGGAAAATATTTAATAACTGAACCAAACTATAGAATTACCCATAACTGCAAAAACTAATATAATCCCAGATGTGTTTATGTTGGGAAATTCTTTTTCCAAGGTTTGTTCATGTAGCTATGAACATGGTATGTACAGACACTGTTGAAAAGTGGAGGGCTAGAAACTTTGAGATTTCTGTGGGCTGCGTAAACCATCCTTCCAGTAAATTTCCAATGAAGAGTGCCAAGTAATAGTACCTTCATTTTTAAGATTATTTCTTAATGTGGTTAGATAAATTCTCAATATAACTATCAGAGAAGAGCATTTAAATATGTGCAAGATGTTATTGTCATTTCTCCTTCCTAACAAGTATTTCTGATTTTAGAAAAAGTCCTGTGAGCTTATACTTGTTCTATATACTAAATATTTGATTCAGGTTTAAATTTTAAAATGATCAGTTATACTTGATTGAAACAGAAGTATAAGCTTTTAAACTTAGTCCAGATTTAGGCAGCTACAAATTAGTGAACAATAATGTTTTATCTAATATAAGGATATATATGTGTGTGTGTATATATATATAAATTCACACACACACACATATATATTTGAATCAATTTGAATGCATATATCACTAAATATGATCATTAGTAATTTTCATAAAATAAAAAGATAATAGTTTATTTAGAAAGCTCAAATATTAATAAAATTCACTTTTTTAAAACCCACAAAATATCCTAATTAGAGGATGGATTTAAAGTGAAAAACACTAAATAAAATTCAGTTCTCAATTTAATGGCTTACATTAAAAAATACTAACTTAATTGCATGCCTTTCACTTAGTAAGGGAGAGCTCCTGGTACCTATTACAATTTGAACTTTAAGTGCTATTTTCCATATAGAAACTAATTCAGAGGAGAAGAACTCTTCTTCTGTGTCTCCTAAACACACTAAATTGCTTTTCCTTTCCTTGGTTGTAAGCTGTGTCTTTGTCATTTGCATGACATTACCAATCAACGAGTTTTCTATATTCTTCTCTCTCTTTTCTTTCTTGAAAGAATGACCTATCTGATATTTTATGAAACATCTCCAAAGATAAAAAATATATAATTACAGAACAATTCTTCTCTTAAAGCATGGATGGATAGATAGAGAGAGAGAGAGAGAGAGAGAGAGACAGACAGACAGACTGAAACAGTTGAAGTCTCTTCTTTGCTCCCAATACCCTCCTTTCACTGAGACTACCACTATCATAAATTTAGTGGTGAGTTATTCACATGCATGTTTTTAAACATTTACTACATATGGAAACACATATATATATAGTAAACATATGGAAACACACATACATAGTAAATGTTTTTGTATGTTCTCATAACTTTTTATAATTGGTACCATATCATATGTTTAAGCTTAAACACATAATTTCCCTAATTACTCCAAGTTGTTATAGTTCCAGTAGGCCAATGCTAGAAAATAGATGTCAAATAAAACCAACAAACATAAAAGAAAACAAACAGACATTCGGGCCATTAACTCTTCTGAGTACTTTTAACTGATCTTATTTTTTTTTTAATGTGTTAAAAATTATTTGTAAAAATTTATTTGCAAGCATTTTTCTAAGCTAATTGTTTTAATTAATATTGAGGTATAATACTCAGAAAAAAACCTCAGCTACTGCTGCAAAAAAAATAAATCGGTTAATAAATTTAAATAAAGCATAATTTCTCTACTGCTAAGAAGAAAATACAAATAATTAATTGGTGTCTGTATGTATTCAAATAATAAATGCTGACAATATTTACTTTGAGATTTTGAACATCTAATAGGATCTCTTACATATAAAAGTTGAAAATATTATTTCTCCTAGGATTCCGTTTAAGGCAGTAGTTGAAACAGATATTTTAAGGTCAGATGCAAGAAAAAATAAGCTCATTTTGAGAAATAACATACAACTATATGAGATTTTAAAATGTACTAGTGGTGGTCAGGCACTGTAGCTCTTACTTACAATGCCAGTGCTTTGGGAGGCTGAGGCAGGTGGATCACCTGAGGTCAGGAGTTTGAGACCAGTCTGGGCAACATGGTGAAATGCTGTGTCTACTAAAAATAAAAAAATTAGCCAGACTGGGTGGCGCATGCTTGTAATCCCAACTACTGGGGAGGCTGAGGCACAAGAATTTCTTGTACCCAGAGGCAAAGGCTGCAGTGAGCCGAGATCGCACCACTGCACTCCAGCCTGTGCGACACAGTGGGACTCCGACTCAAACAAAAAAATTAAATTAAAAAAAAAAGTACTAGGGGTAAATACCAAGACTAAATGGTGCATGTCATTTTAAAATACAAGAATTCCAAGTCTTTAGTCCTCACTAAGTTTAATGTTTATCTGACTGAAATAATTATCTGTGACAGCAGTCTTCAAACTTGTTTTTAGATGTAGACACTTATTTCAAGAACTTGGGACCCAATATATAAAACAGATCACAGAACAACTGTCCAGATGTAACCACATGTTGAGACCAAGAGCACTGCTCACCTTGCACCCCCATACCACCCACCAGTGCTGTCCCCAAGGGACCACCATAGAATTTCTAGGGCTCCACCAGGCAAAATTTGAAAGCAATGGCTTTCACGTCGTTTCATATCCTTCTCGTGCCCACCTCATGTCCTTCACCTCGCCTTCTACCTCAGCCGTTGCTATGGCAGTCAGTTTTGCCCAGACATAACTGAGTAACACTTCACCTTGGCTCCATCTAAATCACTTACTTTCTGCCCTAGGGCTTCTCTATTGGAGTAATTGCCCTCCATAGGAATCAGCCTGGCACTCACAAAGGCACTATTTGGAAGTTCAGGAAAGTTCCCTTGACCAGGAAATGGAAGCCTGTGGAAAAATGCTGCCCTTGCTCCCCTCTCTCCTGAGGTGTACAATTCTGAGGTGCCAACTACAAGGCACATCAGAAGGCCCCGCCCACATTGTGACCGTCTCAAGAACATGCCTCGTTTTCCTCTTCCCTGGTTTACTCTTCTAGTTTCCCACTCCTTGCCAAGCAACCACTTTTCAAAATGGTTCACCTTCATGCAAGGTCGTATCTCACACTCTGCTGAATATCCTTCCTGTTATTTTATAATTGGTGACTATATGTTAGCACAGTAAAATCTGGTTAATAAATACAGCTCTTACAGACCTATCAATAAAGGTTTTCTCTTAACTATCAAAAACTCTTAAGAAAAATTCTGATAGGCAGCACCAGTTAGAACTACCAAGAGAGTTCAGAAGCTAAGCTTTTCCTTCCATTTTTGTTCCTGCCTTGGGATTTAGGAAAGGCTTTTTTGGGTAAGTTTGGCTGAATGGAGAGAGAGTGGGCACCAGTCATGTCCAGTGTTCAGTTTACTTCTTCTTGAGCTCAGGGTGATAGGAGCAGAATTGTGTGTGCCATGTAAAGGAAATAAAGCCTCCTGTGCCTTCTGGCAAATTATCTGAGGGTATAAGAAAACAAACAAACAAAAAATCCTGCCACTCCCTTTTCCATTGATTTCATGTTATATAGTAACGTTAAGAGTATCTTGTGATTAATTGAGCTCAAGAAAATTTCAGTCTTCAAAAGTGAGCTGAAGCATCAAATGCAGGAAACGTCATATACAACAAGCATCATATACTGAGCTTACCAAGCAACTCCTTTCTTTACCCATCCTTTCTTGCCTCAGGTAACTTTTTTTCTTTCCCCATCAATTTCTCAGATACAAATTTAGAAAGGAAGAACAGCAAGGAAGAGAAACCTTGCCCTGGCTCAGGGCCCCAAGTGTCAGTTGTGGCTCGACTTCAAGGCACTCTGCGCCTCACTCTCCTTATCTGTAAAAAGGTGCGAATTGGACTAAAAAAATCTTAAACACTTTCTAGTACTAAAATGTCCTATGGCAACTTCAAAGACTATTAAGAGCATGTTTTTCCCAGCAATACAATCTGGAGGAAAAGAGGAATCATCCACAAAACTAAACAATCGTGGTTGCCATTCCATCACAGCCCTTTGGATTCTATATAAGCTCAAATAGGTTCTGTCAAAGGGAGAAAGAGTGAGCGTGCTCTGAACTGCCAGGTGTGGTGTTTATGATTAGGACAATAAGGGAAACAGAAAGTTACAGTCAAGCCTTTATTCATATGCTTCGAGAGTACAGGCAAGTGGTTAAGTGGGAAAAGGTGCAACCCCATCATGTTTCATTCCCCCCACCCCGACCCCACAGAAGCCACCAGGTGAGCATCACATGTTTGAGCAGAAATGCAGGAAGGAGAGGGGAAAGTCATCTTCTTACTGCACAGGGAGCCCCAAGCAAAAGGTCCTGCTGTTTTGTGTACCTGAGGGCCTGGGTGCAAGATGGGGAAAGACAAGGAATGAAAAACAGTGAGTCAGAGTATGTGCTGCCTCCTTAAGGGTTAGGAACGCATAACCTAAAAGCGTGATTGGCAAAGGTGGAGCGTGGGCAAAATTCTCTCTCTCTCTCTCTCTCTCTGTCTCTCATTCTCTGTTTAATTTTTAGGAGATGGTTTTAATATTTGCCTTCAGATATTAGTCCTATCCTGGATGTTGTATTCCAAATCTGATGCAAAGAGGTTCCACCAAATCTAATCAAGTGAACTTTCGTAAACCAATGGATAGGGCTTTCCCATAAGATGAAGTGTGTGATGGGTTTAAACGAGAGAGAGATCATTCTGTTCTGGATACGTGTCTGTCCAGGCAAAAATGTTGTTAAGTACAATTTTTGTTTGTTTGTTTTAAATAATATGTTAGCTTATGCACTGCATGTAAGTAGGTGTCTTCGTGTGTTCAGGCTGCTATAACAAAGTACCATAGCCTGGGTGGCTTACAAACTACAGAAATTTACTCTTACAGTGCTGGAGGCTTGAGAAGTTCATGATGAAAGCACCAGCAGATTCTGCATTTGCTGAGGACCTTCTTGCAGAGACAACTAACTTCTCCCCATTTCTCCACAAGGCAAAGAGGCAAGGAAGCTCTCTAGGGCCTCTTTCATAAGGGCATTAATAGTGTTCATAATGGCTCTGCTCTCATGACCTAATCACCTCCCAAAGGCCCCACCTCCAAATACCATCACACTGGGGAATAGGTTTTCAACATGTGAATTTGAGGGGAACACATTCAGTTTACAGTAGGTGTCCTAAGTGATTCAAATATTAACCACTCATATTCACTGAAAACCATTAGTGTGATTTAAATTAACGTTTAAGTAAATTAGGCCAACCTGATTCCTTCACTATCTTCCAATATGCTTCATATTTATCTCTTCTATACTGTTTCCTTTATTTTTCTTTCTCTCTGTTTTCCTGTAACGTATCTCTCATTCTTTTCCTATCAAAATGTTTCTTGTTCTTCAAGTATCAACTTAAATCCATCCTTTCTTGCAGCCTCTCCAAAGTATTCCTACAACCAATTTCCCGCAATATAACCCAAAATACATGCTACCACTGTTTAAAAAAAATTATGCATTTTCTCATAGCCTTATAAAATGTCACTTGATAAAACTTAAAGACTTGCACTATATCTATCTCTTTGTGTTTAGGTGAGAAATCCAACATTCAAAGTTGACCAACAGAACTGAATATCTTCAAAATACTGTACAATTCTAAGCTTTTAGCAATTCAGATGTACCTCAAATTATTCAAGTATAAAATATAATTTAAATAATTTTCTCAATTCACTTTGTTCATGCATATTTAGCTTTTATCACTTGAGTCATGAAAAGTGATCTGTACCATAGATACATATTAGCAAATCATAAATTCAAATACAAACACATACATGTCTATATATGCATATATTCCTGAGTTTACAAACTTTAAAAAGGGAATATATGGTTACTCTTATAATAAAAATTCAGAAAGTGAAATTTGAAGAAGTAAAAACATAAAAAGTTAATATAGTCAATTCCTATTATTCATGATAGTTATGGTCCATAAAGTCATTATGACTACAGAATTCATGAATACTGAAGCTTTGCTTCTAGGGGATATATAGGGCAGGTTCCTGTGAGCCTCTGATTATAAAATTTTCATCAGCTAATGCATTCATAACCTGGTTTTATGTGTGTTTCTGTTTAAAGACGCTTTATTTAATATATAGCTGATTCACTAACGTTGAACTCATGGTTAACAGCACTATAAATCATGCCTGAACAAAGCTTCTGTAACACAAGTACTTTCCTTATAAGCCACATCACAGTCTTCTTGGCTTAGGGACACTAAGCAGAACTTCCACACTATGTTTGAGACCATTTTAAACAGTGAAGTCACCACCACCACCAACAACAACAAAAAACACAGAAATGTGAAAAATGTGGCAATAAATAGATTGTGAAAAGGACACGTGTTTATAGTACAAGCTGAAAGAAGACAGCAGAGCATTGCCTTGTTTGACCTTACCTGGGAACCTGCACAGAGAGCAACTTAAATTTTTTGCTGCTCTATACATGTCCACACAGGTCCTCAAATGACTGCAAAAGCCAAGTATTATTTTGCAGGTAAATATTAATAGATTTTAATGAACAGGCCAATTTTCAAATACAGAATCCTCAAATAATGAGAATCAAATGTATATGAAATGTTCCTCAAGGAAATATTTTTGAAACACTAGTAAAGAAGAAAATCAGGAAGCTATGTTCCAAATTAAATATGGTAGCAAATTCACAACATGATGACAAGTTGTATGTTTTATTATAATCAGGTAGAATCGTTTGAAAACAAAATGGATTCCCATATAACTCACTCATGAGTCACCAGATACCCAACCACATCACACAGATTTGAAATATATACAGCGCATTGATTGATTTGCATATGTTGAACCATCCTTGCATCCCAAGGATAAATCCCACTGGGTTACAAGGAGTGATTTTTCTAATGTGTTATTGAATTCTGTTTGCTAGTATTATGTTGAAGATTTTTGCATTAATATTCATCAGAGATATTGGCCTGTATTTTTCTTTTTTTGATATGTCTTTGGTTTTGGCATCAGGGTAATACTGGCCTCATAGAATGAGTTTGGATGTATTCCTTCCTCCTCTATTTCTTAGAATAGTTTGAGTAGGAATGGTATTAGTTCTTCTTCAAGTGTTTAGTAGAATTCAGCAGTGTAGCCATCAGGTCCTGGGCTTTTCTTTACTGGAAGACTTTTTATTATGGCTTAGATCTCAGTACTTGTTATTGATCTATTCAGCTTTTGGTTTTCTTCCTGGTTCAATTTTGGTAGGTTGTATGTATATACTCAAAACAAAGGAAGTTAGTATATCAAAGAGATATCTGCACTCCTATGTTTTTTGCAGCAGCACTGTTTACAATAGCTAAGATTTGGAAGCAACCTAAGTGTCCATCAATAGATTAATGGATAAAGAAAATGTGGTACATAAACACAATGGTATACTATTCAGCCATTAAAAAGAATGAGATCCACTCATTTGCAACAACATGGATGGAACTAGAGATTATGCTGTTAAGTGAAATAAGCCAGGCACAGAAAGACAACTTTGCGTGTTCTTACTTATTTGTGTTATCTAAAAATCAAATCAATTGAATTCATAAACTTAGAGAGTAGAAGGATGGTGACCAGAGGCTGGAAAGGGTAGTGGGGGCTGATGGGGGGCTGGGAGGAGGTGGGGATGGCTAACAGGTACAACAATATTAGAAGGAATAAATAAGACCTACTATCTGAAAGCACAAAAGGGTGACTATAATCAATAATAAGCTAATTGCACATTTTAAAATAACATAAAGAATGTAATTGGTTTGTCACTCAAAGGATAAATGCTTGAGGGGATGGATACCTCATTCCTCATGACATGTTTATTTCACATTGTCTGCCTGTATCAAAACATTCCAAGTACCCCGTAAATATATACACCTACTACATAGCCACAGAAAACAAATAATTTTAAGATTAAAATATATATTAGCATGTTTTATTTTGCATATTGAAATAAAATTTCAAAACTAAATTGATTCCTGTATATTTCTAAAATAGAAGTTTAAGTAAAATTGTGATTATGTAATATAAGTATGTGAATGTCAAAATTATCCTTACAATGTAAGATTTCATTTATCTGAATTCTTATGCTTTTTTCAGTAAAGCTCTAAAACATGGAAAGGAAACTTTTACCTAATAAGTAATAACCATGCTATAGCTATAAAATCACAACAATTACTTGATATTTACAATTAGCAAACTTTGGAAAAATTTATTAAGCCACAAAACCCTTACTCTAATTTTTGGTAAACAACTAAAAAGGGCTCTGCCTAAAATTGAATGGCTCTAGGACTGTGAATTAGCCTGCTCCCTCCAAACTGAGAATGGCGAAAATGCACAAGTAAACTAGACATTCCATCTGGAAAATAAAGTCCTATTTTATACCAAAATACTTTTATTAGCCAACATAAAATTTGGATCTAAATGATTCTGAGGTAAGACTCTCATCTCATTTTACTATAGTTAGATGCACATAAGACCCATTCATTGCATGAAGAGTGATGGCTTTGCTCAGTCTTTCCTATAAGAGTTACAAAGTATTTATGCAGCCAATAAGCATATGAGAAAAAGCTCAACATCAGAGATCATTAGAGAAATGCAAATCAAAACTACAATGAGAACCATCTCATGCCAGTCAGAATGGCGATTATTAAAACATCAAGAAACAATAGATGCTGGTGAGGCCATGGAGAAAGAGGAACGCTTTTACACTGTTGGTGGGAATGCAAATTAGTTCAACCATTGTGGAAGACAATGTGGCAATTCCTCAAGGATCTAGAACCAGAAATATCATTTGACCCAGCAATTCCATTACTGGGTATATACCCGAAGGAATATAAATCATTCTACTATAAAGACACATGCACACGTGTGTTTACTGTAGCACTGTTTACAATAGCAAAGACATGGAACCAACCCAAATGCCCATCAATGATAGGTTGGATAAAGAAAATATGTTACATATACACCATGGAATACTATGCAGCCATAAAAAAGAATAAGATCATGTCTTTTGCAGGGACATGGATGAAGCTGGAAGCCATCATCCTCAGCAAGCTAACACAGGGAACAGAAAACCAAACACTGCATGTTCTCACTCTTAAGTGGGAGTTGAACGAGAACACGTGGACACAGGGAGAGGAACAGCACACACTGGGGCCTGTCGGGGGTTGGGGGGCAAGGGGACAAGGAGCATTAGGACAAATAGCCGATGCATGAGGGGCTTAAAACCTAGATGACAATTGATAGGTGCAGCAAACCACCGTGGCACATGTATACCTGTGTAACAAACCTGCACGTTCTGCATATGTATCTTGGAACTTAGAGTAAAATAAAATAAAATAGGTAGAAAGTAAATATTTCTGGCTTTTACAATCAGATAATCTCTGTCATAACTACTCAGTTCTGCTGTTGCAGCCTAGAGCAAGCCATAGACAACACATAGATGAATGGATATGACTGCATTTCAATAAAACTTTATATGGACACTGACATTTGAATTTCCATATAATTTTCACATGCCTCAAAACATTATTTTTCTTTTGATTTCTTTCAACCATTTAAAAATGTAAAATTGTTCCTAGCTGGAAGACCACAGAAAGAAGTGGTAGGCTGGGTTTTGCCCACAAGCTGTCATTTGCCAAACTCTGATACAGAACATCTTAAATAAAATTTTATTCTTGCAGTGGTCATGAAATGGGAACACATCATCTTCTTTAGAAAATTTGATTGCATATTGTTTACTACGTGAAGGCAAAACATTTTGTTAAAATAACCTAGTACTTAGTAGATGTGTATATTTATGGGGTATGTATATACCCACAAAAATTAAAAATTAACAAAAACCCTAGACCAACTCACAGTATTTTTCAACGTCAGAAAATAGCAACAGAAATATGAAGTTACCACAAACCAGAACAGTTGCCATAGATTGCTATGACAGAGCATATCGCTCTTCTGGAACTGAGGTTGAAGTTGTGCTATAATAATCACCACACAAAATTATCTCTATTTCACCCCAGGCCTCCGTATCTAACCCTCAACTCTTTATTTGACTCAATCAGCAAGGTTTATTACCACCCTTAGCCAGTGATTAAGGAGTAAGTGCTTAGAAAATAGCATTTCTGAAGAATTTCTCTCTATTGGATATGCTTTGTGGTTATCCTAAATAAGTGCAATTTGCTAGGCTTGTCACAGTATTTTCGTCTTCAATCTTTTGGAAGCTTTCAGGAAAAATGGAAACTGTCATCTGCAAATTCATATGAACTTCTTGGCAAATATAAAATCTGTCCTCTAAGATACCTATGCCTGCACACCTGCCACCCTGCACCCACTGCATGTGACCAGATAGTGAGTGGCAGCTTCAAACTCTATGCCATTTCAAACATAAAAGCTCATTGCTTGGATCTTTTTTCTTTTCTGTCTGACTTACATATTGCTTATTTAAAAAAAATGTTTTCTGCAGCTCTCAGAAGTTGCTTTGGAAAATGCTATTACTTATTCTTTGGAACTCAGACTGTCTAGCTGGGTAAAAAGGAGTGCTAGGGTAGGCCAAGTTATCCTAAGGATGCTTATAATCCCTTGACTTCTTGTCTACAGTTTTGTTCAATGATTTCCTTAAGACTCACTGAAATCTCCTCCCTGCCTGACTCTACATCTTTAATTTTGTCCCCATCCATCCATATCTAAATGACTGCCCTTTGATCTGCCATGCTCAGAGGAAACTTTCTCACATGTACAGGAATTCTTTAGATTAGCCAGATGACCATCAGGAAAAAGTTTGCAAGAAGAGTTAAGTTAAGGGAGAGTTTAAACTGGGTGACATAGAGTCCACTGCAAAATTTTATAATTCCCAGACTCTCTTAAGCGAGAATTGGATCTAAATTCTAGCAAGGAACCCAGACAGGATAAAATGAATAATAATTGAGTCTCCTTCCAATTAACTCATGGAACATCAGAGCCATTATATAAATCCCCACAATATGCTTAGACATGTAGAAGAAGAGTACTTTCAGATCATCTAGTCCAGTGATTCTGAATCCTGGTGGTACCTTAGAATTACCTGGAAAGCTTACACCGGTCTCGGTGGCTCACGCCTGTAATCTCGGCACTTTGGGAGGCCGAGGCCGGCGGATCACGAGGTCAGGAGATCGAGACCATCCTGGCTAACACGGTGAAACCCCGTCTCTACTAAAAATACAAAAAATTAGCCAGGCATGGCGGCGGGCACCTGTAGTCCCAGCTACTCGGGAGGCTGAGGAAGGAGAATCGCGTGGACCCGGGAGGCGGAGCTTGTAGTGAGCTGAAATTGCGCCAGTGCCTCCAGTCTGGTGACAGAGTGAGACTCCGTCTCAAAAAAAAAAAAAGGAAACCCGCCTAAGGTTAATTGAATCAGAATCTCCAGGGGCAGCTCCTGGGCATAAGTGGGTGTAAAAGCTCCCCTGGTGACTCTACCATGCAGCCAAGATCAAGAAGGACAGGTCTGGTCCAACCTATCCATTTTATGGACGAGAAAACTGAGTCCTGTTTGTGAAAAATATTTAACGGATCTGTCCTTATATTTTACTTCCCTGAACTTTAAGGGGTTATTTATAGAACAAGTAGTAAATTAAATTATCTTGCAGAAAAGCGAAAGCTCAGGATGTTTTGAAAATTTCTCTAAATTTGACCAATCATCTCTCTTCAAAGTAGGCATAGTGGAGTAGACAGAGTAGTAAACATGTAATGAAAGACATGTTTAGATAAATGCTTGAGAGGATGCATACCCCATTCTCTGCGATGTGATTACTATGCATTGCATGCCTGTATCAAAACATCTCATATACTTGATAAATATACACACCTAACACCTACTAGGTACCCACAAAAATTTAAATTTAAAAAACTTGAAAAGCAGACATGTTTAGATGTCTGCCCGTTACTAGTGACTACACTAG
This sequence comes from Pan paniscus, assembly GCF_029289425.2. Lineage (NCBI taxonomy): Eukaryota > Metazoa > Chordata > Mammalia > Primates > Hominidae > Pan > Pan paniscus. The sequence continues at coordinate 174,079,088 of NC_073254.2, forward strand.
ACACCTAACCTACTTGAATCTCATTAGTTAACCCTTAATAAAGGAAAAATAGCCTTATTCAACCTCACATGGGTTTTAGGTCCAAATAGATAAGATTTGGATAATAAAAATAAGTGAAAATATGTGGTAAACTCTAAAGTGCTCTGTAAATCTTGGCTGGGCACGTTGGCTCATGCCTGTAATCCCAGCACTTTGGGAGGTTGTGGCGGGCAGATCGCTTGAGGTCAGGACTTCAAGACCGGCCTGGCCATCATGGCGAAACCTCATCTCTACTAAAAATACAAAAATTACCCGGGCAACATGGCTTGTGCCTGTATTCCCAGCTACTTGGGAGGCTGAGGCAGGAGAATCGCTTGAACCTGAGAGGTGAAGGTTGCAGTGTGCCAAGATGGTGCCACTGCACTCCAGTCTGGGTGACAGAGTGAGACATCGTCTGAAAAAATAAATGAATTTCTTGCATTAATTTGAATTTAAGCATTTAATTCAAAGAGAGGGGAGCTTTCATTATTGATACATGTGGGCTTTTAAAAACTCCATCCTTTATAAATAGTCAAGGTTTGGGCCACACAAAGTATATTTTTATCATGGAAAAATTTCAACTCCTCAAGCCGTAATGTTGAACAGAATTGGAGTATTTTCTTTATAATTTCTTGAACAGGCAAATGAAAGCTTATTATAGAATGCATGTATTTTCTTTTCACTTTGGAACATCAGCACCAGTATATTGCTGGCAGCTATTGTATTAAAAAATAAAGTATATTTTCACTATCATAAAGGATTCTTTTTTCCCCCCTCATGAAAATAAACAACAACTTGGGGTAAAAAAAAAAAAAAAAAATGAATAAACAAAAAAAAATAAAAGCTAGAGAGTTTTATTAGCTCCTAATTTTCTTCCCTCCCACTGCACTCACACCATCAGTATGCAACCTACCAACACTCACTCAGGGCTTTTGCCTTTCCCTAGGTCAGATATATTATCCATTATAATATTTCTAATTACAGTTTATCTTTCTAGACTCCTAAGTTCTGCAGAGAAGAAGCTAGGCTTTGCATGAGTATCACTGTTTCTTGTCATTCTTCTCTTCATTCCCATCAACTCCTTCTACATGCACTGGGTCATTCCAAAACCATCGTGTCAGGGACATGATGATGTGAAGAAAATTCTAAGGACAGGCAACTGCAACTCATTTGGTTCCCTACTGATAAGTCTTTTTATATTGTCTAATAAAGTCAGTGGGGGAAAAATATGCAAACCAGTGATGTTTGAACAAAACAGCATTTTTGTTACTTAAATCTTGGTGTGAAAGAATCTCAAGCAGGATCTAAGTCTAAATGCTAACTGCATGTGACAAAACTCCTTTGTCCCCAGCAGCACTGTTCATTTGAATAAGAAGAAATAACTTATAACAATGGCATTCTCTGAACACCAGCTTTGAGAATTTAGGGATTTCTAATTTCATCCCTATAAAGAGTCATCCTGACCCCTGTTGAGTCTGATTCTCTAATCACAGTAAAATTGGTCAAATGATGGAGCTCTTTTCTTTTCTTTTCTTTTTTCTTTTTCTTTTTGTTTTGAGATGGAGTCTTGCTCTGTCACCAGGCTGGAGTGCAGAGGCGCCAGCTCGGCTCACTGCAACCTCCGCCTCCCAGGTTCGAGTGATTCTTCTGCCTCAGCCTCCTGAGTAGCTGGGACTACAGGTGCTCACCACCATGCCCAGCTAATTTTTGTATTTTTAGTAGAGATGTGGTTTCACCACGTTGGCCAGGATAATCTTGATCTCTTGACCTCATAATCCGCCCGCCTCAGCCTTCCAAAATGCTGGGATTACAGGCGTGAGCCAACGCGCCCGGCCTGATGGAGCTCTTTTCTGCATGAAGAACACATTAATGACGATTCTGTGGCTATTTCTAACACCTTCACGATGGATTTTTCCAGGACTTGCAATGCGATGTCTGTCAACTTCCTAACTCAGGGCAGTAAACTCTATAAATAAAGCAAGCAGAGGATGCAGCAGAGAATGACAACCTGGAATCTTACAGTGGCCTTGAAAACTAAGACTCTTCCAAGTACAGAAGCTGTGGGAACAAGGAGATCAATGGAAGGGAAGGCCTCTTTGTTTCCGAGCATTTTTTCACTGAAATGCTGGGTTCAGTGCCAGTGAGAGGTTGAGCTTTTTCTGGGGGAGTATTAAATGTTAATTGAAAAACGTTGCCAGCAGTATAACCTGAACATCAGAGCCTCATTGTGCCTGCCAAGAAGAACAAGGGAAATTATTATCAACATTATAATTTCATTCTTACTCAGCCCCCATAAGCTCTGGAAAGAAAACCACATGGGCTGAATAAAATTAAATATAAGCATGTTAAAGATCCAAGGCCACTGAAATTGGTAGTCCTATTAAAAGCAGATAGCATTAATTGAAATCCTTCAAATAGTCTTTCCTTCTGATGACAAAAGGAAGCCCTTCAACTTCCTTATAAAATAAATAAAACACATATCTAAGGACTAAAGATATTCCTTTCGTCCTTTTAATTTTATAGAACTTTACATTTTTCCCTAAATTGAGCAGTTTGAGTCTCATAAAATTTTTGTGAGTCTAAACAGGGAAGACATTGAACAGACTCATTTTAAAGAAATAGACTAATTTTAAAGAATAAACATGAACTACGTTTGTTGAGCACTATGTACAAAGCACTCTCTTAGGAGTTTCAGATATCAGTGAGCAAAATAGACACAGTCTGACTTTTTCCCAAAGGTACAGTCCAGTGGATAAGAAAATTAAACAATTTTACCAGTTAATAAATGCCAAGAATAGGACTATAATAACTGACCTTGTGTTCTTTCCATCACAGTATCAGAAAAACACTGTTCTCAAGGTTTATTGCAATCAATTACTATAGCTCACCTTATTCCATCACCAAGCCCATCAATGCGATAACTTCTTAATTTAAGTCTTTATTCCATTTCTCAAATTTTGTTAAAGGTATTATTTATGTCTCAGAGGCAAGATAGTAGTGAGTGGAAAAGGCCTGGGTTCATTTTCATAAAAGAATGAAAAGAAGTGCTATTGACCATAATTTATAAGTATTTTTCTCAAAGTAGATATTGTAAAAATTTTACAAATAGTAAGGATATCGGCACAGAAGAGCAGAGTCCTGTATGAGTGGAATTTGTAGGAAGAAAATCTCAGGAGTCATTCCTTTCGGACATTTGTTACTCTCACTGTATTGGAACGATGACCAGTCTACTTATGAATACCCTATCACACGAAGACAGGCAGGAGAAAAATCAAGCCAGAAGTCCAACCTGAAACTTTCACATTTTAAAAAGTTTTGTATCAGTTTTGTGGAATTTAAGATGTAACTATCAAAAGAGAAATTGACACTAGCTTTTAGAAAAGGGCCACTATTGTGAAGAAAGAAGAAATTGTCTGCATATAAACAAATACATCACATTTCCACAAAAGACTTTGGTATATTTGTCAATGCCACAAAGCATAACTTAAAACACATAAAGCACACCAGTGATCATTTCCACAGGAGTATTATTTTCTCAGCAATTTAGAAACTTAAAATAACAGCATATGAATGAAAGAATTAACATGCTTTCTATACACCCTTGCTTTTATGCATCTTTAAAAAAAATTTAATATAAAGATATATGCCTTCTGCTATATCAAAAAAATTCTAACACTAGTAAAAAGATGAAAAATGATGTTTGGTATAGCTCTCATGTTTTTATTCACACATTTGTTTGAAGTTAAGTTGATATTAAAGCAGAATATATTGGGTCAGCATTCTAGTTGAAATAGATGAAGTTATAAAATTTAGCAGACCAAAACATTTTTGGAAAGATAATTGGTCAAAGAAGCCCTTTGAAAACAGTTGTGTTTTCAGAACAATCACAGGTCAGAATGCAGCAATTATCTTTAGCCCACATGAGAAAAATCTAGAAGCAATGTTAGTACAGTCAAAACAAAAAGTAACACTTTAGTAAATATGAATGCTTAACCTAGGCTCATATTCTAAGGACAAATAAACATGAACATAGTAGAATATTGGTCCCTAGCAATGTGCCTTGGAGAATAAATTAGCACCCATTATATTTGAAACCCATAGAAAACATTATCATCATCACCATCTTCATTATCATCATCACCGTCTTCATTATCATCATCATCACTGACTTTTACTGAAAGTAACTACAGTTCAGATTCCATACTAACAATCCTTAAATACACTACATTAAAAAATTTTCATCTTTACACCAACTATTAAGGAAAGTATTAATATTTTCCAACTATTACAGACAGGAAAAATAGAATTCAGAAAATTTGTGTAATAAGCCCAAATTTGTCCAACTAGTAAATGATGGAAGTCAGATTTGAATTGAGAGCTACATTACCCTGAAACCTAAGTGCTTAAAAATTGTTTTATTCAATTCCATCAAGGAGAGGTTTTCAAACCAGTTATTGAGGGTTCATTTGGATGGCTGACAGGTATATTAAGGTAGCTTTTATATCTCACTTTCCAGAATTCTTCCCTAATTGGCAGCCTATTTTCCTTATTGATAGGCTCTACCTTGTGGAAATCGGAATGAAGGAAATGAGACACCTGTCTCCTTGCAAGTCAAACCCTGGAGATTTTCCTTCATATTAGGCGGTGACATTTTGAATTGACCTTTTGTCTCTAGGATAACTTGATCTAGGTCTGTAATTGAGTCAGCCTTTTAACCTGGTAAAATAGAACCCATCAATTATTAGTGGAACTTCTATTTACAAAGCCTCAATTGTGATCTAAAGGTGCTGTCATAATCTGTCCTCGACAGCATCATTACTCAATGTGTGACTAGTGAGTGCTAATAATTCCTATCAGGAAACTGGTCAAGAGACAGCCACTCTGCCAGGCTCAGTGCTGAAAGCTGGAGATCTAGTCAGGCTTCCTGGATGTGTTATTCAGCCAAGCACTGTGACATTTGCATATCTCCACTTACATTCATGATCCTTTTTTACACTTAAAAAAAAAAATTCCGGTTTTAGGAATGCAAGCTCCTTGAGGGCAGACTGTGTCTGGTATTTTTGTTGTTGTTTGTTTGCCTGTTTTAATTCTTTTATCTCAGAACCTAACAAAGTAACAAATACTCATGTGACATACAGTAGCTGAAATGTTCCACTACACTGAATTTATTACAATGTTATGTTAATGCTACATTTATTTCAGCCCTTTGTGTCTCAGTGTTCCATTTCTAATTTTTGAAAGTAACTTTTAAATCATTGTTCCACTGAGAGCTAATGTTTCAAAGAAACTTGAAATTCCCAAGATTAAAATTATTGTAAAAGAGCTTTTTTTTATTATTTTGATGCAAAGATATTTTCCAAGGTTATTTTCTACATTTGAGTTGAGAAGAGAACCTAAGCCCATGAAGTATCTGCCTTTTCCTCTTCCCAATTTATTGCCACAAGGAATCCAAATGGGAGAGGGGTTATAACAAGATAATAGTAACCGAGAAAAATTGAATCTAGAAGAGGAATTAAATCTGGAAGAATCTAAGAAGAATCAATCTGGAATAAAAGGTACAACTTTACTCAAAGATTTTATTTTTGAAGCAGCACTAATTAAATTCAAGAAAAGGCATCCTGCTCCATATCCTTGCATCCCTACCCTAGCAAACAAAACACCAGATGGACAGGCTGAAGGCAGATCAGCTGGAATTACTGCCAAGTGCAAGTAACCAGGCATGTCGGTGGTACTCCAGCGAGCCTAAATAAATAGACCAAAAGAACCGAAAGTACCCGGCAAAGTAATGGAAACTCCCCCATTTTACTCATGACTCTTATCTGTAACTCTTTCTTTGCTTCTCAAATGGTTAATGGGGTCACTTATGGAAAGTATGGAAACCTAGTCCATTCAACTCCCATGCCAAATTCTTCCCATAGGCTACTCCAGTCCATTCCATATTCTTTGTCTTAGAAACAGATTGGAAAAGAATAAGGCATCTGAGGAGACTTCCAGTAAATGAGATTTTTGCTTATTGTATCAATATGATAGTCTGAAAACTGACAAACACTGAGAGAAGAATTCTTAGTTGTATGAGTTTTTTTCCCCCGAAAAATCAGTGGATTTCTGCCTCCCTGGGAGAAAAAGATGAGGTGACACTAGCCATAATAACAGGAGAACAATAGGGGTAGAATGCTTCCCTAGAAAATGGGAAGAAAGAAGTCACAAGACAATGTGCCATTAAGAAATCCAGATTCATCTTAGAGATGTATCCCACAAGGAGGTTATACTAGGTGACACAAGAAAATTTCTAGTCTCTACTCTGCACCAATTATTTCACAAATATTTAAAAGTACAAAGTTTATGTCAAGAAAACAAATTCTTACTTCATGGAGCAGAAATACACTGGTAATAAAATATTGGCAAATATCTCACTCTCAGTAAAATGGGTAGTAAAATTTGTGAATTTAAACATATTTAACAGTGGTGTATATTCACTTCTGGAAACTAGATACATGGCAGGCTAATTGGAGATACTAGATTTATATTAGTTTCTGGAAAACTTTGGGGCCCACCCTAAATTAATGGCTTTCTGCTACCATCAGAGACAAAATCCTTGGCAAAATGGGCCAGGAACATGTCCCCAGTAAGTGAATTAAATACTCTCATAGACACTCTCCATCTAGTAGAACAAATTTGGAATAATTGCAACATTCCTGTCACCTACATGAGCATTAAGTACTCCTCTCAACACTGCCATGTTACCCGCACTGCGCTGTAACATCTAACACACCATTTAGAAATCACTTGGTTCTGGTTTGTCACCAGACTTAGGAGAGATATGTCTCACTGTAGAACCAGTGCCTATCATGCGCTTGGCAAAAATAAAAATAAGAGACGTGTTATTATGGAATACTATGCAGCCATAAAAAAGAATGAAATCATGTCCTTTGCAGCAACATGGATGCAGCTGGAGGCTATTCTCCTGAGGCAATGTATGCAGGAACAGAAAACCAAATACCACATGTTCTCACTTATAAGTGAGAGCTAAACATTGAGTACACATGGACAAAGAGGGGAGCAACAGACACCGGGGCTTACTTGAGGGTGGAAGGTGGGAGGAGGGTAAGGATCAAAAAACTTTTATCAGGCACTATGCTCACTACCTGAGTGACAAAATCATTTGAACACCAAACTCCAGTGACATGCAATTTACCTATGTAATAAACCTGCACATGTACTCCCTAAAACAAAAATAATAGTTGGAAAAAAAAAAGGTGTTAAGGAAATGTATGTTGACTCAATGTTGACACTAAGAAGATTTTATGGTGAACAAAAGTAATTATGAAAATACAATGCATTCTATGAAAATTAAAAACATTCCCATAATTCTTAAGATGCTTTAATACATAAAGCTCAATAACATTTTTGTTTTTAGCTAGGAAAAGTGTGAAATGTATAACTTTGATCACGAAGTTAGAGTATTAAATATAACAAAATGTTCCCAGAGTTTGGCTGTACTTGTTAAGTTTAGAGTGATTTATATTTTAGTTTTTATATAGTTCAGTGTTATTCAGATTTTTAAATATGACTGTCCAATAGCATAAGGAAAAATATAATTAATCATATGAAAACAAGTAAAAAGGGAGAACATTTCAGAAGTAGTAGATGATCCTGAAAAGTAATAAAGTATTGCATTAGAGAGCTTTTTTACTAAAATATAAATCAATGTTTGGAATTTTCCTATTAAAAGAATAGTTACATAATTTGTGGCTAAAAATGTTGTTAGTGCCAAATGACTCTATTCCAAGTCGGAAGACAACTCCATATTGATTTAATAACCCTTATTGCACTATAAGACTAAAATTTCAGGCTTTAAAAACTAATGGGACTTCTTTGCTTTGCCAAATTACTGGTTTATTCATGAATCATATTTTCTCCTTACAAATGCTATTGAGTTCTCCACAGGGAAAGGAAAATACCTTCCAAAATAACTCTCTGACTGAAAAGAAATCTCAATAAGCTTCTTTCTGTTTCCTAGAAAAATCTCAAGTCAGCATGATTGTTAAATTACAAATAATTGTGTAATTCTTGGATGGAAAACAGTCATCATAAATACCTAATTTTATATAAATCAAGATCTACAGGAACTAATTGCATTACCTTTATTTTTTCATCAATTGGTCCTAAAATATTTTGGAAACCTACTGTTGCAGGAATTCATTAAATGCCAAAATATTCAGACATCAGCAGGTACTATGACACACTAAAATGGATAAACAGAAATGCTCATCAACAGTTTGGACAAATAGAATTTGAAATTAAGTCTTTATAGACCTTAATTAAATCTCCCTTTTGTAAAACTTAGGAGCAATGAGAACATCCTTATTTCAATTTCAGCTTCCTAAACAGTATCCTGACATATAATTATTTCTAATCTGTTGTGCTATTATTAAACATTCCAAGTAGTTAAATCTCCAGAAAACACACACACAAAACTACAACTGAAACAAATCTTAACTATCCAGATATTTTGCTTGCATAGCAACAAATATCCAGGTATTTCAAATGCACAATGCTAACAATGTTAAATATTTTTGTCTTTGACAATTGTTCTAAACTTCAGTACTCTTCTCTTTAAAATAGATACAATAATAGATACAATAATCATGGTTGTCTTAGTTACTACTAGAACTTTTGTGAACATCAGTTTGCACAAACCCCTGTAAAGAGTTAGTAAAGCTTACTGTACTTTATAATTATTTATTATACAGATAGCTTATGTTTCATGGTGCATATATGGTAGCAGTGCAATGTAGTAGTAAAGAGCATTAACTTTATTAAATTATTAAACTTTATTAAATTTAAATATGAATTTAAATTCTGCCTCTGCCATTGTTATTCTTTTTTAACCCTAATTCATATTTTTATTGATTCATGCAACATAAAGTTTCCATTTTAACTGCTTGTAAGTATACAATTCAGTGGTCTGAAGTACATCCATGTCATTGTGCAATCATTAGTATCATTCATCTCTAGAACTCATTTCATCTTGCAAAACTGAAACTCTATACCCATTAAACAATAATACCCATTCATTCTTTCCTCCTCCCAAACCCTGGTAATCACCATCCTACTTTTTGTCTCTATGATTTTGACTAATCTAGTTAACTAATATAAGAATAATCATATATTATTTATCTTTTATAAATGGTTTATTTCATTTGGCATAATGTCCTCAAAGTTGATCCATGTTGTAGTATATGTTAACATTTTCTTCCTTTTGAAGGATGAATAACATTTCATTGTATGTATGAACCACATTTGGTTTATTTATTCATCTATTGAGTGGTTACATCTATGCTTTAGTAATTCTGAATAATTCTGATGTGAAGATGGGTATATAAATATCTTGTGGAGACCGTGTTTTCAATTTCTTTGGGTATTTGGATCATATGGTAATTCTGTTTTTAATTTTTTGAGAAACTGTCATACTGTTTCCCACACTGATATGTCATTTTACATTCCCACCAACAGTCCATAAGGGTCCTATACGTTCTTCATATCCCCACCAACACTTGTTATCTTCTGCTTTATTTAATAGTAATATTCCTAATGAATGTGAGGAGGTATCTCATTGTGGTTTAATTTGCATTGTCCTAATGAATAGTGATATTTTGCATCTTTTCATATGCTTATTATCCGTTCAAAAATCTTTTTTGGAGAAAAGTCTGAATAGACTCTTGAATAAGTCCTTTGTCTATTTTTTAAACTGGGTTGTTTGTTTTCTGTTGTTGAGTTTTGGGAGTTCTCTATATGTTCTGGATATTAATCCCTTCTCAGATATATGATTTCCAAATATATTTCTCATTCTGTAGGTTGCCTTTTTACTACATGGTTAGTGTCCTTTGATTAACAAAAGTTTTCAGTTTTTATGACATCCAGTGTGTCCATGTTTGCTTTTGTTGCCTGTGCCTTTAGGATCATATCCAAGAAATCTTTGTGAAATCTAATGTTGTGAAGATTTTGCCCTATTTTTTTCTCTTAAGGGTTGTATAATTTTAGCTTTATATTTAGGTCTTTGATCCATCCTGAGTTAACTTCTATACATCAGGTTAGGTAAGGTGCCAAAGTTATTCTTTTGCATGTGAATGTCCAATTTTCCCAACACCATTTGTTGAAAAGACTGTTCTTTCTCCATTGAAAGGTCTTGGAACTCTTGTTGAAAATCATGAAAAGAACATGACTGTTCTTTCTCCATTGAAAGGTCTTGGAACTCTTGTTGAAAATAAACCCTTGCATGTAGGCAACGGTTTATTTCTGGGATCTCTACTCTATTCCATTGGTCAATATGTATGGCTTTATACAAGTACCATGCTGTTTTGATTACCATTACTTTAAAGTAAGTTTTGAATTCAGGAAGTGTGAGTCCTCTGCCTTTGTCCTTCTTTTTCAAGATTATTTTGGCTATAGTGTTTAACTTAAGATTCCATATGAATTTCAGGATGAATTTGTCTATTTCAGCAAAAACTTCGTTGAAATTTTGATAAAGATTGCATTGAATCTGAAGATCACATTGTATGACATCTTAACAGTATTACATTTCCAATCCATGAACATGGGATGCCTTTCCATTTATTTATGTCTTCTTTAATTTTTTTTTTTTTTTTTAGACAGAGTCTCACTCTGTCACCAGACTGGGGTACAGTGGCACGATCTCGGCTCACTGCAACCTCCACCTCCTGGGTTTAAGTGATTCTCCTGCCTCACCCTCCCAAGTAGCTGGGACTACAGCTGTGTGCCACCATGCCTACCTAATTTTTGTATTTTTAGTAGAGTCGGGGTTTCACCATGTTGGCCAGGATGGTCTCCATCTCTTGACCTTGTGACCCACCTGCTTTGGTCTCCCAAAGTGCTGGGGTTACAGGCGTGAGCCACAATTTCCTTTAGCAATGTTTTGTAGATTTTATACACGTCTTTCACCTCCTTGGTTAATACCTAAGTGTTTTATTACATTTGATGCTATCATAAATTAAACTATTTTTCTAATTTTCTTTTCAGATTGTTCATTGTGAATGTATAGAAATGCAACAGATTTTTATATGTTGACTTTGTATTCTGCTACTTCACCGAATTCATTATTAGTTCTAACAGTTTTTTTTTGTGTGTGGAATCTTTAGTATTTTCTACTTATAAGATTATGTCATCTGCAAACATATTCATTTTACTTCTTTTCTAATTTAGGTGTATTTTTTTTTCAAATTTATTTCTTTTACCTATTTTCTCTCGTTAGAACTCTCATGCTACATAGAACAGAAGTGGGGAAAGCAGCCATCATTGTCTTGTTCCTGATACTAGAGAAAAAGCTTTCAGCCTTTCAACATTGAGTATGATCTTTGCTGTGGAATTTTCATATACAGCTTTTAGTATGTTATGGTTGATTCTTTCTATTTTGATTGTTTTGAATATTTTATCATGAAAGCGTGTTGAGTTTTAACAAATACTTTTTCTGAATTAAATGAGATTATCATGTGGTTTCTTTTCTTCGTTCTGTTAATCTGATATATTACATTGATTGGTATTCATATGTTGAACCATCTTTTCATTCCAGAAATAAATCCCAGTTGATTATAATGTATAATCCTCTCAATATGCTGTAGAATTTAGTCTGACAATATTTTGCTGAGGATTTTTGCTTCGATTTTTATAAGGGACATTGGTTTACTGTTTTCTTTTCTTGTAGTATCTTTGTCTGTCTTTGATGTTAGGGTAATGCTGGCCTTATAGATTTAATTAGGAAGTGCTCTCTCCTCTTCGTTATATTGAAAAATTTTGAGAAGTATTGGTATTTGATTTTTTTTAAGTGTTTGGTACAATTCACCAATGAAGCCATCAGGACCAGGGCTTTTGTTTATTGGGAGATGTTTTTATTACTGGCTCAATCTCCTATTATTGATAGTTTCTATTACTTTGTACTTTAGTCTTGAGAGGTGTTATGAATTGAATTATGCACCCTCCCACCCCCCCCAAAAAAAATCATTTGTTGAAACCCTAACTTTGATGTGACTGTAATTGGAGGTAAGACCTTTAGGAGATAATTAAAGTTAAATGAGATCACAATGATGGGGTACTAATGAGGTTAGTGCATTAATGGAATTAGCAGCCTTATAAGAATTGAGAGAGAGAGAGAGATCTCCTTTGAGCAAAGAGGAAAGATCACAGGAGGACACAGTGAGAAGGCTGCACCTGCAAGCCAGGAAAAAAATCCATCACCAGGAATTAAATCAGTTAGCATCTTGATTTTCAATTGACCAGCCTCCAGAACTACAAAAAACATTTTTGTTGTTAAAACCACTCAATGTATGGTATTTTATTGTAGTAGCTCAAGTAGACGATTACAGTAGTTTTTATGAACTTGGTCATTTCATCCAGATTATCCAATTTGTTGGCATATAATTTGTCCATAGAACTCTCTTGTAAACATTTTATTTATGTACAAAAACTAGTAATATGCCTACTTCAACATTTTATTGTAGTGATCTGATTATTGTCTATTTTGTTGTTAGCCAATCTAGTTAAAGATTTGCCAATTTTGCTAATATTTTTGGAAAACCAATTTTTGTCTTCGTTCATTCTATTTTTTTTTAGTTTCTATTTCATTTGTCTCTACTCCAATTTTTCCTTCCTTCTGCTAGCTTTGTGCTTACTTTGTTCTTTCTCTAGTTCCGTACGTTTTTAAGTTGTTAATTTAAGATTTTTAAATTTAAGCATTTATACATACAAATTTTCCCTTAGCACTGTTTTTGCTGCATCATAAAAATTTCAGTGTGTTGTGTTTTAATTTTCATTTATCTCTAAGTATTTTCTAAGTTCTGTTGTGATTTTTCTCTTTGAACCATTGGTTATTTAAGAGTGTTCTTAATTTTCACAAACCTGTGAATTTTCCAGTTTTCTTTATGTTATTATGTTATTGATTTTTTTTATTTTATCCAATTTTGGTCAGAGAAGATACTGTATATAATATTTATTTTTTTAATTTATTAAGATTTAATTTGTGGTCTAACATATAGTCTATCCTTGAAAATGTTCCATGTGCATGTAAGAGGAATGTTTTCTGTTGTTGTTGAGTAGAATAGTCTGTCTATATCTGTTAAACCTAGTTGGTTTATTGTGTTTTGTAAGTCCTCTATTTCCTTACTTATCTCATCTGATTATTCTATCCTTTGTTCAGAGTAAGATATTGGCACTATCTCTTTCCCTCTTCAATTCTGTCCACTTTTGCTTTATATCTTTTTTAATGGTCTGTTGTTGAGTACTGTTTGTAATTGTTATATCTTCTTGCTGCGAAACATTTATTGACATATAATGCCTTTCTTTGTCACTTGTAAACTTTTTTTATTTACAAAAAGTTAAATTACAAATTATTGTTGCAATAATACTAGCATTTATAATTGTCAATGTATTTACCTTTACTGAGACCTTTATTTCTCTGCATGACTTTGAGGTATTGTCTACTGTACTTTCCTTTCAACCTGCAAGACTCCCTTTAGCATTTTCTTAAATTTTAATAGTATATTTTACATAATCCCCTATATGTATATTATCATTTCAACAAGTAATCGATGTAAATTTCTTAATTCATATACAACATGATATTTTGAAGTATACATGCATTCTGGGATGGTTAAATCTAGCTAATTATCACTTCTGTAATGAGAACACAACATTCACTCTCAGCATTTTTGAATAGTACCATATTTCAATATTAACTATAGTCACCATGTTGTACAATAGATCTCTTGAATTTATTCCTCCTAACAGTAATTATGTCTTCTTTGATCTATATAACCTCACCCCCAATTCACCCTAACCACCCCAGCCTCCATTCTATTCTCTACTTGTATGAGATCAATTTTGTAGATTTCTCATTTGAGTGAAATAATATAGTATTTGTCTTTCTGTGCCTGGCTTATTGCACTCAACATTATGTCCTCCAGGTTGACCCACGGTCACAAATGACAGGATTCCCTTCTTTTTTATGGCTAAGTCGTATCCCATTGTGTATATATACCACATTTTCTTTATCCATTCATATATTAATGGACACTGAGATTTATTCCATATCTTGGTTATTGTGAATAGTGCTGCAATAAACATGGGAACGTAGCTATCTCTTTGACATATTTATTTTGTTCCCTTTGGATATATATACCTAGTAGTGAGATTGCTAGATCATATGTTAGTTGTGCAATTAGTTTTTTGAGGCACCTCCACAGTGTTTTCCATAATGGCTCTACTAATTTGCATTTCCACCAACATTGTGTGAGGATTTCCATTTCTCTCATCCTTGCCACCACTTACCTTTTGTATCTTTTGTAATCATCATTCTAACAGGTACAAGCTGATATCTCATTGTAGTTTTGACTCGCATTTCCCTGATGATTACTGATGTTAAACATTTTCTTCATATACCTGTTGACCATGTGTTTGCCTTTTGAGACATGTCCATGCAGGTCTTTTGCCCATTTGTTAATTAGGTTATTTGCTTTCTTGCTATTGACTTGTAAGAGCTTCTTATGTATTTTGGATATCAGCCCCTTATCAGCTGTATAATTTGCAAATATTTTCTCCCATTTTGAATGTTGTCTCTTCACTCTGGTAATTTGTCTCCTGCAGTGTGCAGAAGCTTTTTAGTTTGATGTAATCTTATTTGTCTAATTTTGTTTTTGTGGCCTGTTTTATTTTTTGAGATGGAGTCTCGCTCTGTCACCAGGCTGGAGTGCAGTAGCCAGATCTTGGCTTACTGCAACCTCCACCTTCCAGGTTCAAGTGATTCTCCTGCCTCAGCCTCCCCAGTAGCTGGGATTGCAGGTGCATGCCACCACACCCAGCTAATTTTTGTATTTTTAGTAGAGACAGGGTTTCACCATGTTGGCCAGGATGGTCTCGATCACTTGACCTCGTGATCTGCCCACCTCGGCCTCCCAAAGTGCTGGGATTACAGGCATGAGCCACCGCGCCAAGCCCTGGCCTGTGCTTTTAAGGTGATAGCCAGAAAATCATTGCAGAAACCAGTGTCATGAAGCTTTTCCCTATTTTTTCTTTTAGCATTTTCATAGTTTGGAGGTCTTACATTTAAGTTGCTAACTTACTTTGAATTTATACTTTATCTGGTGAAAGATAAGGGTCTCATTTTATTCCGCTGCATGTGGAAATCCAGTTTTCCCAACATTATTTATTGAAAAGACTTCCCTTTCCCCATTGTGTTTACTTAGCACCTTTGTTGAAAGTCACTGAGATATAAACTTAAGGTCTTCTCAGGCTTTTTTCTGGCCTGTGCCTCTCCCTCAGCTTGTTAGTGATTTTCTGATTTTCCTTGTATATGCAGTTGCTTTTGAATATCCTAGTCTTTAATGTCTGACCCCCAAAAAAGGATAAAAAGGAAAAACAAATGAAGTAGGGGGGAAATGGTCCTGGTAATTTAAATTCCCTGGAAGTTGCTTCAGCTATAGGGAAAGAAATTTGTAATATTCGGAGGTGAGGGGGTACAACAATGACTATCTGCCTTTGTGTCTGCCTTCCATGATCAGAAGCAACAGTCAGCACTCAGAACACAGGTTCTGCTATTTGGATGACACGGTTCTTATTGCCTACCCTGGCTCCCACAAGCTGCATGCAAGCTGCTCCTGCAGCTCATGCACTGCCTCCCACCAGGCTCGTGTGAGAGATAGAAAACTGTTAGCCAGGTAAGAGCAGAAATTAACCAAAATAAACCAAGTTTACTGTCAAGCATTCCCCTGGAAGTTACAAGCCTTCCACAACACTCCAAAGTTCAAAAATATTTACAACAGACGGACTATGCCAATGCAGTTTTTATCTAGATGGGGAGACAGATTCTTGATGCTTCTACTCATCCATCTGCCCAGAATCTTTGCCACTGTTATTTAAGAGGTGCATCTTGAAAGGCTGTGATGAAGATCAAGTAAGAAAAATCCAAGTAAACTCTTTAGAGCAATGCCTGGCATTCAGCAAATGTTGGCTCTAATTATAATGCTCAAAAACAGTATCTATCTCCATTATTATTTAATTTGTTTTAAAGATAATTTTTTGGTAATATCTTCGCCACTTTACATTTATGGAAATTGGGACTCAGCAACTTGACTACCATCACAGACACAGTTCTCAAATTTATATATCCTAATTCCAAACCCAATATTCTTACTACTAGAATATGCTGGACTGTTTTACTCCTAACTTGGTTAAGAAGCCAAATATAGGAGGAAATTAACAAATCAAGGTAGTTTTAGTTACTCATTGGTCTGTGGGTTCACAGTATTTTAATGGAGCCAACTTTGCTCTTAAGATGAGTAAGCAGTTGGTATGACTCAGGAATCTCTACGAATGTTTCTACCTTAAAAGGCAGGTTTTTGTTTCTTAATCCTTTAACAATTAATATTTTAATTAAAGGAACATTGGATAGACATTGTAAGGTGCAAAATACCTCTAGAAGGTATTGAAAATACTCACTGTAAGTATAAGCCATTTGATTACAACTGAGCAAGCAGGTCTTCACTTTGATAACTTCTAGACCTAAAGACCGTGGTTAACTGATATTTGAAGGTATGGAATGCATAATATGGAAAGAGACTTAACCTAGATCATGGTGAAGATCTAGCTAAAGGCACAGTGTGTAGTCATAGCTGCTGAAGGAAGGAAGCAGCTCATTAAAAAGGTGAGATGGTATCCAACACTAGCTTTCATACCCCCAGGTCTGCCTGAGGTGGGTTTCTGCCTGCTACAGATAGATGCTGGATAAGTATATATGCCAAGATTTCAGTGGGGCAGCAGCTGATGTGGCTACAACGCCCCCTAAGTGGCCTGTACCCATCTGTCAGAATCACTGGAAAATGTCTAATGCTTCCCTCTAATTGCTGATTTTTGTCAGCTTGCTCATCATGAAGCCTGATCCTCATTTGTTATCTTCAAGTACACTCTATTATCCATGCTCACCAGTGAAAACCACCAGGAATATCCCTGTAGTTTAAAAAAAAAAAATAGGTGTATTGATCTTGCTACAGCAAGGAACACAGAACACCCAGGGATTTCAGTTTATATCTGGTGATTTGGGAAAGGATTCAAAGAAACAAAGGTCTATGTAGACAGTGTGCTGTCCTAAAGCAAGAGAAATCTGATGAATGAGCATCAGTAATTTTTTATCTAGGAGGAAGAATTAAGCATGTAAGGCTAGAGTTGTCATTGAGCAGTGGTCAATGACAATAAGAAGCAGTGGTTACTTAATGTTAACCAGGAAAGGAAGATGCTTGGCATTTTTATGGTTGTGGGTGATTTTGGTTTTATCTCTGTTCCAGGCATGGTTACAAAGTTAACTTGTTTTTGTCTTGTTGCATCACATCATGGAGAGTCCTCATCTGATGTTTATATTCTATGGAATTTTGTTCCACAGAGGAATACCACAGACTGATGGTTAGCAACTAGGCTGCTCCCCAAAAGCTGTCAGGGACTTTTTTTTGGTCTTTCTCGCAATTACTCAACTATTATATACTGTCCATTCTCCTTCTTTGGCAATAGGAGAGGGATAAAAATGAGAATCAATGTGGGAATGGTAAGATAACAAGAGCTGGGAAGGTATGGTTTATTCTTATTGGAGGGAAATCTCCTAAGAATGTGAGATGATCAGGAATGTCATAATTAAACAAATATATAAATGTGGCCGTTAGGATCAAGAGAATGCATCATGCTGCTCAGGCATAGCAAGGTAGGCAGTTGAGTGCAGATTAAAGGTGGTCTCTGAACTTCAGAAGCTTATAAACCAATAGATAAAACAGATACTACTACTATAATCATCACATATGTTACATAGCACTAAGATTTCATGTGCAAGAATGCAAAAGGTTGAAATGTATTTTCAAATTCATTGATAGCACAAGATTTGCTTTTATTCAATACTAAAACTAAGTACTTGCTTAAAGTGAATGCAATCTTTCATTTTCAAGATAGCTAATTGAGAACAAGCACGAGACTCCACTCCTGGTCCCCAAGCTCCAGAACACAATAGAAACTATTTTTTAGAGAATATAAAGCAATAAATCAATGGACAGTCATACATTAGTTTATGAAAATGACAGAGAAATTCTTACTAAACAATGTGATATTTTAAAGGGCCCTATTAAAGGTTATTCCTGTTTTCTCTGCCATTTTTGAACCAACTGAGAGATAAGACAAAATGAATTAACAACGTCACTACTGATAAATATCTTTATGATGGAAAGTTGTGCAGTAACAATGGCTTCCCAATTCTAATCCCAGAATGCAGCATACTCAACCACCTGATTGCCTGCTTGGACCACTGGTGACCTCCGCACACGGACACCAGCCCCTTTAAAATTTAGAAAATAGAGTACTTTTATGTTTTCCTTGGGAAGCTGAATCTCAAAGAAAGAGAGAAATGGAGAAAGCTATACATATCCTATGCTTTAAACATATAAAATAGCTAAGTCACTCCTCCTTTTGAAAGGAGTGAATAATGGAACTGAGAGAAATCAAAGCAGAGAAATGGTGGATGACTTTACTCATGAAACGTGAACTCAGAAGAAAGGAGGTTCTCCCATTGCAGATAAACTAAAATGCTGAAAGAATACCTGAAACTAAGAACAGCCAATATAAGCTGCAGGTAGTGGAGCGAACCCCATTGATGTTCCATAATGAGGCAGACTTCCACAGTGGTAGCAGGCATGTTAGTTTACTCTTTTATATCTTCCAGGCTAGACATAAGCAACAGTGTCCTCATGCATACTTAGGGCAGAGATACTAGGCTATACCTGGGAAACTAGCACTTCTCTACAGGATTAGAAGGAAAGATAAGTAATCGAAATCAGATGACCAGCCACTAATGTATTATGTCTACTGCAAGCCATCTCACCCTCTGTTTTTATTGAAAACTGCATAGTGTGTAAACTCAGGAGCTAATTCTAACCTTTATCCCCAGCCAGGCTGCACAAGCAGAAGCAGTGAACAGTCTACCAGGGAATATTAACTTCAAGGATCATCTCAAAGCCAATAATCATCACACTGTTGAAGAGTGACTGCACCAGGAAAGAGACAGGGCAGCAGTGGGAACACAGCAAACAGAAGAATTTACACTTGAGGAAACAGAATAAAAAAGCAATCACACAAGGACTTTAAAATAAGTCATATCAGGCATGGTGGCTCATGCCTGTAATCCCAGCACTTTGGGAGGCCAAGGCATGCGGGTCACTTAAGGCCAGGAGTTCAAGACCAGCCTGGCCAGCATGGCAAAAACCGGTCTCTATTAAAAATACAAAAATTAGCCAGTGTGGTAGTGATCCCAGCTACTCGGGAGGCTGAGGCAGCAGAATCATTTGAACCTGGGAGGTGGAGGTTGCAATGAGCCAAGACTGTCCCACTGCACTCCAGCCTGGCCAACAGAGCAAGACCCTGTCTCAGAAAAACGAATGATAATAAGTCATATTTCACATCTTCAGATAGATAAAAGAGAGAATTTTTTTCTATGAAATAGGAGGAAGCAATTCAAAAATAATAAGAGGTGGTTATTAACAAGCAAAGCATAGCAACCAAATTCCCAGACAACCTGGGTTTCAATCCTGGCTCCGACAACAATCACTAGTTGGATGTCTCCAGGGCAAATTACTTAACCAATCTGTGTCTTCATTTTTTCATCTGTAAAATGAAGATAGTCATAGTATATACCTTATATATGTGGTATGAGGATTAAATAATTTAGCATTAGTAAAGCACTCTGAACAGTATCTGACACATAAGTGTTTGTTAAATAAACGAACAAATTGGAAATTCTAAAAATAACAACTTTAATTTTTGGCGTTCAGGATTTTATGGGTGAGCCGAAAAGCAGAAAGAGAGAAGGCGAAGAGCATGTTAATGAGCTGGAAGAACATAGAAAATGGGATGGAGGCCAGGCACAGTGGCTCACACCTGTAATCCTAGCACTTTGGGAGGCCGAGGCAGGCAAATCACCTGAGGTCAGAAGTTCAAGACCAGCCTCGCCAGGATGGTGAAACACAGTCTCTACTAAAAATACAAAAATTAGCCAGGCATGGTGGTACACTCCTGTAGTCCCAGCTACTTGGGAGGCTGAGGCAGGAGAATCACTTGAACCTGGGAGGTGGGAGGTTGCAGTGAGCTGAGATCATACCAGTGCACTGCAGCCCGGAGGACAGAGCAAGACTCCAAAAAAAAAAAGAAAAGAAAAACAAACAGAAAAAAAAGACAAGCAAAGAAGAAAAGAAAATGGGATGGAAATGGAGAGTATGAAGAAACACATAAGATACTAGAAGGCTAGACACGGAAAAACTAAAATGTATCTATTAAAGGTAGAGAACAAAAGCAATGGAAGAGAGGCAATATTGGAAGAAATAATAACCCCAAACATCCTATAACTAAAGAAAGGGATGAGACTGAACTGATGTCTCTGTGTTCCAGGCACAATAAATATTTTTAAAAATTCTTGCCACATTTTAATAAAATTCAGGAACATACAAAAGAGATAAGATTGCAAGTACTCTAAGAGAAGAGAAAATGATATTTTTAAAGGGAATAGAATAAGAGTTTTCATCAACACACTTGGCACAAAGAAGACAATGAATAGAGTAACATTTTCAAAGTGAACAAAAACTACTTTGAAAATTAAGCCAAACTAGCTCTCTTAGAGGTTACATCCTCAACTTACACTAGAAACATGCTTTTTAGAGACATTGAAGTAAATAGCAAAATAATCAGTTACAAGTATTGAAAATGATACGGTGAGCAATAGGAATGAGACAAAGTAAAAAGAACTGGCATTTTTCATTACAAGGATGAAATTATGTTTTTGTACCTTTTTCATAGAGATTAAATCTGTTTTTTATATAACCAACTAAAATAAGCACTTTTTTTTTTTTTTTCCAGACGGAATTTCACTCTGCTCCCAGGCTGGAGTGCAGTGGCGCAATCTCGGCTCACTGCAACCTCCACCTCCCAGGTTCAAGCAATTCTCCTGCCTCAGCCTCCCGAAGAGCTGGGATTATGAGTGCAGGCCACCATGCATAGCTAATTTTTGTAATTTTAGTAGAAATGGGGTTTCACCATTTGGGCCAGGCTGGTCTCAAACTCCTGACCTCAAGTGATCCACCCACTTCAGCCTAAAATAAGCATTTCGAGTGCTCCTATGCAGAGGGCTTGAAGACTTGGAAGACTCAACCCCACCTCTGAGAGACTTCCCGTCTGTTAGAGGGAGGAAGGGTGGAACAGTGAACACACCTGGGGAATCCCAGTCTGTCATTTACTGGCTTTACAAGTTGAGGGAAGGGAGCTGATCTCTCTGAGCCTTAGTTTTCTTGCCTGTAAAATGGGGATGATGAAATGCCTACCCCATCAACTTTATGAATGACTTAGTGCGATACTTGGCATGTAGACAACATTCATTATCATTACTCTTCTTCTCATGTATAAGGAGATGTTCGAAAAGGCTATCTCCATGTAGTAGGATTTTACTTTATTTTTATGTTATTCTTTGTATTTTCCTGTATTGTGTATTTATACAGTAAGCATGTATTATTTTTACAAAGTTTACAAAATGCACCCTGTAAAAGAATCAATGTTTTTAAATTATCAGAAGAAAATTTCAGAGATCATTTTTAATAACCTCAGAATAAGTAAGACCTTTACGAAAAACATGTACAAACACACCCACCACAGGTAGTCAAAATGTAATACTCCTAAGAGACAAAAACACTATGAATAAAGTTAAACAATAGCAATCTTTGAGGAAATATTTGCAGCATATAGCTTAAATTTTTATAAATCAGTGAGAAAAAGACAACCTAATAAAAATGGTCAAAAAATAAATTCATAGAAGAGGCAGTACAATTAACCCAGAAATAGATGAAATTATTTTCAACCTCTAGTTAGTATATTGTTAATTGAAACAATAGTGGCATATTACCTATCATTCATAATACTGGTAGATATGGCTAGACACGGTGGCTCACGCCTGTAGTCCCAGCACTTTTGGAACTGGTCATCAAGAACTCCAAAATCTCCCCTGTAAGAATCATAACCTTTCAGACCAGCACCTCTTCCTTTCCAGACCCTGAATCTGATACCTCCCCCAAAACTGAGCTCTCCAATCCATCATCCTAACTCCTTTTTTATAAACTACAAATCTCAAATGAGCACCTAATACTGCCAAGCAAATGTTTCTTTGCTAAATTTACTTTCCTGTTCTCTTCTCTTCTAGATCTCTCACATTTTCTTCTCTATCATTTCCTTTCATTGATACTTCCGGGTTTTATTTTATTTATTCATCCAACAAATATTTATTTTGTTCCTTTCCAATAGAATTCAGGTCCGTGAATATGGATTCTTTCTTGAAGTTTTGCTGAAAAGTAAAATAGAAATGAAAATTATAAAACAGAAAAAATTGCAGTTAAGAGAGGGCTTTCAATGAAAAAAAATAAAAGCAGGCAAAAAAGTCCTCAATAGATCTACAAGCCTTTTCTGTATCTGTACCCATATTTTCAGTCTTCATGCCAGTAATAATCAAGAAGATGTCAACCAATCCACATGTGCTCCAAACCCCACCCCCTTTCAGTTTCTCAGGGACATTGCACATACTCTATTTTCCCTGCTTCTTCAAGTTTCCATTGCTACAACATAATTTAATAGCACACATAAATTCTCTAGTATATCAAATCATAAGGGGGTGGTTTCTGGGATTTGTTTTGTTTTGTTTTTAGAGACAGAGTTTCACCATGCTCGCCAGGCTGGTCTCAAACTCCTGGCCTCAAATGATGTGCCCACCTCGGCCTCCCAAAGTGCTTGGATTACAGGCATGAGCCACTATGCCCAGCCTTCAAGTCATGTTTTTTAAAAAACAAAATAAGGCCGTGTATGGTGGCTCACGCCTGTAATCCCAGCAATTTGGGAGGCTGAGGTGGGTGGATTGCTTGAGGTCAGGAGTTCAAGACCAGCCTGGCCAACATGCTGAAACCCCATCTCTACTAAAAATACAAAAATTATCCAGGCGTGGTGGCACATGCCTGTAATTCCAGCTACTTGGGAGGCTGAGGCAGGAGAATCATGTGAACCTGTGAGGCGGAGGTTGCAGTGACCCGAGCTAGCGCCACTGCACTCCAGCCTCGGCGACAAAGTGAGATTCCATCTAAAAAAATAATTAATGAATTAATTAATTAATTAACTAAAACAAAAGAAATTCTTTCTTGAACTCACATGTCTCTCTTTCCCTCTTCATACCAAAATATCTCTAAAGAGTTTTCTAAATCATTGGCTTCCAGATCCTCACACCCCATCTACTTTTTTTTTTTTTTAACTCATATCTATTTATCATCCAACCCTACCACTCCAAGGAATTTGCCAAGGTTATTAACAGGTATTTTGCCAAAGGCAGTGAACATATTTCTGTTACTCAGTCTCTCTGCATTCCGCAAATTTGACCACTATAGACTTCATGATAATCTTTCCTCTTTTGATTTCCTTAACCCCAGCTCTGGGTTTCTTGCTTAAATTCTCTGGCCATTCCTTAGTTCCTCTACCTTTCTCAGAGATTTAACCTAGTCCCTCTTCTCTTCTGTGCATATACTTTCTCCTTAAGTTTTCTTCCTCAGTTCCATGCTTTATAAACTACCCATATGTCAACTACTCCCAAAGTCACACTCTAGCCCTGTCCTCTCTTCTAAACTCCATATTCCAACTGCCTATTTAATTTCCTTACCAGTTACCTAATAGGTACTTAGCAAAAATAAGAAATAAAAATAATATCCATTGCATATATTCCCTTTCAGTAATTCCTTTTTATACTGCAGGTCTGTTACCCTTAAAACCAGACTATGAGAGTAAGCCTGTATTCCCAAGAAGGGGAAAAAGAACCCACAGGGAGAGCAAATGACTGTCAATTCCATTATAGAATTTTGAAAGCTTTAGCTTTAAAATGCAAAACTAGATGATGAAAAAGGAAAATGTTTTTAATGAATTCTGAAATCTTGGACTTAATTATGAAAAACACATCCTAGGCTGCATGTGGCAGCTCACACCTGTAATCCCAGCATTTTGGGAGGCCAAGGAGGGAGGACCACTTGAGCACAGGAATTTGAGACCAGCCTGGGCAACATGGCAAAACCCCATCTCTCATCTCTACAAAAAATACAAAAGATTAGCCAGGCATGGTGATGCATGCCTGTGGTCCCAGCTACTTGGGAGGCTGAGGTAGAGGATCGCTTGAACAGAGGAGGTCAAAGCTGCAGTGAGTCATAATTGTGCCACTGCACTCCAGCCTGGGCGACAGAGCCAGACCTTATGTCAGGAGGGGGAAAGAAAAATCATCCTAAAAGACTAAAAGAGTATGGCTTATGCCATAGGCCATAGATTAGAAAATAAAAGCTGGTGAAAATGTTGATGTTCCTGCCACACAGAGAGGAAGAGAGGAGAGAGGAAAACGTTCTAGGCTGGGGAAAGACATTTGAGAGGATAGGAGAAAGAGAGCAAGAGAAATCAACTCAGTGTGAGCCCTGCCTTTACCAACTGATCATCTCATTCCCTCACTCCAGGAAAAACTCTTTATGGGGAAATAAACAAAAGGAATCCAAAACAATAAGAGATGTGACCTCTCGCCTGACTGGAATTCTGGAGACACTTCACAGGGTGCCCCAGGGTCCCCTGGAGTAGCTAGAGGGGAGTAGAAATCTGGCCAGGTGGCACTAAACAAAGAGAAACTGAGATGATCTTGCAATATGCAAAAGAGACCCAAAATGGGGTAGAGGAGGTCAATGGAGTTGGGAACTTTTGTGCCAGCCAGAGGCACCTGCACTGCATGGGGGAAGTGAACCCTCTAGATTCCTGTGGCAGAAATCCAGGGCAGAGACCAGAGAGATAATCAGGCTCAGTCCAGGAACAGCTCTGAGAGCCAGACCTGAGAAGTGAGCAGGCAGGGGCTCGAAGTATGTGGGGTGGGGCTCAAGACTCATATACACTGGAGTGCTCTGTAAGAAGACGATAGAAAATCACAAGTAAAAATAAGAAACTAAAGCAGATAATTCAATGGAAAAATCATTTAGAAATATAAAGTATTAAAAGTTGACAAATACCACAAATATCACAAAATCCAAAAAAGATAATCTTTTAATTTATCTTTTTAATTCGTTTTCATTTTTTAGAGGTGAGATCTTGCTCTGTTGCCCAGGCTGGAGTGCAGTGGCATGACCGTAGCTCACTGCAGCCTTGAATTCCTAGGCTCAGTGGATCCTCCCACCTTGGCCTCCCAAAGAGCTTAGGATTACAGATGTGAGCAACTGCACCTGGTCAGAAAAATAATAATATTTTTGTTAGTTAACTCCCTGCCATACCTCTGTAATGCTTTCTTAAATGGTAGACCGCATACTTTAGGAATGCCTGATTATTTGATAACAATTTCAGATTATCATTTTCTATATGGAAAAGGGAATACTAATTAGTTTCTCTAGCATGGTTAATGAAAAATTTATTTATTTTTACTGATATTTTACATAATTTTTTAGTTTGCAAATTGATCCTGGAATTCTCATTTAAATTTTTAAGATTGTCACATTTGGGGACATTTCTATCAAGATCATTTCTTACATGAGCTATAAGATTTATCAGGAAAGTTTGTATCACATAAGTGAAATGTAGTTCAATATGTTAAGATGCATGAAATATGTGATTTCACATACAGACATACTCATGGCTATAGTACTGCAGCAAACTTAACGCCTTCAAATGCAAGAATCCTGATAAATTCTATTTCAGACAATTGCCATGAAAAAGTTATAGTCCATGAATAATTGCATGTTACATGTATAATCAGCTATAGTCAGACGAGAATTGATAAAAACCAGATCCTCTACTTACAAAAATGTGTGTACGATGATTAAAAAAATTCCCACAGATTGGCTTCTACCTCTGACATTTCAAACCTCATTTCTCTCACACTCACTTATTTCTGACGTAGCCTGCAAAGTGCATTCCTATCTTTCCTCCCTGTCTCGCTCCCTCTTTTCCTCTCTGTTTTTTTCTGGAACTTGATCCTTCTCTGCCTTCAGCATTCTTTCCATTCTGCATCACAGCACAGAGCCATCCCATCTGCTCACATGATTAGAATCATCTAGAGTCTGGTGACCCGTATGTGAGTGGCTCCGGCTAAACTGTAGACATTTCCAATGGCTTAATGAACAGTCTCCTTTGTCCCACAACACCATATATCCAAAGTGTCAACACCAAATCTACTTTTCCTCTCTGCCTTCTCTGTTAGACAATGATATTACCATCTATCCATTCTCCCATGCTGGAAATGCAGAAGTCACATTACATCCTTCTTTTATTCCCTCCTTCCAAAAAATAATTAAGTCTTGTTGATCCTTCTTTCTAATAATCCCAATTCTCCATTTGTTGTATCTTTGTAAGTGATGTTACTGATTATTGTGTTGTTCTCATTGTGGTGGTGGTGGGGTGAAGAGGTGAGAAAGAATAAGTGTATTTTGAGAAGTATTGTCTCTGAGAAACCAACACGGCAAGCAAGCACAGATGTCCAAACAAAAGGAGAAAATGTAGTCACCAAACTGGGAACAGAGAGGTTGTGAGTCAGTTTACATAGAACTGATAGGTTCAAACCATGGATTGTAAGAAAATAAAGCAAAGGGCCCGGCGCGGTGGCTCACGCCTGTAATCCCAGCACTTTGGGAGGCCGAGGCAGGCGGATCACGAGGTCAGGAGATTGAGACCATCCTTGCTAACACAGGGAAACCCCGTCTCTACTAAAAATACAGAAAAAAAAAGTAGCCCGGCGTGGTGGCGGGCGCCTGTAGTCCCAGCTACTGGGGAGGCTGAGGCAGGAGAATAGCGTGAACCCGGGAGGTGGAGTTTGCAGTGAGCCGAGATCGCGCCACTGCACTCCAGCCTGGGTGACAGAGTGAGACTCCATCTCTAAATAAATAAATAAATGAAAGAAAAGAAAAGAAAGCAAAGGATATGGAAAAAACTCAGCTTTCCTTTAAACAACTATGACTGTTACAGCATTCACTATAACGAGAAAATGTCTCAAGATTTCCAAGATAATCTCAGCACAGTCATATTTGAAAAGAAGATAAGAAAGCTTTGCATGCCTACTTCGATGTGGTCAGAGAGGTGGAAGAGTATTTCTGGGACCCATTGCTTACAACACAATCAGCAATGCACTCCTAGAAATACACGTGGCCCACAATACAGGCTAGACTCCTCTTTAGTTTTAGATGGAGTCTAGAGAAATGGGAGAAAAGCCTCAAATACTTGTAACTCTGTGTGCCTCGGGTCCTTCACCATCAAGCAAAGGTGCCTCTTTGCTTAGTTTCATAGAGGCCTCTCCCGGTCTTCTCTTTTTGAGGCAAACTAGCAAGCAATAGTTCCTTTCCTGTAGCAGAATTCAGAGGTCTGCTATCACCCCTCGTTCTCTTAGACAATGTGATCTTGAAAGTCTCATTGGGATCTTCTCATTATTCCATGACTTTCTATGATTGAAGTTCTTTTTAATTTGATAGTGAACTGGCACAGCAAAAACAAATATTCCCTCTTCATTCTTACTTCAAAAATTGCTGGTTCCCTAAGAAAAAAATGTTTTATCTTACACACAGAAAGTAAAATAACCCAAGCCCTTATTTCTTTATTTAAATTCCATTCAACAAGCATATGCTGGTGCCCATCTTGTGCTGGGTTCTATGCTGAATGGATTATTTTTTTCTTTTTTATTTTGTTAAATTATTCTATCCATGTTATTTTTCATATTTTACTTATATTGAGTGATTATATGTACAATGACATTACCAAAAGTGTATATTAAGCCTCATATTTGTTGTACTAAGCACAGTAAAAAATAATTTTACTAGTAGTCTAAACGTTCTAGAAACTTAAAATCTACGGCATATGTTTGCACTTCTACAAAAGGTAATTTTCTAATATTGATAATGATGAAATTGTTTTATCATATTTTGAAGTTGTCTTCTTTGTTGTTCCTTTCGTATTAAAGAAATACCTAGGGCTATACCATGATTTGAAGTCGCTAGTAATGTATACTTGATTTTTCATTTATAAAATTCCCAGATCATAAAATATAAGAAATGACCTTTCCCCTTAGAAGTTATAAGTTTGAAAGCTAAGCTATTTCTAAGTTCTAAATATCAGGTTCTTAGAATAAAAGCAAAGCAGTGTTCTCTGTAAACCAAAAATCTCTAGCTCCTGAGATGGATGCTCTGATGCTGTTTTCAAAATAAATATTCTGTATATTTGCAAACAAAAATCAAAGCCACAGATAGGAATATTTCATCTAGTTATAACTGCTTATATATGTCAGAGAATATAACATAGTAATATTTTTCTATAATACATAAATACTATTTATCACAGAATACAGAAATCAGAGAAGCAAAACATGTCATTTTTATATAAACTTCTGATACGTGCTATCCATGTCCTGAAGTAAAATTTTCAGAAATCGAATAATGCAGGAAATGGGCACTTCCGGGAAGCATAATACAAAAATGGGAAAGCAAGGTCTCTTGGCTATAATGGAAGTATCTCTCGTTCCATTTCCTTTCCTATACCCAGAGGAGTAGTGCAATGACATTCGGCCACGTTCTCTCCTCACCCTCCAACCCAGTTTCCAATTCCAAAATAAGAATTTGAAGAGCTTTACAAAAGTGCATACCAGAAAATAAGAGAAATAAAGAAGAAGGCAGGCCAATAGAAACCAAGAGAGAATGAAACCATGAGATTAGCAGGAGAGGTAACACAAAAGAAATGTATGCCATTAGCTTCTACACAATTACTATGAGGATACACAGATTTTCCTCTGATATTTTAAGCACCAAATGCAAAAATAAAAATACAATTAGTTATTCATTTTACATTTTCTGTATACAAAGTTCATCATGGTTCTGAGAAAGCAACTTCCCCTTGCTCTGTCTGAAAGATAGTTTACTCATGGTTTGTCATCGGGGGACCTGAAGGAAGAAGAAAGCAGAGAAGATTGGGAGAGGACAAAACAGCGAGAGGATGTGGAGAGAAAGGGTGACATGCGACCAAGAAGACTGATAGTCAGCCGGGTGCGATGGCTCACGCCTGTAATCCTGGCACTTTGGGAGGCCAAGGTGGGCGGATCACGAGGTCAGGAGATCCAGACCATCCTGGCTACGACACGGTGAAACCCCGTCTCTACTAAAAATACAAAAAATTAGCCGGGTGTGGTGGCGGGCGCCCGTAGTCCCAGCTACTCGGGAGGCTGAGGCAGGAGAATGGCGTGAACCCGGGAGGCGGAGCTTGCAGTGAGCCGAGATCGCGCCACTGCACTCCAGCCTGGGCGACAGAGTGAGACTCCGTCTCAAAAAACAGAAAAAGAAAAAAAAAGGAAGAAGACTGATAGTCATCCCACTCTGGTGACACACAGGGATGGAAACGGCCACTTGCCCTCTGGATGGAAATGCCTCTTTGCTTAATTTCATACAGGCCTCTCCCCGTCTTCTCTTTTTGAGGTAAACTAGCAAGCAATAGTTCCTTTCCCGTCGCAGGATTCAGAGGTCTGCTATCACCACTCTTTTCCTTTGCTGATAGTAGCTTATTGGAAATGTCATTAACCACATAACGTCACCTTGAAATAAATGTAAATTAAATGTTTCACAACATTTTATAGCAAAGTGAGAAGTCCTCCATTCTCCCCTTCACTAAGCTAGTGGAGAATATAATACAAAATAGCAACCTAATATATAGTCTTTCTCCATGTTAATGCCAATGAGAGGATAATCACTAGTTTTGATTATGCTTTTTCTTATTTTAGAACCCCCCCCCCCAACAGACAGACACACACACACACACACACACTCACAAGTAAAAACGCACCTGGGATATCAGAATGGAATAGATGGATAATAATGGATCAATTAACTCAGGTAGATATTCATTTGACCACATTCTTTGCCTAAATAATTACTTGAAATGTAGGAAAGTCTCTTTATCTCATTGGATTGATCCAATTAATTATGAGTATTAAAGTATGACACTCTAGGGAGGATTTTTTTTCCCGACTAAAAAGGTTAATTTCTATGTGAGGGTAAGTGGACATAAAAGTCATGGCAAATGCAAGAAATATATCTTTCCAAGCACATTGCTGAACATATAAAAGGGGCTTGTTGAATTCTTACCGAATTAGGTATCTTTCTTCACACTACTTGGTAAAAAAAATGAAAAGGCAGAAAAATTAGCCCCAAAAGAGATGAAACTCTTCCGTCCGTCACCATTGACTCTATTGTGAACTTATGAAAAAGGTAGTTGAGCAATATGAAGGCCATGATGTGGAATTAAAAACACACACACACACAGACACACATGCTGGATTCTAAAATGTGTCCTTCCTCCTCTCACTCTCTTGATCAGTTTTATTTCTGAACTGAGACACGATCACCACAATTCAAACAATTAAGCACAAAACTAAACAGAAGTTTACAAAACCCATCAGGTGTACAGAGGTAATTTATTCAGTCTGGCTTCACTTAACACAAATAGGTCAAAATCAATCACATTTTGTAAGTAGTAATAGTTGGAGAAATGTGTGAAGAATAGGTCAAAAGATAAATAGGAATTATTTTATAACCATAAGAAAGGAAGAACATCTATAAACAAAAGTCATATATGCAACATAAAAGAATAGGTGAGCTGCCAGCAAATGGGCCTCACAATGCCTTTTCCCCAATGCTTCCAGAAGCTCCATAAAAATCACTCTAATGGGTCAAACATTGATGGTTCTCAGAAGAACACAATTGTTTTCAAAAACGAATAGCATTGTAAATTCATTTGAATTCATAAAACAAAACAGCTATTTAATCATCTAGACCAAAGTTAAAGAAATACCTACTACAAAAATTTTAATGGGATAATTAGAAAGAAATAGCTTGGGCCACTGCTTCGAGCAGAAGATGGCGTTCAGTGGCTACCATAGGAAGGGTCAATATCAGGACGGCCTGTGAGTCCAGATGAGTCTCTCTTTGCCCATTTTGCCACAGAACACATTCACAGCACAGTACAAAGCAGTAGGCATGGAGTAAGGAAAAAGGCTTGTGTTTTAATAGCCAGGAGTTCTACTCGGACCCACTCAGGTAAACTGAATGGCAAAGATAATTCTTCCTGCAGGTCATTTCTTTTGCTAGTTTGCTAACTGTGAGTCCTATGCTCCTGTGCAAGGCCCACGATGTGACTCTGACCATTCATTGAACTTTGCTGGGACAACATTCATGCCACTACATCAGAACAGAATGAAAGCTTGCCCTTTTTTTTTTTTTTTTGAGACAGTGTCTCTCTCTGTTGCTCAGGCTGGAATGCAGTGGTACGATTCTCCTGCCTCAGCCTCCCGAGTAGCTGGGATTGCAGGTGCCTGCCACCACCCCCAGCTAATTTTTCTAATTTTAGTAGAGACAGGGTTGACCAGGCTGGTCTCCTTCTCCTGCCCTCAAGTGATCCATTCACCTCAGCCTCCCAAAGTGCTGGGATTATAGGCCTGAGCCACCAGGCCCAGCCCACATTACTCCTTTTCTGATTAGACCATCTCTTCAGATTAAAGCCTTTGGGTATATGCTGGAGGCAATTGGAATTCTTAATCCTTTAGCTTTGTATAATTTTCTTTCATATATTTAGAAGATCATTGAGCCCCCTTTTATATGTTGCTGTGATCCAAAGCATGAGTAACTGGGGTAAGAATGCTGGCTATCTTTAGAGGAAGGCTTTTTAAATAAATTGAGAAAAATTAAACAGCATCATTCCTATAAAATGCCCGTTGAAAGAATTTTTATAGATAAATATTCACTTTTTTTTTGGTAAATTGATGATAAAATTATGTATATTTACCATATACAACATGATGTTTTGAAATGTATACACATTGTGGAATGGCTAGCATGCTAATTAACTATGCATAACCACGTTTCCTTTCACCATGTTGAACCCTGACATAATTTTTTTTTCACAAACACCTCACTCTGGAGAAGGAAATGATTTTTTTTAATTAAAATAAACATACATTGGAAATACTTAGTGCTAAAATAAGCCTGAAGGAAAGGTTGGAAGTATGATGAGTCAGAAAACTGACTGTAAAGAAACCAATTACTTAACATAAAACACCATTAAAGATAAACCACAAAATGTAAGGTCTGCTGGGTAGGAAAGTGGCAAAAGCAATGAAGCATGTCTTTAGATCATGCAGGTCTATAACCAACAGTGAATCTAGCAAAAGTTATTTTCTCTTTTGAGGAGAAACTTCTTCTTATTAAAAAAATAAAAAATGTTTCAACTTCTTGAGCACCAAGGTCAATTATTCTAAATCTTAAAACCACAGTTTTAATTTTGCTTTTTTGTTGGTTTTTGTACTTTGGAGTATGTGTCTACATTATCCTTTTTATATTTGCCATATTTAGAGTCCAAACTAAAAGCAAATTATTTTCTCTCCTCAAGTTAAATGGCTCTATCTTTTTCTTTAAAATCCATTAAGAAAGTGAAACTCCCAAAGTAAGTCCAAAAAAAAGCCCCCAAGTCTGAAAATGTGGAGCTTTTCTGGCAGTAATGCAGCTTCTGCAAGTATTGCAGACCAGATCAGGTATCAGAATTTTAAAGCTTCAGTAACAAAGCCGTCCTATTGACCCTGAGGAGATTTATGAAATCACTTTCCTGATGTTATTGAAACCAAAACACTTTCCTGGACACTGAATTCAGTCCTAAACAAAGGGCCTCCAACTAACAGCTGTCTTGGGCTGAATGAGTTAGACTCAACCTCGTGTGATGGAAAAACAGTAAACACAAGCTAACATTTAAAAGGAATTGATGGCACCATGTAAATCAGAAGCCCAAGGAGGGCCTGGCTTCAGGTGTGGGGTTCTCTCTCACGCTCTCAAATCCACATCCTCCGGATTAGGTCCATTTTCAGACAAGCTACTCCAGCAACTACATACCATGCGTCTTCTCAGGTGTGGGTCCTGCAGGAAAACTAATACACTCTTTGTCCATAAGTCTCAAAATAAACTCTCACTGGCTCTGGTTGGAACATGAGACCATCCTTGCCATTCACCATGGCCCCAGTCACTGAACGTCTTCACGCCCTGGACTGGTAATACAGCCTATCCCAAAGCACCTGGACTGAGAACGGGAAATGAGTGGTTCCCAGAGTGAAACTGAGGTACTATTACTAAATTAAGGTAAATATATGTGGAATGTTAAAAAAAAAATGATGTCCAATGTTTACAAGGTATACTTCTGCCATCAGATATAATGTATTATTGCAAGTGTACCTGCTTATATTCTACTATCATATTTCTAATTTCTGCAGGCCTTGAAAACATATAACACTCCTAGATACTTACCCAGGAGGAAGAAAAGCATATGTTTATATAAAGACTTGCACATGAATGTTCGTAACAGTTCATTTGTAACATCCAAAAGTTGTATGCAGCTCAGTTCCCATTAATAGGTGAATGGATTAAAAAAAAACAGATGAATGCATAAGTAATACTACTTGCCAGTAAAAAGGAATTAATTCTTGTTATATGCAACAACATGGATGAATCTCAAAATAATTACACTGAGTGAAAGAAGCAGCACAAAAAAAGAGTACATACTGAATGATTCTATTTGCATCTTCTAGGAAATGCAAACTAATCTGTAAGAACAGAAAGCAAACCAAGATCAGCAATTGCCTGAGGAATAGTGAGGGTTGGATATGAGGACAGGGAGGGGCAAACAGGAAAGATTAAAGAGCTACACAAAGACACTTTTGGGAGCAATTGATGTCATTATCTTCATCAGAGGTTGACATTTTTTTCTGTAAAGTGCAAGATAGTAAATAACTTAGGCTTTGCATGTCATCTGATCTCTGTTGCAATTATTGAACTCTGCCATTGTAGCATCAAAACACTTATGGGTTTTTAAATAGGTGTATCTGTGTTCCAATAAAACTATTTATAAAAACAGGCAGCGGTCCAATTGGGTCTACACACCATAGTTTGCCAATCTCTGATCTTAATTATGGTGGTGGTTTCATAGGTGTACACATGTACCAAAGCTTATCAAATTGTACACTTTAATTATGTGTTATTTATTATAGGTCAATTCCACCTCAATAAAGTATTAAAAAATAAAAACAAAGCAAACACACTTGGGTTCCTCATCTTGGATTGGATAGAGTCTAATCTTACCATGGCATACAAGTTCTTCACATACTGGCGTCTCTTCTTCCCCGGTCAGATCCCTTGCCATTCCCTGGTAGAATGTGCTTGACACACACATCAGGCCATTCCAACTCTACCTCTTTGTTGGGGTTCTCTCTGTTACCTCTCTGTCTAGAATGAGCTGCTCGTACCAAGTGTCTAACTCAATCATCCTGCTTGTACTTTGAGATTAAACTTGCACTTCCAGGATGCCTTCCACATCTTACTCCTACTATTCCCTTTGCCTTATGCTCTGTGAGATGCCTCATCTCTGTGCCCCATAATTGCCTGTGTGTTTGTATGTGCATGTGTTTGTGTACATACCTATAGGCACTTGCACAATTATACTTCTTGATAATTTTAACTATATTTATATAGCTAAAATTTTCTCTTTTATATTTAGAATTATTATCCAGTCTCTGCCCCTACTACTTGACTGGAATCTCCCTCTTTCTATTAGACCTATCACAATGACTGACATATTACATTAAAAAATTAAAACCCTCACTGCGTGTGGTGGCTCATGCCTGTAACACAAACACTTTGGGAGGCCGAGGAGGGAGGACTGCTTGAGCCCAAGAGTTCAAGACCACCCTAAGCAACATGTCAAGACCCTGTCCCTACAAAAGTTTTTTAAAATTAACAGGGTATGGTGGCATGCACCTGTGATCCCAGTTACTCAGGAGGTGAGGCAAGAGGATCTCTTGAGCCCAGGAGGTTGAAGCTGTAGTGAGCTCTGTTCATACCATTACACTCCAGCCTGGGTAACAGGGCAAGATCCTATCTAAAAAAAAAAAAAAAAAAAAGAAGAAACTCAACAAAGCAGCATCGTTGCTATTATTGCAGCTATTTAGCCAATAGGTACATCATTGACATCATTGTAAATAGCCAAGCTGATACTGGAAAACAATTCTATATCTAATCTCAGAAAAGCTTTCTACTAATTCATGCAAATTTATTATTGGAAGCTTACCTATATTTTACACTAGTGTCTTTTACTGACTGTCACTCTTCTTCCTTTATCTCCTAGATACACCAAAATGAAGACTGCCACCAACATCTACATTTTCAACCTTGCTCTGGCAGATGCCTTAGCCACCAGTACCCTGCCCTTCCAGAGTGTGAATTACCTAATGGGAACATGGCCATTTGGAACCATCCTTTGCAAGATAGTGATCTCCATAGATTACTATAACATGTTCACCAGCATATTCACCCTCTGCACCATGAGTGTTGATCGATACATTGCAGTCTGCCACCCTGTCAAGGCCTTAGATTTCCGTACTCCCCGAAATGCCAAAATTATCAATGTCTGCAACTGGATCCTCTCTTCAGCCATTGGTCTTCCTGTAATGTTCATGGCTACAACAAAATACAGGCATGGTGAGTGATGTTACCAGCCTGAGGGATGGAGGGTTCACAGCCTGATATGTTGGTGATGTCATAAGCAAAGCAGTATTTATGGAGTGCCCCATTGTCTCAGTCACATTGTAATTTTAATTATTCTTTCTAGCAAAAAAAGCCTTTGAATACTTAAAAATAGGAATTTTCCTCATAATTTTAGGCCTATTAAATCCTTTAAAGAGAATGTAATCTATTTATTTCTGATTTCTCTGTATTTACTTCATAAAAATGGTGTGTAAATTAGAACATAGCTCTCCCAAGAGTAATTGGAGCTTAAACCCAAAGAGTATTATGCTGAGGCTTGTTTAAAATTTTCAAGTGGCTGACTACATGGCAAATTTATCTTTCTACACCTAATATCAGAATATTGAACAATCCATCAAAAAATGAAGTGAAAATATCCATTACCTGGAGCCGCCTAGAGATTTTGGACAATTATTACATTTTTTATATCAATATAGACCTCATGGAGGATCTAGCTCATATTGAGAGGTTCATTTTTGTTCCCTGAACGAAAGCTTAATGTGATCGAAGTGGACGGCAAAATGGGAAATTTAGAAAAAAACAAAAAAAACATTAGAAGTAAAACTTTCTTTGAAAAGTAACAAACAACTGAGTTTCTTCCACAATTTCTTTATAGCCTTAAGTTAGCTCTGGTCAAGTCTAAAAATGAATGAGTAAAATGGCAGTATTAACACCTTATGACATAATTAAA
The DNA here is from genome assembly GCF_029289425.2 of Pan paniscus. NCBI lineage: Eukaryota > Metazoa > Chordata > Mammalia > Primates > Hominidae > Pan > Pan paniscus. The sequence goes on from NC_073254.2 coordinate 174,115,499, forward strand.
TGTTGCTGCTAATTTTTCCTTTAAATTCCTTTCTTCTAGGTTCCATAGATTGTACACTAACATTCTCTCATCCAACCTGGTACTGGGAAAACCTGCTGAAGATCTGTGTTTTCATCTTCGCCTTCATCATGCCCGTGCTCATCATTACCGTGTGCTATGGACTGATGATCTTGCGCCTCAAGAGTGTCCGCATGCTCTCTGGCTCCAAAGAAAAGGACAGGAATCTTCGAAGGATCACCAGGATGGTGCTGGTGGTGGTGGCTGTGTTCATCGTCTGCTGGACTCCCATTCACATTTATGTCATCATTAAAGCCTTGGTTACAATCCCAGAAACTACGTTCCAGACTGTTTCCTGGCACTTCTGCATTGCTCTAGGTTACACAAACAGCTGCCTCAACCCAGTCCTTTATGCATTTCTGGATGAAAACTTCAAACGATGCTTCAGAGAGTTCTGTATCCCAACCTCTTCCAACATTGAGCAACAAAACTCCACTCGAATTCGTCAGAACACTAGAGACCACCCCTCCACGGCCAATACGGTGGATAGAACTAATCATCAGGTACGCAGTCTCTAGAATTAGGTGTATCTACTGGGGATGACATAAAAATTATAAGGCTTTGTGCTAAACTAGGAGTTTAATCCACTATAGAGGATGAGAATGGAGGGAAGAGGGGAAGCAAATTGTGGTTCTAGTGTTAGAGAAGAGGTTTGTTATATAAACTGTGTTCTTTATATTTGACTGTACATATTCATTTAGGTATAAAGATACACCAATGAGAAATCCGTGAAACTATTCAAAATAACTATTTTTATGGCCTCTACTTCTATGCAAAATTTATGACTTTAGCACATTGTAGAAATAATTCTGATCTAGAATCCTTTTCATTTTCCCCAGAATTATTATATAATTCATAGATGTCGCTGCAATACCCCTCTTATTTCTCAAAAGCCAGTCTTGCTCTGGTTCTGTGATTAAAGAGAGAGGGTGAGTGCCTTGCCCACTGTGGTCATGGATGCAAGATATTCACAGAAAATTAGCATCATGGAAAAGGAGAAAAGATTAAAAAATGACCATCCCTAACTTTTCTTAAGCTATTGGTTTGCTACCTGAACTCTAGCACAAATATCAAACATATTAGACTGAATAATATATTATTAATATGTGAATATTAATCTAATAAATTTTATTAGATTAAACAATTTTTAACAGACCTCATGCTTGTTGGAGATAATAGGGTGAATAGCGACTAGCTTTTGGAAGGTGTATTTCTGTGCCCAGACCTACACAGAAAATTCAAGACTTATACACAATATTATAATCATATGGGAAATCAACAAAGAGGAAAGAGAAAAGGCTGTCTCCAAGTTAGTATTACTTGGTTAAGCCACTGGTTGGCTAAATTTGACCTCTGACCTGTAAAATCAATCAAATACATGGCTTAATTTTTAATATTAATCTAAGTAAGTAAATTTTAAATAATGATGCCAGCATCCAAAAATCACAGCCTGTATAATTTTTTTAACAGTGAATTCAAATTCAAACTTCCTATGAAGTAAAGGCAGGAGTCAGAATCTTGGCTAAAGTTCCTAGAGTCAGGCGTCAGGACTGTGAGGACAGATGGCTCCGGAGAAATGAATAGCAAGTCAAATGATTGAGGAGCTAGGGGAGGCCTTTGCCACCACAGGGTGCAGTGGCTTCCTCCTGCTGTCTCTTGACCACACCCTGTCTCTCACTGTCCCCTCTTTACCCCACTCTGCCATCCAGCCCAGCCCAGGCTCAACCTTTCTAATTGACCAGAGGACTAATGTAATATGGCCCAGATACATCCGTCATGGGCGACATTAATCCTCATACCCCTGGTATTCAGTGATGCTCAAAGGAACACAGGAACTCACACCCCCTGGAGAGCATGAGGTAATGATGGCAGACCCACTTCCAGCCAAAGGGAAATTAACTTATTATGTCTCACTTCTAATTCCATTTCAGAAATGAATGCCAGAAAGAAATGGTTTTGACTCTGCTTCTTTTCTCTATGTTTTTTTCCACATCAAGACTGCTAAACCTACTCCTTTTACTAGGAGCTACTTTTAAAAAGTAATTGCAAAAACAGCGATTACTTTTGCACCAACCTAATGCTAAGCAGCCCTCCTATTCAGTGGCTGCTAGAATCTTGTAAGTAACTTTAAAAGGGCAGGGATTTAAATAGACTTTCACCAACCTGGGGATAACATGTTAAAGATTGCAACTTAAAATGCCTAGTCCTCAGCTAAGGATAAAATATTTTGCTTTGAAGTAAAATATTTCCATTGGAGCAAAATAATGGCCATTATAAAGTACTGACTCTTTCTCCTTTAGTGCCTACCTATACCTTCCCTGTCTTGCTGGGCTCTAGAGCATGGCTGCTTGATTGTGTACCCTGGACCACTGCAAGGACCTCTTGTCACATATGACCTCCCAGCTATCCTTCACTCGTCCTGCCTTCGTGGAAATACTGCTCCCAGCCCGTCTGGTGGAGCATTTCTCCTGAGTTAAGCATGATTATTTTTCAGTTGCCTGACACTGCCCTTGACTCCCTTCCAAATTCGGCATTTTCACATCAGTACGGCTATTGTACAGCCAGATAGAAGAGAAAAGAAGCTAATTGGAGGAGTTCTGTTCCAAGTAACTAAAAGGTTTGCTTAAAAAATACATCCAATTAGGCCTTATCTTCATCGCTGCCTCTATGAAGCAGTATCAGTGTAAGATAACAGCAGAAACACATTAGCCCTGGAATTGGCTGCTGTCCCAAAATGCCCAACTGAGAGAACTGGACACAGAAGAGAGGCTGCCAGGAAAAGAGGGAAAGATGCTCTGACGTATTTAAAAATTAAGATAAATCAAAGCTCCCTTTGGCTAATCTCCACTGATGTGTCATCATTAGAATTAAAGCAGTTACAACCAGACAACTGTAACAATACATAAGCTGCTAGTGATACTTTCAATAATATATCGACATAATAAAATGACTTGAAGGAGAAATTGGAGACTTGATGGCTGTGTCTATAGGACATGTTAAATTAGTTGTACAAATCCAGAATGTGACAAACAGGTGTTTGGTCGTTGTTTCACATCATGACCCATCATGTTGGAAAACAAAGCTAATAGGATTTGCATTTAACTTTTCAACTACTTGTTTGAAGTTTATATTGGTTGTGGATGTTTATGTTCTGCCTTATGTATTTGTACTTTCTTTGAGGAATATATTATACTCTATATGTCACATTTCAAGCACATTAGTCAACTTCATATTCTGCAGATCAGAGATCCAATATCAAACCTTCCCAGGGTGTCTGTATTCTGACAACTGTCCACTGAGGCAATTTCCATACAGCGCAAAGTGGAGTGGCGATTTGGCAGTTATCAAGGTAATTTGATAAGCCAATGAGAAAATTCTGTGCCCAAAATAAGCTTAGAGTCATACTTACACAGTTAAGAGCTGCTCAGTCAGCTTTTGCTACATTACAAATCATTCCAAAATGTAGTGGCTAGAAGCAACCATTTATTTAGTTTACAATTCTGTAGAACAGCCATTGGAGCTGGGCTTGGCTGGACCGTTCTTCCATATTGGCTGGGCTTGCTCGGAGGGCAGCTGCCCGATGGGCAGGTGGTCAGCTAGCTGATCTACATGGCCTCAGCAAGAATGACTAGCTTCACATGGACTCTTACCATCTAGCATGTTACCCCAGCCTTGTTCTCACGGTGGTCACAGATTCCGAGAGAGAGAAAGAGAGAGAGAAAAGAGGAAAGCGTCTTTTGGCATAGAGTAGGAACTGGCATGCGGTCATCTCTGTGGTTTTATAGATCAAATAAAGTCATCCTGCCAACCTAGATTCAAAGGGTGAGAAATTAGACTCCATCTCTTGCTGATAGGATCTGCAGTCACATTGCAAAAGGGTGGGGATATAGGGAGCAAACAATTATGACCACTTCTGCTAACAATCCGTAGTAAGGACATGCTGCATGAGACAGGGAAGCCATTACTTCCTGAGGACAGGAGCCATGTCTGTCTTGCTCTTCCAAGCCAGAGTCTAGCACATTAAAAAGAAAGTACTTCTGGCCAGGCACAGTAGCTCATGCCTGTAATCCCAGCACTTTGGGAGGCCAAGGCTGGTGGATCACCTGGGGTCAGGAGTTCGAGACCAGCCTGGTCAACATGGTGAAACCCCGTCTCTACTAAAAATACAAAATTAGCCAGGTATGGTGGCACATACCTGTAATTCCAGCTATTTGGGAGGCTGAGACAGGAGAATCGCTTGAACCTGGGAGGCAGAGGTTGCAGTGAGCCCAGATTGTGCCATTGCACTCCAGCCTGGGCAACAAGAACGAAACTCCATCTCAAAAAAAAAAAAAAGAAAGAAAGAAAGAAAGTACTTCCAAAACATCCAAAGCATTGGACAGATTCATGTCTGTTGAATAAATGATGAGAGGGCTGAGGATATTTCAGGAGATGTGGCAGGCATGACCCCTTCATCATGCAACTGACGAACAACCTAAATGACTATGTACCCTAACCCTCTTACCGTCAGTAATGGGAAAATATTCAAAATAGGCCTTCTTCCTTTTCTCCTCCTCAGCCTTTGTTACTCTGATCCAATGTTATTTATACTTTTCAAAAAAATCGGTTACATTCATGGTTGTTTTCTAATTTTATTTCTAACGAGTGCTTTTGATAAGGAGACCAAGAGATTGATTCAGTGCCCTAAAGAGGTCTTTCCCTAGCTGAATATGAAAAAACAAAAAAGATGGTCTCGTGTTTTTTTTGTGCATGCCTGGGCTCAGCCTACTGCTCCAGCTGTAGCCTCTGTGCCTGATTTATGTTCAGCTTGCCGTCTTTATGACTTTTAGATCTTTATTAGGTAGACTAAGGCATAGGCATTCATTTTCCATCTGCTCTCAGTGCAATTTAATTTCTCCACACACGCCCTACACTGCTGTTGTCCTATTGAACTCCACTTTGCTTTCAAACCCTTCCCTTGTTTATTTCGATCACTTCAGGTTCAACTCAAACCTGAACTGTTGGCCACTGCTAACCTGCCTTGCCCACTTGGTTTCCACCCGAATCATATTATCTAATGCATTTTCTTTTTGTTTTTATTGTTGTTGTTTGTTTGTTTTTTGATTTTTATTTTGAAATGGAATTACTCTGTCGCCCAGGCTGGAGTGCAGTGGTGCGATCTCAGCTCATTGCAACCTCTTCCTCCTGGTTCAAACGATTCTCCTGCCTCAGCCTCCCCAGTAGCTGGGATTACAGGCATGCACCACCACACCCAGCTAATTTTTGTATTATTTTTAGTGGAGATGGGGTTTCACCTTGTTGGTCAGGCTGGCCTCAAACTCTTGACCCCAAGTGATCCGCCCACCTCAGCCTCCCAAAGTGCTGAGATTCCAGACGTGAGCCCCTGTGTCTGGCCTCTAACGCATTTTATATCTTGACACGTAGGTGATTATTGAAATTGTTTAGCATTATATGGGGAAAAAAGCAACACTGTTACATCAGTTGAATTATCACTGAAACGGTAGAGTTTGGCGCAAAAGTAATTGCGGGTTTTGCCATTACTTTCAATGGCAAAAACCGCAATTATTTTTGCACCACAACCACTATAATAATAATGCTGCCTTACATTTATATGGCAATGTACAGATTCAAAAGTGCTTTTATGGGCATTATCACATCTGCTTCCTATAACAACTCTGATGGGTAAATGTAAGAAAATGCTCAGGGAAGTTAAATCATTATATAAGATCAAACAGCCAGGAAGAGGTAGAATCCAGACAAGCACCCAGGGCTTCGAATATTACTCCACAGCTTTTCTCTGCTTTCCTACACAATGCTACTTTGCACTCAATTATTATCACATGGTCTCAGCCAGATTCTCAACATTTACTATGAGCTCCAGAAAATGTAAGTTCTTAAGAACTGCTCTAATAAATTATAGTTTGTTATGTGAGGGTCCAAGAATCTGCCTTTTAAATAAAACAATAAACTGAAATCTCTTATTTAAACTGTACCTTCATCTCCAAAGTAGCACATTTACTGTTTTGTCTAACCTGCCTAGCCATTTCAGTCAAGCTGATTGACATGAATGTTTTCACCAAATGAGTTATGTGTTTTGTGAAATAATGTAATTATCCTTGGAAAAAGCCTTAATATTCTGACATATCTACCCGTGGGTCTTACAGGAAAAAGCAATATAATAGTGATAAAGTGAACGTCGTGGCATGTCCTGCTAATTCCTTTCCATTAATATGGCAAGTCCAGTCCTAAACCCTCTAATTACTATTATTAAAGCACTTTCTTGACATTTTAATCAAAATAGCGGGTCAAGAAGTTAGGAGATGCTCTGTATTTGGTTTAACTGTGAACTATATTATCCCCAGCTAAACTAAAAGCAGAAGCCTACTTTTAAAATAAAATACATCACTCTCAAAAGTTGATCTCAGTTTTTTTTACAAGACATCTGTGGAGAGTTAATTTGGGAAAGAAATTGTTTCAATTCAATGGGAAAAAAAACTCAAATGAGAACAGCTCACAAAATTACAGCAGTGGACAACATTAATGCTTATTTTGTGAATGAAATCAAAATGGCTATTCTTTCAGTTCTATAGTTTAAAAAGAAAATGGTTCTGTGTGTGTGTGTGTGTGTGTGTGCGTGTGATATAGGCGTGTCTCTTTTTGCATGTATGGAATTAGAGTAAATGTAGGTTTAAAATTAATATTTCATGCATAGCAGAAGAAATTAGTATGTGTTTCTATAAATTATTGTGATATGTGAGAGAAAATGTTGTTTAGTTAAAAATGTGTTTATCCCTAGAAAAATTTGGCTTTTAGACTATTCATAATAACATATATTGACCATTTTGTGTCTGGGATGGGATATCTTATTTAATCATATTAGATATGGATTGTAACCTCTACTCTATAGTTGAGGAAACTAATGTTTAAGGAAGTAACTTGCCCAAGGTCATAGTTAAAAAGTAGTGGCTGAGGGTTGGGTGCAGTGGCTCACGCCTGTTATCCTAGCACTTTGGGAGGCCAAGGCAGGAGGATTGTTTGAGGCTAGATGTTCAAGACCAACCTGGCCAACATAGCAAGACCTTGTCTCTACTAAATTTATAAAATTTTTTTAAAAATTAAAAAAAAATTTTTAATTAGTGGCTAACTATTGACTCCAGTTAAATTCCATCTTATAACCCAGGCTTTTAATCAATGTGCCCTGATATATTCCAGTCTATTTTTCACTCTTCTCAGCATGGTCTCAGACCTGAGAAATTTAGGGAAATTTAGTTTTAAAGATTGGATTAACTAAAATGGTGCAATATCTTCTTTTCCTGACTGTTCTAACTAATGTAACTAACTGAAAAACATAGCAACGTATTTTTCCTTTCAAAACTAACAAAATGAGATGTCATCTTATTTGGTTAAACTTAAGTGGTGAATTGCTATTTTATAGCCATTTTTTGTAAAAATACTCTCACTGAGATTTAGTGTTTTGGAACATGTCAATCTTTATTTTCTACCTCATGTAGTTTTGGATGCTAAATATGAAAAGGTGCATATTTTTCTCTTTTAACTTTCAACAACACCACATTTATTTTTACTTCTACCTCTATGATTTTGAAATGCAGTTTCACAGTATTTATTTTTGCTTTTGCATTTTCTCCTTCACACTAAAGGAAAGGATATTTGAATGTATATGACCTATCACAAACCAGCTGTTAACTTTTGGATGTCATTCTGATCACTATATCTTTTGGCAGGTTGCAAATAAATATTTGTAAATTGCTAAAATTTGACAAAAATGGCAAAATTAATTTGGAGAGGACATTATGAGAAATAGAAATTTCTGTGGGGTGTAGAACAAAATTTGTCTTATTGATAATTTTCCTTTTCTAATTATTATTTCCCTGGAAATCAAGAATCCAAAGCCACAATTTCATCAGTCCTCTCCCTTCACACTCAGAATTTGTTTCTTTTTAGAGTAGAGTTTCTGAGTTTCACATGAATAGGAACTTTTCATGATGAAGAAAAAAAATTAGAGCCAGGCCAGGTGCAGTGGCTCTCATCTGTAATCTCAGCATTTTGGGAGGCCGAGGCCGGTGAATTGCTTGAGCCCAGGAGTTCAAGACCAGCCTGGGCAACCTGACGAAAGTCGATCTCTGCAAAAAACAAACAAACAAAAAAAGCCAGGCGCGGTGGCATGCACCTGTAGGTCTAGCTACTGAGGAGGCTAAGGTGGGAGAATTGATTGAGCCTGGGAAGTTGAGGCTGCAATGAGCCGTGATTGTGCCACCGCACTCCAGGCTGGGCAACAGAATGAGAGTCTGTCGAAAGGAAGGAAGGAAGGAAGGAAGGAAGGAAGGAAGGAAGGAAGGAAGGAAGGGAGAGAAAGAGAGCGAGAGAGAGAGAAAGAGAAAGAAAGAAAGGAAAGAAAGAAAGGAAAGAAAGAGAAAGAAAGAAAGGAAAGAAAGAAAGAGGGAGGGAGGAAGAAAGAGAGAAAGAGAAAGAAAGAAGGAAAGAAAAAGAAAGAGGAAGGAAAGAGTGAGAGAAAGAGGAAAGAGAGAGAGGGAGGGAGAGAGGAAGGGAGGAAGGGAGGGAGGAAGGAAACCATATCGTCTATGACTTCTACTCTACTGCAATAAAATCTCTTAAATAAAGATCATACACATATATACACACATATATATACACACATATATATGATGTGGGTAGGGGAGGCTAGAAACAAGATTCATTTCAAATGTTAAATTGTAACTGTAGTTTTTAAAAACATGGAGAGTTTTCATAATAAACATGAAGAGTTTCATAAAACATGAGGAGTTTTCATAATATATATCAAATATATATCATATCATGATATATCATATCATATAATCATATTATGATATATATCATAACATATATATTATCATATTATGATATATATCATAACATATATTATCATATTATGATATATATCATAACATATATTATCATATTATGATATATATCATAACATATATTATCATATTATGATATATATCATAACATATATTATCATATTATGATATATATCATAACATATATTATCATATTATGATATATATCATAACATATATTATCATATTATGATATATATCATAACATATATTATCATATTATGATTATATATCATAACATATATTATCATATTATGATATATATCATAACATATTATATATTATCATATTATGATATATATCATAACATATATATTATCATATGATATATATCATAATATATTATATATTATCATATTATGGCATATATCATAATATATATCAAAAAGTCACAGAGCTCATGCAAGCCCAGTCATCCCATTGCCAGTGGTGTGTGCTGAAGGAATAAACACCCATAAATATTAACCCTAACTGGTGGGAGATAAGTGTGAATTTAAGGTAGTGCTTGTTGCTTTACTGTGTATGAATCAAAGGAAATTAACCATCTTGTCTTTCTATAACATCTGAACGTATTAGAAACACATGCAAAGAAATAAATAGCCTGATAAATTGGCTCCATATCATTATCAGATACCAAATAAATATAGGCTGAAAATTTCATCACAATTTGAATATTGGCCCTCTCAGTTTAAGAATGAATATATAGAAAAATAATGTGAGCCATTTGTCTGTATAAAGTGAAGTATTTCTTGGGAAAGAAAGAAGGAAAAAGAGCTAATGTATAGAGCACATTTTTTGTGTGAAATCAGCTACCATCTACTATTCTGTTTTCCATACAGACACCAGAAATCCCAAGAATACTAGAAATCTACAAAATCTAGCAACCCCTACCTAGGTTCTTTCTACTTTTGTCACATTATCCAATATTTATAAAGGTTAAAAAAGATATATTTAGGAGATTTTATAAATATAAATAAATATATATATATAATCCAGGATTCCTAATATATATTTACATATTATATATAAATGTATATACACACATATATAAAATTCAAGTTTTCTATACCTAAGTCCCTTGAAGTGTAAAAAGTAAATGATTTCTTATGATGAAATGGATTCCTTTAAGATGTAATAGAAAAGCAAATTCTATGAAAGATGATATTAAGAAATAAGAATAACTTAATCAACAAATAGCAAAATATTTTTTAAAACGTTGACAACCAGAAAATTCAGTGAAAGGTGGATGTGGGATGAGATATGACTACTGGACATTTGACAATACAATCATCTATTTAACTCGTTTCATAATTTGTCGACTTAAGAAGAATATCTCACTCTTACTCTTCTTCCTTCTTCTCTATTATATTAGCTAAGGTGTTCTTATATTCAAAATTCCTGAAGTATCATTAAATATGGGCTCATTCAAATTCAAACCATCAACTTTTAAAAACGCTCTCCTTGAGCTACTCTTTGGAAATAGAAGGGAAATGGGAGGAACAATTCTGTCATAGAATTTTTAAATGCTTCAGCTAAGGCTTGCAGTGTGACTTGCATATACTATAATAACTGAATTTCTTTCTGATTGCTTCAGAAGTTCAATATGACAAATAGACTTTCAAATGGCTATAGTATAGTAAATATCAACGTCTAAATCTCAATAATGTAACTGGATTTGTCAAGCAGATGCAAAATATTCACAGTTCTTCCAACACTGGAACTGAAAAAGAACACTGCAGACTATCTTATCCAAACATCCTTTTCCTACGAATGGAGAAATTGAAGGCCAGAAATGTATTTTTTTATTGTATACCTTTTTTCTTACTAAATGTAAAAGATGATAGTGAAATCTTTCCAAACACCTAGTTTTCAAATAGAGTTTAAGAAAATTTGTGTAAATAAAAAGTCAGATAATTGTATTTTTACATAAACATATGTAAATTTAATTTTAAAATTTTCATCAGGTTAAGGGGAAGCATTACAATTAGATAAGAACAGCAGATGCAAGATAAAATCCTAAAAAATTATTTGTTTTATTTTTTTGGAGACAGGATTTAGCTCTGCTGTCCAAGCTGGAGTGCCGTGGCACCAGCTCAGCTCCCTGCAGCCTCTACTTCCCAGGCTCCAGCCATCCTCCCGCCTCAGCCTCCTGAGTAGCTAAAACTACGGGCACACACCATCACACCATGCTAATTTTTGTACTTTTTGTAGAGACAGGGTTTTGCCGTGTTGCAAGCCTGGTCTTAAACTTCTGGGCTGAAGTGATCCACCTGCCTTGGCCTCCCAAAAATCCTAGGATAGCCAAAATCCTAAAAATGTAAATGGCCTCAGATCATACTACTGATGGGCTGAATGTTCTTGGGCAAGTTTCTAACACTCTCTGCTTGCATTTCCTCATCTGTAAGAAAGGTAATAACTGTGGTAACTACCACTTAGCTTTGATGTAAGCATGATGTATGATTATCCATCCAAAGTGTCAGGCAACTGGCTAATATTATTACTCTAAGCCATCCGGTGAGGCTTTACTATTTTCATCTTCTTTTCCTTTTCCCTCAAAACTGAATTTCATCTCTTGTAAATAGCATTTAAAAGGAATGAAATAATGTACCAAAAGAGATCATAAAGTTGACTAACCCAAGCCTTCTCAACCTTGGCGCTAGTGACATTGTGGGCACTGTAAGATGTTCAGCAGCATCCTTTGTCTCAACACACTAAATGCCAGTAGCACCCACCCATCTCCCACTGTGATGCCAAAATGCCTCCAGATATTGCCAAATGTCTCCTGGAGTGGAGGCAGGCAGCAGAAATCAGTCAAGAACCATTGATCTAACCTGTTTAATTTTGTTCAATAGCTGGAGAAACATTAAGGTCCAAATTAGTTGTGATGTTTTTAAAGCAATGCTTGAGAAAATTGGAACCAAACCCCAGGTGTCCTGACTTTAGTCTGATCCTCCTCTGAAAATTTCTCTAAGGAAAGCTTTCTTCTACACCACTAACCAGTTGCAAAAAAAAAAAGAAAAAAAAAATGACTCCATATTCATGGAAGACAAGAGAAAGGCACAATTCTTCAACCCTTATATTACTTCAAGCTTCTTTTAGAAAAAAAATGACATTCAGCTTGAGACACTATTAAGAAAAAAATTAAAGGCCAATAAAGATGAAGATATTGTTAGAGAACCCCAGGAGGCTCTGAATGAGGTCAAATCTCATGGCGATATTAAAACATTAAGAGGAGTTGTGGACAAACTACAATGAAACACAAATCATAATCTCCGAAGCAAATAAGAATGGAAGGACTTCTGGAAAATGAAGGTAAAGAAATAGAATCCCAAGTTTAATGGGAATATTGTAGCAACTGAAAACCACAGAATATTTAGCTTTGTACAAATGGTTTTTAGAACCTGGATTAAATCATTAAAATGTATTTTGAAAGTACTTAGAAAGAAAGCAAGTAACCTCTAAGAGGCAAGTTATTATTAGTTATGGCAAAATAAATTTTATTTTCTTAGAACATTACTGGGCCCGGAAATTAGGTAAACCCTATACCAATTGTGTTTCTAACAATAGATTTGACAAGCTCTTACTAATTTCTGTAATACTATACTATGTTTAGTTATGATCTAGGTAATGGTACAATGAGGTAGGTTTATAAACTTTTTTTTCAAAGTGAAAGCAAGTTTATTAAGAAAGTAAAGAAATAAAAGAATAGCTACTCCATAGAGCAGCCCTGAGAGCTTCTGGTGGCCCATTTTTACGGTTATTTCTTGATGATATGCTCAGCAAGGGATGGATTATTCATGCCTCCCCTTTTTAGACCATATAGGGTAACTTCCTGATGTTTCCATGGCATTTGTAAATTGTCATGGTGTTGGTGAAAGTGTAGCAGTGAGGACAACCAGAGGTCACTCTTGTTGCCATTTTGGTTTTGATGGGTTTTGGCCGGCTCCTTTACTGCAACGTGTTTTATCAGCAAGGTCTTTATGACCTGTATTTTGTGCTGACCTCTTATCTCAGCCTGTGACTTAGAATGCCTTCACTGTCTAGGAATGCAGCCCAATAGGTTTCAGCCTCATTTTACTCAGCTCCTATTCAAGATGGAGTTGTTCTGGTTCATGCCTCTGACATGTCCCCCCTCCCTTTTGTAAGAGAACCCTTAATCCTAAGAGTTGCAGAGAGATGAAGATCCATCTTCCGTAACTTCTTCAGGCTGAATAGGGGCGACAATATTCCTGCCTAGCTATTAGGGGCTCTTGTGTTCAGGGTAGAGAGAAGCTCAGTCAGAAAGCATCAGTATTGCGAGGGCCATTCGTGACTCTTGAGTTTCAACGACAGATGATATCTGGAAGATTAATAAATGTTTAGTTAAAGAAAACATTCAGTCAGCTTGTCCTGTATTCCTACACAAAGAATATAATAGGAATATACTCCACAAGAGTAAAGCAAAATAAATGAAGTTATTCCAAGTAAACTAAATTAGAACGCTTTTCATAAACTGGACAACTGTTGGAACTAAGCTGATATGGGGTTGTTAGCTGATTGTAATGTGCCCAGAATTAGAATACTGATTTAGATTTTTACATTACCCATCCCTCTTGTTTCTTCTAAGCAGCAGTCAGACATCACTGGTTGGTTTACAGGAATAAGCAGGATTAGCCTAAATTGCAGAAACAAGCTTAAAAACAACTAATGAGACTAGAATTTAATAACAAGTGTACCATAGTTTTTGAAACATAATATTTCTCTAGTTTCCCATTTTTACTAAAGACAAATCATGGTAAGGCCGATTTGCTTTATTATACATGGCCTGATTATTTGTATAAAGTGCAGCAAGAATAATTATTTTTCACATAAGCTCTTTTTAAATTGGCTTTGATGGAACGCTGTTCCACAGAAGGAATTTCAGGTAAGACCTTTTTAAGCCAAGCCCAGCCATGGGTTTGTACCCTCAAATACCTATAAGTTGGGTAAATTTCTTTCCTCTTGAGGTCCCAAAATAACTTCAGTCTTCTGGACCTGACAGAAAATGACGTTCTTTACTTACCATAGGTCAGAAACCCTGAACAGGGACTGTGTAGGCAAGGTATGAGGCCAGTTCCCCAAGGGACTTTTATTGGCTTTATAAGTCAAGTTTAATTCCTTAAAGGAAAACACACCATTCCAGTCAAAGCCTTGGCAAGATAAACAATTTCTCCAATTGTGTTGTGTTACAAAAGAAAACAGATTCTTATTATGCCTATGCAAATAACTATACTACCATAAGTTAAGAATACTCACAACTAGTTTCCAAATTCTGTAGAAATCAGGTAGACAGAAATAAATATGCTCCAAATTTTGTTCATAGGAGTACACTCAACTGTTAAAAGCTGTAAATAACTTAAAAGAAAAGTTTTCTTGACTCTGAAAAACAAAACAAAGGATCAGCAATGTTCTAAGCAAAGTTTAAAAGATTAGTTTTCTATTGGTTTACTGAATTTAATTAACTCCTGTTTTGCTTGACATTCATGAACATTCCATGTCTTCATGAGTTCTGAAAGTTGTTTCCTCTATTCTAATGTTACAATTTCCAAAGTTATCAGAAACTTGCATTTAAGAACACCTGTTAGAGTTCTATAGTTGATTATAAATCATCTTCTAAAGAGGATTAAAACAAGACAACAATTTTCTGTGGATGACAAAAAGTTTTAGGACAGCCACTATTAAAGCCACAATTGATAAGGAAATTTGCTTACTTCTGTGGCACACAGAATTTTACACAACAGTTATAAATAACATACACTAAGTCATATTAGAATTATAGGAGTTTCCCATAACTTTGGAACATATACCAGTAACACATTTATGCAAATATAGTCTAAAGCAAGCAAAACACCATTTCACATTTGATAACACTTCCTCTATGATTTTTATGCCAAATAAGTCAAATTTCACCTTTACATTAATGTACTATTAATGCTAAACCTAAGTTTTAATAAAACCTTATAGACATATTTACCCAATTTTAATGTTTAACCATAAGGTAAGATTCTTATAAACCTTTTATAACCATTTACATTTTTTTGTGTAAGAGCAGATCAGTGCTCTAAGAAAAAACTATTGTGATTTATTCCAATGTTTAATTTATGGAAAAACGGAATAATACCCCCTTTTAGCCGATATGTTCACACACAGAATCTCTTACAATTAATCCTTATAAACCTTCCACAGCTTCTTTAAATCTTTAGTTTTTTTCTTACTTAAAACAATCCTTTAACACTTTAAGCAGAAAAAATTCACATTCTTATGACTTCTTATAATTTTTCACCAAAAACACATTTTACTTTCTCTACACACCTTGCATGTAAAATTGTTTCTTTAGTAGTTTTAATTAATTACACGTGATAATGTTAACTCTTAGCAACTTCTATTTTTGATGAAAACCTTGGTAAATTTGAGATTTTAGTTGTGTGCTAGGTGTGAAGCCTGGCCCAGAACACTCCAGGCAGAAGTGCAGATAAGAGCTGGCTCTCCAGCATAGCTGAGGGCATGACTAACTCCGCATGTCCCCAGACCTTACCTAGCAGTAAAGCAGGCAAGTTGTACGGTAAGAGTCACAGTGGCATTTTATGAAGCATTTAGGAGTCCTTACAACCTTTGAATTGTACAACGTTTCTTGCATAAATTCCTTTTCACAAATCCTTTCATCACTTACACAGAATATCTGAGGCATTTTTGGACTTTCTGACTTGCCCTAAACCTCCCTTCTTTTAAACAACCAGTTATTTTACTTTAGGACAAGAATTTACCATACAGGATCCTTTTTTATATAAAATCTCTTTCTTTATAATCTTCTTTGTATAGATAGGGGGCATGGTAAATTCCACATGTCCCCAGGCCTTATCTAGAATTTAATGGCTTTAAGGTAGGTAGATTGAACAATTTTCAAAAGTCAAAGAAACAGTTTGACCTTAAAGCATTTAGCAAATCTGATATCTGACCTTAATTTAGACCAAATGTCTACATTTTAAAGACATTTTATTTTACCAATAATCTTTCAAACTGTCTTTATTTCCAAAATATTACTAAAGTCATGTGAACAAAGAGGCATTAAATATTCTATTTTTCTGCTGAAATACTTCATTTAAAGGCTTATATTTCTAAGCCAATTAATCAGAGCCCTTTTACATATAAACATACAACACATATAAATATACAGACAGACAGACGATTCAGCACTTGTAAGATTTTCATTTGCCAGTTTCTTAATTGGATGACTGGCTTGAGGATGGAGTCCTTGGAAGAATGGGGACAGGAAAGGAGTCTCTGGTGCCTCCTGTTTTTCCCAAGCAGTCCAGACTGTTAGAGTTTGAATGTCCGCTTTTAATTAAACTGATTTTAACCATAGCACTCTTTAATAAAATTCTTTTAGAATTTCTTATGCCAAAAGGCCAGTATTTCTGGCTTTTGAACTTCACCAAAGGCAACCTCCTTGGTGCTTAGAGAAAGGAAAATTTCAGACAGTCCGCAGAGGAGAAGAGAATAGACATCTTCACTCAGATATTAAACCAGAAGTGACTTACTTTCTAGGTGGAATTGAACCTGGACTGTCACTGTGAAAATGCAAAGCCTTGGCCACTGAGCTACAATGCAGGGCAGTCTCCATTTCCCTTCCCAGGAAGAGTCTAGAGCGTTAATTTTGAGTTTGCAAAGGCTTGTAACTATTTCATATGATTTTTAGAGCTGACTATGACATGAACCCTAAAATTCCTGTTCCCTTGAAGGTGGAGACCAAGAGAAGGTACTGCCGTGTGGTTAAAAGGTCAAGCTCCCAAGGTGGAGAGACTTCATCCAGTTTTTTTGTTGGTTTCAGGGACCTCCAGCCAAGTTTGTTGCTGACCAACTTGCTGGGTCGTCTTGAAAAGGGGGCTTACAGGTGTTCCAAGCCCGTGTTTTATCCTGAAGTATCTCTCAATGCAGAAAAACGACCTCATAACACAAAATACACCAGCTTAAAAATAGCCTTTGAATTATTTTTCACATTAATCAAAACTTTACAGAGGAGATAAACACTGATTTTTTATTTTATTTTATTTTATTTTATTGCCATTCATTCAACCGTTTGCACAGAGAGAAAGAAGACAGAAATCTGACTGGTAAGAAATTGTTACCCTTTTGCCAGCATGCCAGGCTTCTGGGTTCCCTTTCTCTGAGCAGCCCTAGTGATCCGGCTTGCGGCACCATCGCCTATGGGCCAAGCTGCATCATAAAGGAAATTTTTTTTTTTCATTCTGGCCAGAGCAAAACACATGTGATAAAACATAGGCATTAGCTACTCTGCTTAGCACCAAATATCAGACTAGCTTAAATTTGCCCCCAGATGGGTTCCATCATCTTTAATCCAACCTCTGACTTGCAGTTTCAACACGTGCTCTCTGGGCAAAACAGTTGCCCTGAGTAACAGAAAAGATAGGAAAGGAAAAGGAGAGAGAGAAAAACGTGCCAGTGGAAGGGTGGGGAAGGTGAAATGATCAAGGAGGCCAGAGAAAGACTCACCTATTGCAGCAACACTGTAGAAGTTCAGGCAGCTGCTTCTCGGTAGCAAAAGGATCTTTTCCAGCAATCCTATTAGCTCTCAAGTTTCCCCTTTTAGGGAGGAAAAAGCTCCCCATGTCCCACGATCCTGTACATGTCCAACCCTGCCATCCACAGCCATCAGCAAAGAGTGCAAGACAGATTAATCCAAAGAGAATAGCAATTAATATCCCATAGCATCAAAGCTGTTCTTAGCCAAGAGGGACTTTAACGAGAGGGGTCTCTAACACCCTAAATCTTAGAAGAGACTCTAACCATCCTAAGTAGGGCCTCTAACCCCGCTTTATAAACTTTTAATTGACTCCCATCTTAACAGTTGCAATCCATGGAGGAATGCTTGATAACCTCGGTGATAAGATAAAAAACCAAGCATACTAGAAGTGTTCTCTAAAATTAAAAATACAGTAGTTACTAGAGAAAAACTTTAGTCCAAAAATCCAACTATAGAAACATAGAATGTGAGAGGTAGCACATAAGAAATAAGTCATGGGGATTTTATTTCATGGACCAGCAATATGATGATAAAAGCCATCTAACCTGTTGGAATTATAGGTCACATCAAGAGAATGCTAGTGTCTAGAACCAAAGAAATGTTAGCCTCACTCTAATAGACAATACACTTCAGGAACGAAATAAGCAAATTATATTGTGTTCAGAGATGAATAACCAAGATGGAAGAGGGAATTAAAATAATTGCTCATGATTACCCTGGGAAATAGAAGGCTTAGAAAGGACAACACAGTTTCTTCATATGCTTAAAGCAATGTGAATAGGGAATTGGACTCAACCAACATAGCCCGACTTATTAAAGCCAATGGGTAGAGGTTACAGAGAAAGCTATTCCAGTACAACCAAACAAAAAAAAATAAAATGTAAGCCACTTTCTTGAGACATGATTGACTTACAAAAAGATGTATGTATTTAATGTATACAACTTGATGAGTTTAGAATTTTCTAAGCTGTGAGTTATAGAGATTTTCTTGTTACTGGAAGTCTAATATTCAAACATCAGCATTTTGCCTACATGAAAAGGACACTGAGATAATTCAGATGTTAAGATTTGATGATTAGGGAATCAGAGGGAATGACCCTTTGAATAAGGTTTTCAGTTTTCACACGCTCTACCAGCTTCTTGTAGAACACTACTAAAGTGAAATGCTAATTGTGGTCCGTGAATGAGAAGCTCTATAGACAAGTGTTAGGAAATGTGGCCTACCTTATTTTGGTCATGGGGACTGATAATATGTATAAGCATTTAAAAGGTTGTGAAAAGTCCTACTCTCTCTCTCTCTCTGTGTGTGTGTGTGTGTGTATGTGTGTGTGTGTTGCATACATACACATTTCATTTTCTAAGCCAAAGTTCAGTTCTCCAATTCATCTGAGCTCAGGCCCAGTTTTTCAAGGGACACCTTATAACATCTCACAGAATAAAGGTTTCACTAAGCAATGTTTAAAAGCCACTGTAGATCATCAGTCCCAGTTAGGCATGAATCTATTCAAAATTCAATGTTTCAGTGGAATAATTGGCAAGGTCTCATAATTCGAGGCATTAATCAGAATCCTAAAATTGATTGTTGAACTCTTATTCTTACTCATTTAAAATATATGCTCTAAATACTTCAGTATACAAAAAGACATTAAAATTTCCTATCTCTGAAAATAGAGCAGGGTTTTCCCTTTTGTTTTATTTGGGTTTTCACTTTTGTTTTACTTTGTTTTCTGGTGATATTATAAGAAAAAAATCTATGTAGCTTTGGGGTATAAATCATTGAATTAAACTATACATTGCTAAGAATAAGCATTACAATTGGCACATTGTTCTGTTTTTGAATGAAATATCTTTGCAGAAAATAGATTTATTTTAAAAGTCATCTTTACTCAACTGTGAGCATACCAAGGGCTAACAATTACAATATTTTCCTGTGAAAGAATATAAGATTGGAAGCCAGAGAGCCTGGGTTCTGCTGCTAGCCCTAATGGAGACCATTTGTGTGAGTTTTTCATCCCATGGCTTAAGGGTTGCTTATGGTTGCTTAAGGGATCCCTTCACAAGCAGGAGTTTCTGAGCTCTTTTGACTGCTCAAGAATTAGGACTCATTGGCCGGGCACGGTGGCTCAAGCCTGTAATCCCAGCACTTTGGGAGACCGAAGTGGGTGGATCACGAGGTCAGGAAATCGAGACCATCCTGGCTAACATGGTGAAACCCCGTCTCTACTAAAAATTCAAAAACTTAGCAGGCGTGGTGGCGGGCACCTGTGGTCCCAGCTACTCGGGAGGCTGAAGCAGGAGAATGGCGTGAACCCGTGAGGCGGAGCTCACTAGCAGAGATCGCACCACTGCACTCCAGCCTGGGCGACAAAGCGAGACTCCGTCTCAAAAAAAAAAAAGAGAGAGAATTAGGACTCATTTCTGGGTTTGACTGATTACACCATTCAGACTCCAGGGCCAGCTTCTGTTAGTGGACAATAAATGTAATGACCAACGCTTTCTCTTGTGAAAGAAAGATGTATTATATTGGACAAAATAAGTCCATATTCACAGCAGAAGAAAGCATATGGCAGATCAAGTCTGAATCTTTTGAACTACCAGATTATTCTACCTCTCCTTGAATTCTTCTTTGCTGAAGTTGGAGCCCTTGTACTATAGATTCCATATGTCTGATTCAGGCAATGGAGCTTGGAAGAGGGGATGAGTTTCCTATTATTATTATTTAGGTACATGGAGATCTTTGCCTATGAGTCATCAGCTCCCAAGGTTTTCTGCATGGCTCTGTTTTTATGGTTTCTGTAATAAATGAGATTTTGAAGCCTATTACTGGCTCAAACTCTGATCGGCTTCAAAAGTACCCAAGCCTGTTATTGCCTTCAATTGTAACTTTGAATGGCATCACAAAGAGAAAAGAAAAAAATGGAGGTGGAGGAGAGTGGCCACAAAATAAAAATATTAAACCAACTTTCCTCCTCCAATGCACCTGGGCACACCACTTCACCTCTTAAGGTTATGTTTGCTTCCATAGATTGACAAGGTTGAAAAGACAATCTCTTCAATTTTCTTTAGTTCCAAAAGTGCAGGAAATACACACCAACCTTTGCGTGGATAAAGATTAAAAGTGCCTTAAATCAGCTTCCGTTTGAACCTTAAAAGCTTTTCAAACATTTAATTTTTTTAAACAGGACCAAAAATAGCCCAAGGGTATTTGCTAGTTGACTTCCTGGAAAAACTATAGTTTATTTTTATTTATTTATTTATTTTTTTTTTGAGACCGAGTCTCGCTCTGTCGCCCAGCTGGAGTGCAGTGGTGCCATCTTGGCTCACTGCAAGCTCCGCCTCCCGAGTTCATGCCATTCTCCTGCCTCAGCTTCCCGAGTAGCTGGGACTACAGGCGCCTGCCACCATGCCCAGCTAATTTTTTGTATTTTTAGTAGAAACGGGGTTTCACTGTGTTAGCCAGGGTGGTCTCGATCTCCTGACCTTGTGATCCGCCCGCCTTGGCCTCCCAAAGTGCTGGCATTACAGGCTTGAGCCACCGCACCTGGCCAAAAACTATAGTTTAAAAAATTGTTGACAAAAATAGAAAACCGATAGCAGAGAATTGTGTTACATCTATGTATCTAACATGTGTCTAAGTATGGTATCTAATGTCAAATGTCAAATCTACTAACTGTACTGTGGTTATCATCAGAAAAGAAACCCAGCTTTAGAAAATGGTAGGAAGTTCCAAAACTGCAAAGGAGATATCTTAGCAAGCAAGTAGGTTGGCTTGTCACAATTTTATGGGTGCTAGAAATAGCGTGACTCAGTGGACCAGAGAAAACCACTGATTACTCACAGCACAGTAAACAGCACAAGTATCAGCATGCTAATGCCAGTTCCTTTGCCTTTATGTCTTGTGATGTGACACCATGAACCCAAATTGCTGCTACACATACAATGAGTTGCACAGCAGCTGAGGAGTTCAGAGATACGGGTTCAGTGCCTTTTGTAGCAAGCAGTAAACAAATCAATCCTCCTTCCCCAGGAGCCAGAGTCTCAAAATGCCGTGGTCCTCATGTGGTCAGGCAGTGAAGGTTGTTAATTGACTATGACTAGCTGTAGAAAGAAATCAGGGTGAGAAGATGATTAGATCTTGCAGTTCAGCTCAGTCAGTAAGAATGGGCAGGGTTGTTCAGTGGACTGCCTCTCCCAATAATTCACATTCAACCTAGAATATTCTTGGCTGAACTTAAATTTTTATACGATTATGCCACCCTATCAGCAACTTGAATTAGACATATTGACAAGGACTAGGACCAAATCTGTTTCCACTTATTTCAGTCAATACTGGATTAGGGCTATTGTCAGCAGAATCCCATCCACAGGATGAGGTCAGTCTGCAGTATTGACCTCCACCATGCACTCCAGGATCCCCGACCCAATTAAATAAGTCGTAGAGAAGACTAATAGGTCAAATTTCAGATAAGCACCTAGCTTCCTTTCTTATGGTATGCATGGATTGCTCCACCATACCGTGGATATTAATCCAAACAAAACAGGAACAGTTGGCAACCATACAAATTCTCCTCCATTCAGCCAGACTGTAGTCTAAGGCCAATCAATGACCCATTTACAATCAGGGAGCTAAGACTGACCTGCTGATCTTCTATGGTTTGTTCTATCTCATTGGCTAGGGTAGCTAAACTTAAGAATAGGTTCCTGGCCTGTCTCTAAAATGTGGACTCTGATGCTGGGGAACAGTACTCATACTGCTGTATGGAAATAGAAAACCATGTATCCCTCAGGCAGGACAGCCCTCTTTACCTAGGGGACTAACAAAGGAAATAAAATCCAAAGAGTGGCGCCATTGCCAATTATTGCAAGGACTCAAAGATGAACCAAATAGCAACCTCCACATGCTCCAGTGGATGGATATCCTCTGGGCCACTCTCTCCCGCATATGAACATATAACTTGATTTGGATCACCATGACCTTGGTTTGGTTAAGCTCTATGGGCAGGGTCGCCAAGTACTTGTCACCTGGACAGCCCTACATAGCATGACTCAAGGGCACTCAGTGTCAGGAGAAGCACATGAATCAGTATGAGCTGTCTGAGTGATTGTGCAGGTAAAAAGGGTGATTAATTTTGGGGAGCTGACTTTGATACACCAGGCACAGTAGAATAATTCTGGACCAAGCAGGCCAACAGGAGATTTTCTGATCCCACAGCACACGGATGAGGATGATAAATCCAGCTGATAAATCCAGCAGTGTTACGGGTTGGCAATCAGAGCTGCTGCTTGTCTCTGATGGACCATGTGATTATTTTGCCAAGTGAGAGGCTGGGATTCAGAGACAAAAAGATCATTCATTATTCCCTCCTCTGAGCACCTCCAGGGTCTAAGGTGTTCTTTCCCCAATGAAGTGGCGAGTGGTGCCAGGGAAGTAGTGAGTCCAGGATGCCAAGGGGTACCTCCAGGTGGAGACTGTTTCCCTTTCCAGAAGCCTGGAGTTGAAAAGGGCCCCCTGGGTGGTCTGCTGCAACAGCCTGCTACACTGACCCACGTGTCACCTGCAGCTTAGGTCCCCAGTCATATATGGCAGACTTTCTAATCAACTTGTACATAGGACTCAACAAGAGGCATGCGTAGATAAGGCACGTATTGTCTCTAAGATCTAAATAGTCCAATTAAGTGCCAGGCTTCCTTTCTCTTAGGAGAGCCATAGAGCAAAGAATATTTTCTTTACCGTCTAGGATCAACTTTTGAGTCTTTGTCCACATCATTTTGGAGATACTGACTTCGGTGGCTGGTCCTGTATCTTATCAGAATTAAGAGCCTTTCTGGGACTTCATGTGATTTAGCATTGGCTAATTTTATTAAGGCCTTTCAATAGAATATCATCAATACAGTAAGCCCAATTTCTCTGCAGAAAAAAAAAGAGAGAAAGAGAAAGAGAAAGAGAGAGAGGCTTGTCCTGTGTTTTGACCCACCTATTGGTGATAAATAACAGGGAAATTCACGTAGTACTGCAACAGCCCAGTAAACATGTTTTGGAGGGTCAGCCAGGGAAGGGGTCTTAATCTTTGGGTGCAAAAGGGATTGAGAAAAATACATGGCCAAAATCAAAAATGGCACACCAGGTGCTATCACAGGGAATTGATTCATTTACAGTCACAATGTCTGTAACAGCCAGGACTATAATACCAACTAAATTCAGTTGGCATGATCTAACACAAGCCTCCAGATTCCCATTAGTTTTTTTTTTCACTGACCATACAAGGCTGCTACATTGAGATATTAC
This sequence comes from Pan paniscus, assembly GCF_029289425.2. Lineage (NCBI taxonomy): Eukaryota > Metazoa > Chordata > Mammalia > Primates > Hominidae > Pan > Pan paniscus. The sequence goes on from NC_073254.2 coordinate 174,139,302, forward strand.
ATTTTTCATTAGTCCCATTGTATTTAAGTCCTTGGTCAAGGTTGTGGTTTCCTTTTCCCCTTCTGGAATTCTAATTAAAAAAAAAAAAAAAAAAACTTAAAGAGAACCAAAGCCAAGTTGTGATCAGTTGTGCATGCATCCTTCTATCCCTCTCTACAAATGGCTCTTCCAATCAAAAAAATCTCTCTTGGACATCATGAACATTTACAGAACAAGAATGTAAATTATCAATACCAATTACACATTCAGCCCTGGGAGCCGCAAAAGTAGTAGATAACAGGGCTCTAAACAGCTCTGCCCAGTGGATACAGTTACTTCCTTTCCCATTTTTTTGGTATCAAATCTGGGTAATTAAATGTGTGGTCCTTACAAGAGAAGGACCTCGGAGAACCTAGTGCAGTCCCTCAGGAGAACCTAGTACTTAGTCATTTGAGCATGGATATCAAAAAGAGACATAAGGTGGCGCAGTGGCTCAAGCTTGTAATCCCAGCACTTTGGGAGGCTGAAGTGGGTAGATCACTTGAGCTCAGGAGTTCGAGACCAGCCTGGGCAACATGGTGAAACCCCGTCTCTACCAAAAATACAAAAATTAGCCAGGTGTGGTGGTGCATGTCTGTGGTTCCAGCTACTCAGGAGACTGAGGTGGGAGAATTGCTTGAGCCTGGGAGGTGGAGGTTGCAGTGAGCAGAGATTATACCACTGCACTCCAGCCTGGGTGACAGAGTGAGGCTCTGCCTCAAAAGAAAAAAAGAGAGAGAGAATAAGAGTTGGACCCTTCCTTCTCTCCTCTACCTCCATTGTTCCCCCCATCAGGTGTAATGCCTCTGATTCCTCTTGGGAATGAAGAGAGCTTGTCCTTAAAGGAGTCTAAATCAGGATATAGAAGTTTAAAGTTAGACAGTAGAGGTTCTGAGGGGGTGATCTGCCCTGGGGCAGCAACCTGGCTTCCCCCTCCATTAAAGGAGGATTGATCTCCACAAAGGAATCTGTTTCTATAAAGGAACATAGAGTTTCATCTGTGTAAACAACTAACTGCCTCCCTAGGGCCCACCGTCGCTAGATATCTGGACTGAGTTTCTCTGGGGATCATCCGATCATTCCCTTCTTTGGGAGCTCCTGTTTAGTAGGCATGCCCACATTGCCTTATGATCAGGTCCCTTTGGAGGGGCTTGGTTTTTCCCATCCTGGGCTTTGTTTTGGATTGCAGAGACCTTACCTGGTTTAGGGAGTGGTGTCTTTATCCTAGACATCTAGGGGCCCTAAATCAGCACAGCTGCCAGTACAGGATCTCCCGGCAAGAAAAGTAGTGGAGTCCTCAACCTTGGAGGGAGAAACGCAATCTTAAAAATGCATTGGTCGTGCTCTGGGTGAGGGTTCATCATCAAAGCTGTCATTCTGTCCAGGACAGAACAAGTCTAGGGCAGCTTCAGCCCTCAGGCTTTAAATAGCTTCCTCCATGGGGTTTCATGAGATTTTATTGACTTAAGAAAATCTTCTTCAGTTGGGCATGGTGCCTTATGCCTGTAATCCCACCATTTTGAAGGCCGAGGCAAGTAGATCACTTGAGGTCAAGAGCTCGAGACCAGCCTGGCCAACATGGGAAACCCCATCTCTACTAAAAGTACAAAAATTAGCTGGGCGTGGTGGCACATGCTTGTAATTCCAGCTACTCAGGAGGCTGAGGCATAAGAATTGCTTGAATCTGGGAGGTGGAGGTTGCAGTCAGGCAACATCGTGCCACTGCACTCTAGCCTGGGTGACAGAACGAGACTCTGCCTCAAAAAAAAAGAAAAGAAAAGAAAAGAAAAATCTTCTTGGATTTACCATAATGTAGTCACTAAAACAGAAATCCAGGGTAGCAAACCTTATTGTGGGACATGATTCTATCTCAATGACATAATTTGCACAGTGTTTTAAAGTATAAGGTCCCACATGAGACAGCCTTGGTTCTGCATGCTGTAAGGCATAACCTTTCTTACTCCTTCATTACACCAATGCAGCAGCCAAGTGTCGAACAGCCCCTCTGTCTGCTGATCCAAGCACCCCTGGACTTCTTTCCTTTCTCTCTCCCCTTGGATCTGCATCTTGGTACTCTCTGTGGGAATATATTGCCCTTCAGGTGTATACATTTGTAACTTACAACTTGACACCGTTGTGCTTTCCTCCCTAATGGAGCCCGGAATGTTCTCTCCATCCTCCACCCCACAGATGAGCAAACAGAAACCATGGCAGCTTCTTGGATTTTATCCCTCACCTTTCAACCTCCATCTATTGACTCAACTCTTGTTCATCAACAGGTAGGACAGAGGTGGACCACTCGCTGCCCACCTTCTGCACCATTTGGGCCAGAATATTTGCTACCAGACCCAGGGAGTTCACAAATGTCCCTGAATCCAGCTTATGAGTTCTTGCCTTTTTATTCTTCCAAAAAGTTGTTGTCTGTCTTGGCACCCTGCACTTTGTGCCACTTTGAGAAGAATTTCAACCTCTTAGAAGATGGCAAGAAGTAATAGAATTCCAAAAGAGATGACTAAGCAAGCAAGTAGGTTGCTTTGCCACAACTCTATAGGTGCCAAAATTAGACAAAAGACCCAGGCAATTGACTACTCACAGCACAGCAAACAGCAGAAGCTTTAGCCTCATAGTGCCAGTTCCCCTACTCCCAAATCCCACAAGGCAATACGATGGGACCAGACTGCAGTACACACACAGTGGGTCGTATCACAGTTGAGGAACCCAGAGCTTAAGTCTCAGCACCTGGGGGAGCAATAAACAAACCTCCCCTACGATCAAGCAGCCACATCATGGTCAGTGCTGTGCTCGCCTGTGCTTTCTTAATTGCCTGTGTGACCAGCTACAGAAATGATCAGAGTCAGAGGACAGTTAGACCTTGTAATTTGTCAGGGTCAGCAAGGGTGTGCAGGGACACTCCTGGCCATGATGGACTGCCTCTCCCTAAAGTGAGAATGACCTAATCTGTTCTTTATTCTTAGAAAAAATGTACTGAAATATTTAAGGGTAAAGCATCAAATGGCTTAAAAAGATTGTGTGTGTGTGTGTGTGTCTCTCTGTGTGTGTGTGTGTGTGTGTATGAGAGAGGAAAAAAAGAGAGAAAAAGCAGATGGCAAAGCACATGGATAAAGCACATTTACTAAAATAAAATTTTAAAAAAATGATCTTTTACCCTTTTACGCTTCCTATACAAACATCTCCTTTACTCCTTAGCAGTATTATAATGAATGATAGCAACAATTATTTGTTAATTATAAAACTTATTCTATTTCCACAGTCCTCTTTTCTTACCTGAAAATAGCAGGCCACATTTCCATGTGTCTGAGCAAATGTTATTGTTCAACACATATGCCAGCTTTACAGTGGGGATCAGGTAGGGTGTACTTCAAATCAGTTACAGGAAAAAAATCATTAATTTTGAGAATTGGGTAAAAATAGAAATCTCTTTATCTGGAAATAAATAAGATCAGAAGTATTGAAAAAAACATCGTTTTTCTTTCAAAATTTTGATCAAGTCATAAATGATTTGAGGCTAAAGAGGGAGGAAGAGGGTAAAAAAAAGGGGGAGAAAGAGTTTCAATTAAAATGTATTTTTTCAAGGAAATTATCAATAATCTCTCTATAATGACTAGTATACAGTTCTTTTCAGTAGCATACACAAATGAAGAGCATATTCATAATGAGCCAGAAGATTATTCATAATGTCTGAAGAGATTGATTCATGTCTTGACATTTAAGAAAAACTGAGGCTTGCAGGTGAAAGTATACATGAAGGTCTTCAATGCAGTTCTTACGAGCAGAAGATGCTCAACAAATGTGTGCTGCAACCGTATCTGAAATGTTCACTGTCTTTGCTCTTTCTCTCCTTTCAGCTAGAAAATCTGGAAGCAGAAACTGCTCCGTTGCCCTAACAGGGTCTCATGCCATTCCGACCTTCACCAAGCTTAGAAGCCACCATGTATGTGGAAGCAGGTTGCTTCAAGAATGTGTAGGAGGCTCTAATTCTCTAGGAAAGTGCCTGCTTTTAGGTCATCCAACCTCTTTCCTCTCTGGCCACTCTGCTCTGCACATTAGAGGGACAGCCAAAGTAAGTGGAGCATTTGGAAGGAAAGGAATATACCACACCGAGGAGTCCAGTTTGTGCAAGACACCCAGTGGAACCAAAACCCATCGTGGTATGTGAATTGAAGTCATCATAAAAGGTGACCCTTCTGTCTGTAAGATTTTATTTTCAAGCAAATATTTATGACCTCAACAAAGAAGAACCATCTTTTGTTAAGTTCACCGTAGTAACACATAAAGTAAATGCTACCTCTGATCAAAGCACCTTGAATGGAAGGTCCGAGTCTTTTTAGTGTTTTGCAAGGGAATGAATCCATTATTCTATTTTAGACTTTTAACGTTCACCTTAAAATTAGCATCTGGCTAAGGCATCATTTTCACCTCCATTTCTTGGTTTTGTATTGTTTAAAAAAATAACATCTCTTTCATCTAGCTCCATAATTGCAAGGGAAGAGATTAGCATGAAAGGTAATCTGAAACACAGTCATGTGTCAGCTGTAGAAAGGTTGATTCTCATGCACTGCAAATACTTCCAAAGAGTCATCATGGGGGATTTTTCATTCTTAGGCTTTCAGTGGTTTGTTCCTCAGTTTTAAATGTGCAATTTTCTTGCTCCTATTTAAGTGTTCACAAAAGGTAATAGTCAATGAGCTCATCACTTCATCCATGCAGGAAGTCAAGCATTAAAATGTACTCTTTATTTCTCACTGGTTTCTCCATACTGCAGGCTCCCCACATATTATTTTCTCTTTTTAACTCAGCTCAGAATCCTTATGCCTTTTGAATCAGTGTGATAAAATGACAGATGTTTTTGTTGATTGCCAGAACAGTTTAAACTTTTTTTAAACAATAAATCCAATAAACATAATCTCAAGACAGACTCATATGACCATATAGAAAAGTGTGTCATCTATTTTTCAATCCTGTGTAGTTACTTGGATGTGAAATATTAACAATGGCCCAAAAATATTTTCCTGAAGATTGTGTTTATATAATGTCATCACCAATATTTTGGTCTTTTTGATCTCTGCTAAATGTCAAGATTTCCTTTGTAAAGTGTCGATCTTCTAAGTAGTTTCTTTAAGACAATTCTCCGCTTTAACTGATTTTCTTTGTTGTGAAACACAGTAGAGATTTGGCAATCAACCATTTTACTTGATCTAGGTAGACAGCCAAGTCAGATGGCCCATGCCTAGAAGCTCTCCATTTTGAACTTTTGTCAGCATTGATTAAAAGAATCAAATACCTTGTAGTTATCTATGACGATACAAGTAAAAAACTAGGCTGCTGACTTCTGAGTATTCCTGAGTCTACAATTGTAAAATTGTAGACTCCATTGTAAAATTTGTATTTTTTCATCAATCTGACAAGGCACAAATATGTGCCAGATATACAAAAGCAATGTTTCTAGAAAACAGCTATCATGGATCAGAATAACTGAATTTACTCTCAGATCTATTGGCTATAGTTATGTGGACTCAACCCACGTATCCAGTAGATGGGAAAAAACAAAAGCCAAAATAAGTTTTTTAGTGTTTCCTTCTGATGAATTTTCATGTTTGCTTGTAATAATCTCCATTTCTCAAATATTATGTTCCATAATAGACATACATTATGTTTAATTTTTTATATTTTCTGACAAAAGTAACTAAAACTAGGACCTTAAAAAGATTTAGAATGTTAAATAAGTGTACTAGGGTGTATATATTTACATATATACACTACTAGAGCTTCCAAAAGTAAAATGGATAATTCAAACAGAACACAATGTAATATTTGTATGTAAATAACTGAGGAGGAAAATCCATGCTTTTCATGGGCTAGGATGGTTTCTCCCAAGAGATGACATAGTATTGCTTTTGCTCATCAGGCTGTTTCTCAGCAATCATTGTTTCTGCTTAATACCAGCTCCTAGTACGAATTATCTGGCATGTTGAGAGCAACTTTGTCTTCAAGTAGGACCTGATCTATCTTTTTCCACAAATGTCATGTGTGTGAACAAGTTTCTTCCATGTCATCTTTGAGACTCTACACAGAATACACAATAAAGGGAGTTATTTTTAAAATAAGACATTCTAAAGTAAATAATAAATAAGGTCATTGTCAACGTTTTTCATTCAAAACCATTTTTTAAGGTAAATTTGCTAGAACCACCTTGCAATTCCAAGGCAAGGAGAGACATAACAACCCTGACTCAACTGGATGGGCTAAGGTTTCTGATAAAATCTGAAGATAAAGAAAATGGAATATTCTGCTTTTTTCTTCCTTCTAATTTCACCCTTGCCTAAGGATGAGATTTCTTCCCAGGTTGGTATCCCAGAAATGCAGACTGTAGCTATGGGGCGGAAGCTTTGTTTCTTTACCTGATCACTTGCTGTGGAAATTCTAGCTTATTGTGTTCCAAGTAGTTAGTGGTTTTTCTCCTTCAGTCTCCACTGTTATTTTGCTCCTTCATCCCTCTTTCCTTGCCAATCATTAGAAAGGAAAGAAGAGGAAAGAGACTCGCTGGAGCACTGGTGAGTCTCTAGGACCCTGCTATCCTATCCCAACAGGGCTGTCAGAAGGAGAACTCCTAATGTGGCCATTTGAAACACTTCTCAACATTGAAATAGACAGTTGCAGTTTTAAAATAACCTCTTCTAAGACACAGCTATGAGTAGGTAAGAGAGCATTCATTCCCTTCAATAATATGACTGTGTTGATAAAACTGATATCCATTCACTTGCAAATTTTATTATTGAATAAGTCTCACTTAGCTCATTTAATATTACCCAAAAGATGCTAACAAATTCTGTTTCCCACATTATCACAGCATGCCCTTTACATCTCAGGATCCAGGCAAAAGTTGAAATTCAGAAACATAGATATGAAATGTAAGATACAAAGAAAACACCTCTGCAAAGATTCCGACCACATTTATCAAAAAGTCCCCAAAGCATTCAAAATCTTTACTTAAGTCAAGTCTATTTATACGTTTAAAAGCTAAAAACAAGATCTTTTTGGTAATGCTTCAATTAAATGTTTTATCTAAATATGCAGAAATGATAAGATGCGTACTGCATCTCTCATATAATAAAGATAATCAGTTTTATACAGACATATTCTCCATCTACTGGCAATTACCAAGATAAGATGGCACTAGAAATTTCTCCAGCTTACGCCATGAATACTGCAGAAGCTGATACTATCCGTTGTGGTTGTACAAATTCTAGAGGGTTCTAGCCAAAGCAACCTAAGAATAGGACATGGTAGCTTAAGTTTTTCACCTTCTCAACTGGCCACACACACACAAGTTGTGGTTGTACAATTCTTGAGGTCAATCAGAACCAAAAAATCTGTTGCTGGAAGAAATATTATCCTCTTCATAGAAATATCCACCAGCAGAAAATTGGTTTCTCAAGGAATCCCTACTGCCCTTGTAGAAACATCAAGATTCTTGCCTGGATTCTCAACAGAAGTCTTTACTCACAGGCCTATTGCTTGGTTTCAGAAGAGTGAGAACATGAAAGTTCATAAATGCCTGGGCCACTGCAACTCTAACCACTGTGTTTCCCCCAGTTTGATATGGTTCAGGATACATAGTCATAGAACAGGGCATGCAGATTGTATTTAAGACCACTGCAAGTAAGGTCTAAGGCAAAAGTCAATTAATGAGTCCAACTCTGGGACATCCATTTAAGAGCCATTTAATCCATTTAATTACAAATAATTTCAACCCATAGTCAGTGTTCTTCACTGTCTTCAAAAATATAAAAAGTACAAGGAATTGTGTACATTACAAACTGCTCCAGAAGCAAAACCAAATGTGGATAGCTTTGTGAGCTGCAGTGTGTGGCAAATGTTCAACCTTTTGTTATGCAATATCACCCATATCGAATACCATTCTTAAAGCAGTAGACAGATGAGTCAAGTTCAATTTAATGCAAACAATATTACTGTGTTCTAAGCGCTTCTGTTACTCGAAAGGGGTCTGATCCAGACCCCAAAAGAGGGTTCTTGGACCTCATGCAAGAAAGAATTCAGGAGTAAAGTGAAAGTGAAATGGGTCAGGATCAATGGTCTCATTGTCTAAGGTGTTATCCGAGCCCGTTGTCTCACAACCAAGAAAATTAAGGAGCATGGACACAAAGGGTGAGGTTGGAGCAAAAGTTTAATAAGCAAAAGAGGAAAGCTCTCTGCAGCAGAGACGGGAGCCCAAGTGGGTTGCTGTTTTTACAGCTGAATCCAAAAGCTTTTGTAAGAAACTCCTCTCATCTCTGCAGCTATTTGAGTAGCTTCTCTTATCTGAAAAGCTGTCTGTACAACTGCCTCTATCTATGCAGCTATGGGGTGTCTCTAGGCGAGCACAAAGCGTAGCTTCTCTTGTTGTATAATTGTGGGTTTGTTTTAAGTAAGCCACTTTCCTCCCTGCAAGTTCCCACGGAGCAGAAAAAAGGAGGAAACTTTTTCCTGGGAGCCCACTAATCACACAGTGAACAAAAGGCTTCTATGCTGGGCCTTACTTTCTAACAGTGCAGCAGTTATAGTCTGAGTTTTCTCCAGGCTGCTCCATTTTTGCCTGTAGCTATGATTTTTCAGGCAGCCTGCTTCTCCGAGGACTAGTCTTAGCTGTTTACCTAACTGATTGGTCCTTTTCTTCTCCCTGAAAAGCAAGTTTATTAAGAAAGCAAAGGAATAAAGAATGGCTACTCCATAGGCAGCGTAGCCCCAAGGGCTGCTGGTTGGCTATTTTTGTGGTTATTTCTTGATTATATGCTAAACAAGGGGTGGATTATTCATGGGTTTTCTGGGAAAGGAGTGGGCAATTCCCAGAACTGAGGGTTCTTCCCCTTTTAAGACCGCATAGGGCAACTTCCTGACATTGCCATGGCATTTGTAAACTGTCATGGTACTGGTGGGAATGTTTTTTAGCATGCTAATGCAATATAATTAGTGTATAATGAGTAGTGAGGACAACCAGAGGTAACTTTCATTGCCATCTTGGTTTTAGTGGGGTTTGGCCGGCTTCTTTACCACATCCTTTTATCAGTAAGATCTTCGTGACCCGTACCTTGTGCCAACCTCCTATCTCTTCCTGTGACTTGGAATGCCTAACCTCCTGGGAATGCAGCCCAGTAGGTCTCAGCCTTATTTTACCCAGCCTCTATTCAAGATGGAGTCGCTCTGTTTCAAACACCTCTGACACTTGAATTACAAATATAAGGACCATTGACACTGAGATTTTAAGGGAGGAAAAACAGATTGACAGTGGACTAAAGGTACTTTTGTAGCAAGGTACTTTCCACACAATATTGAATAAATGCAGCGTATACATTTTTAAAGGAATTTTAAGAGCTCGGAAATCATTAAAATTAAATTTATCAATTTTTGAAAGCATCTTCTGACTCAAATATATGAAAAGATTATTCTAGACCCTAGGCAGATATTCAGAGAAGGATCAGTTTTCTATGGGTTTTTTCCATCATGCATTTTATACAAATTTAATATACTTTTTCAACTCACTTTGCATTTCCTGTTACCTTGTACTGAGAACTTCATTAAAACCTGCACTTGAAATTGCACTTAAACTTTACAAAATCACAGAAGAAGTTGTTTTCCATAGGTGTGGGGTGGGATGTTAGAGCTCTAGACATTAATTCCTAGGAATCGCATACCTACGGAAAACAGTCCTCTGACCTCCTGTGACACATGGGGTGAGCCCTTCCTTTTTGTCTCAATCTCAAAAAACAGTAAGTCTTTAATCCATTTGCATCAAAAAGTACTTCATATGCTCGAAACTAAAGCAAAACTTTATTGAAATACATTCATATGCTCCTGGAACATACTACTGGGACTCAGACAGTGCGGAAGCTTTATTGTTTATTTGGGAAGAGCAAGGTAAGAATCAAGTAGAAATGATAAAGGGCAAGGAAAAAAGATGACAGCTTACTCATATTAACCATTCTACCATTGGAATTATTTGCCAGCACACCTTGCTGCTACTTAGAGAAAGTAGTTCACCTCACTACCTTTTATCCAAAGAAATTATCCCTAAAAGCACTCAGACATTTTGTAGAGCAAGTAGCAATCTATTCAAAGTTGTAAAGGTTCTGTAGAATCTCTCAGACCAGGTACAGGACCTACCAAAGGCCACAGCCAAGCACAAGCAGCTACATTAGACAGTTTTACAGCTCTGTATTTCAGGAAAACTTCTGTCCTGTGGGAGCAATACAAAACTATACCAGATTTTTGTTAGTGTAAAAATTGCCCAATATTAACCAGAGCAGCCCAAAATATTTCAGGGTAAGAATAGATATATTTATATTTTTCAGATGTTGTATCTTCATTTTCGATTTTGAAAGAACAGTAATACTAATTATATCCCATGTAAGGGGCTACTGACAATTTTGATGGTACCTGAATTTGCCTCTATCATGTGTCTCAATGATTTGTTTTCATCCAAAGCTATTTCATGAATCAAATATCGTTTTCTACCTGCCCCACAACTGTGTACATAAAACCTAAACCTCTTAAGCAATAAACCTCTTCCATTACACAGGTTTAGATTCAGAGTTTTCTTGCTTAAGTTCCAACTAAAAGTATTACATTCTTAGCATAAGTGTACTCATAAAGAAAAATAAGTATTTGTTTTAGGTTTTAAAGAGAGAGCACAGAGTCCCTTTGAGACAGTGGGGAAAATTCATCTTCATATTGTCACATGCACTGTAATAGGAATGTTTAGCAAAAAAAAACCTTCCAGAGAAAGGTGGTTTCCAATATTACCTACAACTTCCTTTGCAATTTGATTTTTGAAAGGACCTAAAAGTTGAAAACAGGCTATCACATCCCATTTGCTTTAAAGTCTCTTAAACTTATGCTCTTTCGCCTCAAATGCATAAATGTTTTATTTAAGTTTGCATTGCCCACTAAGGCTAGACATTTTTTGATAAATTCACAGGGTTACAAAATACCAAACGGAAATATAAGTGGTATAAACCACAGAAGATATAGGAGAAGAGAAAAAAAGAGGAAATAAAGAAGACAACTCTTTTCCTAAGAGTCTGGGTAAAATTGAACATAGCCATATTCACTGAACAACATGAGTGAGCTTCATTAATTTAAGCACAGCAAAACTGCTTTAATTAACAAGACCAGAGAGAAGGGAGAGGAGACTACATTTGTGTGACCTAATGGTTGTGATTTCACTGTCCAAGAGGACAAAGACAAAGAAGTTCTGGGAAGGAGAACAACAATTATATTCCCCCATTTCAAGAAGGGCAGAAGTGTCCCAACACTACCCAATATTTGCAAAATTCAAATGTCTCATAGGCTCTTCTTCCCTGGTTCCCTCAGGAGCTGGGTTTCTGGGTTGCAGAAGTGCTTTTCATATTCTGTATCTGATTGTGGTGGCAATGTCACCACCCTACACTGCTGTGACACTGAAACAACCAAGCCTAGAATCAGCTGGTGCCTCTTTTCATCTGCAGGGTAGATTTGGCTTCCATGGTTGTTCACTGCTCTGTGTTAGGAAGGCTCAGTGACAGGTGTACAGCCTTCAGTAATGCCTCAAAGGTTCTCCAAGCAGAGGTAAACATGTGGGTCCTGCTGGTGACATATTAGACTTCTTACTTTCCCCAAATAAAAAAGTGCCTGCTGGGCGCGGTGGCTCACGCCTGTAATTCCAGCACTTTGGGAGGCTGAGGCGGGCAGAACACAAGGTCAGGAGATCAAGATCATCCTGGCCAATATGGTAAAACCCCATCTCTACTAAAAATACAAAATTAGGAAGGCGTGGTGGTGCACACCTGTAATCCCAGCTAGTCGGGAGGCTGAGGCAGGAGAATTGCTTGAACTGGGGAGGCGGAAGTTGCAGTGAGCCAAGATCGCAGCATTGTACTCCAGCCTGGGCAACAGAATGAGATTGTCTCAAAAAAAAAAAAAAAAAAAAGTGCCACGTGCCATGCTATGTGCCCAAAGTTTCCTTCACACAACACAGCCTTGAGATGCAGTATTAAATTCTACACTTTTCCTACCATAGTGATACATGTGGCTTTTCTTTGCTGTGTTCTGAGACGTCATGCTTTGAAATCAGTGGCCATTATCATCTAAGGATTCCGCCAGAGACTTCCAAAAGAAGAGGTCTCATTTATAAAGTGAATTTGAATAAAATGACCAGTTAGGTGTTTTCAGAAACACCTATCCCCTACTTGCCTACTCTTCAAGGGTTTAGGGGCTTGGGGGGAGGTTTTGTTTGGGTTTTTTGTTGCTGTTGCTTGTTTATTTGTTTGTTGTGTTTAAGACGTTTTACTTGTCCCTGAAATGTTTGTCATCACACAAATACACGCTCAGGATAAGAACTACCAGACTAGATTAAGAGGTCCACACCACCAATTGAGATGTACCTGTGCTCATGACTTGACATTGTGGTGGGCCAGCTACTCCTCGCTTTCACTAAATAACAACTCTCTTCTCTCCGTCATTTTGACTTAGAGCCAGTCAGAATTCAATCTCCAATATCCTGACTAGCACAAGAAATCCATAGGTTGATTCTTGTTCTCCTGCATCTCTGCAGGTGGCAAACTTGATTCCTAATGCCTGTTCCTGCCTCTGCAGGGGTCCATTCAGAAAACAGGAAAATAACAAAGGCTTCCTGTAATTCTCTTTGGCTGTAATACAATTTGTTCCCGTCTGCCCCCAGGCTCACCCAGTGCTCTGTCTCAGTGGTAAGCTGTAACTGATCACTGCTGTATTAACTCAAAACTCATTTGCTTTATGGAAATTCATGGCCCTTATTTCTCAAGGGACCAGAGAAAACCAATAGGCCTACTCCCCAGCTGAGTACTTTCCATGCAAGCTACTGCATCTGTATAAATTAGGTTCAAATAACAGAGTATTTCCAGGATTTATAAATTCAGTATTACAAATAGTAATCTGGCAAGTGTTCTCAGGATCCCCTTGCTACCTGTAATTCAATCATATAACTTCTGAATGGGCTGGGGGAAAATAACAATAAGAAAAACTGGTGTTTACCTGAAGAGCTGCCCAGTGATTTGTGTGTTTTCTTAATAAACTTTACCCATTTATTAAAAGGATAAAATGAGTGTGGAGTTAATTCTGACTACGGGATTCCTTTTTCACTTTTATAATGAACTCCTTCCTTCTAACTAAATCTTATCATAAGCAAATCTATACACCAAATTATTTAATACAATTCCTAATAACGGCTGAAGGACCATTTATTTGAAGCAATGTTCACCATAGCAAAATTCCAGTGAAGTCTAAGAACTGGGACAGTCCGTTGCGGATCCTTGTGCCAGGATGTATGTTGCCCCATGAATGTGCACATGCATATTAAAATATGGGCACCTCTTTTAAGTCTTGTTTTTCTCATAATAAGGTTGAAACTCACAGTAGGAAATTGAGAGATCAATTTGGTTACTGTTTTATCATTGAACCTGAAGACAGTTGAAGCAATCATGCTGGCTGTTCTCGAACTAGCTGGTTTCCCAGAGACAGCTGGAGACTGAGCAAATAAAGACATCATTGAGGAAAAAGGCTACCTTGTACCTCATGGAGAGCTGAGGGTCTGATAAATGGGAACTGCCAGGTAATAGCTATGCTATTTCTGACATAAATTTAAAAACTAGTATTGTTTCTTCTAGCTCTGTTTTTGCATAGTGCACAGAGATCTTTGTAAAAAACAGGAAATTAATGTTAAATTGGATCTATAAACATAAGTCAATTTGGCTCTATTATGTCAAAAGAGAATAGGAGTTTTAACTTATATCTGTGTTTTATTAATATTTTCAAGTATAGGAACCTCATGGTGTAGCAGGACGAGCCACAGACAAAACCTCTCAGACATCAAGTTGTAGAAGGAAGGGCTTTATTCAGCTGGGAGCATCGACCAGCTACTGTCTCAAAATCCAAGCTCCCTGAGTACACAATTTCTGTCCCTTTTAAGGGCTCACAACACTAGATTTCACATGAAAGGGTCGTGATTGATTTGAGCAAGCAAGGGGTATGTGACAGGGGCTGCATGCACCGGTGGTCGGGGAGGAACAGAACAGGGCAGGGAGTTCTTCTATACAATAGAGAGCAGAACAATGTTCTTCTATACAATGTAAGGAATCTATGAATAACATCGGCTTCTAAATCATAAGTTGATTTTTAACTACTGGGTTTAGGCCAGGCGGGCCCAGGCCTGGTTTCGGGCCTGGCGCTGGGCTGCCTGTATTTGGTTTTACTTCCTTGTTGTTTTTACTGAATATGAAACAATATAAAACAATGTGAGAGGGTCTTTCTCTCCTCTCAGTGTCAACATCATATATGATTGGAGACTTCCACATAATTGAGTTTTAGTGCCCACTGTTACAGAAAACCATAATGGAAAAACTAAAATGTCAATAATAATTTCAGATGTGTATTTTAGTTCTCATAAGAACATCTACATTCATTTGAAAAATAGTTCTATATCTATTCTTGAAACATATTTCTTTAGTTCAAGGTCTGATGAGCTCCCAGACTGTTGGGGATTGCTCTACAGCTGCTCAAGCTTTCGAAGACTCCTGTGATTTTTTAAATGGCTGGTTTGGTTGAAGTTTCTCTTATCAGTCAGGCACTTTGCATTTTAAGTGTACTTTACCACCGACACCCTCCCCCCCAGCACACACACACACACACACACACACACACACAACATAGTGAAATGGACCCGTGGGAATTATATGATAGTTGTAATCAAAATAAAATGCAATCAATACTAAAATACAATTTACCAAAGGCTTACCTCCTTATTTGAAACTCCAGCATCAATAATTTACTTGCACTCTTGTTATTTACATTTGTACTCTGGAAGTAAACTTAAAATGAAAATTAGAATTTGCTTTCAATTATACTATCTCTATGTAAATCTTAATTTGAAATTTAAATTATTTTGTCTCTACCAAAACCATCGATTTCATGGAAATGTTTAAATTTTCTTTTTTCTTTTTTTTTTTTTTGATGGAGTCTCACTCTGTCGCCCAGGCTGGAGTGCAGTGGCTCAATCTCGGCTCACTGCAACCTCTGCCTCCTGGGTTCACACCATTCTCCTGCTTCAGCCTCCTGAGTAACTGGGACTACAGGTGCGTGCCACCACACCTGGCTAATTTTTTGTATTTTTAGTAGAGATGGGGTTTCACCGTGTTAGCCGGGATGGTCTCGATCTCCTAACCCCGTGATCTGCCTGCCTCGGCCTCCCAAAGTGTTGGGATTACAGGTGTGAGCCCCACCGCACCTGGCCAGAAATGTTTAAATTTTCATAAATCTTGAATCCATAAAATTCAATGCTACCATTTATAATTTAATACTCCTACCATAAAAATTTCTGTGTTAGGCATAGCTATATGAATATTTGCCTATAAATCCCCATCAATTTAATAGGAATTAAGTTAGAAATACTAGTATATATATTCCCTTTATATACTAATTGTATATCCATATAAAAGCATTAGTACCATTATATGAAAGTATATATGCCATTCCATAAGAATATATCTACCAATATAAATAGAATATATAAAGGGAATATATATACCAATATAAATGGGAATTTATATTGGCATATACATTTCCATTATTTTAATGGGAATTAAAGAAAAAATGCCTGTTTTCACTAAGTCATCCTTCCCCTGGCAATACATTTCCTGAACTTTTACATACTTAAATAGCCAGTTATGAAAATGTAAAACAATGAGTGATCTTGTTGTTTTCATTTTATTATGTTATATGAAAAAAAGAAACCTTGTAAGTGCAGATTTATTTTAAAAAATTGAAAAACTACTCTGTCAAACATAGCAAATAGGAAAGTTAAAAAAAAGTAAGTCTGAAGATTAGGTGCTCTGTCACTTGTCATTACATTTTTTTATAACATTAATGACACATTTTTTGCTATCCAAATATAATTTCCACTAGAAAAGAAAAGATGTCCTCCATGTTTTAAATTGCATTTGAAATTCAGGTAACTAATAACCCTTGGTTTTAAAAGATACATATAATGTTTCCATGGGAAAAAAATCAAAATATTGTAAAGAATCTGAGTAAATGAGAGCCTCTCATGGTTGATTAAGTTCAGACATTTTAAACAGACTCCTGCCCACAAACTATTTTTCCTCTCCAGGAATAGGAATGGCAACTGAATTGTTCCTTCTTTATTCTATAGCTTTAAGTCAAACCTAACATAAGCAATCAACCCTTCCACCCATTGTCCTCTTTCTAGCTGCTTATATTCCTGAGGAAAGAAGGGCAGAATTAATTCGTTTCCTTGACAGTGTTGGGGGTAAAATAAAAGCTAGACCCCTGCTGCTCTGCACGTAGATTCAGCTTCTATGCCAGGGTGACATTTTAATTTACAGTAGTCCAGACACCTAAACAGGACATAGAAATGTCAACTGGTCGTATTAAAATAAAAAAGTATAGAATAGTTTCTGTTTTACGGATTTTGTATCCAAGTAAATGAAAACACAATCACCTTTCAAAACATGGTATGAAATCCACAGTTGTAACAGTGAGCACAACATGCTTTCTGTGTGTGTTTTTAAGCTCTTTCCCCACATCTGCTTTTCAAAAATATTTGCCTGGAAACCTGTATTTCGCCTATAGAGACAAATACATATATTGTTTGTTGTGATAATGCACAAAAAGGAATGTTAAAAAAAACACACAACATTGTTTTCCTTTTGATGGTCTGGGAGTTTTTCTATAAGTTTTTTTTTTTTTTCCTCTTCATTAGTATGTTAGTTCCATCATCATGTCTGTTTACTATTGAAAAATAAATATCTTCATTTAAAGTAGAGACAAAGCTACTATTTCACATTTCCAGGTAGGACAGGATGATCAGATGTAGCTTTCAAAAGAACTACCTGCTAAATCATAATGGTCTCATGTGCAGATCAAAATGTCAACTAGTATATCAAACAGTGAGCAATTCACTAAATTATTTTTCCATTACTCCTATTTGACTGTTTCAGATAGTTGTATATAAAAAATATAAATTTTTGCATTGTATTGTTCTTGATGTACCAGCATACATAAACATATTAGGCTGTATTGTAAGTTTCCTGCATGTAATGTGTAATGTGTAATTATATGTGATAAATAAAACCTAAAACTGATACAAATCTAGATTTTCCCTTGTCTTTCTCATTCTGACATTACTGACCTGTTTTAAAAGAATATTCCCCAAGTAAATGTTGCGATGTAGGTAAATAGCCTAAGAATTAGAGTAACAGACAACTTTGATACAAATAAATACTTCAAAATAAAGAAGTGAACTTTCTCTCTTCATGAATTATTTCTATTTTTAGAACCAAAATGTCTCTAAACCTTGACAACCATAACTTCCTAAGCTAGAATTCTAACCAAACCATACAGAGAAGAAAAATATCCACTGTAAAGTCTATAGCTGAAAATATAGGCAGCTAAATCCACTGATAGTCTACTTTTTTAAAAAATTTGTTCTTGATGTTTTGAGCAGGAAAATTATTTGCAAGAAACAAAGAGTTTGAGAAGGTGAAATTCGGAGCATGCTCTGGGTTGTTACGTACAATTTTTTGAAGTGGAAACGTCTCAACATGAAAACACTTTATGGTAAGAAAAAAACGGCCGGGCGTGGTGGCTCACGCCTGTAATTCCAGCACTTTGGGAGGCCGAGGTGGGTGGATCGCGAAGTCAGGAGATCGAGACCATCCTGGCTAACACGGTGAAACCCCATCTCTACTAAAAATACAAAAAATTAGCCGGGCGTGGTGGCAGGCACCTGTAGTCCCAGCTACTCGGGAGGCTGAGGCAGGAGAATGGTGTGAACCTGGGAGGCGGAGCTTGCAGTGAGCCGAAATTGTGCCACTGCACTCCAGCCTGGGCGACAGAGTGAGACTCCGTCTCAAAAAAAAAAAGAAAGAAAGAAAAAAACTATCTCAAAATAACATTGCATAACTTTAGACTGCCTATTGAAAAGAGTTATTTACAAGGGCCTTTTGAAAAGAAAAAGCTATGTCCCAATATGTAAAAATTTCGTCTCTACGTGGTATTACCAGATGTAATTTCCTGACACACAGTTTTTATCTTGTCCTTCTTCTGCTCAAAAGCTTTGAATGGTGTCTTATTACCTAACGATTAAAGTCCGATCCCTTCCCATGGTATTCAAGGGCCTTCATATTTTGTGTGAACATGTCACAATTTATTCACCCATTCTGCTATCAATTGATAGACATTTGGGTCACCTCCAGTCTTAGGTGATCATAATGCTAGTGTGTGACATCTTCTGGTACACATATGCATGCATTTGTCTGAAGTATTTATCTAGAAATTGAATTGTTAGGCAAATAATACCAAATGGTTTTCCGAAGTGACTTTACCAGTTTACCCTCCTTCCCTCCTTCCAATAATGTGTGAAAAGACTATTTTTATGGAAAAGACTATTTTTCTCAAGTTCATTGTCGTGTACCCATGCCAGAATTCAGGCAGTCCAATGTGTGTTGGTCTGTTTCTAACTGTTGAATTTGTTTCATTGATCTGTCCATTCTGTTTTAGATACTGTGCGTTTGCAATGAGTCTTGATTATCTAGCAGTGTAAGCCCTCCAAGTGCTTCATTCTCAATACTGACTGCTATTCTTGACCCTTTACATTTCTGTATAAATCTTAGAACTAGCTTGTTCATTTCCACAGAAAAGGCCAAAGGGATTGTGATAAAGATAAACTGTTGTCCACTGGAAATGGCCTATGGTTTGGTTGACTGGGACATAGGGTTTGAAAGCTGAGCAATGGAAGAAGCTTTAAGTTTGGCTGAAGACTTATTTTTAAAAACTTTGGCTGTCATTTAAGGAGTATGCACTTTATTCACTGCACAGTGGGGAACCATCAGTGATCTTTAAGAACAGAAGTCAGATGATTAGATTCGTCTTTCTGAAAGATCACTAGAAGGCAACATCCATGCCTAATTCCTGTCACCTAAATTCCCAGGTATCTACTCTAAATACAGAATTATATTCATACCCAGGCTTTGGAAGATGAATTATTCCTTCTGGAACCCCAAAGCAGAGAAGAAGTTGTTTCATGCCTGGCTTTGCAGGAGAGAGACCTCACCATGGGATAGAGTAAACAAAGCCAACCAGATACTTCTTTCTGATGCATTGACATTCAATCCAAGATTTGGTTTGAGAGGCAGGAGGGTGCCCTCTCTGAAATAGTTTATGTCTGCAAAGAAGACTTCTGATGTGCAAGAAGAGACCAGCAGATACAATGGCCCTGGTTCTGAAGCTGTGCCTGAATCACCCACCCTGCCTCTCACATCACCCCTTGCCCTCCCTCTAATCCCCAGGCTGAGGCAGGGAACCCCCTTAGCACTGACAGTGCTAGAGACATAATATATCCAGAAGCCACACTGAGGACCATAAAACACAACAGAACAGCAACTTGTTAAAAGATATTCAACCAGGGCTCAGACTCCTCACCCTCAAACTTCTGACTCAGATAGAAGGAGCGATCAGGCCAACCTGCAAATTACAGATAGTTCTCTTCGAGAAACTGGCTAGCTGAGCAGCGAATTTAAAATTTAATATGCATTTTTTTTTAGGACAAGAGTCCTAAAAAACCACTATTTGAGTCCAAAGAAAACCACTATTTGAGAAGGGAAAATGAGAATAGTAGTTAACCCAGTTGTCAAAAATAGCTGACAGAAACTATCTATTTAAATTAGGTTTCATTTTGGGAAGAGAAGATCTCAGAATCCTTCTTTCATACCCATCCATCATCTATGGGTTTCCCAGAGCCAGTCTGGTGGCCAGCCAAGACTTGGACCATTTCACTAAATCAAATCTATAGTCCACATTCTAACAACGCTTTTTTAATTTCTTTTTTTCTGTGTGTACTATGGAATTCACTGGAGGTGTCAGAATATGAGAACAGATATCTTCCCTTATTAAGTCTATGTACCCATCCTAAAGAATATTGACATTCGGCCAAGTGCAGTGGCTCATGCCTATAATCCCAGCACTTTGGGAGGCCAAGGCGGGTGGATCACCTGAGGTCAGGAGTTCAAGATCAGCCTGGCCAACATGGCAACACCCCGTCTCTACTAAAAATACAAAAATTAGCCAGGCATGGTGGCAGGCACCTGTAATCCCAGCTACTCAGGAGGCTGAGGCAGGGAGAATCGCTTGAATCTGAGAGGTGGAGGTTGCAGTGAGCCGAGATCATGCCACTGCACTCCAGACTGGACGACAGAGTAAGACTCCATCTAAAAAAAATATAGATATAGATATAGATATTTTGTCAAGCATACTACAGGTTAATGTTTGTCCAGATGTGGGGGAAACTTAGTTTTTTAACTCTGTCTTCTTCCTAGTGGCAGGCTCCCTGGCCAACTTGAAAAGGCTATATAAAAGGCTTGGTCCAGCCATGGTGTCCAACTTCTCCGAGGTACCTAGGCCTCATATCCAGGCATATAGAACCTCTTGGCCTTGGCCAAGTCTCCCGAGGAATGAAAGCAGTAGCTGTAGGCACCACTCAACATTTTCCTAGTACAGCCTGGTACTCCCAGCAGTGCCAAAGCTGCTAGTTTCCCATTGAAACTAGAAATGTGTTTTCTGAAAGGGAAGTATACCCAAAACATCAAGACAGAGAGAAAAAAATTGAAAGCATTTCATATTTAATGTCCCTAAAGAAGCATCGTAGGGAATATTAAACTCAAAACTTTGCTGGGCTTTACCTGTGTTGAGTATTTTTATCATTTTGACTTACACACAGAGGGAGAATCATTCTCTTGAGTGTTTAGCACCTATAAAGGCGTGATTTGGCTCTGCCTCTAGGAAGGCTGAGACATCATATCCCAGAGAGTCCTGGGTGATCACATGGAAATGGCTGAATATGAATTTGTTGGGTCCTGGCCATCATAAAGGCAAAAGAAGCTATAGCCAAGGGATCCCAGGCAAACCCCTACCTGTGTCATGCCTGTCACTAGTTCTGTTTTCTGGGGCTTCCACGTCTCTATCTCCCCATCACCACTCTCCTGCCCCTCGCCTCCCTGACTGCACCATGGTTTCATTCCAAGGCTAAATATTTAATACGAAGAACACTCTGCCCAAGGTAGAAGGAGAGAAGAAATAAGAGAAACTCCTATGAGAATGTGTGTATGATATTAGGCTATCCCTGACTCTTCTTGTAAAATAGTGGTGTCAATTTCAGCTGAATCATCTAGAAAGAGATGTCAGATATATCTAAGTGATTCTGTAGACTGAACTCATCTAAATCTCTCATACCCACCTGAGGGGCCCTCTCTAGAATGGCCAGGGGGACCTCATGTTCCACCTAATGCCTCAGCCCCTCAGCTTGGTTCCTGGGCCCTCTTCCTGTACTGGCGCAGCATCCCCACAGACGGTGCCCAAGACAGTGTCTGAAATTCAGGTACAACAAAAATATACATCTCCTTTACTTCAAATACATGGGGAGAGTGGTGAAAACTGGCAGCTGCTTTCCATGACCTACCCATATGATGTGGATGGAGCTAGGATTTGAAGGGATGCCAACATGTGACTTGCAAAGGATGGGTGAAAAGGGAGGCAAGCCGAGCGATAGGTAGCTGCCCACACCTACTTGTCAAAAAAACATTCCTGCTGCTATTTGGGGATATAAAGTGTCTTTGGAAGCAGCTCACATTTTAAATCTTTTAATGGTAATAAAAATTGTAATAATGATCTTGTGAACATACATCAAGTATGGACTATTTATGGTCATTCCACTAAGATTTTATGATCTCATTTAATCTTCACGACAACCTTAGACAGTAATACTAGTATCTCGTTTCACAGATTAGGAAACCAAGCCTGAGAGATTACATTACCCACAGTAGCCCAGCTAATATATTATGTCAAAACTATACTTTTAACCTCCATATTACACTACCTCCTTCAAAAATTATTCCCCAAGAATATAGGTGAAATGCCTATGAAATACAAGTCCATAACTGGAAAAGTGGGCTTATGGTAAAGAGAATATTACATCTATGTACAGTGATAAAGAGAAAGGAAAAGATAGGAGTATATTTATTATTTTAAAATGTATCTGTTACCTCTGAATATACTTGCTTTCTGTGGCATGCTTGTGCAAGACTAATAAATTATATTAATAAGGAAATAAACCTTTACGTACTCAGTTATTGATGCTAATAATTTTATTTCCAAAGTTAGAAATATTTTTCTATAATTTAATAAATCATTAAATTTATTTAACAGAATAAAGTTAACAGATAAACAGAAATCAATTCATAAGTACTCTATACCAGGGGCCACCTTGGGTATTTTAAGAGATTCAAAAGAGAAGATTCTGGTGATATTTACAGTCTTATTCCAATTATCTTACAAATCAAAATGAAAGTGTACAGCCTTTACACATACAAAAGAATGGTACAGATTCAGTCCTAAGTCAAATAACACATGTTTTATATACCATGAGAGTTCAGAAGGAAACACTGTTTCAGCCACAATTGGCCTGGCAAACTTCACAGGTAAAATAGAAGTATGAAATCGAAATCAATGGATAGGACAAGAGGGACGCTGGAAGAAGAAGAATTTGCATGAGCCAGACACAGAAGAATAAATAACCCTGAAGACCCAGAACTCAGGGCTGAGACCCATCTTTCTGTTAAAGAGCCCTCACTTTCATGAAGAATATTCAGAATTCATTTGTTTCCAACTAACATGGGGCATAATGCTGAGCATTGGAAATAGAGATATAAAAAGACATAGTCTTCCCCTTCAAGGAGTTCTGAGCCCAGTAGAAAGCAAAGAAAATCAAGCCAGCATCTACAATACTAATTAAAATTCTGAGCTTTCAAGTCACACTGACCAGGTGTAACTCCTTACTCCTTCTACTTACTAGCATATTCTTAACCTCTCTGAGCCTGTTTCTGCCACTGCAAAATCGCTCATAATTGACGTGAGGATTAAATTAGACAGTATGCAGAAAGCTTTCAGGAAAAAAAAAAAAGTCACGCAGTTTTTTAACAAGTAAATATTTTAATGCTAATATTTTAGAATACCTTCATACAGAGGTTATTCTAGGCCAGTTATTCAGTTGAATCGCCTGATTGCTTTAAAATAAAAAATACCAATGTCTGGAACCTGCTGCAGATGAATTATATCAGCAAGTATCTGGAGGTGGGACCTGGTCCTCAGGACTTTGCTCAAAGTCCTCCCAGTAAGGCTCACGTGCCTGCTTTCTGGGTTGAGCATATGGAAGGAATAAGGAGTTCTGCCCATGTGTTTGCCGGGAAGGAGCGTGTCAAGATGAAACCACCTTTGCAAAATTATGACGGAGACAGAGAAAGAGGTCCAACTTCAATGACCCCATCTTGCCTCTAACCTCCAAGGGGTCCTGTTAATTCCTGGGCATAGGCTGAACCAACTTTGGGAGGAACTTAGTTTAGAGTTTAGAGTTTAAAACAAAGATGATAACAGACCTTTCCCAAAACAAACCTCCTTCTTGCCTGGGTACTAGACAACTAACATTAGCCACAAGATTAGAAATTATAGTTTAGGAGTCACGTAGCTGGAGGCTACAAGATTCTGACCCTCCCTAAACTGCTCCTAAGATCAATGCTTCAGATGTTTTGCAGACTCTACACTTGATGGATCAACCGGCACTACCCAGATTGAGAAACCAGCCCATCTGATCTTGTGACCCCACCCAGGAACTGACTCAGCGCAAGAAGACTGGGACACCCCAGGATTTCACCTCCAAGCCAACCAATCGGCACTCCCTGACTCACTGCCCCTCCACTCCCACCAAACTGTCTTTAAAAACTTTGATCCCTAAATGTTCCAGGAGACTGATTTGAGTAATAATAAAACTCTGATCTCTGGCTTGGCCAGCTTTGCGTGAATTACTCTTTCCCTATTGCGATTCCCCAGTCTTGAGAAATCAGCTCTGTCTGGGCAGCAGGTAAGGTGACCCATTGATAGGTTACAAAGGCAGGCCTCCTGGAATGGATGATTCCTGACTTGTGTCGCTGGTATCAGAGTCTGACAGACAAGAAGGGAAGAGGATAAGATGTGTACCAAACATTGGAGAGGTCAAGAGGGGGGTTATAGTCCTCTTTTGGGGGTCTTAAAAATGGTTTCCCTTTTGAAAACTCTTGGAGTTCTCACCTTAAAATCTCTTGACTTTAAAATTTCTTCCAACCTGGAGCGCATTATAAACCAGAAAATAAGAAAACCAGAATAAGCTGAAGAGAAACAGCTACCATGCCCCAAGGATGGAGCAATCAACAAAAACAGTGCTTTGAGGATCTCATGTCTCTAGCATCTCAGAAAAAGCCCCCTGACCTGTGCGGCCCAGGGACACCTTCTTAGTTTATAGCTATCCTTAAAATGAGAAGGGGCATCACTGTGGCTGCAGCTGGGCCTAACACACAGCCATCAGTCAGTGGTCGGTTAATATATTTTCAGAGGAGCAATCAGAGTGAAAGACACTTAAGGCCCCTGGTAAGTGTAGGCAGCCACTTAAATCAGCCCCTAACATCTAGCTTGCTAGAAATTTGATCAAATGCTTATCTTCTCCACGGTATATGAAATGGAAGACATGATCTGCAGACCAAGATGACCAGAAAAAAGAAGCGTTCATTCCCCTGGCCCACAGTTTAAATTCACCGGTGATGTTATCTCTTGGGGGAAAAAAAGAAAAATCACACTTGAATCAGTCTAGGCCAAAAGCAGTTGAGGAAGCAACCATGCCATCTCCAGTTCCCCGCCCTCTTGAGAAAACCAGAACGGAGGGCCTGAAACATTGATATGCAAGTCACTCTCAAGCTATGAGTCAGTTTTCTTCTCAAAGCAATTAACAATTACCAGCATTTATTCAGTGAATGGGAGTCAGGCAAACAGACAGAAACTGACAGTCTGTCATTATCGTAACAAAAGAAGCACAGCTTTTATCCTCCCCAGAGGAAGTAAGACTTTAGAACTCTTCAACTTTCAAGCTTACATACTTCCCTGACCTATGGTTTATTTCATCATCAGCCTTAAAAATAATAGAAAGTTTAGCCATTTATGTTATTTTATTTATTTATTTATTTTTGAGAAAGAGTCTCGCTCTGTCACCCAGGCTGGAGTGCAGTGGCACGATCTCAGATCACTGCAACCTCCATCTCCTAGGTTCAAGCGATTCTCCTGCCTCAGCCTCCAAAGTAGGTGGCATTACAGGCATGTGCCACCACACCAGCTAATTTTTGTATTTTTAGTTGAGACAGGGTTTCACCATGTTGGCCAGGCCGGTCTCGAATTCCTGACTTCAGGTGATCCGCCTGCCTCGACCTCCCAAAGTGCTGGGATTACAGGTGTGAGCAGCCCCGCCTGGCCTTATTTTTGAGGCACTACTTGGAGATGGACCTCCCAAGAATCATATGCAGCTCCAGATAGGGCAAAAGGAGGCCATTATGAATCATAGATGTACAGGTCAATCCACAGAGGGCACCCTGCCTACACTCCCTACTCTACTGACGGCCTGGCAGGAGAAGGCACCCTTTCTGCAAACTTCCTGCAGACTGCATCCTGTTGGCCACTTCCTAACTACTCAGATGCTGTTTTTAATGTGGTCAAGTCAATTCAAGAGTTGGTTGTCACATGTCCATTTGAGGCCAGTACTAGATGCTGTAGAAGCCAGACTGAATGAATGACTCATGTATGGCCCCAGCTCTTCAGTACTAGACTTACAGTTTGATCAGAGCCTCAGTCATGGAGCCAAGGCAAAACCAGAATGTTCACTCCCTGGTGGTCTCATGGTTAAGATTTGTCACTCTCAAACTAGAATCAGATCCACCCCTGACTGTTATTGGATGCAATACATTTAGCTATTCTGAGCCTAGGTTTCGTTTTCTCATTCATCAGAAAGATAAAACCTACCTCACATAAATGAGATAATGGACACAAAGCACCTTCCCTGATGCTCAGTACATGGGCAGCGCGTGTTAATGTTATAAATCACCCGCTTATCCCAGTCTTTACCAGCTGGTGAGTATAAATATTCTAACGGTTAGCTTATCCCTAAGTCTCAGTGCTCTATCCCCTAGATCCGTCACGCCAAAACTCCAGTCCTTTCCATTAATTTTCTCCCAAATTATTTCCTCTTGGAGGCCTTGATGGGGGTGGGGCTGGTGGTATTCGCAGCAGCCCTGTGGTCTGAAGTCGGCAGAGCTCTGTGTGAAGCCCGAAAATTTGAGACAGGTCTCAGTTAATGTATCAAGTTTATCTTGCAGAGGTTGAGGATGTGCAGCTGTGACACAGCCTCAGGAGGTCCTGACGACATGTGCCCAAGGTGGTCAGAGCACAGTTTGGTTTTATACATTTTTGGGAGACATGAGACATCAATCAACATATGTAAGATGAACATTGGTTCAGTCCAGAAAGGCAGGACAACGCGAAGCGGGCAAAAGGCTTCCAGGCCACAGCTAGGTGAGAGACAAGCTGTTGCATTCTTTTGAGTTTCCGATTGGTCTTTCCAAAGGAGGCCATGAGATATGCATTTATCTCAGTGAGTAAAAGGATGACTGAATACACTGGGAGGCAGGTTTGCCCTAAGCAGTTCCCAGCTTGAATTTTCCTTTTACCTTAGTGATTTCAAGGCCCAAGATATTTTCCTTTCACATCTCCCAATCCACAAGCCTCAGTTCCTGCCTTACATTCTGCCTCTCATGACCAAGTTTTACATAAGTGGTTGCTAATAGATCTGTGGTACTGGTATCATCTTTGATTTCTCCTCTCCAGAGTGCTCAAGCATTTGAAAGTCGGAAAAGTTGCAAATAGCCCAACTCTCACGCTCTGGACCTGTAATCTGTCCCCTCCAACCTCTGGCCGTCTCTGCTGGGCTTGTGTTACAGTGGGTAGCTCATCAGGCATGAGCGGGGCAGGACAGGACTCCCCCACCCACACCACCAGGAAAGTCAGGTGATGGTCAAGCAGTTGTCACACTGCCCCTCTAAAATAACAATAGGTCGCAGCCAGCACCAGGGAGAGGCAGTTTCTCCATAGATAATAACACCTGAAATTGGTCATCAGCAGCTTCCAATAAGATCTCAGGAACTGGGTGACTGGGCTCGACCATGCACATTAAGAGGCAAAATGGGTAGTATGACCTTCTGGGGACATTCCACCAGAAAAGGCGAGAACACCTCAGGCGAGCATGTGTACAACTCCAGTAAACACACTGTGTACTCTTGTCGCCCTGGGATTATAGGCCACTGAGCATGCAGGCGGCTCTCCCTGAAGGAATAATCCAAGGAAAGGGGCACTAGACTCCAGTAGTCGACCAGAATATAAAATCCTAGATCCAAGGTCAAACGGGGCACTTGTCCTTCAAATCACCCACCTGGGCCTCTTCCAAGTGTACTTTCCTTTCTTTCATTCCTGCTCTAAAGCTTTTTAAGAAACCCTTACTCCTGCTCTGAAACTTGCCTCAGTCTCTTTTTCTGACTTATGCCCCTCAGTCTAATTCTTTCTACTGAGAAGGCAAGAATTGAGGTAGACTTGCACGGATTCCCCTCCAGTAGCTCGGATACCTTCCACTGCTCACACTTGGCCTTTTAGCCTTGCAGTCCATGGTTTCTGCCACTCTTCTCATTCTCTAATGCAGCCTCATCTGAGGTTCCCCCAATTCCATCAAATACCTGAGACCTATCTGAACCCCAAGGGGGGACCAGTTCTTTCTTACAATTCTTCCAGGCTCCATACCAATCAGAGAGTATTTTGAACTCCCTGAACATTCTCTGCCTGGAGTAGAGGAACTCCAGCCAGACTAATAGAGTCTCATTTCTAATATATATATAAAAAAAGGTCACTAACATAGACATACATATATGCACATAAATGCGCAGATATAATATGTGTTTAATATAAGGTAATTTAATATTTTTTGATTGCCTTTCTACAGTAAGCCAAACTGCTTATGTGTCTATTAATACACCTGGTATTTTTCTGAGTTCACTCCTCTGTCCCATTGTATCTAAGACTGGCATACCTAGTCCTTCTCTCATCACTCTTGCTCCATCTATACCGATACCTCAAAATGCAGCTCAAACTTCACCACCTCCATGAAGCCCTCCTTGACCACTACAGCACACAGTCCTCTCTTCTTCATCTACATTTATTAAAATTATTGGTCATGATGTAATTTGACAATGAATTTATTCTTCATCAGGACAAGAAAGATAGACAGGAAGCAAAGAGTAACAAGACCACAGAGTGAAGTGTAAGAATATAAATTGCCTTCTCTTGCATAAACTACTGGGAAAGGAGTTTGGAGACAGATAGATGCTATGGTTTGAATGTTTGTCCCCTCCAAAAGTCCCCATGTTAAAAATTTAGTTGCCTTTGTTTCAGTGTTGAGAGGTAGGACCTTTAAGAGGTGATTGGGCTATGAGGGTTTCACCCTAATGAATGGGATTAATCTCACTTTAAAAGGGCAAATTTGGTCCTAAAACAAGACTCAGGAATTTCCACTTCTGGAAAAATGGAGTAGATATATTTTTCCTTACTTCTACTACAAAATACCACACACACACACACACACACAAATTGAAAACAGAAAAACAATAGAGAAAATCACTAAAATAAAAAGGCAGTTATCTGACAACAGCAATAAAATTGACAACCCTCTAGCAAGACTGACCGAAAGAGAAAGAGAGAGGGAAAGGACACAAATTACCAATATCAGAAATGAAACAGGGTTTTCAGTACAGACCTGCAGATATCAAAAGGATAATAAAGAAATACTACAGATAATTCAACAAAAATAAATTTGGCAGCTTACATGAAATGAGCCAATTCCCCCAAAATCACAAACTACCACAAGTCACCCAATATGAAACAGATAATTTCAATACCCTGTAAGTATTAAGGAAATAGAATTTGTTATTTTAAAATTCTCAAAAAAATGTCTCCAAGCCCAGATAATTTCACTGAAGGCTTCTACTAAACGTTTAAAGAAGAATTTACATCAATTCTACACAATCTCTTTGAGAAAATTGAAGAGAACACTTCCCAATTTACTTTCAAAGCTACTGTTATATTGATACCCAAACCAGATAAAGATAGCACCAAAAAAATTTACAGACCAATATTCATCCTGAATAAAGAAGTGAAACTTTTTAACAAAATATTAGCAAATAAGGTTCAGCAACATTTAATAAGAATTACACAACATGGGCCGGGCATGGTGGCTCACGCCTGTAATTCCAGCACTTTGGGAGTCTGAGGCAGGTGGATCACCTGAGGTCAGGAGTTCGAGACCAGCCTGGCCAACATTGTGAAACCCCGTCTCTACTAGAAGTAAAAAAATTAGCTGGGTGTGGTGGTGGGTGCCTGTAATCCCAGCTACTGGGGAGGCTGTAGCAGGAGAATCACTTGAACTCAGGAGGTGTATGTTGCTGTGAGCCGAGATCACGCCATTGCACTCCAGCCTGAGCAACAAGAGCGAGACTCTGTCTCAAAAAAAAAAAAAAAAAAAAAAGAATTATACACCATGACCAAGTGGAATTTATTCCAAGGAAGCAAGGCTGGTTTGATATTCAAAATAAATCAAGAAACTCACCATATCAATAGTAAAAGAAGAAAAATCATCATTATATCAATTGATACATAAAATTAATTTGACAAACTTTAACATCCATTCATGATGAAAACTCTCAGAAAAATAAGAATAGATGGCAATAGGTACTCCATCAACTAGATTAAAAAAAAAAAACTACCAAAAAACTACAGCTACAATTATATTTAATGGTGAAAGACTGGATGTTTTCTCCCTAAACACTGGAAACAAAGCAAGGATGTCCACTCTCACTACTCTTATTCAACAAAATGCCAGAAGTTCTAGTTAGTGCAATAAGACAAGAGAAGGAAATAAAAGTCATACAGTTAAGAAGGAAACAAACCAACAAACTTCTGTTGGCAGATGACATGACTGTGATTATCTTTGTAGAAAATCCTCAGAAATCTTAAAAGAAAAAAACAAAAAACCCTCCCAGAACTAATAAGAGAGTTCAGCAAAATCACAGAATTGAAGATGAACAGACACAAAAATCAACTGTATTTCTATATGTTTGCAACGGACACATGGACAGCCAAATTAAATATACAATGCCATTTACAATCACTCAAAAAATGAAATAGGTGTTAATCTAATACAAACATACAGGACTCATGCTAAAAACTGTAAAACACTGATGACAGAAATCAAAGACATTTAAATAAATGGAGAGACATACGTTGTTCATAGGTTGGAAGACTCAATGTAATAAAGATGTCAATTCTTCCCAAATTGATATACAGGTTTTTCCCAGCAATGGGTTTTGTAGATGTAGACAAGATTATTCTAAAATTTACATGAAAGGGCAAGGAACTAAAATAGCTAAAACATTTTGAAAAAGAAGAATAAATTGGGAGGAAGCAGCAGTCTGCCCTATTTCGATACTTATGTAGCTACAGGAATCAAAGATGTGCGGTATTGACAGAGGGATAGAGACATGGATCAAATGAACAGAGATAGAAAACCCAGAAATAGGCCCACATAAATACGCCAAACTTATTTTTGACAAAGGTGTGAAAGCAATTCAATGAAGATAAAAGTGTTTTCAACAAATGGTGCTGGAGCAATTGGACATCCATAGGCAAAGAAAGAAAAATAAACCTTGATTCATAAGGTTTATAACCCTCACACTGTATTTAAAAAGTATCACACTGTCCTTGATGAAATAGCTCAACAAGAAGGCAATATTTGCATGGGGCATCTCAGCAAGTCAGTGGTTTTACAAAGAGACATTTGGTTAACTTAGATATTTAAGTAAAGAAAGAAAGTGGGCCAGGCGCAGTGGCTCACGCCTGTAATCCCAACACTTCGGAAGGCCAAGGCAGGCAGATCTCTTGAGGTCAGGAGTTCAAGACCAGCCTGGCTAACATGGTGAAACCCCATCTCTATTAAATATACAAAAATTAGCTGAGCGCAGTGGCGGGCACCTGTAATCTCAGCTACTCGGGACGCTGAGGCACAAGAATCACTTGAAGCTGGGAGGCGGAGGTTGCAGTGAGCTGAGATCGTGCCACTGCACTCTAGTCTGGGCAACAGAACAAGACTCCCTCTCAAAAAAAGAAAAGACAGAAAGTGGAAGAGGAAATCTACAACCTACTTTGATCAATAATTTCTATTGGTGGATAAGGGTAACACTTAAACTCCAGCCAAAATTTGTAAGGTATATAATGGAGTACTTTGTGCATAACATATAAAATCAGTATTGAAAATACGTTGTGTGATTGCTGGTGAATGATTCTGATATTCACTCATATTGGATGATACATTAAGGTGACAAGTTAGGGAAAAGAGCATTTGCATTCTAGCTTCATTCTTGGGACTGACAAACTATGGTGCAAGGAGAAATACAATATCATCCTTAATATGCTGTGCTTCCCCTGGGTACCCTTATGAGCATGGAACTGAAAGGGCACCCCACATGGAAGAGCCATGCCGAGGGGTGGGTAACTGTCCTAGGTCAGGTTCCAGAGAAGAGTTGGGGCCAGAGATGGGGATTTTTGTTAAAGTGATGCATTGAGGAGGGAATCTCAGAAGAAGGGGCATTGGGAAAGGAGGGTGGGGCGTGGGAAGTAAGCTAATTAACAAAACAGTCTGGATAGAAACTAGCTTCCATCTAGTCTTGAGGGCAGCTCTGAAGTCCACATTGCACCACAGAGCTGGTTCTACCTTAAGGGAAATGGACTTTTGTACTCTTCATAAATCAGTTATTGGTCACTGGCTGCTGAGGGAGAGGTGGGGAAGGGGAGCAGAAGGACAACTGCTCCAGGGAAGCAGCTGCTATTCAACCAGAGGTGAAGTTCTGGAGGACAAGGCAATGGGGAGTGGTTAGCAGCCACCACTCACTGTAATTTGGGTCCATCTGCCTGGATAAGAGGATCTAAACAGATCGCTGTCAACACCCAGTGGAGTCCATCTTTTCTCTCGCTCATGTTCTCTTGCTTTTCATGTTGTTTGCTACATAGGAACTGTCATGATTTCTGGGGAAACTTCCGAAAGACAAATTAGGGTGATGAACTACAGCTGTGTGGTACAATTGGTCCTAAAGCCTTCGGTGATACATTATCTCCCTCCTACACAACACGTTCTGGATTTTCCTTCACTTGCGTTTCTGCTATTTGGTGTCCCGGGCCTTCATCCCTGAGCTGTTTGAGCCCCTGTTCACCATATACTTCTCAGGCCAGTTGCTTCACTGGGCGAGTTATAACTGAGTGTGAGCATAGGCATACCAAGAGACACCCTAATAGATCATGTGAATGCCAACCATACTCTTCCTTCTTCTATTAAGAAACAGCAAATCCTACCTCCTCATGATTATCAATCATCCCTGCCAGCTGGTAAATCCTTTCAGTGCCACTGATCTCCTACCATGAGGAACCCAAAGGAACTAAGTGTCAGGCATAGGTTTACTGGAATTCTTACAGCGTCCTCTGGCAGGAGCAGGACCTCTAGATCCAGAGAGCCTAAAGTTGTAGGGATGGGAAACACAAATCCCAAGTTGATCACTTGGAGCAATGAAGAGCTGGACCAGTCCTATTTTCACCCCTCGGTTCCTTGACCTATATAATTCAGCCTATTGGGGTCAGAGTACCCCAGTTTTTTATAAAGTATGGCCAGTTTTTTGTAAAGTATACTATATTCTGAAGGCTGATTCTCCATTCTCATAAGGTGTCTTCCACTGGCAGGTGCCTCACCTGCACCTTCAAGAGACTTTTTCAAGGCTCTTTCAGGCCAACAGCTTCTGAATGGAAAAGCATGTGAAAGAACCACATGATCCCATGATTATGTGCCCACTGCCTCACTTCCTTGGCCATACAGTGGGATCCCATGCATAGATCAAACATTCTGTGAACCCTGGAATATTAGTGTTGACTGAGGCACTGTATCAAGGAAAGGCCAATCCGTAGGTGAAATCCTTGTCTTTCATAGCCAGGATGAAACATTGCTTTTTCCCAGATGGAAGGGGTCCAAGCTAATCAAGTTGCCAAGAAGTATCTGGTTGATGTCCAAAACATGATACCTTATTGGGACTCTGCATTGACTTTTGTTATTAGCAGGCAAGCCATCCAGCAGCAGCAGTAGCTTGCAGCCTTGGTGAATGTGTGCATGTCTGGGGGCCATGGTGCCCCTCCATCTCTGCCACCATGTCTTCTCTGTTCATGAGCCCATGCACATGTCAACAGAGAAACTAGCAGACATTGCTGGCTGAGTCATCCTGCCTGTGTGCTTCTTCTGAAAGGGACGCTCTCTGGTAGGTATTTTCATTCAATATAAAGATCAGATCATCAACATTGTGCCCACTCCCACAGGTACCTCCACAAGGCTCTCCCCCAGACCTCCTTGTCCACTATGTTCCTTGGGCCACTTCTATCTCCACACAACATGGATGGCAAGATATGTTACATGAAGCTCTGCCCCGTGGAAGGCTTTCCATTCATCACCAGCTTTCAGAGTCACCCATAAGTGAGGCTGTAGGGCAGTCATAGCCCATTTTTGGCTTGAACATTTAGAAACCAGTGAGAACATGGGTCATCTATTACTTGACCTCTGTATACCCCTACCTTAACACAGAGGCCATGATATTTTTTTAGTAGTTCCTGGAAATCAGAAACAATGTGGCCCCTGTATACAGTTTTTCTTAAAAGATTTATGTATTCCCCTTCCCCATTGTACACTTGCCCAAGTAAATGGTTATAGGTTCCTTTGGGAAGGACTAGGGGAATTGCCTGTATCTTATCTCAGGGTGTATTAGTTCATTTTCACACTGCTGTGAAGACATACCTGAGACTGGGTAATTTATAAAGAAAAGAGGATTGATTGACTCACAGTTCCACGTGGCTGGGGAGGCCTCAGGAAACTTAACAATCGTGGTAGAAGGGGAAGAAAACACATCCTTCTTTACATGGCAGCAGGAGAGAGAAGTGCAGAGCAAAGGAGAGCGGGAAAGTCTCTTACAAAACCATCAGATCTTGTGAGAACTCACTCACTATCACAAGAACAGCATGGGGGTAACTGTCTCCATGATTCAATTACCTCCCCTCCATCCCTCCCATGACACGTGGGATTATGGGAACTACAATTCAAGATGAGATCTGGGTGGGGACTCAAAACCTACCCATATCACATGGTGTTGTTAAAATCATCTCCCTCATGAGAAACAGCCTCCTCTTGAGGGTTAGGTCTCAAAACTGAACAAGGGATTGTGACTTTCTTTTGAAGCAGCTGACCTCAATCTTCTGCATATCCATTCTGGATCGTGTGTGTGTGTGTGTGTGTGTGTGTGTGTGTGTAGAGAGAGAGAGAGAGAGAGAAACTTCCCATATATCTTGTCTTTAGAAATGCCACATTCTATTGTTCTATTAACAATCTCCCAAGATCTTCCAAGATCCATATGGTTGGTCCCATATGGTCAAGGCCCCAGGTAGCCATTCCAGCCTTGTGCCTACTACAGTAGTTCTGAATACCTTGCTTATGACTATAAAGTGCTGCCATCTGGCCTCTACTATTCCAGAATTCTGTTATCCCCGTTGCTTCTAGATAGTTATTTTCCCTCACAGCGTCTCCTACTGACAGCTCCCACCTCCACAGGACAGCCACCATAGCTTTTTAATGATGCTAATAGCCCCCTCACCAGCACGTCCCAATTGCTTTGGCAAATAATGTCCCACCAAGGCAGATTATCTGCTAGTGGGTTTCCTGGTTTAATAATTCAATTGTTTGAGTTTTTCCCCTACTTCTCTGGGCACTTGCGTCCCTTCCTCCACAATCTGCCTGGCAGTTCTGACATCTCATCTTCATTAAATTTGGGACACCATTTTCCAGGCTTTCAAGGAGAGCCATTTCAGCAGCATATTAGTCTCCCAGGGCTCTTGCCCAGCATGAATTCCTGTGGCAGACAACAGGGATGGTATATTAAGCCTATATTAATAACCTCTCCCTTGTCTTGCTTGATGCTTTGTTCTTGCTTCCCTTGATCCAACCTTCAGGATCTACTCCCAGGTGTTGCGTCCTGGTTCCTGCCAGTGAGTCAGAAGGTTCTGCAGTTATTTGATGTGTAAGTGCCTTCGTCCTTTAGTCAGACTAGCCCTTCCCCCATTGGCTAATGCTGATTGGTCCTATTGACAAATCAGGCACCCAAGATAGGGAAATTGGGAGTGAGCCTAGCAAGGCCAGGCATTATCTTATAAGGTCCCTGCCTCATGGGAACCCTCTGGGTAGTTTTCAAGCCTGGGGGCTTGGAGCCCTATATCCCAATAAGGAGGAGTCCACCTCTGTTGCAGGCTCAGATGTTTCAGGTGAACCTGGGGATTCACATTTCTCGAGCTTCTTTACCCGCACATCCCCATTCCAAGTCTCAAAGCCTTGTTCCTTCTCTGTCAAGATCCTGACTTTGACATTGAAGACTGGCCAAGGCCAAGTGTTTCATCTTCTTTGAAATTCTGTCACTCTTGCACCTGATTTTGAACTCTTTCTGCATTCGGACCACAGAAGATTAGTATTAATCAGTATCTCTCTAAATGTTGCCCAAAGAGCCATTCTCCAACATTTTGCTTTAAATTGTTAATAGACCTGAGCCTGTTATCTAAGCCTGTTCCTCTCTTCCACGCGTCAACGGCACTCAGCGACTACTTTCCCCCACACCTGTCAAACACCAGAGACACTGCCCCAGCTGGTCCACCCTCTTCCTCCTGTGTCTTGTCTCAGTTCACCACAGGTAAAAGTCTCAGCAACCACAGACCACAGGAGGTGTTGTCCCAATTGGCATGCAGCTGGCTCTGCAACCAAGGAGCGCCCATCTCTCTAATTCCATCCTTACGGTCGGTATCCTGGGTCCTTTCCAGTACTAACCACCTTAGGCTGGAAGCAAAGCCTGAGAAATGGAGTCTTGGGACCGTGATTTATTGAAGGAATGCTTTCAGAAGGGAGTGAGGGAAGCAAGATAGGACAAGGGGGTGGGAGAAGCTAAGCAAGGCTGTGACCTCAGTTGTGGACCAGATTCAGCCTGATCCCTGGGGGAAGCCCTGGAGCTCGCATCCTACCACAGAATTGCTTCCATTTTGAGACAAGGGCAAGAGAGGGGCAGGGCCCTTTGCACCACAGCTGTCAGTCATTGTTGTGGCCGCCATGGTTGGGGATGGGGAGCATAACCTCCTGACCTGAGTGGCTTTCATGTAGCTGAGGGAAATTTTCTGGAAAAGGAGCACGGTATTAGCTGCAAAAACTCATAGCCACTGGGGAATGAAAGCTCTGGCCAGGTAAAGGGATCTGGGCAGGGCATCAACAGCATCCACAGCAAAAGCCTCTGGCATGAGGACAATAACGTGCTAAATCTCCAGGCACCCTGTTTGCCTGGGAATTTTGCTCCTTCCCTACACCTCCTACTCTGGCTAGAACTGCCGAGGTATGCTCAGAAGAGACTTCTGGGTTGATGTTGTGTTTATGCCTTCCTAGAATACGTGACTGGAAAAACAAGCAGACTGGCATCAAGGAATTAGCTATAAATCCAGGTTGGTTCGTTTGTTTGAAGAGAAACAACAAATAGAGGGCCGGGTGCGGTGGCTCAAGCCTGTAAGTCCCAGCACTTTGGGAGGCTGAGGTGGGTGGATCGCTTGAGGCCAGAAGTTTAAGACCAGCCTGGGCAACATGGTGAAACCCTGTCTCTGCTAAAAATACAGAAAAGTTAGCCGGGTATGGTGGCGCAGGCCTGTAATCCCAGCTATTCACGAAGCTGAAGAACAAGAATTGCTTGACCCTGGGAGGCAGAGGTTGCAGTGAGCCAAGATCGTGCCACTGCACTCCAGCCAACAGTGAGATTTTGAAAACAAAAAAAAAAGAGAGAGAGAGAGAAAGAAAGAAGAAAGAATGAAAAAGAAAGAGAAAAGAAAAAGAAGAAAGAAGAGAGAAAGAAAAAGAAAAAGAAAAGAAAGAAAAGAAGGAAGAGAGAGAAGAAGGAAAGAAAGAAAGAAAGAAAGAAAGAAAGAAAGAAAGAAAGAAAGAAAGAAAGAAAGAAAGAAAAGAAGAAAGAGAGAGAAGAAAGAAAGAAAAGAAAGAAAGAAGAAAGAAAGGAAGAGAAATAGTGTTCAGGCTGTGGTTACACAGGTCAGGACCAATGAAATTCTGTATTTATCCATGCATTTCAACAGCAACATCCACTCAGAAAAGCCCCCTCACACTGTCATGGGGGAAGAGGCTGCAGATTAGGTCAAATCCATCAGTCTGACATGGCACCAAGCAGATCATAAACCTAAGATGTTAAGGCCTAAATTATCCTTTGCTTGATGATACTTGATTCTCAAAAGTGATTTTTTAATGCTTTGTCTTTAAATGCAGGTATTGTGAATATCTGATCTGATAATTAAAATAGTCCCCATTGCACCTGTGCACACATAATTTTTATTTTTGTTTCTATTTATTTTATTTTTGAGACCAGGTCTTGTTCTGTCACCCAGACTGCAATGCAGTAACCTGATTATAGCTCACTGTAGCCCCGAACTCCTGGGCTCAAAGGATACTCCTGCCTCAGCCTCTCACATAGCTGGGACCTGGGACTACAGGCATGTTCCACCACACCTAGCTTTTTTTTTTTTTTTTTTTTTTTTTAAAGAGACAGGGTCTCATTATGTTTGACCAGTCTGGCCTCAAACTCTTGGCTTCAAGCAATCCTCCCGCCTCAGCCTCCCAAAGTGCTGGAATTGCAAACATGAGCCGCAGCTCCCAGCACTTGATTTCTTAAAAGCCTGAAATTTCTTGCTTTTCCCCTCATAAAGATGAATTATCTTTCCTATGGTGAACATACCTTGAAGTCAAATTCAAGTTACAGGGTGTGAAAAAGGACTTTCATGCTTGTAGCTAAAATGTGGAATTCCTGGGATTTCTGGGAGGTGTTGCTGGTCCATGGGGACTCAGCAGGATATTTGAAAGGGAGATTTGCAGTAAGCAGGATAGTGTTCAGTCCTAATCACTGGAACCTGTGTAGATGTAACAAAGGGGAATTTAGGCTGCAAATCAACTGACCTTCAAATAGATTCACCTGGATTATGCAGGTGAGCCTGTTGTAATCACAAGGTTGCTTAAAAGAGCCCAGGCCAGGACCGGTGGCTTACGCCTGTAATCCCGGCACTTTGGGAGGCCGGGGCGGGCAGATCTCCTGAGGTCAGGTGTTCAGGAGCAGCCTGCCCAACATGGCGAAGTCCCGTCTCTACTGAAAATACGAAAAATTAGCCAGGAGTGATGACGGATGCCTGTAATCCCAGCTACTCAGGAGGCTGAGGCAGGACAATCACTTGAACCCGGGAGGCGGAGGTTGCAGTGAGCCAAGATCACGCCACTGCACTCCAGCCTGGGCGACAGAGTGAAACTCTATCTCAAAAAAAAAAAAAAAAAAAAAAAAAAAGCCCCAGGAGGAGGCGAGGAGAGAAGGAAGGCACCAGGTGCAAGTTGCTGACACTGAAGCTGGAGGAAGAAGCTCAGAGACAAGCGAAGTGGGGCACCTGTAGCCCAGGGAGTGGGCAAAGAAATGGATTCTCCCCCAGAGCCTCCACAAGGAGTGCAACCTTCCTCGAACTGTGAGTTCACAAATTTGTTGAAGCTGCTCTATTTGTGGTAATTTGTTATATCAGGAATAGGAAATAATATGAGATTTTTCCAGAAATCAGGAAACGCATGGTGCCTATACCTTTTACTAATCCCTTTGGTCTAAAATAATTTTTACTGCTTCCATGTAGGAGCCTAGAAATATTTGGTGGTGGCAGGACAAAGAAGACAGAAGGTGGAGCTTGGCTTGTGAGGTGAGACTTGGGAAAGAATCAGGAACAAAATGAAAACTGTGTGTGTAGACAGCAGTCAAGGAGCATGAATCAGTTCAAATGCAGGCTGATTCCCTCTGATCAGTGGATCCAAAGAAAGGCAATTTATTAGGCTATTTCATTATTTTCTTTGTTCATTTTCAAATAAATATCTCATATGTTTTAAGCAGCTTGTGTACCACATTTTGTAACTTTTATAATATGCAAATTTTAAAAATTCTTTAAACAAAATGTGGGTGCCTAGAAATAATAAGTAATACAATGTGCAAGTCAAATTTAGTGGTCCAATGGCAATTTTTGAAAAATCTAAATATTATTGTATTAATAAACCTGTAACTTGAGAACCACTGGAAAAGACCACATCGGTTATTGTTGAAACAGATTTCCAACATAATTAGATCTTTTATTTAAAAATAAAAACAAGTCTAGAAGCGATTTTGATGACTGCCACCAGAGGGCACTGTAACCTTGTTGTAGACGATCAAAACGCAGCCATTAAACACTTCCAGCCACATGTTTATTTCTTTGAGAAAGCAACACTGCAGGACAGAAAATGAACACCAGTAGTATATTTCAACTTTTTTTCATATCATTTGACTAGATATATTTTTTTTCTTATTTTTATCTTACAAGTCAACCTCAAAAACATAAAGCAGGAGAGAAATGAGCCATGCCTCTTTTTCAGTTTAGAGGGGTAGCTGACACAGGATGAGAGCACAGTAAAACTTAAGCTAAGATTTCCACATTAATATCTTGCCCCCAAACACCACGCAGTGCTAAAAGTCACATTCCCATCATGCAAGCACATTAAAATATATGGCGATTAAAACTCCTGGTTTCTATTTTACGGCATTTGCTCTTTCCATGAGGCACACTTCCCTTTTGGGCTAAAGGTTAAAAAAAAAAAAAAAAAATTCAAATACAGAGCAGTTAAGTCTCCTTACAGCAAGAGAAATATAAAGCTTTTTTCAATGAAAAATCCATTATTTTCAATGTTTTCTATGTGGTTCTGGGGTCATGTGGGAAAGAACTGAGATGTGCTGAAGAGGCAAGTGAATTGCTTCCTGCCCCATGACACAGAGAAACATGTGTCTGCTCAATGCTTCATTCAAGGAGACGAGTGGCTTTCTGTGAGGAGAGAAATTATCCCCCTTCCACAGTCCATTTCATACAGGCTGCAAACATTTAGTTTCAGGGACTTTTATTTTCAATTATGTATTACAAAACCCTGGGCAGGGCAGTCATCTCCCAGTTCTAGGATTCAATTTCTCCTGTGAGGTATACAAAAGAAATTGGAAGAGAAATAAATTGGAAAACCACAATTGGATATCATATTCTTGTTAGACTGAAGAAGAAATGCCCCCTAAAACTATGTGGATATGGCAGCTTTTCTGTACTTAACATTACTCATTAAATCATGTATGTGGCTATATTAAAATACTGTCTTTCGGCCAGGTGTGGTGGCTCACACCTGTAATCCCAGCACTTTGGGAGGCAGAGGCAGGCAGATCACCTGAGGTCAGGAGTTTGAAACCAGCCTGGGCAACATGGTAAACCCCGGTCTCTACTAAAAATATAAAAATTAGCCGGGCTAGTAGTCCCAGCTACTCAGGAGGCTGAGGCAGGAGAATCACTTGAACCAGGGAGGCAGAGGTTGCAGTGAGCTAAGATCGTGCCACTGCACTCCAGCCTGGGCAACAGAGCAAGACTCTGTCTAAAAAAAGAAAAAAAAAAAGTATTTCTTACTAAGAGATAATGTACCTATGAATTTAAACATGTCTTAAATTTGAATAGCACTTCTTTTCAAAAGACTTAAAAATATTTTTTCTTTGAATCTGTTTCATCTCTGTGACATTGTTTGTGACTGGAGTGCTACCTGAGTAAATTATCATGATTACATGAAAAGCAATTAAGAGAAGAAGGTCAAAGGACCAACCTCTAATCACTAAGTTGGGTCTCTGACATCTGACAGCACATGCCTCAAAAAGCAAACAAAATAAACACTCTCCATTTCTTTAAATATATGTTTTTCATCCAAGGATCACACAGCACCTCCCAAGTAGTCTAATGTACAGAAAGAAAAGAAAGGAAAAACAGCATGATTAGGTGAAACCCCAATCCATAGACAGCCCGCCAGCAGGTTGAGGCAGGACCATTAGAAGGAGACTGTGCTCAAGCACAGAGAGGGCCCTTTAGGTTTCACATGGAGGATTTAGCCAAACAGCCACCAGGGCCGGCCGTATGCTAAGCCCAGTGCAATGAAACACACGCTCCCAGTCAAACTTCTTGGTTTCCTAGTGGGCTATGTGCCAACAGCAACTTCACAAGGTAACAGGTGAAGCGAGGTGGGGGGCGGAGAGGAGGAAATGGGCAGAGAGCCGCTGGGAGTCCTGAGACTCAAGTTCCTGCTTCATCACTGGGGGCTCTGGGCCAGGCACTTCACCGTAATAATCCACAATCATCTCACATAGAGCATGGGGCAGCGGGAGGGGGCTGAAAACACACCAATTTGCAAACTACAAAGTGCTGTGTAAATATAAGGCATGGGTTTCACATTGAAATCTGACTCCAAACACAATCTCTTTCTTACGCTTCCTGGAGTCTTTGTAATCCTATACTTTAGGAGTCTTTCTAGGCCTTTGATCCTATTCTGAGATTTGAGCTGTTGTGGCAAAACTAAGAATTCTTTAAAGCAAAAGACGCCCTTGCAATGCAGGGCTCAGAGTGTCTATTTGCAATATATCAGCCAGTGAAGGCATCACATCAGGCTCCGTTCTGGATCTACAGGCTAACAACAGAGGGAAAAGGTCCTCTTCACAACCCCAAAGAGGAGTCCTCTCCAAATCCTAATCTTTAGCAGGTGCCACAGATTTGGACCTACGTGTGCTGAGAGATTCTCCACTTCCTTCCTGAGCAGCCATGGTTTTCTCTCTCATTCCACAGCTCACAGACACTGCAGGACTGGGTATAGGAATTGGCCCTTGGACCCCAGGAAACTACCCCAAATGCATTTCAGAGATGACCCGGTCTCAAGAAATATACTGAAAGTAATCCAGTTTTCCCAATATTCTTTGGACCAGAAAAGTGGCTTGAGGCCAAGAGAAAGAAGCCCATGTCTTCCTACATTAAGTGTCACGGAAAGTGTCACCCACTCTCCCTCTCACTCCTGTCTATCCCCCCACCCACGTCTTAGTGGCCACAGCCTAGGCTGAGAACTCACAGAAGCAGCCCTACTTTCTAGCACAACCTGGTCAAAAGCAAAATAATTTACAGGGGGTAAAACACGAATGAGCAGGCAATGGGGCTCCAGAAAGCCAGGTGCAAAATTGTGAAGTTCAGTTTCCCTTTCACTTTGGGAAGCTCTGCAAAG
Organism: Pan paniscus; assembly: GCF_029289425.2. NCBI lineage: Eukaryota > Metazoa > Chordata > Mammalia > Primates > Hominidae > Pan > Pan paniscus. The sequence continues at coordinate 174,181,639 of NC_073254.2, forward strand.
GAAGCTTTAACTAGCAAAGCAAAAACTTCTAGGCTAATGTTCTTGACTTTGAAAAATAAATTTAAGCCTTGGCTAAGTAATCCCAGGGATCTTTTTTGCCTTTAAGTTTGAATGGTACTAAAGGAGTTTACAGTTGAAAGGTTGGGGAAATATGTCTTCACGAAAAGCCAAAGGAAAGCATTCAAAGCTATTCACAAACCCTGCTCAAAAGTGTCTGGAGCTCTTCAATTTAAGAAAAACTGGAAGTCTACAGGTTGGTGTTGCAAACCAAAGAAAAATAGGTGGAAGGGCACTTTATGTCACACTGTTATTTCTGCTATTGTTATTTGTCGTTCCTTCAATACTCTTTACATTGCCAATCCTAAATAATTTCCCTTCTGGTATCTGCTAATCACAGAAAGAATCAGTAATTTCCAGGGGCAAAAGGTTAAAGCACTGCTCTCCTAAACCAGGGCATCAGGGTGCAATCTGAGGATCTGAATGTTCTCTCTGTCAGGTCACCGCAGGTCAAACTCATCTTCAGTGGCTTCCCTAGGTGGAGAAGTACCCACATGTTTGCTGGGCCAAACTGATTGGCCTGGCCTCTTATCTTAGAGAAGTTTCTAGCAGTACAACTTGCTTCTTGTTTTTTGTTTTTATTTCTTAATGCTAAGGTTGTTTTTTGTTTGTTTGTTTGTTTACAGAGTATTAAGGCTTCTTAGTAAAGCTTGGGGAACTATTCAACAACTATTTCCATTTTGTTTGCAGATATAATTCAGGTGGTTCCTTCCATTTGAATGTCAAGCCACACTTTGAAGCTATAAAACAAAATAGGTTGTGTGAACAATTTGTTAGGGGTAGGCAGGGCCAACATGGGTACTTGGTGGGTTGTGGTTATTCCTATGGTGAGAAATATTCATGGTGATTAGTAAGGGAAGACTTTCATATTGTTTCTCTATAGCTCTCTTTAACACAATGATTTCTAAATTTCTATTAGTCCTTAATGAAAAGATGACATCAGTTGTGTTGCCTTTGGTCTAAGGTTTGCAGGCATAAATGGCACAAAGCTTAAAGTTTATTTAATAGAAAGGATAATCTAAGATGAAAGTCCTTTGCTGGTTAAAAGAGTGACTTACAAGAGATAGAAATCTAAATTTAAGAGCTCATGGGGGTTGGGGTGGGGAAGAAAATGAAAAATTATGAATGCATGCCCCATTTTTTTCCCACAAGATTTCCTGAGCATTCCTCAGACACAGTGCAACATCATAACACCAGTGAATCAATAGTATTTCTATTTTTCTCAAGCAAAAAGTATAGACTCATCAAATATATACTAAGCACAATATATAATAGTATATCATCTTTTAAACACTAGTAATTTGAACTTCTATAAATATATTTAAATAACAAACATAGCTATTCACATAGCACACAAGTGACATATAAACATACAAAAATAAATCCATCATGTTTAACTCTTTTGTTGCTTCCATGGGTTTTTGTTTTTTTGTTTTTTTGAGTAAAGATATTAAAACAATTCAGATGCCAAAGTCATCTTGTCAATATTGATCCTGGGAAATCTGGATATAAATTCACACTATGTATAGGGATCACAGCCAAGGACAAGAGCAGTAGACATTCTTTGCTGAACATATTACTATCTCCTACCATTGAGTAGGAAAGCTCGAAGGAAGTAGAGGTCTCCAATTGTGATGAGATGTTTTCTCTAGCTGTTGTAAGGAAAGGAAACATTAATCAGATCCCCTAACCTGCATAAAGTGTGAAAACACCAAGCTGTCCTTTGAATGAGTGGAATATGGAACACGCCTCCTCCTTCAGCTCTCCCACATGCCACTGTCTATGAAGCATTTCTCATCACATGGAAAAGGCACCACCATTCCATACCAAAGGCAAGGAATTTTTGTTCTGCAACACCACGTTTGTCCTTCCAGTCACTGCTCTAGAAAACATTCCTCCACTCAAACAGTGATTTGGGCCACACAGCTTCCCAGCCAAGTGGAATATGTACATTCTTCTTTTGAAAAACAGAATGTTTCCATGGACAATTACTCCTGGTAAAATTTGATTCTTGTCCATAGCATTCTCTGGAGAGCAATGAACAGAAGAGACATTTCTCACATCCCCCCTAGAGCCCCACATCACCGTGAGCTCCCAGTAGGAACACAAAAAACGCCTTTCAACTGAACTCAATCGTTCCAATCTCAGTGGATGCGTTACGACTGAAATGAGGAGCCCTGGTGTATTCGGTGATTATCTTCATCTAACGTGCATCTTTAGATGGGAAGCTGATGCTTGAAGGACTGGGTTTCAGTTTTCCTTTTAAAGAAAAATGTAAGCTTTTGCAACATCTTGAAGAGTTGCTTGTGATAAAATCTAAGAGGAGAAAACCCTGACTTTGTCTCAAATGGAATTTTCAACAGAGGGAGAAGAAGGTGATTTCTTGAGTTCCTGGGGGGTGTCATCAGTGTCATCAGGGGCAGGCGAAGCCCGCTGCTGCTGATAGATGTCCTGGATCAGCAGGGTGTTCATGACTTTCCACTCTCTGTATTTCCTGGCTGTCAGCTTCGGGTCATCCAGCAACTGGTTAATCATGGCCAGATCATGTTCTTTACACTGTGTGAGTAGAAAAAAAGGGGAAGGGGGTATGTTGAGAGTGTCTTAATTTACATAAACCATCTTTACCAACTCTTTTACAAGTACACATATACATTCACATAAAATTACCAAAGCATTTTTGCATGTTAATATTCTAATTCCAGCATTAAGCCTAAGAAATATGACGTTTGTTTGCATACGCTAGCCGCAAAGAAGTGAAGTATCCTACCCAAGAGTTAGTGGAAGAGCTAGACATATAGCAAAGATCTTCTATGTTGCCTTTCCCTGATCAATCCATTATTCCACACCACAGTAACAATTCTACCTTGGTGTGGGAATCATGCCTCCTAAAACTTATCATTGTAGGTATTAGCATTTTATTGACAATCCAAACTTCACTAAGTAAAATTGGAATGTAACACTTTACCTAGGACATATGGCAACATAAAATATGTCTTTTAAGATTTCATTAAATTACCTTTATTTTTAATAAATCACATTTATTTAATACAGAATAAATACACAGATTATCTTTTCAGTCAAAGAAGAGGCTACTGACCTTCCATCAAAACAGTATGTATTCCAATAATGCTAATAAACAACCTATTGGTGCTATTCCATTCTGCCTCCTCTGTAACCAATGGCACACATTTCTGAAATGTCTAGCTCAGGTTAGAGTTTTCTATAGACAAGGAATGGAGTAAAAATAAGATGTTCATCCTCCATATTAAAAACAAATATTCAGCCCTGACAATTGTATCTCAAATCTATGCCTGTTTTCTCCATCCCATGACCATAGTCCTAAGGTTGGATATCCAGTTCAATGTATCACATTTGATCTGCTGACACAGCCTCCTGAGCGAGACCACTGCCTCCAATGCCCACTTCAACTCCACCTCCACTTAGCAGAGCAGGGATGCATGTAAATGCCGAGTCCCCCTCATGGATCCCCTTACACCCAAGGCTCCGCACCTGCACTGGCACCATTTGTTGATACTCTGCTTCCTTTTGACTTTCCCGTCTAACGTACTGGCATGCATTTTCTCACCCACACAACACTAGCTCACACCTCCGTGTCGTTGTGCCACATGAAGAATCTTCCTTGCCTTTCTTCACCTCATAAACTCTAATTTCTAGAGTTTCTTTTACACAGAACACTTTCCAGTCTTTCTTTACCCAATTTTTTCTTTTCTTTTCTTTTCTTTTTTTGAGACAGAGTCACTCTGTTGCCCAGGCTGGAGTGCAGTGGCCCAATCTCAGCTCACTGCAAGCTCTGCCTCCCGTGTTCAAGCAATTCTCCTGCCTCAACCTCCCAAGTAGCTGGGATTACAGGCATGCACCACCATGCCTGGCTAATTTTTCTATTTTTAGTAGAGATGGGGTTTCGCCATGTTGACCAAGCTGGTCTCAAACTCCTTAAACCTCAAGTGATACACCCACCTCAGGTTCCCAAAGTGCTGGGATTACAGGTGTGAGCCACTGCACCTGGTCTACCCAATTTTTCAAAACCCGTAAATCTATACTCACTTGAGGCATCACATTGTCCAGGAAACCTTCCCTGCACTCCCAAAATTGGACTGATAAGCTTTTAAGTTTTTATGTTCTCATGCCTTCCAATGATGCCCTCTGAGAACTTACCGAGGTACATTTAGGTATTTACGGGTAAGTCATGGCCCCTCTTCTAAAGCTTAAAGAAGATGACAAGAAACATTTCCTTCATCCCTGTATTCCCTGCACCTAACGCAATGCCAAGTGCCATGTAGACATTCAATTCATGCATGTGATTGAACTACTCTTTTTGACTATCCCCAGGACAGCATGTGTGAAACTAAAACTTCACAACCACTGCCAGTAAGTGGATTTTCACTACTCTCCAGTCATCACACTTTCACATCCTTTTTCTGGCAGTCTCCCAAATGACTATTTCAAAACTCTTCTCATCTCAAACCCCCTCTCTCATCCTCACTCGCAGCTGATGGCCTTGCTATCTGTTTGTTGGGGAAATGGAAGCCATCAGAAGAGCACTTCTCCCAAGTTGCTATTGCCCACGAACTACATGGATGCAAATCTATGCTGCCTTCTGCCCTGTTCACAGAGATGGAGCATCTGTGCTCCTAGCAAAGGCCAATCCCTCCACTTGGGCACAATGGCCCCCGCTCTCCTACTCAAGAAATTCATCCCAGCAATTCTGTTCTCTCCTCTGACTCACCAACTTTCCAGATCCCCTCCAGCAGTCTCACTGGTATACATGTTTGCTGTTATTTCTTCCATGTTAAAATTCCTCTCTGCCCCCAAATCCCTGTCCAGCTAATGCTCCACTTTTTCCTGTCTCCAGTGACCCATTCTGCATAGATTCAGTCCCACCAGGCTTTGGCCCCCACCATTCACCAAAACTGCTCTTGTGAAGACCATCAGTGACCTCCATGTTGTTAAATCCAATAAACCATTAAATCAATGTTAAACCAATGATCCATCTTCAACTTATTTATCAGCAGCACCTAAAACAATTGACTACTCCTCCTTCTTGAACAGTTTCATTGTTGTGCTCCTATGATACATTCTCCTGATTTTTCTTGTACCACAATTGCTACTTACTCCCACCTTAGTTGCTGGTTCCTCCTTGTCACGCCACCTCTTCTCACTGGAGTGTTCTAAAGCCCCAGCTTGTATCCTTTTCTCTGCTCTATCTATGTTCATGCTGTTGGTAATCACATGTAATCTCTCCCACTCTCCTATGTGCTGAGGGTCCCAAGTTTATATCTCTCCTTACTTCTCCCCTGGACTCCATCATAATTTGTCTAAACTTCCTCTTCAGCAGTTCCACATAAACCCCTAAGAGGCATCTCAAAAATAACATATCTAAAGCTAAGTTCCTCTCTTATTCTCTACATCCCCACCCCACCAACTTCCAATGCACACCAAACCCGGTTCCTACCATAGTCTTCCACAAAGCACTTAATGGTAACTCCGTCTTTCCAGTTGCTCAGAGCAAACACTGGAGTCATTCTTGACTCCTTCTACCACACCCAATCCACCAGCAAAGCCTGATGGTTCTACCTTCAGACATGACACAAAGCATGCCATCCCTCTGTTCAGAACCTTCCAGAGGGTCACTGTCTTACTCCGAGCAGAAGCTGGTGTTTGCAATGGCAATGAGGTCCTCAATGGCTCGAGTCCCTGCTGCCCTTCTGGCCCACTGCTGCACTCCCCATGCTCCATCCCCACTACATTACAGCTACCTTGACCTCCTTGCTCTTCCTTAAATGCCCTAGGCACACTCCCGCCCCCAAGGTGTTTGCGTTTTTGTTCCTTTTGCCTGAAATATTCGGCCTCAGAGAACCTCAAGCCTCATTCCCTTTCCTTTTTCAGATTTTACACAAATTATGTCTTTCAAAGAGGCCTTTCATGTCTTTCCTAATTAAATATCAATTCCTCAACATGTTCTATCCCCTCTCTTTTCTATTCTTTATCAAATCTATCATCACTTATCATATTATACATTTAATAGTCAATTATGTTTGTTTATTCTCCTACTAAAACATAAGCTTCCGGAAGGCAGGCCTTTTTATCTGATCTGCCCAGTGCTATAGCCCCAAGTGCCTGAAAGAATGACTGCACATGTAGACTGTCTATACATGTAGACATTCGTTGAATACTTGTTGAAAAAATGAATATATAAAATAAGAAATAAATGAATAAATGAATTACCAATTTGCTTTTTATTCTCTTTTGCATTCTGAACCCTATTTGGAGTCTGAGGAAATCCTTTCCATTAAACAAAAAAACTAGACATAGATAGATTCATAGATCAATAGCTGGATAGGTAGATAGATATTGATAGATAGATAGATAGATAGATAGATAGATAGATAGAAGATAGACATATAGATGGATAAAGATAGGAACCCTTCCTTCCAAAATGGAGAAAAAACAGTGCAGTAGGAAAGCAGAGGGATTGTTTATAGAAAGTTAGGCAGGGCCAAAAGAGCATATTTCTTCTCTCTGAGTTTTCAATATCTATGCTTCCAAAACAACTTTTCCAAAACAACAACAACAACAAAAGCTTTCTTCCTCTGATATCACCATACTGCTATTAATATAAAGTTATTTAAAGAGTTTTATTTTGTTCTAAAGAAATTTAGACATCTACTTCAAAGGAAGATCCTAATTTTTCATATTAAAAAACTAAATAAGATCTTTGAAAATTAATAAAAATTGGGGAAATTGACTTTGCATACATGAATTAACCCCTCTTTATAGCTAATAAAATTTTTAGAAAAGGGTCTCTTCAACTTTGGGCATTAAGCTGACACTTCTCATATGGCTTTTGGCTCTAAGTAGTTCAAATGTTTTACCATTTGGCTCAAATCTGTGTTAGTTCTTCTATGGATGAAAGAAAAAAATGTAGACAATAATACAGAAGAAGGAAATTAATGAAACAACAGAACCTTCCAAGCTCCTTCCTACACCAGGCATCCTGGGGCTGGGCCTCATCCAGCAGCCCAGCTTCTCCTGGATGGCGCAGGAGGCTTTTGGAGGGCTTTGAACTACTTTCACAACATCCGCTCTGCTTTCTGGCAGGCAAGCAAGGTTTGGCAGGGATTCCAAAAATACCATGAAAGAGAGAATGCTGTACTTTCAGTTTTTACTCCAAATAGTCAGTGTGTGGCTCGACTCAAGACCTAAGCATTGGAAATGTGTTCCACCAGAGTAGCTACGGGAAGAAGGGGTTCACCGCTCTTGTGACATAGGTCAGAGTAACTCAGAGAGAGTTTCAGTTGGACCCATTAATCATTCCATTAATAACTTATTTTAAAATAAAAGCAGACTTAGCCAAAAGTCAGTGAATGATGAGCTGTTATAAATTCCTAAATATCTGTATTTAGTGTACAACATAATACGATCAACTTTTGCTCAAGTTCAACTTGGAAGTTTGCTCAACTTCCTAGAAGAATTTCCCTGAAGTGCATTCATTCCAGTACTATCCCAGTGCAGGGATTTTTCTTATTTACGGAATGCGCCTGCGGCAAATATAAACATTATTGTTAAAACAGTTTCCTTGTTTCTGCATGAATCTCTGTTGTCTTTGCTTGTCTACACTCCTACTTTGAAGCTTTTAAAAAATAAACATTTCCTCTGTGTATGATATATTCTCTGTGCAATATATCATACTCAGAGAAAAGTGCACAAATAGAAAAATTGTGCTTAAAGAATTATCACAAAATAAACACTTCCATACAACTACTACCAGGGTCACAGAAGGACCCGCACCCAGCACTCAGAAGCTTCATTCACATCCCCTCTCGGTCCCATCCTCTCCTCTTCCTCAAAGACAACCACTCTCTTGACTGCTTTGAATTTTAAAAACAATTAGAAATAATTATTATACCCTTCCAACATGAACATGCACACATGTACCAAGTTCTCTCTCTCCTTTGAATAGGTTGATGCACTTTGCTTTTGTTCAGCTTCTTCAGCAAGACCAATTTCCACATCAGCATGTCCTCCTACCTCCTGAGATTAATAGGACTGCATGACATGGGTCCTGTTCTATTTCATCAGCCCCAAGCACTGCACGAGGGATCTATGGAAAGGGCTCCTTCTCACAAATGTCCAGAGAGAGCAGTTCCCCAGCTGGGTGGGGCAGGCAGCCCTGAGCGGGCCCCCAGTCTTCTCTGCTTCCTGGTATTCAAGGCCTTGTGTAATCTCCTCCCTGAAAATGAGATGACCCAATGACTTGCTTCTACTGAATAGAATACTGCAAAAGTAATGTGATGTCATTACTGCCACTGGGTTATAACCCATCACACTCACTCACTCTCACTGTGTTGCTTGCTCTGAAAGAAGCCAGTTTCCAAGTTGTGACCTGCCCTGTGGAGAAGCCCATGTGGCAAGGAACTGAGGGGAGCCTCTGGCCAACAGCCAGAGGGCAACTGAGACCCTTAGTCCAACAACCTGAAAGGAGCTGAATCCTGCCAATAACTAACATGCAGGAGTTTAGAAACTGATCCCTCTCCATGGAGGAATGAATGCAGCCCCAGCTGACAGCTTGATCACAGCCTTGTGAGAGACCTGGGGGCAGAGGCATTTGAGCAAGCCACACCCAGATTCCTGGCCACAGACACTTTGAAATAATAAATGCTGATTGTTTGGAGTTGCTAAGCTTTGGGATAATTTGTTACCTAGCACTGGATAACCGATACACTGACAGAAAAGCAAAAGCTGCTGAATTCACCAATGACGAGGTCACAGAGACCCATAGGGAATGGTAACACTAATTCTTTTCACAAAGTTGGCCCCCCAGTGGCCAGGTGAGGGCATGGTGCCATAAAGATCTAGAATCCTGAGTCTGCTGCTCTGTGGAAGGCCTGAGGCCACAGCCTTTCTCCTTCTACTAATGACTCAAACTGCACATGCTCTCCGTGGCCTCTACTTCCTGCTTCTCCCAACGTGGAACTACAGCTTATTATCCGTTGACAGACATTCCATTTCCTTGAATGTCCTTCCCTTGGTATTCATTTCTTCCTGACTCACGGATTTCGTGACAGTGTTCCTAATGCCCCCAGTAATCCACTGTCCCCCTTCGACCACCAAAGCACCCTGAGCACATCTCAACCAGAGTATTTTTGCACTTCATTTTAATCATGTATTTGTTTTCCTCTGTTTCTACACCCAGTAGAGTCCATTCAATGGTCCCAGTCACCTAGAATAGTGGCTGGTACATAGTAAGAGTCAGGAAATACTTGCTCAAGGAAAACTTTACTCACTCATATCAGCTATCACAGACAAAGAAGACAGTAAAATCCCAACACACTATGACATATTACATTGAATAATCAAATATATTCATCAGCTTTGTACATACTGTGAAATGGCAGCCAGTGATATCTTTTATTATCGATAAAAATTTTAATATTAAATAAGAGTGAATTTCTCTGCATTTGTATTATCTTTGTATAATTAAAATTTACTTTTCTTTTTCCATTCCGGCCTCATTTTTGCAGCCTTTCAGGGTGTTCATATGTTCTACTGACTAACTGGGACGCCTAAGAGCCACTCAGCCTGCCTTTGTAGCCTTGTCCTTTCAATTGCTGACATTTCTTCCTGGAAAATGACTTAAGTTCTTAATGCCAAAGGCCATAGACAAAACAAAATTCATTTACAGAATCTATCAAAGCTTTTCAGATAAATCGTCTGCTAAATCAGGAGTATTTTACAAAGTATCCTGGCCTCCACCTGTTCATGCTATAATCTAAATGTGAAAGCAGGACACTTTTGTTATGAAGAACCATTTCAGCTCAGGGAGGGCCTGAAAATAGCTTCAGTACTTCCTGTACACTGTCCCTTATTCCCATTGTGAAAACATCTGCTGGTCTATTACCACAGAGTGTGTACTTCCCACTGTCGGGCTCTCATGGTGCTCCTTGGCTGCAGTGCCCACAGCTGACAATCACTACATCTTTGCTGCAGCTGAAATCAAGACATTTCCTTCTGGATGCAGTCCCGAAGACTGGTACCCTTGTATGAATCAGATGAAAATTCGAGATCTTATTTATACGACTGTTTATTCTCACCAGTTGATGATCTCTGTCTCTCATCAACATTTATTGAACCAGGTACTGTGCTAGGTATAAGGGTTAAAAAACAAATTATGCATGGTCCTTGCTGTCCAGAAGCTTAAAATTTGAAATTTTATATCAGAGTGAATGCAAACATCAAGGCCTATTGTGAAAAACTACCTTGGGCGCTACTGTGTGAATGTCCTAGTGCTTTAAGAACATCAAGATCATCTTGCCCTATAAAGGTTATATTTACTTTTACAGCCCTTCCCTGCAACCACACAAACATGCTGTGATTAGCAAGAATCTCTCTGCAGAATCAGCCGTTCCTTGCCCCACATCCATAGAGTTCATCCACAATTTGAAATTTTGTTACCTTTAATGTGCTATTCAATGTTCGGATTTTGTGGAGTTTCTCGTTTATAGATGGATTTTTACACCGCTTAACAAAGGATTTTCTCAACTCCTTTTTAGTTGAAGGTCGTCGGTCCCCAAGAGGAGATAGACTAGCTTGCTCTAATGATTTGTACAGCTTCTCCATTTCATCATCTTCAGACACTTTTGTCTCTTCTATTTGAAAAAAAAAAAAAGAAAGCAGTAACAATAAACCCAGTGAAAAATCAAGGAGAGAACATTCAATACTGTGGTCCCAAGGCACGGCCCCACTGGCACCCTCATCTCAGACTTCTCTCCGGAACTGAAAGACAATAAATGTTTGCTGTCTAAGCCACCCAGTTTGCGATACTTTGTTACTGCAGAGCCACGTTCCCTGTGAAGGAACCAGGGAAGGAGTTATTCCAAGCCTCTCTCCTGGCTTCAAGTGGTTTTTTGGTTTGTGGCAGTATAACTCCAATATTCACATGGGGTGTTCCCTGCATGCATGTCTCTGTGTCCAAACTCCCCCTATTTATGAGGGTATCAGTCATGTTGGATTAGAAACCTACCCTATTAACTCATCTTAACTAGTTAAATCTGCCACAACCCCATTTCCCAATAAGGTCACATTCTGAGGTATTAGGGGTTAGGACGTCAACATACGAATTTAATTAATTAATTAATTAATTTTATTATTTTTTTTTTGAGATGGAGTTTTACTGCTGTTGCCCAGGCTAAAGTGAAATGGCACAATCTTGGCTCACTGAAACCTCCACCTCCCAGGTTCAAGTGATTCTCCTGTCTCAGCCTCCCAAGTAGCTGGGATTACAGGCACCTGCCACCATGCCCAGCTCATTTTTATATTTTTAGTACAGACAGGGTTTCACCATGTTGCCCAGGCTGGTCTTGAACTCCTGACTTCGGGTGATCCGCCCACCTTGGCCTCCCAAAGTGCTGGGATTACAGGTGTGAGCCACCACGCCCAGCCCAACATATGAATTTTAGAGGGACACAATTCAACCCATACATAGTCCACCCTCCGGCCTCCTAAATTCATGTGTTTCTCACGTGCAGTATATTCACCTCATCCCAACAACTCCAAAAGTCTTAACCCATTCCACCATCAACTCTAAGACCAAAAGCTCACCCAAATATCATCCAGGCTGGGTGCGGTGGCTCACGCCTGTAATCCCAACACTTTGGGAGGCCAAGGCAGGAGGATCGCCTGAGCTCAGGAGTTTGAGACCACACTTGACAACATGGTAAAACCCGTTGTCTACTAAAATACAAAAAATTAGCTGGGTGTGGTGGTGCGTGCCTGTCATCCCAGCTACTCAGGAGACAGACACAACAATCACTTGAGCCTGGGAGGTGGAGGTTGCAGTGAGCTGAGATCACACCACTGCACTCCAGCCTGGGCTACAGAGTGAGACTCTGTCACACACACACACACACACACACACACACACACACAATATCATCTAAACCAGGTATTGGTGAAACTCAGTGGGGGAGTGATTCATCCTGAGGCAAAATTCATCTCCATCTTTAAACCCACGCAAGTCGACAAATATCTGCTTCTAAAACACAGTGTGGGACAAATAAGCCCTAGCAAATTATACCCATGCTAAAGTTTGAGAACTACTGCCCTAGATGATTGCTTAATGTCCTTCCCAGAACTACCCTTGGAGAGAAGAAACCTGTCTGTGGTCTGTGGTTTTGAGTAGAAAGTGATCATTCCTCATCTTGCCACACAGACTCCATCTCCCTTCCTAACCACACTTTGCCAGCCTCGGCCCACATGATTGCAGTGAAGCCACTCCACCACAGGATCTACTGGGGACCATGTGGACTAGACGAGGCCAATGGCAGTTCCACCATTCTGGCCACAGTCACTGATTCAGAGATAAACATGTGTCTCTGGTCAGGCCATTTGGGGCCAAGGAGACTCAGTTCCAAGACTTTGGAGTATCAGATAAGTAATCTCTCTTTTTTCTTAAGCTGAATGTTGTGATAGTGTGAGCTGGAAGTTTCCAGGAAGTATCCCAAGAATAATGATATGGAAGCCAACCCATTCTAAGACACAGATCTTGATGATACCGTTGGAGCCCTCTCAGCCTGTGGGAGCTAATATGTTACCCATGTTAAGCTACCCTGGCTTTGGTTTCCAATCATATGCACCTGGAAGGGCCTCAAATGATACAGAGGTTACTCAAAGAAAATCTTCATCCTTTGATGTTGCTTTAATTTCTCACTAAGAACGTTAGTCTATTATTCCTTTATTCCTTGGAAGAAAGCTTGGGAAAGAAATACAATGAGATTTCTTTTTCCACCACATACTCCTTAATGTTTATATGTTTCACTTCCTGTCCAAAGAACCAGCTTGAAAGAGGACTCTATAGAAAGTATGGCATTAGAGGAACTAGAAAAACAGCCTCTCCATAGGGTGGAGATAAGCATATAATGGTGACCTAGGAGCATCAAAACCAAGCAAACTTCACATGCCTTAGAGTTTACTCCTCTACTATTAGAAACCTTTATGCAAGAATTAGTTTCCCCTATCCATCCCAGAAAGTCACCAATACTCTTTCATAAAACAGAAAGCAAAGACGATGCACTCACTTCATAGCTGACTTAAAATGTTCATCAGCACAACCTCCTTTTTCTCTACCAAACCGTCTCACAAAAGGGAAGAAAATACTCAAAACTACATCTGAAGACAATTAGACTTTTGGCTCAGGCCGTGTGCAGACATCAAAAGTGGGCTTTTGTCAATAAGCACATGAAAAGATGCTCAGTATCATCAGTCATGAGGGAAATGCAAGCCAAAACCATCATGAGATGTCCCTTCACACCCAGGGTGGCTACAATTAAAAAGACAGACAGTAGTAAGTGTGGGTGAGGATGTGGATAAATTGGAACCCTCATACATTGTTAGTGGGAATGTAAAACAGAGCTGCTACTTTTATTTTATTGTTTATTTTTTAAAGACAGGGTCTTGGTCTGTCACCTGGGCTGGAGTGCAGTGGCATGATCATAGCTCATTGCAGCCTTGAACTCCTGGATTCACTAGATTCTCCTGCCTCAGCCTCTCAAGTAGCTGGGACTACAGGTGCATGCCACCATGCTCAGCTAATTGAGTTGCCACTTTAGAAAATAGTTTGTCCATTTCTCAAAATGCTAAACATGGAGTTTAGCATGTGCCCCAGCAATTACACTCCTACATAAATACCCAAGAGAATTGAAAACATATATTCACACAAAAATTGTACATGAATGTTCACGGCAGCATTATTCATAACACACTAAACTTGGGAAGATCCTAAATGTTCATCAGCTGATGAAAGGATAAACAAAATGTGGCATTTGCATGTGACAGAATAGTATTCAATAATTAAAATAAATAGTTGTCCACAATACTTCAACATGGGTGAACCTTGAAAACATTTTGCTAAGTAAAAGAAGCCAGTCACAAACAACCACATATTGCATGATTCCATTTATATGAAATGTCCAGATTATATGAACCCACAGAGACAGAAACTAGAATAATAATTGCCTGGGGTCTGGGAGGGGACAAGCAGGAATGGAGAATGGCAGCTAATGTGTAAGGATTTCTTTTTGTGATGCTGAAATGTTCCAAAATTAGATTGTGATGACAGTTGCACAATTCCAAATATACTAAAAACCAATGAACTGTATACTTTCATGTGTGAATGTTATGGTATGTGAAATATATCTCAATAAAACTATAAAAAGTAGTCATTTATGAGATTGTCATGAGAGCTGATGCTACACAGCAGAAATACTAAGCATGGCCACAGTCCTGAGGTCAAGCTGGAGACACTGGAAAGTCTTAAAGAAGTTAAGTGGAAAGAAATCTGACTCCTGAAGGGGGGCATTAGGATTGAAGACTCAGAGTTTTCAGTTTTAAGACACAGTAATTTTACATGTCCTTTTACTTTTTTAAAAAATACAGCTAACAAGGTAGAATTCTACTTAGATTAAGGCATAAACACATAGCTTTCAATACCACAGTATTTGTGAATTAAGGAATATATGTTTAACAAACATCAACAAGCAAACCAAACAAGAGTATGACAAAGATAAATAGAATGGTTTCTTTACATTTCTCTGTGTTCACCAAGTAGCTACATTGTGCTACTAAAGATTGTGATAGAAAACAACTTACCAATTGAGCCACTAAAAGAAAAAAATATTTTTGACTAAAACATTTCATTTGTAATTATGTCACAGTAAAAATTATTATCATTGCTTCCAAGATGGCCAAATAGGAACAGCTCCAGTCTACAGCTCCCAGTGAAATCAATGCAGAAGACAGGTGATTTCTGCATTTCCAACTGAAGTACCTGGTTCATCTCATTGGGACTGGTTGGACAGTGGGTGCAGCCCATGGAGGGCGAGCTGAAGCAGAGCGGGGTGTCACCTCACCTGGGAAGCACAAGGGGTTGGGGGATTTCCCTTTCCTAGCCAAGGGAAGCCATGAGTAACTGTACCTGGAGGAATGATACACTTCTACCCAAATACTGCACTTTTCCCACGGTCTTTGCAACCAGCAGACCAGGAGATTCCCTCCCATGCCTGGCTCAGTGGGTCCGACACCCATGGAGCCTTGCTTGCTGCTAGCACAGCAGTCTGAGATCGTCCTGGGATGCTGGAGCTTGGCAGGGGGAGGGGCGTCCACCATTGCTGAGGCTTGAGTAGGTGGTTCTATGCTCACAGTGTAAACAAAGCAGCAGGGAAGCTCCAACTGGGCAGAGCCCACTGCAGCTCAGCAAGGCCTGCTGCCTCTCTAGATTCCACCTCTGGGGGCAGGGCATATCTGAACAAAAGGCAGCAGACAACTTCTGCAGACTTAAATGTCTTTGCCTGACAGCTCTGAAGAGAGCAGTGGTTCTCCCAGCACGGCGTTCAATCTCTGATAACGGACAGACCACTTCCTCAAGTGGGTCCCTGACCCTCATGTAGCCTGACTGGAGCCTCACCTCCCAGTAGGGGCTGACAGACACCTCATATCAGTGGGTGCCCCTCTGGGGCGAAGCTTCCAGAGGAAGGATCAGGCAGCAATACTTGCTGTTCTGCAGCCTCCACTGGTGATACCCAGGAAAACAGGGTCTGGAGTGCACCTGCAGCAAACTCCAACAGACCTGCAGGTGAGGGGCCTGTCTGTTACAAGGAAAACTAACAAACAGAAAGAAATAGCATCAACATCAACAAAAAGGACATCCACACCAAAACCCCATCCATAGGTCACCAACATCAAAGACCAAAGGTAGATAAAACCTCAAAGATGGGGAGAAACCAGAGTGGAAAGGCTGAAAATTCCAAAAACCAGAACACCTCTTCTCCTCCAAAGGAACACAACTCCTCACCAGCAAGGGAACAAAACTGGATGGAGAATGAGTTTGATGAGTTGACAGAAGTAGGCTTCAGAAGGTGGGAAATAACAAACTTCTCTGAGCTAAAGAAGCATGTTCTAACCCATCACAAGGAAACTAAAAACCTTGAAAAAAAAGATTAGATGAATGATTAACTAGAATAGCCAGTGTAGAGAAGAGTTTAAATGACCTTTTGGTGCTGAAAACCACAGTACGAGAACTTCGTGAAGCATACACAAGCTTCAACAGCCGATTCGATCAAGTGGAAGAAAGAGGATCAGTGATTGAAGATCAAATTAATGAAATAAAGTGAGAAGACAAGATTAGAGAAAAAAGAATGAAAAGAAATGAACAAAGCCTCCAAGAAATATGGGACTATGTGAAAAGACCAAATCTACATTTGATTGGTGTACCTGAAAGTGACGGGGAGAATGGGACCAAATTGGAAAACACTCTTCAGGATATTATCCAGGAGAACTTCCCCAATCTAGCAAGGCAGGTCAACATTCAAATTCAGGAAATACAGAGAACGCCACAAAGACACTCCTTGAGAAGAGCAACCCCAAGACACATAACTGTGAGATTCATCAAGGTTGAAATGAAGGGAAAAATGTTAGAGGCAGCCAGAGAGAAAGGCTGGGTTACCCACAAAGGGAAGCCCATCAGACTAACAGTGGATCTCTCGACAGAAACCCTACAAGCCAGAAGAGAGTGGGGGCCAATATTCAACATTCTTAAAGGAAAGAATTTCCAACCCAGAATTTCATATCCAGCCAAACTAAGCTTCATAAGTGAAGGAGAAATAAAGTCCTTTACAGACAAGCAAATGCTGAGAGATTTTGTCACCAACAGGCCTGCCTTACAAGAGCTCCTGAAGGAAGTACTAAACATGGAAAGACACAACTGGTACCAGCCACTGCAAAAACATGCCAAATTGTAAAGACCATCAATGCTAGGAAGAAACTGCATCAATTAACAGGTGAAAAAACTAGCTAGCATCATAATGACAGGATCAAATTCACACATAACAATATTAACCTTAAATGTAAATGGGCTAAATGTCCCAATTAAAAGACACAGACTGGCAAATTGGATAAAGAGTCAACACCTATCAGTGTGCTGTATTCAGGAGACCCATCTCACATGCAGAGACACACACAGGCTCAAAATAAAGGGAAGGAGGAAGATCTATCAAGCAAATGGAAAGCAAAAAAAAAAGCAGGGGTTGCAATCCTGGTCTCTGATAAAACAGACTTTAAACCAACAAAGATCAAAAGAGACAAAGAAGGGCATTACATAATGGTAAAGGGCTCAATTCAACAAGAAGAGCTAACTATCCTAAATGTATATGCACCCAATACAGGAGCACCCAGATTCATAAAGCAAGTCCTTAGAGACCTACAAAGAGACTTAGACTCTCACACAATAATAATGGGAGACTTTAACACCCCACTGTCAATATTAGACAGATCAACAAGGCAGAAAATTAACAAGGATATCCAGGACTTGAACTCAGTTCTGAACCAAGCAGACCTAACAGACATCTACAGAACTCTCCACCCAAAATCAACAGAATACAGATTTTTCTCAGCACCACATCACACTTATTCTAAAGTTGACCAAATAATTGAAAGTAAAACACTCCTCAGCAAATGTAAAAGAATAGAAATCACAACAAACTGTCTCTCAGACCACAGTGCAATCAAATTACAATTCAGGATTAAGAAACTCACTCCAAACTGCACAACTACATGGAAACTGAACAACCTGCTCCTGAATGACTACTGGGTAAATAACAAAATGAAGGCAGAAATAAAGATGTTCTTTGAAACCAATTAGAACAAAGACACAACGTACCAGAAGCTCTGGGACACATTTAAAGCAGTGTTTAGAGGGAAATTTACAGCACTAAATGCCCACAAGAGAAAGCAGGGAAGATCTAAAATTGACACCCTAACATCACAATTAAAAGAACCAGAGAAGTAAGAGCAAACAAATTCAAAAGCTAGCAGAAGGCAAGAAATAACTAAGATCAGAGCAGAACTGAAGGAGGTAGAGACACAAAAAACCCTTTTAAAAAATCAGTGAATCCAGGAGCTTTTTTTTTTTTTTAAAATCAACAAAATAGATAGAATGGTAGCAATACTAATAAAGAAGAAAGAAGAATCAAATAGACACAATAAAAAATGATAAAGGGGATATCACCACCAATCCCACAGAAATACAAACTACCATCAGAGAATACTATAAACACCTCTACACAAATAAACTAGAAAATCTAGAAGAAACTGAGAAATTCCTGGACACATACACCCTCCCAAAACTAAACCAGGAAGAAGTTGAATCTCTGAATAGACTAATAATAGCTTCTGAAATTGAGGCAATAATTAATAGCCTACCAACCAAAAAAAGTCCAGGACCAGATGGATTCACAGCCGAATTCTACCAGAGGTACAAAGAGGAGCTGGTACCATTCCTTCTGAAACTATTCCAATCAATAGAAAAACAGGGAATCGTCCCAAACTCATTTTATGAGGCCAGCATCATCCTGATACCAAAGCCTGGCAGAGACACAACAAAAAAAGAGAATTTTAGGCCAATATCCCTGATGAACATTGATGCGAAAATCCTCAATAAAATACTGGCAAACGAAATCCAGCAGCAAATCAAAAAGCTTATCCACCACAATCAAGTCGGCTTCATCCCTGGGATGCAAGACTGCTTCAACGTACACAAATCAATAGACATAATCTATCACATAAACAGAACCAATGATAAAAACCACGATTATATCAATAGATGCAGAAAAGGCCTTCGACAAAAATCAACAGCCTTTCGTGCTAAAAACTCTCAATAAACTAGGTATTGATGGAATGTATCTCAAAATAATAAGAGCTATTTATGACAAACCCACAGCCAATATCATACTGAATGGGCAAAAACTGGAAGCATTCCCTTTGAAAACTGGCATAAGACAAGGATGCCCTCTCTCACCACTCCCATTCAACATAGTAATGGAAGTTCTGGCCAAAGCAATCAGGCAAGAGAAAGAAATAAAGTGTATTCAATTAGGAAAAGAGGAGGTCAAATTGTCTTTGTTTGTGGATCACATGATTGTATATTTAGAAAACCCCATCGTCTCAGCCCAAAATCTCCTTAAGCTGATAAGCAACTTCAGCAAAGTCTCAGGATACAAAATCAATGTGCAAAAATCACAAGCATTCCAATACACCAATAACAGACAGAGAGCCAAATCATGAGTGAACTCCCATTCATAATTACTATAAAGAGAATAAAATACCTAGGAATCCAATTTACAAGGGATATGAAGGACCTCCTCAAGGAGAACTACAAACCACTGCTCAACGAAATAAAAGAGGACACAAACAAATAGAAGAACATTCCATGCTCATGGATAGGAAGAATCAATATCATGAAAATGGCCATAGTGCCCAAGGTAATTTATAGATTCAATGCTATCCCCATCAAGCTCCCACTGACTCTTCACAGAACTGGAAAAAACTATTTTAAATTTCATATGAAACCAAGACAATCCTAAGCAAAAAGAACAAAGATGGAGGCATCATGCTACCTGACTTCAAACTATACCACAAGGCCACAGTAACCAAAACAGCATGACACTGGTACTAAAACAGAGATATAGACCAATGGAACAGAACAGAGGCCTCAGAAATAACACCACACATCTACAACCATCTGATCTTTGACAAACCTGACAAAAACAAGCAATGGGGAAAGGATTCCCTATTTAATAAATAGTGCTGGGAAAACTGGCTAGCCATATGCACAAAGCTGAAACTGGATCCCTTCCTTACACCTTATACAAAAATTAACTCAAGATGGATTAAAGACTTAAACATAAGACCTAAAACCATAAAAACCCTAGAAGAAAACCTAGGCAATATCATTCAGGACATAGGCATGAGCAAAGACTTCATGACTAAAACACCAAAAGCAATGGCAACAAAAGCCAAAATTGACAAACGGGATCTAATTAAACTAAGAAGCTTCTGCACAGCAAAAGAAACTATCATCAAAGTGAACAGGCAACCTACAGAATGGGAGAAAATCTTTGCAATCTATCCATCTGACAAAGGGCTAATATCCAGAATCTACACAGAACTTAAACAAATTTATAAGAAAAAAACAAACAACCCCATCAAAAAGTGGGCAAAGGATATGAACAGACACTTCTCAAAGGAAGACATTTATGCAGCCAACAGACATATGAAAAAATGCTGATCATCACTGGTCATCAGAGAAATGCAAATCAAAACCACAATGAGATACCATCTCACGCCAGTTAGAATGGTGATCATTAAAAAGTCAGGAAACAACAGATGCTGGAGAGGATGTGGAGAAATAGGAACACTTTTACACTGTTGGTGGGAGTGTAAATTAGTTCAACCATTGTGGAAGACAGTGTGGTGATTCCTCAAGGATCTAGAACTAGAAATACCATTTGAGCCAGCAATCCCATTACTGGGTATATATCCAAAGGATTATAAATCATGCTACTATAAAGACACATGCACACATATGTTTATTGTGGCACTATTCACAATAGCAAAGACTTGTAACCAACCCAAATGTCCATCAATAATAGACTAGATAAAGACAATGTGGCACATATACACCATGGAATACTACGCAGCCATAAAAAAGGATGAGTTCATGTCCTTTATAGGGACATGGATGAAGCTGGAAACCATCATTCTCAGCAAAATATCACAAGGACAGAAAACCAAACACTGCATGTTCTCACTCATAAGTGGGAGTTGAACAATGAGGACACATGGACACAGGGAGGGGAACATCACAGACCGGGGCCTGTTGGTGGGTTGGGGGCTGGGGGAGGGATAGCGTTAGGAGAAATACCTAATGTAAATGATGAGTTGATGGCTGTAGCAAACCACCATGGCACATGTATACCTATGTAACAAACCTGCATGTTGTGCACAAGTATCCTAGAACTTAAAGTATAATAATAAAAAAATTATATTAAAATTGCATATCTGATTCAATAGATATTAAATCAGTAAAGATAAAAATAACTTTAGAATCTTAGGATAACATGGCATATAATATATTCCCTACATGAAAAATAAATGGAACTTTCTTTTCGATAGCTTTATTATTTAATGTATTTACATGAAGATATATGATCTTTATGTTAAAAATATCGAAGGGTATCTTCCTCCCCCTCTTCCATTTCTTTTTCTAACTTAAACTTTGGGTTGGGCAACTATGTATATGTAAATACAACTTGATCTTCCAATAAATAACTAAACTTTAAAATTAACAAACAGATAAAGTGAACCTGTTGGGGTAACCAGACATGAAAACAGAATTCATCTAAAATTTCATATATTATGCTCAAAAAAACCAATATCTTCAATTTAAATTAATCCAAAAATGAGATAATGGCAAGAAGTATGTATGTTCACATAGGATTAAAGCTGTTCAGAAAATGAGGAAATAATGAAAGGCAAATTATCACTCAGCTTCCTGCCTCTCAGCCATCCCTCTCTTCTCAGAGAAAGCCTGGAACTGAAAGACTGTGTGTCTGACCTCTAATAACCTGATTCCAGAATCATCCACAAGCATAAAACAGTAAAATAATAAATGCTGGTGTTAGGAATCAAGAAAATACCCTTATTGGCTGTTTTGTGTGTCATAATCTAAGAGGTCTACAACATATCACTAAATACTCAGGGGATGCACTGTGCCCCAGGTCCACGACCCAGTCAGGGACATTACATTGTTTTTATTGTTGCTAATGGCTGATGCTTAGGTCTTCACAGGGCCATAAAATGAACATCCAGTGGAAGCAGGTGATAAGTAGGATCACAGGACAAAAACAGACCCAAAAGGTACAAGTGCAAAAGAAAACACAGCTTGTACCTGACCCCAAAGCAAATGTGAGAATCCTTCTCAATTGCTATACTAAGACTACAGCAGGCTTGTCAAACCTTTCTGGCTACCCTTGTACCTCCAAGAGGCTTTTCAGTAAAGCAGTATTTAAAAAATTTCCCTTTTGCTTTTTATATATTTTTCTAAATTAGAATTTCATAGTAGAAAACACTACATTATTTCTCTTATCTTACAAGATCATAAAGAGCGAGGAAAGAAGATTGGCAGAGAAGACCGCTTGTCGCTCTCCCATTGGAGATGGGAGCCAAATTAATTATTTCCGCCCCCCTTATCTTCTGAAGCAAAATAAATGAATTTTGTCTGACAGTCAAGTGTTTCCAATGCAATTTTTATCCTTCCTTTCTGGAGCATATTTTAGTCTTCCTACATAAAACAGCAGGACTTTGATTCTGCCACAGAAGGCACTTTAAAGTCTGTCTTATCTCACCTCACAAGTGTTTTGTCAAGGAAGATGAAAACTATTTTTATTTTATGGATGAGAAAAATAAAGACTCCGGAAAAACAGTAAGTGATCTTTTCAAAATGCAAATTAGTGATGGAGTTAAGAATAAAAGTTCACTTTCACACCGTGCAGAATCATGCCCTTCTAGACAACTCCTCTCAAACTTTTAACAGGCAGTCACCTAGGAACCTTGTTAACATGTAGATGAGTTCATCTGGGATTATGCCGAGATTGTAAATTTTTAACAAGCTCCTAAGTGATGCTGGAATTGCTGGTCCATGAACCATACTTTGAGTAGCAAGGCCAGCCTGTTAGCAATTTTTCATGCAACGCTAGCCTCAAGTCATTGCAAGAGAAAGCGACTAGAGTTACAACTAGCACACTGAGATTTGTCCATAAAGCAGCACTCTGTACTATGTCTTAACTGAAAAACCAAAACAAGAGAATGAAAGAAAATTTGGCTCTGCTCAAAGGAGTATGTCCAAAATCCCTGCTTAAAAGTGTCAGTGCCTCATAATGTTGAGTTGGTGGGAATTTGGGTTAATGTCAGTGACCCTTCACTTTTGTTAGACTAGCTTAGGATGTCTCAAGGGGTCAGACTCCTAAATTTCTTCAAACTTACATCAGCTACCTAACTAGTTAGACTCAAGAAAGGAGACATATACTGAGCTAGTTTAACAACAACAACTATATATATATATATATATATATTTTTTTTTTTTTTTTTAAACAAGATCCTTCTTGGTGACATTAGCAAATGAGACAAAACAACATTTTTAGCCAACAGTTATAAGTTCACTCCTTTCCAAGTTCCTGCCAAATGAATGTGCCGCTCCCTTCTCCTCCTCTTCCATACCCCAGTCTATTGTCTGCTCTGACAGCACAGGCATGCCCCAGCAGGCCCGGAATTTGGCTGTCGAGAACACTGTATGCAGATTATCTCTTTAAATGCTATATTTTCAACTCTGCCTCCCCCACTATCTTATTTTTGGTCTTTCCTTGTGCTTTCTAGAATGTGGCTGTTTATTTTCTACTTAGAACCTAAACGCTGGATTCAGAAGACAGGAAGGGAATTCATATGCCATATTTCCTATCAGAATTTGAAAGGAAATTTGTTTCAGATTAGGAAAGTCTAAATGATGTCCCAGGGAAGATAATTTTAGTTCCCCAACATGCAACATTTGGAAAAATTTAGGTAGAAAACAGTGTTTCCTTTTCATATGCAATGTTCTAAGTGCCTGAGAAAGAAAAGACCGTGGAAGGCACTTGTCACCAAGAGAAGAAAAAACTATATAGTCATTTGTGTATTTTGCATACCCTAAAGGTATGCAAAACCTTAAAAGGCTTTACACATGTTATTTAATATAGCACCTGATGCCAAAAGATCAGAAGAATTGTATAGGCTTTCTCCAATTAGTAAATTTGACAACTCTACAACATAGCAAAAGATTTGAAATCATAATGATATATTTAAATTATTTAATTAAGAAAAAAATCTGGATAACTCATTTTAGTAGTGAGGACACTACTGACCAACAACATTGGCATGGTATAATTTGAGAGAGAAATCTCCTATTTTTGTTGCTGTTGGGTAGAGATAACGATCATACATTGAGTTTTTACTATGTGACATGCACTGTGTTAATTCTTAGACCAACGTTATTTCATTATCTTTTAACACTTCTATGAGAAGTGTTAAATTAAAATTCTTTCACCAAATTCACAAAGAGACAAACCTAGGTTGTGACTCCAAAGCTCGTTTTCTTAAATACTATGCTTTAAATTTACATAGCTATACTATGCTATGAATATATATATTTGATGCATTATTTTGAAGGAAAGTCAGTGAAGACTATATATTTCAAATTAGGCAATATATAGTCACTGAGATAGCAGTTGACTGAACTGGACAGACCAAGGCTCAGATCCCTGCTTGAACTACTGCATCTTCAAAGGGAGCAATCCCCACCCAGAGCCTCTGCTGCTGAGGTGCCCAGGTTTTGTACCTCAAATTCTGTCTCCACAGGGCCGCAGGGCATGAGACCTGAGAGCAGAAAATTGATAAGCCAGCCAGCAATCTAGGACACAAACCACAAAATCAGATTACCTTCTTGGGGACTTGAACTGGACACTTGGGGATCATGAACCAGTTGAATCAAAAGCAGAAGGTAATAATCATAAATACATGTGTACAAGACTGCAGCCATGTATTAAACAGAGGTATGAGTGCTTAGAAGATGAGACTGTCAAGTTGGGAGAACACTCTAGTTGGGAAAGGTGAGGTGATTTTAAAAGATGGCAGGTTTGTAACAAACCTGCACATCTGCGCATGTATCCCAGAACTTAAAATTAAATTAAATTAAATTAATTTTTTAAAAAAAAGATCGCAGGTAAAAGAAATTCCATGAGAAACTGAACATATTAAGAGAAAGAGAGAGAGAACACCCAAGTATAAAGCTAATGTTTTTACTTGTGCTCTCATGAATCTGAGACAAGAGTAGCTTCATTTTGATTTCCCTCATTTTCCTCTATTTGTTTTACCTTCTCTGCCAGAGTCATGTACGTATCTTCTTTCATGTGTTTGATGTTTCTGTTAAGACAGCTCAAGGCTCTTCTACTGTATTATTGCTTTTATTGATAAGAACAATCCTAGTCTATTGGGTGATCTTTAATTGTTGTTTTGCTGTTGTATTATTGAGTCTTGAGGCAATCGTTTTCTGAAATAATCTTAAGTTGACTCCATTGCTCAACTATCTGATTAAGTAGCTTTATATTCTTAAAACAAATATTTCATTTGTTTTTAAATTTTATTCTTCCAAATATAGGAGCACCCAGGATTAGGCAAGATATTTAAAGTAGACATAAAGTTACTATGTTTCCTCATATGCTAAGAAAACAGAAAACGTTGGTGCACATACAAAAAAGATATTTGATCGCCTTTTTTTCTTTTTAAAATACGTTTATGAGGTATCAGTTGAATGAGAACAAAATGGTAGCAGTGGGTGGGAAGCTGGAAAATGACCTAAATTCTAGGATACGAATCCAATGCATTGTAGATAAATATGTTAGCTGTGGCACCATAACCCGCTGGATCCATCAACCATGTGGATCCATGATGGGGACAAGTGAATACAAAAGGTAAAAATGAAAATTTTAGAAAAAGGAAAGGGATGAGGCTAGGGAACACTTCAGGCCAAGAACAGAGAGGCAAGAGAAAGGAAGAAGTTAGCTTATCTCAATTTCACTAGGCAGAATATGAAGGCTGAACAAATAAATGCCCTTATCTTTTTTTTTCTTCTTTTTTTTTGAGACGGACTCTCGCTCTGTAGCCCAGGCTGGAGTGCAGTGGTGTGATCTCAGCTCACTGCAACCTCTGCCTCCCAGGTTCAAGTGATTCTCCTGCCTCAGCTTCCCCAGTAGCTGGGATTACAGGTGTGTGCCACCACACCCGGCTAATTTTTTTGTATTTTTAGTAGAGACGGGGTTTCACTGTGTTAGCAAGGATGGTCTCGATCTCCTGACCTCGTGATCCACCCACCTTGGCCTCCCAAAGTGCTGGAATTACAGGCGTGAGCCACCGCACCCAGCCACCCTTATCTTTTCAAGATGGCGCTCTCAATTTGCTTATTGCTGTGACTATTATCTACTGCAATCTATGTACTTGCATAACATGACCTAAATAGGTAGATATACCATATTCATGGATGACTTAATGCTTTAAAGATAGTACTTCTTGCCAAATTAACCTAAACATTTGAGAACATTTTGACCAAAATCCAAAAATTATATTCTAAATAAAACCTGAAAATTAAATTCACAAGATTACCTGAATGATAGTGCCAAGGAGAGGTGCACTCTATAGAATACCAAAGGATGCTATAAAGGTAGGTTCTAACTACCATACTGACAAAGTGATAAAAAGAAAGATTGGGCTGGGTGGTGGCTTACACCTGTAATCCCAGGACTTTCTGAGGCCGAGGCAGGCAGATCACTTGAGGTCAGGAGTTTGAGACCAGACTGGCCAACACGGTGAAACCCCATCTGTACCAAAAATACAAAAATTAGCCAGGTGTAGTGCATGCCTGTAGCTACATGGGAGGCTGAGGTGGGAGAATCACTTGAACCCAGGAGGCAGAGGTTACAGTGAACCGAGGTCATGCCACTGCACTCCAGCCTGGGTAACAAAATAAGACCCTGTATCAAAAAACAAAAAACAAAAAAACAAACAAACAAAAAAAAAAGCAAAACAAAAAACACAAACAGGAAAAGAAAAAAATTGTTTTGTGGTCAGAACATTTAAGCAAATTTCAAGTACACAATGTAGTACTGCTAACTCTAGTCACTATGCTGCATATTCGATCCCCTGAGCTTATTCATTTTATAGCTGAAAGCTGGTACAGCTGTTGTTGTTGCTTTATTTAAGAGAAAGTTTTCAGTGTATGTCAACATTTGAAGAATTGCTTGGTCCAAGGGCAAGTACACTTCAAATGTTGAGATACACTGAAAACTTTCTCTTAAAAAAAAATAGCTGTATCAGCTATCTCAAAATGTAATAGCACTGGCATATAAAGTGATACATATTAGAATGTTTCCTGTAACACTCTGTAATAATAAAAAATTGGAAATCACCTACATTTCCATCATTTGGAGAATAAATAATACTACTATACTAGTAGTAGTATAATATTCACACCACAGAAAATGATGCAGTTATCAAAAATAACAAGGTAGAGCTGCATGTACTAACAAGGAAGGCTTATGTGGAAAAACAGGCTACAGATGGATATCTGTCACCTAATTCTATTTACATTTTTTTTAAAAGACCAATGGTATATGTGTGTACATTTATGTATGTGTATGTATATATATATATATGCAATGGTACATAGAAAAAATACACTCCAAATTGTTAATAACCAGAATGCAAGATCCAGAACACAAAAATTGTAGGCATAGTGCCTAGAACAGATATTACCAATTAATAAAAGTACAATATATTTTTTTTGAATGAATGAATGGTAATTTTAGTGATGAAGACATGTTAGCATTGGGAAAATGCTGGTAAAGGAAATCTTTATTTTTTCTTGGTATCTTTCCAGATTGTTTGAGATTTTATCCAGTATAGTATCTTTCTAGATTGTTTGAGATTTTATCAAGCATGTTATAATAATTTTGTAATTAAAACTTAAATACAGATAAAAATAAACTCTTGCCTACCCCTTTCAGATAATGTTATAATGTGTCACAAGAAACAAACATATTTCTTGGTAATAAAACAAAATTATTTGTAAAGTACTACCAGGGCCAGCCTGTCTGCATATAGCCCTTTTTCCTAAAAAGTAAAAAAATCATCCTAAAGATTAGAGATTTCTGATCCTGCTACATGGCATGACTAGCTAGTCCTTCAAGTTAAAAAATATATCCACTGGTGATAAAGAGACATATTGAATATTATTGTCCCCTGAGCCTCTTATCATGATATACTCAGCTGTATGTGAAAGCATTTTGAGAAAACAGAGCCTAGCAAGGGGTCTCATGCCAATGGGTCCTGCCAAGGAGGAGGGTCTTCTGTATTTCCAGGGAGCAGCTATAGACATGGAGCTTAATGACTGCCTAGGTGTTCAAACTGCCAAGGCACACTTCATTCCAAATAGGAAGATATTCACAATGTACCTTTCAAATATTTAGAAAATATTTCTAACAGGTACTTTGTAATTTTTAATGGCAAAAAGTTAGAGTTTAGATTGTGACTGTTCATAACTGCCATCACTTGCCCCCAAACTTTACAAATCAGTTCAGTGTTACTTTACATGGTTAAAGGTCTAGTTTGTATGGCTGATATAATACATGATATGTAAATAAATATGGTCATAAAATTGCTATAGATTTGGCTTTGATTTTAACACAAAATATGCCATATGCTTATTATAAATATTTAGTATCAAGTTCTATATTATGATTACCTCAATTCCTCAACAGTCAACTTTTAATCCAGGGGTGTCCAATCTTTTGGCTTCCCTCGGCCACATTAGAAGAAGAAGAAGAATTGTCTTGGGCTACACATAAAATACACTAACAATAGCTGAAACAAAAGCTAAAAAGAAAAAAATCACAAAAAATTCTCATAATGTTTTAAGAAAGTTGATGAATTTGTGTTGGGCCACATTCAAAGCTGTCCTGAGCCACAGGTTGGATAAGCTTGTTTAATCTTGGCTTTTTGCTAAAAGCTAAAGCATTTGGCTGATGCCTTTCCTGACTTAGCCCCCAGAATAACGACCCTTTTGGTTCCCATTCTCCCTTAACAGTGGTTAAGTATTGCTTGTGTTCTTTGCGGCCTATCAATATTGGGGCACCCCAGAGCTCAGACCTGACCTCTTCCTTCTCTGTACTCTCTCTCCCCAGGTGATCTCAATTAGCCGCAATTCTTCAAATACAACTATATGCTGAAGATTATCCATTTTAAATCTCCAAGCCCTCTGCTGAAGTCCAGACTCACATATCCACACAGACTTGACTTCTCTACCTGGATTTCTGTGAGGCATTTCAAATTCAACTTCAAATTCTTGATTTATATCTCCAAGTGTTAGGTCTTTTCTGTCTCATAATATGACAACTCTATTAATTTAGTCATTCAGGCTGAAAGTCTTGAAATCATCTTTGACTTCTGCCTTTCTCTTTCAAACCTCATGTCAGCAAATTCCATTGTCTCATTTTAAAATATACACAGCATCTGACTGCTTTCCATCTCAACCTAGTGTTTTGTTGCTAGCAAATCCCATCACCTCCACCTGAACACAGGAGCAGCCACCTCGCCGGGTATCCTCCTTTCGCAGATGCTCCCTCATGTCCGTGCACGGAGCCAGAGCAGCTCCTTTCTTTCTTTCTCTTTTTTTTTTTTTTTTTTTTGAGACGGAGTCTCGCTTTGTCGCCCAGGCTGGAGTGCAGTGGTGCGATCTCTGCTCACTGCAAGCTCCGCTTCCCGGTTTCGCGCCATTCTCCTGCCTCAGCCTCCCGAGTAGCTGGGACCACAGGCGGCCGCCACCACGCCCGGCTAGTTTTTTGTATTTTTAGTAGAGACGGGGTTTCACCGTGTTAGCCAGGATGGTCTTGATCTCCTGACCTCGTGATCCACCCGCCTCGGCCTCCCAAAGTGCTGGGATTACAGACGTGAGCCACCACGCCCGGCCCAGAGCAGCTCTTTTCAAACTTCAGTGAGATGGCACAGCTCCTCCCTGCAGAGGGAACCCTGCAGCCACTTCCCCTCCCACTTTTGAGTGGAACCCAGAGTGCTCACCGCCTACATGGCCCTACATGATGGGATCCCTGCCCACTTCTTGCACCTCTGCTCCTGGCCACACGCCCTCCACTCTACACACTCCACACTCTGTCTTCCTGCCGCTAGTCTTCAATCACCTCTAGCACTGTCTGACTGCACTTGTTGTGTTTTTGCCTGGAAGACTCTTCCCCAAATATTAATTTGGCTCACCCTCTCCCCTCCATAGTTTTCTGCTCAAATATCGACTTATCAGAGAGATTTTCCAGGACTACCAGTGTAAAATCACACACCCCACCCCATACCCTACCTCTGTCCAGTCTCTCTCTAACCCCCTTGCCCTGCCTCTTGTAAAAAAAGCATGGCTTTTAACAATCACTGAATCTATCATACGTGCTGTTTCCTACTGTTTCCCTACCAGTCTCTCCCCTCAGTGTTAGCTCTGTAGGGCTGCTTATTTTGACTTTCGTTTGCTTTTTGCCCAGCTCATGGCATGGTGCTTGGCATATAAAAAGCACTTGACAAA
This sequence comes from Pan paniscus, assembly GCF_029289425.2. Taxonomy (NCBI): domain Eukaryota; kingdom Metazoa; phylum Chordata; class Mammalia; order Primates; family Hominidae; genus Pan; species Pan paniscus. The sequence goes on from NC_073254.2 coordinate 174,211,763, forward strand.
TATTGTTGAATGAATGGAGTTCCCACACCCAGAGATATCATAATAGTATTTACATGCTTCTGTTTCTAGCATTAGGTGGGTGACCTGTACTACCTCACCAGTAGTTATTGAAAAACATGTAATATCATGATTGTCGAAGGAGAGAAATTATCTTCGTTATATATGGCTTGGCTCACATCATGTCTCACTCAACCCTGTGTCTTGCTGATTATTCAGAATTATTCTTAGGTATTAAGGCGATTAGAATCTCAGGCTGTGGAGTCAAACAGAACTGCATTTCAGATACAACTTTCATACTTACTAGTTACATGACTGTTTTAAGCAATTTACTTAATCAGTTTAAGCCCCAGTAAAATAGAGGTATTTTTCTTCTTCCATAAAACAGAGGTGATGAAAAAGTACCTACTTCTAACTTGGTGGCAGAGGTGATGAAAAAGTACCTACTTCCAACTTGGTGGTAGAGCAGAAACACAGAAACCTTTCACTCTGAGATCAAGCGACCACAAAAATGCCCATAATTGCCATTTCTATCAGCATTGTACTTTGGGTCTACCCAAAACAAGAAAAATAAGTAGCAGATATAGTGTTTGGAAAGGAAAAAAGCAAAACCATTATCGTTTGTAGAAATATGATCATATACATAAAACAATTTAGGATAAATTACTAGAATTAAAATGACAATTTAGAAAGTTTGATTCTTAAAAATGCATTTAAAAAACTAATTGCATTCATGTACACCAGCAATAGTTATAAAATGAAAAAGAGAAAAATCGATGTTAAAAATAGCATTTAAAACTATGAAATATATAGAACTAAATCTAACAAATATGTTCAAGACTTTTCATAGAAAATATAAATCGTGAAATTTATTATAAGATGTAAGAAAGACAAATAAATGGAGAGAGGTAAAGAGACCAATTTCATGTACTGGAAAATTTTAGACTATAACAATTTCTGTTTCCCCCAGATTGAATCTAAAAATGTAACGCAATTCATGCCAAAGTCCCACAGACTGTGTGTGTGCACGCATGTGCATGTGTGTGTATGTGTGAGTAATTTCACTGGGTGATTCTAAAAGGTACATGGAGGTTAAAATGGCCAAGAGTATCCTAAACACCCTTAAAAAAAGAACAAAGTAGGAAAACATGTGTTACCAGATTTTAAAACTTATTTTGTAAAAAGAATGGTATGAGCCAGGGTAGAAAAAGTGGCCCACTGGGTAGATGAAAGTCTAAAAAGCACCAGCACTGGATTCATGAGAAAGATGACACTGAAGACTTACGTGGACGTTTGGGAGAGAAATGGCGTGTACAGAAATGATACTAGGAAAATTATATTTGCATATGGAGTAAGATGATATTGTATCTCATTCATGGAACACATCAAAATAATTCCAAGTGGACTAAAGTTTATAAAATATGGAAGAATATCTTTAAGATACCAGTGTAGGGAGAAATTTCTTGATACCAAAAAAGCATTTAACCATAAAGGAAAGGATAGATAATTTTAATCACTTTAAAACTGAGTTCTATTTATTAAAAGATACTACTTTACAAGAAAAGTGAAGTAAAAAAGTAGAAAATACATTTGCAATATGTTAAACTGACAATGAAGGAGTATCCAGAATGTATACATTCCTACAAATCCATTGGAAAAACAAAAATACACCTATAAAGGTATGGGTAAAAGAGTGAAATAAACACTCTTAGATGTGCTAATCCATAATCAAGATTACCACCTGCCAATTTTGCAAAAATTTAGAAACTCAACTTTACCAGTGAGGATGTCGGGCTTTGAGAGCGCTCATCCATGCTGAAGAGATGTATTTTGGTGGAACCAATTTATAAAGCAATTTCATCTAGTAAAGTTGAAGATAGGCATACATCATGGCCAGCAATTCCATTTCTAGGTGTATACCAGTAGAGAAATGCAGGCATATGTGGACCAAAATACATATGTAAGAATTTTCATTAAGAGCATTTAAAGGCAAGCCACAGACTGAAAGAAAAAATGTGCAAAACACATAAATAAAGGACTTAATAAATAGAGAGACTATAGCAAATAACAATGTAGTATATAGTTCAAGATAGCTAGAAGATTTTGAATGTTGTTACCACAAATAAATAATAAATGCTTAAAGTGATGGATATGGTATTACCCAGATTTGATCATTATACTAGTATAATGAATATATTCATGCATTGAAACATCACACCGGGCCGGGCGCAGTGGCTGATGCCTGTAATCCCAGCACTTTGGGAGGCCGAGGTGGGTGGATCACCTGAGGTCAGGAGTTTGAGTCCAGCCTGACCAATATGGTGAAACCCTGTCTCTACTAAAAATACAAAAAATTATCTGGGCATGGTGGCTGTAATGGGAGGCTGAGGCAGGAGAATCACTGGAACCTGGAGGTTGCAGTGAGCCGAGAATGCGCCACTACACTCCAGCCTGGGTGACAGAGTAAGACTCAGTCTCAAAAAAAAAAAGAAACATCACACTGTACGACATTAATATGTACAATTGTTATATGTCAATTATAGGTAAGAAATTAAATAAAAATAAACTATCTTGTAGACAATAATGTATCATCAAACTGAATATTCTGCTCTCATGTACTTCCTATACTTACATTGACTCAGTTTGAATCTGGTCCCAAAAACTCACAAAATATGACTGTCACCAACATCACATAAGCAAAAATCATTAACTTGTACATGTAGAGTAATAAAATGACGTTTCACATTAAAAATATTATTCATATACACACACATACAAAGACTCAAAAGAAAACAAAAAGCTAATGGAAAAAATAGGCAAAAGATCTCAACAGATACCTCACCAAAGAAAGTATATACAAAAATTAATAAATTCTGAGCAGCCACCTTATATTAAAGAAAAGAAGGCATATAAATAGCAAAAAAGCATATGAAAAGATGCCCAACATCATGAGTCATTAGGGAATTCTAAATTAAAACAATAAAATGTTACTACCCACCTACTAGCATGGCGAAAATCCAAAACACAGACAACACCAAACGTTGGCAAGGATGTGAAGCAACAGGAACTCTCATTCATTGATGGTGGGAATGCAAAATGGTACAGCCACTTTGCAAGACAGTTTGGCATCTCTTATACAGTTAAACATACTCTTACCATACAATCCAGCAATTGTACTCATTGCTATTTACCCCAAAGAGTTGAAAACTTGCATCCATGCAATAATCTGCACCCACATGTTGCTAGCAGGGTTATTCATAATTTTAAAAACTTGGAAGCTACAAAGATGTCTTTCAATAGGTGAATGAATAACAAACTGTGATGCATCCATACAATGGAATATTATTCAATGATTAAAAAGTGACCTATCCGGGAGATTGAGACCATCCTGGCTAACATGGTGAAACCCCGTCTCTACTAAAAACACAAAAAATTAGCTGGGCGTGGTGGCAGGCACCTATAGTCCCAGCTACTCAGGAGGCTGAGGCAGGAGAATGGCATGAATCCAGGAGGCAGAGCTTGCACTGAGCCGAGATCGCGCCACTGCACTGCAGCCTGGACGACAGAGAGAGACTCCATCTCAAAAAAAGAAAAAGTGACCTATCAAGCCACAAAAGACTTAGAGGAAGCTTAAATTCATATTACCAAATGAAAGAAGCCAATCTGAAAAGGGTACATACCATATAATTGCAACTATGTGACATTCTGGAAAAGGTAAAATTAAAGAGGTAGTAAAAAGGATAGGTTGTCAGGTTCCTGGGGGAAGGGTAAAAGGATGAATAGATGGAGCACAGGGGATATTTTTTACGGCAGTGAAACTAGTCTCTATGATACTGTAATAGTGGATACATGACGTTATACGTTTGTCAAAACCCATAGAACTGTACGACATAACGACATAAAGAGTGAACCCCATGCCAGGCGTGGTGGCTCACGTCTGTAATCCCAGCACTTTGGGAGGCCGAGGCGGGTGGATCACCTGAGGTCAGAGGTTTGAGACCAACCTGGACAACATAGTGAAACCCTGTCTCTACTGAAAATACAAAAATTAGCTGGGCATGGTGGCAAGCGCCTATAGTCCTAGCTACTTGGGAGGCTGAGGCAGGAGAATCGCTTGAACCCAGGAGGTGGAGGTTGCAGTGAGCCGAGATCACGCCACTGCACTCCAGCCTGGGTGACAGAGTGAGACTTTGCAACAACAACAACAACAACAACAACAACAACAACAACAACAACAGAGTGAACCCTAATGTAAACCATAGACTTTAGTTAATAAAAAAGTATGAATATTTATTGCCAGTTGTAACAAATGAACCATACTAATGCAAGGTGTTAATAATAGAGGAAATTGTGTATGGAATGGAGGGGGTATATGTAAACTCTGTACTTTCTGCTCAATTTTTCTATAAATCAAAAAGTGCTCTATAAAGTTAAGCCTATTAATTTCAAAATAAGAATCTCCACAGCAGCATTTTACATAAGAGCCCACAACTGAAAAAAAAGTGTTCACCAGTAGTAGATACATTTATTGTTGTATAGTAAAACAATGGAGTACTATAAAACAATGAAAATGAATGAATTCCGGCTAGATAAAGAGGATATTACAAAGGGTTTCTGCATTATGCCTGCACTTCTCTAGGGGTATACACCTGGAAATGGAATTGCTGGCCATGATGTATGCCTATCTTCAACTTTACTAGATGATGACAAATTGCTTTCTAAATTGGTTCCACCAAAATATATCTCTTCAGCATGGGTGAGCACTCTCAATACCCCACACCCTCACAAGTAATTTGCTGGCTAATTTCTGTTTCTTGACCCAAATGGTGGCCACGTGGTTACTCTGTGTGTGTGTGTGTGTGTGTGTGTGTGTGTGTGTGTGTGTGTGTGTGTATGCATGTGTGTATATTTATGGAGTATTTTAGATAGAGAGAGAACACTCTTCTATGTATATGATACTTTTCAGTATAATTAACAATTTCCATGAAACAGAAGAAATGATGAAGCATATAAATATCAAGAGTCATGAAAAGAACTAGAAAACCAAACATTTGAACTTAATTAAACCAAAAAGCTTCTGCACAGCAAAAGAAACAATCAGCAGAGTAAACAAGCAACCCAGAGAGTGGGAGAAAATCTTCATAATCTGTACATCTGACAAAGGACCAATATCCAGAATCTACAAGGAACACAAGCAAATTAGCAAGAAAAAAAATGACTTAATCCTATCAAAAAGTGGGCTAAGGACATGAATAGACAATTCCCAAAAGAAGACATACAAATGGCCAACAAACATGAAGAAATGTTCAATTAGTGATGGAAACCACTAATTGCCAGGGAAATGCAAATCAAAACCATAATGTGATACCACCTTATTACTGCAAGAATGTCCGTAACCAAAAAATAATAGATGTTGGTGTGGATGTGGTGAACAGGGATCACTTCTACACTGCTGGTGGGAATGTAAACTAGGACAACCACACTATGGAAAACAGTGTGGCGATTCCTTAAAGAACTAAAAGCAGAACTACAATTTGATCCAGCAATCCCACTACTGGATATCTACTCACAGGAAAGGAAGTCATTATACAAAGAAGGATACTTGCATGCATGTTTACAGCAGCACAATTCACAATTGCTAAAATATGGAACCAGCCCAGATGCCCATCAGTCAACAAGTGGATAAAGAAACTGTGGTACATATATACCATAGAATACTACTCAGCCATGAAAAGGAACAAAATAATGGCATTCACAGCAACCTTGGATGGAATTGGAGGCCATTATTCTAAGTGAAGTAACTCAGGAATGGAAAACCAAAATTGTATGTTCTCACTCATAAGTGGGAGCTAAGCTATGAGGATGCAAAGGCACGATAAAATGGACTTTGGGGACTCGGGGGAAAGGATAAGAGTGAGGTGACAGATAAAAGACTACAAGTTGGGTACAGTATATGCTGCTGAGGAAAATCTCAGAAATCACCACTGAAGAACTCATTCATGTAACCACACATCACCACCTGTTCCCCAAAAACCTATGGAAATAACAAATTAAAAATAAATAAAAATACGCATCTATCTGCATATACTTGTACTCTCCTGCTAAGGAGTAAATAATAAAAACTTCAATAACATCCAAAAAGAAAGAAAACCAAGGATTTAATCAACAACAAGAAGTTATAAGAAAGAGAAGAAAAATTGAAGACCCCTGTGATAACTTTCCAACCCTCTACACTGCTAGACCACATGATAAGCAAAACAAACACTTCGGCCTTGCTGCCAGACTGACAAGGAGGAGAGGCCTGTGACAGGTCACTTTGGCTCAAAGCCACATTAATTTAGAAATGACCCCAGCATCAAACATGACAATACTCCCTATTTTTTTCTTCCAATGCTGTTTTCCATACTCTATACAGACAAAAAGTGCTCAAAAAACTGTTGATAAAACACAATTCTAGTAGCATAGTATTAAAAGGGATGTCCAACATGACAGACTTCAAAGACTTTTTTTTGTCATGACATACGCAGTTTTCATCTAATAAATGTGGTATTCTGGGCAGGAATTTGTGACCATGAGCAGTGGTACACCTAGAGTACTTAACGCCCAGGGCAGATCACTGTTAATACCCGCTCCTCAATGTTTCAAACTGTTTTACATCTAAAATCACGGTGGCTCATGCCTGTAATCCCAGCAATTTGGGAGGCCGAGGCGGGTGGATCACATGAGATCAGGAGTTCGAGACCAGCCTGACCAACGTGGTGAAACCCCATCTCTACTAAAAATATAAAATTAGCCAGGCGTGGTGGCGCATGCCTGTAATCCCAGCTACTTGGGAGGCTGAGGCAGGAGAATCACTTGAACGCAGGAGGCAGAGGTTGCCGTGAGCCGAGATCACACCATTGCACTCCAGCATGGGCAACAAGAGTGAAACTCTGTCTCAAATAAAATAAAATCCTCACCTCTAAATTTATGCCTTTATGAGTGGAAGATTCCTCTTACCTTATTCACATTCTGTCTCTTCTGAACCTACTACCTTCCTTTTTCAATTATGACCTCCAACTCCTCAACCCCTCCTACTTCTTTCAAACTGTCATCGCCACTCTAAGTTTACGTACCTCCAAACTCTAGATTACACTTGTCACCATCTCCCATACCTTTGCCCCAGTGACTTCCTACCACCTACCACTCCTAACTCCTAGCTTCAGGAAAAATTGTAGGAAGTAGGATGAAAAACAAAGATAATGTAAAATTTAAGTACTATGAATGGCCTACTTAAATCACACAAATTTTCAGGTAACCTAATCAGCATAACTTCATGACAACTCATAGAGATCTGTAGCCACCTGACACAGGATCAGAGAAAGCAGGTGGTGAATCACCCATGCCTGAGATCAATGCCATTGATGCCAATGGTCATATATTCAAGGTTTTCCCAACATCAAATAATACTTCACAAAACAAGATTACTAGGTAATGTTCTAGGAACAAAATTAAGTGCTAAGGATACAAAGACCAAGATCAGTCTTCACCCTGATAGGCATGCTGCAGAACCCCTCATCTCCCCTTCCTTCCCGTCTCCACTGCCACCTCAGCTGTTACGCAGGCTCCCTAAACCTTCTTATGTCCTGTCTCCTCTTATTCTATTCTTCCCTGCACTCTACAGCTAAAATAATTTTTCTTCTTTTTTTTTTTTTTTTTTGAGACAGAGTCTCGCTCTGTCACCCAGGCTGGAGTGCAGTGGCACGATCTCGGCTCACTGCAATCTCCGCCTCCTGGGTTCACGCCATTCTCCTGCCTCAGCCTCCCGAGTAGGTGGGACTACAGGCACCCGCCACCACACCTGGCTAATTTTTTGTGTTTTTAATAGAGATGGGGTTTCACCGTGTTAGCCAGGATGGTCTCGATCTCCTGACCTTGTGATCCGCCCACCTCGGCCTCCCAAAGTGCTGGGATTACAGGTGTGAGCCACCGTGCCTGGCCCAGCTACAATAATTTTTCTAAAGCATACTTCCAACTCACCCTGATTAGAAATGGTCATCCATTAGCTGTTTAAATTAAGGAACACCTATCCCAGTATTCAACCTCAACCAAATGTCCTTTCCATCCCCTTTTCCCACGCCTCCCTTCTCCATGTACATATCTTGCCACTTAGATGAGATCTTGTCTGGGGTCCCTGCTCTCTTTTAAACCTCTCTCTGGAGTGCTCTGTATCTCTTCTGTGGCACCTATTTTACTCTGCTTTCTTTTGTTAAATGTGTCTAGTTCCTCCCACTCAGCCCATTAGGTGTTAACATTTTTTAGACCAGAATTGTACCTTGTTCACAATTTTTTTTTTTTTTTTTTGAAATGGAGTCTTGCTCTGTCACCCAGGCTGGGGTGCAGTGGTGCAATCTCGGCTCACTGCAACCTCTGCCTCGCAGGTTCAAGCAATTCTCCTGCCTCAGCCTCTAGAGTAGCTGGGATTACAGGTGTGTGCCACCGTACCTGGCTAATTTTTGTATTTTCAGTAGAGACAGGGTTTTACTATGTTGGCCAGGCTGGTCTCGAACTCCTGACCTCGTGATCCGCCTAGGCCTCACAAAGTGCTGGGATTACAGATGTGAGCCACCCTGCCCAGTCCCTCTGGTTCACATTTTATTCACTTTAGCACAAAGTACATCAGCACATGTATGTTAGGTACTCAAAAAAATGATATATACACAATATAATAATGCAAAATTGAATGGAGTCCAGTTTTGGACTTATTTTTTATTACATACTTCCTGAGGAGGCATACTGCATGATTCCAACAGCAACTCTCAAAGTAGCTAGCTAAAGTACTGTTCACACTCAGATTGTGTACAATTTTGTTAATATTTTTTAAATCCTAAAATCTGGCTCATTCATGTCACTTTCCTGAAACATCATGCATGCTCTAGAATGCCTGTCTCTTCTTTAACAATGTTTTATTTTTTTTAATTAAGCTTGTTATCTACATGACTCCCAGATCAATTCTGGCTGTGCTTATACCTGATAATTTATTTGTATAAATTGGGTATTCGTCTTATTTGCTGACATGCAGCTTTTCAGCATCCAGAGTAAGGTTTCTTCATTCATTAAGTAGAAGTGACATTGTCTCCACATTGTCAGCAGGTAGTGTGTGTTGTACATATGTGACTTACTATCACACAGGCATAAGTCATGGTTCAAAAAACTTCTAACAAAAGAAATGAGGAGCACAGGGTAAAATTGAGCTGAAATGAACATGTCATTAACCCTGTCACCTCTTTTCCCATTATGCTTTGTGAAAATAATCAGTGAATAATTCCTAGAGCTCTGGAACCTGGAACTCTCAGTGAAGAAAGGCAATAGGAGGCAATTAACACCCTGATTTTATTTTTTTAATAGCTTAACACTACAGGAGAAAATGTCTAAGAGTATTTAAATTCAGCATAAAATCCTAGCAACCACAATTTTAATTGCATACTAACTGCAAAAATATTTCTTTCATTGTCTAAGTAAAAGGAAGGCTATAATATGTACTGTCTGCTTGTTTCAGGACTCAGTTATTAATCTTTAAGAATCTTTGCTAGGATGAAAGCCTCTTCTTCCAGCAAATGCATCTTGAGACTGGGACTTAATCTTTTAAAATCCTAGCTCTCGTTTTGAACCATGTTAAGATTTCTATCCCTGACATAAAAACACCTTGAACAATTTCAGACACAAGAATTTCAGGAATTTTTTATTAGTAACTCAAAAACAATACCTTTTAAAAGTCACAAAAATGAAAAGCTACCTTTGTCTGCAACACATAAACACACATGTAAAAAAAATGCACGATATGAAATTTGATTACTCAACAGCAAGTCATCACAAATGCAAGCAAAGATTGGGTTGCTGTTTCCATAGAGATGACTTTAAGTGGTTCAGTTCTTCTGGGAATTTAACCAAATCCCCAGCAGCAGAAGAAAATCATCAGCAAAAATTCTGTAGCATATGAGAACTGCCAACAAATCAATGAGAGAAAAAAAAACTTTCATTTTCTTTTCCTTTTTACCAAGAGGAATACCGTCACATTGAGCTGTTTGAAGAAGTATACAGATTTTGCTGGTCACTCTGTGTGTAACTCAAAACTAAATAATACCAGGTTCCTTCATTCTTACATTAAAAGGGCTGTTGGTACCCAGCCAGGCTCTACAGCACATGCAATCCTGGAATGGCATTTAGCCAGGAACAAGGACTGTTGCATCTTCCCATGTCTCTCTGGCTATGGTCCTAAAAGAAAACCCTCAACCTCCAGGGTTATCTCTTGGGAAAGAATGCAAATGGGATTTTATTCTCTAGTATGTTTTTGAAGCTATGCTCATTCTGGGGGGTGTGTGTGTGTGTGTGAAATTTTTTTAGTTCTACTTATGACCCAGTGATTAACGTAAGCGTTTGTAGGAGAAAAATAATAGATGTAGTACTTTTTATTATTTTCTTTAGTTCCACCAGTCCTATATCTGGAAGTCTCTTCTAAGTATCAAGATAGAGGTCATCTAGTTCAAGATGCTTAAATTCTCTCTTCAGTATATCTTTTCAAGAACAAGAAGTGTGACCAATACACAATAGGCAATCAATATTCAATGAAAATGTTTGTCTCAGAATGCGTAAAGACCTCCAGTGATAAGGAATGCATTACTTTCCAAGGAACCCATTCTATTTTTTGAAGAGTTCACAACATCAAAAAAAAGTTCTTAGGCTGAGCATAAATCTATCTCCTTTTGACTTGCACCGTTGAACTCAATTCTGTGCTTCCAAGGAGATACAATTAAGCTCAATACTTTCACCAAACGACAGCAACTCACAAACCTGAGGGCGGGTTGAGACTACTCTTCCTCACAGTCCAATCTTCAGCCCTCTCCATTCCTCAGTGACAAGGTTTCCTTTCTCCTCCCTATGCTACTCATTCACCTCTAGAAATAGGTTGGTTTGCCAGACTTTATTTACTCCAGTTCTTCTAATCTAGATAGTTGGCCTAAATAAAGGGGAGAGGTATAAGAAAAATGCCATCAGAGGCCAGGCAGGTCTGTGTAAAGCATCTTTAGGTAAGGCCTCAGAGAGTGGTGAGAAGTGTTATAACTTGGAGAATTAGTTACCAGGCTGAGTAATGAAATTCACATACTTTTAAAATATTACACACACACACACACACACACACACACACACACAACTTGTTCTGCAGTTGTGATCCTTGGGCAAATTACGCTGATACCAAAAATTAAATTAGCAGGGTACCCATCTGAAATTTGAGAACTTAAAGAAACGTTCCCTGATTAGGCTAGAGGAGAGGAGAGAGCAGTCATCTATGTCATTAGACACTCTGGCAAGTGATTATGAGAATTTAGCAAGTCAACTTTCTCTCAATGGCACACCAAAAATATACAAACCAAACTCATCATTCTTTCACTGCTCAGTATCTTCCATCAGGTAACCGTGTTTTACAGCAGAATGAAGAGCGCACAATCAGAAAAGATACGTCATGATTGAACAGTCATAAAAATAAGTTAGTCCTGGATAAAAGACAAGGACCAGTTATCAGAGTATCTTTTAAACCTCATATTATTAACTTCCACACACAATTAATTCTTTCCTTTGTTAAGACTGAAAATGTCTTTTGAACGCATGAGTTGTGCTCTCCTTTATATGTAAAGGTTCTAATGCTGCACAAAGTGCGTGCAAATTGTCTGTCTTCCCATCAACCACACAGGAACATTCAGGAGCCGATGGGCTAAGAATTAGATACTGTCTGGGGCACAGCCCAGGGAAAGTGGCTGCTCTAAGCTCATTTTGAACTATCAAGGTGATGTTATGAATACCAGACTACAAAATCCTGATTTAACCACCACAAGCTCCAGCGCATGGGACATGGGACCAAAAAAGAGGCAAGTTTTTTCTCTGATTGGTGGAAAAGTATCATTATTTTATGATCACATGTCTTGGAGTTCTGAAGCAATTGGTTAGTGACACTTATAGCAAGTAATTACTGGCCTAGTAGCTGGAGTTGTTCACATGCAAACTCCTCTACAAAGCAACCTCTGGGCATAGCCCCACTTGACTAATTATTGAATCATCATTCATGAGTTTAACCATTCTTGTTACAAATTAATATTAGAGTTCCATATACAAACAAATATTCACTCGCTAACGAAGAATAAATAATTTCTTGGTTTACCTTTGTCCGTGATCTTTGATCCAGCAGGCTTATCTGGGACAGTAAGATGGTCATGATTGCTACTCAATGAAGAAGTATCATCACTAGATAAAGAGTTCAAAAATCCACTTTCTGATGTGACAAAACTGTTTTCCAGGGCCTTGTGGATGCCTGCCTCTGAGGGTACAGGTGAATGAACTTGCACAGCAAACGTTATTGGTTGTCCCTCATCTTCAGCAGCAGACAAACTGTTAACTGTGTCAGGCAAGGATTGTCTCTCTTTAGATAAGGAGGAAGGAAAACTGCTGGGTGTCTTCACTGTATTTTCCAGGGAAGAGAAAGAACACGACGTTCCACTCAGGCTGGGTGAGGATGAAGATGCCTGCTGTGCAGCCTATTTTTCACAAATAAAACCAAAAAAAGAATAAAAGACATCATGATTAAACCATCATTCTCTACCTTTTATTTTCAATCACGGTGTCCCCGTGTTATTTCAAAAAGTGACCAATAATAAAAGAGTCAAAAGGTAAAGACATGATATTTATTTCTGTTTGATACACATTAGGATTTCATTCTCCAAAACTGATTTATGTAACTTTAAATTCACTGTTCTAGGATCTGAAAAATCTCCTTATCATGATTTGTCCTATTCTTCAATGCTCTCCAGAAACTTAAAAGGCCTCTTTTGGGAATGCTTCAGAATACTGCATTACACTTTGAGCAAAATATAATTTGCAATCTATCACTGAATTCACACTGATGGAACAAAAAAGGTAATTATGAAAAAGGAGAGGCTGGGTGCGATGGCTCATGCCTGTAATCCCAGCACTTTGGAAGACCGAGACAGGCAGATCACCTGAGGCCGGGAGTTCGAGAGCAGCCGGGCCAATATGTTGAAACCCCATCTCTACTAAAAATACAAAAATTAGCCTGGCTTGGTGGCGCGCACCTGTAGTCCCAGCTATTCAGGAGGCTGAGGCAGGAGAATCACTTGAACCTGGGAGGCAGAGATTGCAGCAAGCTAAGATCATGCCACTGCACTCCAGTCTGGGTGACAGAGCGAGACTCTGCCTCCAGAAAAGAAAAAGAGAGCAAAAGCTGGAGCCATTCCAGAAACAAAATACGAACTTAAACCCTTGAATATCGCTCACATATTCCTTAGTGCATGAAAAGCCTTGGCAACATTTTCATCAGTACACAGAGAAAACATCAAAGCAACATCACCAATGATATGGTTGGTTCTGTGTCCCTACCCAAATCTCACCTCGAATTGTAATCCCCACATGTCGAGGGAGGGACCTGATGGGAGGTGATTGGATCATGGGGGTGGTTTCCCCCATGCTGTTCTCATGATAGTGAGTGAGTTCTCATGAGATCTGATAGTTTAAAAGTGTTTGGCAGTTCCCACCTCACTCACTCTTTCTGCTGCCACCATGTAAGATGTGCCTTGTTTCCCCCTCGCCTTCCTCCATGATTGTAAAGTTTCCTGAGGCCTCCCCAGCCATGTGGAACTGTGAGTCAATTAAAATCTCTTTTCTTTATAAATTACCCAGTCTCTGATAGTTCTTCACAGAGGTGTGAAAATGGATTAATATAACCAACAATTCTTGGAAAGAACTTCATTTATTCTGAGATTTTTATCTTTGCTACATTTTGACGTTGAAATACATGCCTTCTTTTTAAAAAATGGTGACAGTACATATAAGCCTTTGTCTCTTTGTCTCTTTGTCTCTTTTCCTTTCTTTAATGTCCTATGTAGCAAAATAAAGATTCAGCAACTCTGTCTTGTTCCTCCATTTTTAACTTTATTGGCCAACAAAATCAAAAAATCTAGACTCCAGTACTCTACAGATCACCCTATATCTCCAACAGCAGACAAGATAGAGAAGGCATTTTATGGTTCAGTTGCATTACATCATCCTATGGGACATGCCTGTCAACATCAAGCATTCAAAACTCCAAGGAAGGCCAGGCGCGGTGGCTCATGCCTATAATCCCAGCACTTTGGGAGGCCGAGGTGGGCAGATCTCTTGAGGTGAGGAGTTCAAGACCAGCCTGGCCAACATGGCGAAACCCCGTCTCTACTAAAAATACAAAAATTAGCAGGACATGGTGGCTCATGCCTGTAATCCCAGCTACTCGGGAAGCTGAGGCAGGAGAATCACTTGAACTCAAGAAGCGGAAGTTGCAGTGAGCCAAGATCACATGATTGTACTCCAGCCTGGGCAACAGAGTGAGGCTCCATCTCAAAAAAACAAACAAACAAAAAAACTCCAAGGAAGTGTCAGGAAGGTTGACAGAGAGAGGAAGCCAAAGAGCAAACTAGGATCTTCTTCAAAAACCCTCAGAATCATTGCAACTAATTCAGAAGAGTTGACCTTCTTCCAAATCAATATGGTCCCCAGGAAATTTGTAGATTCTGAGCTCTGAGTTTTGATGGGAGAAGCCAATATTTACCTAATGTGTACCCAATCAGTTCCATGCTAGGCATGGATTGTCAGATAATCAATAAATACACTTTTAAGTAGCATGACATTAAAATCTCTAGTTAAGATACTAACTAATCACATATCTTCTCAATAATCATATACTGGCACGTACATAAAAAAATCCATTCAGGAATATGTCAAGTACCTTGTAAACTGGTTACCTTACATCACTTAAATCTTTAATAACCAAGAGATCAAAGACCTATAATTTCAATAAAACCCTAGTTATCTAGAGGAGGGAATGCACTACCCCTGAATTGTCCAAATAAATGGCAGGAATAGTTTACTCGTTAGCAGGATCTACAAAATAAATATTAACAAAAATATCCATTCTGGCCCAGTCCTGACACGTTCCCCTATTGTGAGCTATTTTAGTAAAACTCAACTTCTATGTGATCAACTTCCTTTTTTCGAAACAACACCAAATAAGCTTTTCCTCTTACTCCTGCTGACTCTACTTTAAATTAGATTATAGCAAACTGGGCTATTTGAACAACAGACCA
The DNA here is from genome assembly GCF_029289425.2 of Pan paniscus. Taxonomy (NCBI): domain Eukaryota; kingdom Metazoa; phylum Chordata; class Mammalia; order Primates; family Hominidae; genus Pan; species Pan paniscus. The sequence continues at coordinate 174,226,924 of NC_073254.2, forward strand.
TGTACACAGTTGCTACAGGACTGTCTGTAAGGTTTATTGAACCTCAAAACTCTGCTTAAAGTATCAAGACCTGTTAAATGAGCATTAGAAATATCTGTGAAGTGTCATCGTGTTTGTGCTATGACTCAAACACAGTGCAAATGCTCTCTCAATCCATTTTCTCTAGGCACCAGGCACCACTTATAAATTTCATTTTTAAATGGAGAAAAGAAGAATGAAGGGAAAAAAAGAAATAGAAAGAAGAAACACGAAGACTTGGAGAAGAGGAAAAGGAAAATGAGAAAGTGACTACATATTCAGGTCAGGGGGAGTTTTTCATTGGAAAAGAGATTGATAAAATACAAATCAAAGTGAACCTGGAGTTTAATTTCCAAGGATTCAGTATGAAAACACGCTTTATAGACCGTGTAGTGCTAAGGCATGGCTCATTATTTCTAACATTCTGGAGAAACCAATAGCCAACATCAAGCATAGAACTCTTAGCTCACTGCCTTCTGTGAACCATCTGTGCAACATACTCATAAAGCTCCCCACTGAAGATCAAATGAAAGCAGAAGGCAGTGCTAGTCTCTCCTCTCCGCCCCACCTCTACTGGTAAATATGAGCCCAACCTTCGTGTGTCTGTTCAAACACCAACTCCTCCAGGAAGCCTTCTCTGATAGTCTCGGGGCCAGGTAGGTGCTTTGCCTGGTGCTTCTGCGGTTATTTCTATCATAATAGGTGGAATGTCATTTTGTGTATCAACTTACACAGTTGTCCCTTGAACAGTAGGGATTCAAACTGCACAGGTCCACTTAAACACAGATATTTTCCAATAAATACAGTCAGCCCTCTGTATCCATGGATTCCAAATCCACGACTAAATGGGGATGAAGACAGCATTTGTGGGATGCGGGATGAGAAACTCAAGGATACAGGGAGCCGACTTTTCGTGTAGGTGGGTTCTGCAGGACCCACTGTGGGACTTGAGTATCCACAGACTTTGGTCTCCATGGGGTTCCTGGAACTAAACCCCCACAGATACCAAGGGATGACTGGATTGCAACTACTGATTGACTCTTCATCTTTTTGATGAGCTACCTGAGAACAGGCTGGTTTTAATCATTTTTCACCTCCATTTTTTGCCTCTTGTTTGACACATAATTGGTGACAAATTAATGACAAAGAATTGGCCAGAACCAGCTTTGTGAAGAAAAGCACCCCAGAGTTATTCAGCCTCTGGGGGAGGAGCTCCCTGAAATCCTCCATAAAGTTGCTGAGTGATTTATCCGAATCCCAGGATCAAGGGGTTATCGGTGCCAATTACAATGCAAATAGCCTGACAAAATGTTCTCATAACCTCAGATAAAAGTATTATTTTATTTAGTTAGTGATTAATAATTGTATGTGGTTTCATTCCTTTCAGAACACTTAGGTATTAAGTATTTTATATTTAAATGAGGAAATTAAAGACATTTCAAAAATCTTCGTTCTAGTTAAGAGACTATGATATGATTACATTAAAGATTAATATTGATTTTTCCTATTTTCTGTATAGGATAGTTTTAATTCTTGAAGAAGCATCATTCAAATGTTAGCCCTAAAATCCTTTTCTTGGAATTGTTTTTCAAACACAAGTTTGACATGGTGAAAAAATAGTTTAAAATGGCCACCCAAAGCCTGTAATTAGGCAGAAGTGAGTCAGCATAGAAATCTTAAGGAGTCAAAGTACATGGAAACAAAAAAGTCTAAACAAAACAAAACAAAACCAAAATGAGAAGGAAGGAAGAAAAGTACACAGCTTCCCTTTCCTTGTATTGGCCATATTAGCAAAAACAAAAAATAAACCAGTCAACTGTTGTTAAGCCCCAGGAAGTATCATGTTCGTATTTCTCCTATATGCCAGGAGAAGCATCACCCTAAATACCAGAAGACCTTGTAATAGTACACTCCTTCTCTGTCACTGACCTTCTGCATGACCTTGGGCAATGTGCTGACCGAAGATCTACTCATCACTGTGATCCTTAGTATCCATGTGACCTTGAAGAAGTCATTTTACCTGCAAGTACCATTCTAGTGGCTTCCTGCCTTATCACTGCCCCCCATCCCACCCCAGTCCATCCTCCAAACCACAGATAGAGTATTTCTAACACACACAAAAAGTCCACAATATTCCTCTGCAGAAAACCCTCTTATAACTGCCCATCTTAAGTAGAAAAATATCCATAGTATTCATTAGAGCTTAGAAGGTCCACATGAACCCCTAAGGACTCCTCCACCTGCATCTCCTCCCTCCTTCTCCACTCCTTTCTAGCCACACTGGCCTTCTTTCTGTCCCATCACCACATCTCTGGTCCCTTCTGCCAGAAAGGCTTCCCTGTGGATGTTGGGTGGACGGCCTCCTTCCCATTGCTTGGACCTCCACTGAAATATCACTTCTTCCACAGGGTCTTCCATGACAGAGCAGACAGAGCAGTATCCTATCCACTCCCAACCCCTGGCCACTCCCTAGCCCATTGCCCTACTTCATCTTCAGAGCATTTGTCAGTCCTTGAAGTAATTTGTTTGAATTATTACTGCATTGTCCCTCTTCCTCAACACAGAACTCAAGATGCTCAAGGGAGAAGACACCATCTAGTTCCATTCAGCATCCCTGTATTTTTTTTTTAATAAAAACAGCTTTATTAAAACATTGGCTAGGTGTGGAGGCTCATGCCTGTAATCTCAGCACTTTGGGAGGCCAAAACAGGTGGATCACTTGAGGTCAGGAGTTCAAGACCAGCCTGGCCAATATGGTGAAACCCTGTCTCTACTAAAAATACAAAAATTAGCTGGGCGTGGTGGTGCAAGCCTGTAATCCCAGCTACTTGGGAGGCTGAGGCAGGAGAATCACTTGAACCCGGGAGGCGGAAGTAGCAGTGAGCCGAAATCACACCACTGCACTCTAGCCTGGGCAACAAGAGTAAGACTCTGTTTCAAAATAAAAACATACACACACAAAGAAACACATCAATTTATTATGTATTATTATTTAATTAGTTACCTAACTAGTTAGTGTATATGCTGCTGAATTTGAGCAGCTGTGTATTGTAGAAATATTTCAGAGGACAATGAATAAACTGCAATTAGGACAAGGTGCACATTTTCCATTTTTGTTTACCCCAGGCTGCCACTTAAAATCAAATGCTATCATATTTGATTATTCCTTCCTTTCTAACACATCATAAAGTTTTGTATCTCCATGCTTCTGCTTGTGTTCCTCCAACTAGGATTACAATAGCAGACCCTTCGGAAACTCACCCAGATCCCCTTTACCTGGCTATGCTGCAGCCATCCCCAGCTGCTGCTAGGCCTGAAACTAATGGCTTACATCTGAGGCTTTTGCCAAAGGATTACCTTGGCTATCAAGAGATGCCAGGAGACTTTATTCTCAAAAGCTCTTCATGGCACCCCCATATTGGTAACAGTCCCTAGCACATGGTAAATACACAAAAATATTTATCAGCTGCCTGACTAACTCAAATTTATCAAGAGGGGCAAGTGATATCCCATAAAGAATATTCTTCATGAAACATAAGCAGCTTGCAAATGCTACTTCTGATAGCTATGTGTATTTCTCTGGAACCTGGCTTCCTCATTTGTAAAACTCATACAAGATTTCTGTGAGAGTCAAATGAAATCATTCTTCTCAAAGCCATGCAAAAGCACTAGACAAGTGGAAAGTAGTATATTTCTCATTCACATGGGGAAATATTTGTGGAACAAGAAATTTGTGGGGGTTGTGGATGAAGTCACAATAATCACTCACCCATCCATCTGTCCATTAAATGTTTATTTAGTTTCAAATGTGTGCTAGGCACAGTCATAAATGATGTGGGTAAATGAAAAGATATTGGGCACTGGCTCTGACTTTAAGAATTTAATAATTAGAGAAATAAACCAGATACACAAAATCTCTAATCAAAAGCAGATTGTGATAACAACATGAAAAAATCATCAAAAAAAGAAACACTATGGGAATACAGAGAGTTCAGAAGAGGGAAGAATTACCCTGACCTAGAGGACTAGAGATGTTCTCATGAAGGAATCTACATCTGAAGCTACCATTTTGAAAGATACTTAGAAGGTGGGATTGGGGTGGGAGTCAGGGGCAAGTGGTCCTGCAAGTGGAGAAACTTTATATCTACAGGTACAAGGGCAGGAACGTCTGGAACGCTTTTGGGAAACAGCAGGCCGTTTGTTGGGCTGACGATAAGGGCAAAATTGGCAGCAAGACTGCAATGGCAGCCTGAAGACAGCCCAAGGGCCTAAAATACCAAGCCAAAGACTCAGGAGTTAATTTAAGAAGCAATGAGAATTCACTGGAAGTTTTTGTGCAGGTGAATCAATGTGATCAGAACTGCATCTTAGGAAGACTAATTGGGAGGTGGTTTTTAGGAGGAGAGAGAGAGGGACTAGAGACAGGGAAAGAAAAATAGCCTGCTATTTCAATAACTCAGGTCAGAGCTAATGAGGGCCTCAACTAGGCAGTGGGAGCAGAAGGCAGGAGAGAGGCTGGGGGAGAGCCACCAGGCTGCGTGACTGACTGCCAGGAGAGCAGGCTGTGAATGAAGATGAGCTGTTAAAGCCAGAGGCAAAAATATAAACACGAATTTTAGCAAAGTCTTAAAATCAGTTAGATATTCAACCATATGGCTTACAATCATTTTTTGAAATCTTGAGGAGAAAGGGTGAATTTTTCTCTCTACCTTTTTCTTGTATATATAGTCACTGAGAATTTTTCACCCAACTATCCACTTGCATTTCTGTTCTTTCATTTAGTACAGATATTGAATAATCAAATGACTTTGGTAGACAACTGTTCAAGATATGTCTTGTTAAGATTAAATGTGAATTTCCAAAATTAATTTCACCTCCTTCTGTGTTTAAACTTTTTGGGGTTTTTTTATTTTTTTGTTTTTCTGTAAAGACGGGGTTTCACCATGTTGCCCAGGCCGGTCTTGAACTCTGGGGCTCAAGCCATCCACCCACCTTGGCCTGGTGGAAACTTTGACTTCCTCCTCTGTCGCTGGCCAAGGGCCACAGTTTGCAGGATTTATTTTTCCTTATTGCTTCTTTTGTTTATTTTAGCTGATTTTTTTCCCTCATTTCAATATTTAAAAAACTACTTCAGAAAAACATCAAAATATGAGGATTGTTGTGTTGAAATAATCTGCATAAGCTTCTAGAAGCTGGAATCAGAAATATTTATCTCCTCTCTTTGTCTCATATTTGAGCTGCCTATTTGATGGTCTACCTTCCAAACGGATTCAAAATCTAACCATTCCATTTCTCTGCCACCCCACTGCTATCCCCTGATGGAATCGCTGCCATCTTTTGCAATAGCTTACTGTATACCCTCTCTTAGTTTTCTGATTCTATGCCTACCTCCCACTTCTCAGTGTCTTTTGCACAGAGCAGATTGGTGGCTCCATTTGAAATGGAAGTTGATTACATCCCTCCTCTGCTCAAACCTTTCAAAGGCTCCCTAAAGTCCTTAACTGGCCCATATGCCCTCCACGATATGGCTACCACTATGCTTTGGCTTCATTTCCTACTACTCTCATCTTGGTTCACCCCGCGTCAGCCACAGAGGGCTCCTTGCAGTACCACACGCCAAGGAGACCTTGACTCTCACTGTTCCCTTTGCTTGGAAAACTTTTCCCCCAAATATCCACTTGGCTGACTCTCACACCACCTTTCAAGGTTTCGCTCGGATCTTAGCTCTCAGTCGGACGTGTCCTGGCTCCTCTATTCTTTGCCACAACCCAATCTCTACCCCATCACGTCCTGACTCACTGGACTCCACTTCTGATGTAGCATATATTTTCCTTATTATGTGGATTTTTTATTAACAGTCTCCCTCAACTAGAGGTTTGGCTCCATGATGAACATGAATCACAGTCCACTTTATTCACTGATGTGTTCCAAGTATTTAGAATGCTGGCTCTCAATAAATACTTGTTGAATGAATGAATATGCCCAGAAGCATAGACCACGTTATCTCATGATGCTTTTTTAAAATTAAACTTGAAGGAAAAATACCTGGAGTAAATTTTTAGTGACTTTTATAGCTCTTAACTCACTTTGTAGCTTATAAAATTATCAGATTTGAAATAGAAATTTGGTTCTTTTTGCTCTTTTGTGAAACTAAAGGAATCACAGATAATGATTTCTCCAAATTGTCTTCCAGAGTGAAACTAAAAGACTCACATCTATTTGGAGCCTTTTCAGTAAGCCTGTTAAAAGCTGCCCACTTGCAACTTCTTTGAGAATAAATGGATGTTCTTTCCACTATCAACCCTCTGAAACCTTCTGAAGAAGGAGGAACATAACATAAAAACCTCTTCTTCACTGAAGGAAGATTTCCTGACATGTTCTTTATTATCTCGTGAAATGTCATTCAGCCCATTAGAAGCAGAAGTCCAAACTGGTTTCATTGTTTATCTTGACTCTATAGCTATTAGAATGATTAGACTGAATTAAATATTTTCAAGATTTTAAATTTTTTTGAATTTTCCAAAATAGTATTATTTTATACTGTTGAGTTCATTATCACAAAATGGAAGTACATCACCCAAAATAAAATTTTAACCAAAAACTTGGGGAAAAAAATATTTTTGCCCCTAGGCTTGTATATGTAAGTCATCGCTAGCCTATACTGTATTGGGCCAAACACTAGCTCAATTCACTCTCTGCATAAAAGTTATGACTGAGTGCAGTGGCTTACGCTTGTAATCCTAGCACTTTGGGAGGCCAAGGTGAGTGCATCACTTGAGCTCAGGAGCCACAGACCAACCTAGAGAACATGGCAAAACCCTATTTCCACACAAAAAAAATTCACCAGGTATGGTGGTGCACGCCTGTAGTCCCAGCTACTCGGGAGGCCGAGGTGGGAGGATGACCTGAGCCAGGGGTGAGGCTGCCTTAAGTTGTGATCACGCCACTGCACTCCAGCCTGTGTAACAGACTGAGACTGTGTCTCAAAAAAAAAAAAAAAAAAAAAAAAGTTACTATATATTTTTTTTATTTCATCTGTTTAAATAAAAAGCCTAAATGTTAGTTTAACCAAGTGCCTTCCATGTCTGTTTTTCAGAAAGAAGAGAAAACAAAAACAAAATCTGTCTGGGAAATATGTGATCAGGAGGAACACATTCTGTTTCTAAGGGGGAAAAAAAATCTAACTGTTCAACATTTATCTGACGATTTCCAATATATTTCTTTAGAAAATGTTAGCATTAATGGCCTGCCAAAAAATGCTCAACTTAGAACTTCTAAAAAATAACATTTGATTGATGATTCAAAAAATTTAAAGATACTTCTGAGTTCAGTGACCTAACTTACTGGCTTCATGAGTATCCCTTCATTTATTTATTTTAAATCAAGTATTCCCTGAACTTCTATTGTGCATCAGGTTAGACTGTCATTATATAATGCAATTGAGCCATGACCCATTGTCTAAGAAGGCAATTTGGTTGCTTTTATTTCACCAGGGAGAGTTCTAGAAGGCCCTCCATGATATGGCTACTCGGTTGCTTTTATTTCACCAGTGTGTTCTAGATGCCTGACAATGCTCTTAGCAAAGTAACCTGAGATACTAGTTTGCCATTATAAAACTGAAAATGCCAGTATTTTACAACTAAATAATCATAAAAAGAGGTATATTGGTGGGCACAGTGTGAGGGAGAATGAACTTGAGGAAAAAATGGAGGGAGAACAACAAAACATTTGTATGTTACAGGTTAAAATAGGAGAGAGACACAGAAGCAGACATAGAGACAAAGAGACAGAGAGAAACTTAGCAAAAATACATAATCCTCTCTTAAATCAACAACAAGGAACATTTTTTGAAGACCTATTCAATACAAAGTTGATAATGTCTTTAGAGGCATTAAAGGGTAAACTAATCAGAAAGTTGTCAAAAGCTGGGAAACGTTGTAAGGTCTGAAGATATCATTAAGTTTGAATGATATAAAGAAAATAAAAGCTTTTTCTAAAATCCAAAATTGATTTTTAAAAAGGAGAAGGATTACACTGGGGAGAAGCTATGAATATATTAAGAAAGAATAATATTATAAATGTAGTTCAAAAATTGTTCTAAATTTTACCATATTCAAAGTTTAATTTTATTTATATCTTGCTTAATTGTGGCTAATCATATTTAATAGATAGTTTAATAAACATTTATTCAACAATATTTATGTCTTTTCTTGGCTGCTAGCCAAATAAATTAGAAAATGACCACAATTCTCCACTGACAGTGTGAAAAAACAGTAGAGGTCATTATTTAAATAATCAATATAATACCTTAAATCCAGGAACTTGCAAAACACAATAAAGATAAAAACTATCACACTGAACAGAAATTCTGGCAGAAAAGGTCTGGTAAGTGAATGAGCTACTGTAACCTGTCAGAACCTGCCATCATTTGGGTCTATAATGGACAGGTGTCATGGTTCAGTAGAAACAGCATGTCCTGGCTGGGCGCGGTGGCTCACGCTTGTAATCCCAGCACTTTGGGAGGCCGAGGCAGGCGGATCATGAGGTCAGGAGATCAAGACCATCCTGGCTAACACGGTGAAACCCCGTCTCTACTAAAAATACAAAAAATTAGCCGGGCGAGGTGGCGAGCACCTGTAGTCCCAGCTACTCGGGAGGCTGAGGCAGGAGAATGGTGTGAACCTGGGAGGCAGAGCTTACAGTGAGCCGAGATTGTGCCACTGCACTCCAGGCCGGGTGACAGAGCAAGACTCCATCTCAAAAAAAAAGAAAAAAAAAAAAAGGAAAAGCATGTCCTATAAAGCTAAACAGACTGGGATTCCCATCTCAGGCACTCACTGGACACTTGAGCATGCCATTCAACATCTCTGAACCTCAGTTTCCTTAACCATGAAATGAAGACAGGAATATCTACTTCCTCATAACCTAGGATAGGAAACAATTTTTGAAACCAGTGGGAAAAAAAGGCACTCACCGCAATGAAGGTGATGGATAAATCTGACATATTAAAATCAAGAACATGTGTTTACAAAGAGAAATTGTGGAACAGTTTAAAAAAGATTAAAAGTGACATTTGTTCACTTTTAATAGGTTGGTGCAAAAGTGATTGTGTTTTTTGCATTATTTTTCATAGCAAAAAGCAGAATTACTTTTGCACCAAACTATAGCTGTAGAGCTGACAAAGGACTAACACATAGAATAATAAATTAAGAAATCCTATCATTCATAAAGAAAAAGGAGGAAGAGGAAGCAGCTAAAAATGTAGGAAAGACTTAGACACTTCACAAAAGAGAAAGTTCTAATGGCTAACAAACATGAGAAGGTGCTTGGCCTCATTAAATGCAATGCATTAAATAAAATGCAAATTAAATCATACCACTTCCAGGGTTGCCTGGAGAATTAAAAGTTTATGCATTTAAAGCACCTACATACATCCTAGTACATGGTAGGTATAAAACCAAAAATCTCCTTCCCCAATGATCATTGTATGACCCTTCCTCGGGGCCATTACTGTAATGCTAAGAGCATCCATATATGAAGCAACTCTCCATAGACTTCACATTAATTAATAATGTGAACTTACATTTGGTGCTTCCAAAGCTTAGAATCAAATTTGAATTCCTCTCTAGTGAATACACAAATCACTCCATGTGCACTTTTAATGCACTAACCCCACTCCTGACTTCCTGCTCTCTTTCTGGCTCTCCTGTTTTCTTTCTGCTGTTTTTTCATCCTAAATTCATTTTGCATTGTTATAGTACATGCACATAGGCAAGGCATTTAAATTCTTCCTGAGAAAAAGTAGAACATAAATAAACACTGTCAAAGAAGTCTTTGCAAGCACTGGCCTGTCACCTAGAAGCCCTTTGCATCCTCATGAATCCTCTGAGTACGGTACATCTCCGGGTCACACACAAATATACCAAGTTTATCATACCACTGGGTTGCTATGGAGAAGGCTCAAAATCAGCACCCTGAAAATTGCACTTGCTCGTTGGCAGGTATCTTAATTTAGCCCATTCTAAAAATTTATTGGTCAAGCTACTTCCTACTCAATTGGAAGAAATGACATCCACATGTCTGATCGATGACCAACAGACTACTTATGTCGGTACATACCAAAGACTGAGTCTGGGAAGCGTGAGGAGGGGGTGGTGTCTCCGCAGCTATTTCAGGATCTTCCTGTTCACTTTCACTGTAACATTCTATAACAAAAATGAAAATGCTTAATGTTTTAACGCTGTCATCACTTATTCCATAATGCATGAGCAGAGGTTTATCTCCATCTGGCTATTGCAATTTCAATCCAATTCAGAAAGTTCATATCTAATGAACTACCTGGTAACTACCTGGTGCAAAGGAATTACATAAGAGGCAGAAACAAATGGCCAGTTCGGGGCTCCTGACCTCAAAGAGCATCCAATATGCAGGAAGAAGACAAACCGTAGCTTGGGGAAAATAAAATAATTCCTCAAAAGAGGTGTGAGTCATAATACCAAGAGAACACAAAATCAGTGGTGATTAATTTTGATTGTAGGAATCATAATGAATTGAAACTGGCAGGATCACTAAACTATCAATGGTGCACAAATTGTGAAGGGCAGTCTCTGGCTGAGGGAGCAGGCTGGGCCAAGTATGTGGAGACCCCTACAAGATATGGCAGAAAACGAAGCTAGAAGGTGCTGGAGGCCATGTCATAGAAGGCCTTACATACCAGGACAAGGAGAAGTTTTGTGTGTAGTTTTGTACTAACTCACAATCTATAAATAGACAATGGGTGCTTATTTTATGGAAAAGAGGACCAAGAAGATGGTTAGGACACCACCGATTTCATGGTATTGCACGGTACCCCTTTACTGTTTCAAATCAAGTTGCCACTTTTCCATTTCTAACTAACTCTAAGATTTTATGATTTTGTTATCAGAAGATATAACTCCCTGCTTCCAATTTCCAAGGCCTTTTGTGGTCTGGGCATTTCAGAAAGACTATGAGTTCAGTGGCCCTGGCAGCTAAATCCTCCCTCTTCTCAACACTAAGGTGTAATCACATCATTAAGAATTAGACTCCTGTAGCTTTTGAACCCTGAAAGCTACCGACTGAGCTAAAAATATGGCCTGTGTCCCAGTATGACCTTCAGGTTCCTGGTACAATCTTAGGGTAATTAGCCTCAGTACACACCTGGTGGAAATATTAAAATATCAGGGAGGAAATAGTGGGATGAAAGTTAACTGACCAGATCATGACGAGATCATGTCTATCAGTAAGAATTCCACAAGTGCAGCAATTAAACATTTGCATCGGTGACTGTTTGAGATGTCATGAAGCCCACAGCTGCCGGAGTGTGGGTGAAGTGTGAAAAGCATTCATAGCCAGCATGGGAAGCTCTATTCCATGTTGGTGAGTCTGTGTGAATACGTCTGTCTCCACATATTTTCAGATCATCTTAAATGCCAAAGCATGTTTCCTCAGGATCAGACTATACATAGAACTTGACATTGTTTTTTCACCCTGTTTCAACCTGTTCTAATATTCTTGCTAAATTTTCAGAAATTTAAAATAGAACATACCTTCATCCTTTGTAGTGGATTCCTGATGGATTACAGCCGATCCAAGTTTATTTAACCACCTAAAATTCAAATAGAAAGCAAATGTTGACCAAAGAGATTAGCCCCCCACCCATTCACCTTCCCCCAGAGTTTGTTATGAAATTAGGTCATGATTCTACCATCAGTCTGCACATTTCCAGAAAGAGCATAAGTTTGTGCCATCGAAACCTAAGGCCTCTGGTTTCACAATACTTTCCATACTCAAGGTATCTTTTGCAAGGTAAGATGTGAGGTGGCCCATTACTCAGTTGGTTCATGAGGGCAGCTAAATTAGGTATTCCAAATATATGAACAAACACATCTTCTGTAATCCTGCATTTGAAATTTTTAGCAACCATCAAATCCTTTATCACTGGATTTAGTAACTTGACTATTAAAGTTATTAGGTGTTACTCTTAATAATGTCTTAATAAGGTCAGTTTATTTTAGAAAAAATGTACGAAAAGATCATCCATTTAATCCAGGAATATTTTTATGTCAATCAGTAAAAAAAATCTGGCTAGAATTTAACAGGTATTTTTAAACTAGAACAAATTTTAATTCCTTGAAGAATTTTATGTAAGGTAAAAATTGAAAATGCCCTATTTACCATTTTACTGGCAATGAATTCCAATTTAACATCAATAACAAAAATAGAACGAGACAGAAACTCAAACTTGGCTTATCACTGCAGACCACTGTAGTTCCTTCTCAAGGGTCTACTTAGGAACATATCTTGAAACACAAATTTTTAAAAGCTGGGACACAAAGTGTGTCTATGACATATACTCCTAACTATATAATTTTCTACTTATTGGGAGGATCTTGCTTATTTCTGTACCTATTTTGAGACAGGGAAAATCCGTGCTACACGTTTATCAATTCATCTATGCTTTTGATGTCTTCCAGTCTCTCATGGGCAATGAACAAGCCATGAACAATTCAGCATACTACACTTGCACTAAGCCATAAATATTGCACCTTCCCACCTGTATAACTGTCAGATAATTAGGAATCCTTACGCAACCCTCAACCTGCCATGGTCTTGTTGTACCTGTTATTTTTGAATAGAAAATATATAACAAATTCAATGCCGGGAGCGGTGGTTCATGCCTCCCAGCACTTCAGGAGGCCAAGGCGGGTGGATCACCTGAGGTCAGAAGTTCAAGACCAGCCTGACCAACATGGAGAAACCCCGTCACTACTTAAAAAAATACAAAATTAGCCGGGTGTGGTGGCGGAAGCCTGTAATCCCAGCTACTCGGGAGTCTGAGACAGGAGAATCACTTGTACCTGGGAGGTGGAGGTTGCAATGAGCCGAGATCATGCCATTGCACTCCAGCCTGGGCAACAAGAGTGAAACTCCATCTCAAAAATAAATAAATAAATAAAATTTTAAAAAATAAACAAAATAGGAGTTTCTAAAAATCAAAGATGAGCTCCAGCCTTTGTTAAGAAATCACCTTCAGCACCATAATAATCACAAACTCCTTAGTAGCCACTTAAAATTGGACCAATAAAGAGCCCAGATATGAAACAGGAACCCAAAAATGTATATCAAGTCTCAACAGGATAACAGGCAAAATAAAGGAACAGAAATTTACAGAGAAATCAAATAGCTAGACAATATGCGAAAAAAATTTCTCAGCCTCAATAGTATTTTGAGAAATGCACAATCAAACACAGGAAAATATTTTCACCACTGGATTGGAAAAAACTTAAAAATATTATTGATTTCAAGTATTTAGCAGGAAACAGAAAAAGAAGCCTTGTCACCTTTTGTTGAATTAAACATGAAAACTGATACAGCCAATTCTGAGCAGGCAATTTGATGATAATATTAAAAATTTAAATATCCATCCCCTTCACCCAACAATTCCAATCATAAATATCAATCCTATAGAAACACACTTTCATATACACAAATGTGGCAGAATGTTCACTGCCAACAAGGCTTGTAATGGCAAAAAGAAAAAACATTAATAAGAAAATGGATAAATAAATTATTGATTCTATCAACACTGATTCTATCAATTTCCTGTTATAATGAAGCTAATGAGAGGACTAAGAGGGGGGTGGGGGTTGGTTGTAATGATCTGGAAAATATATGAACAAATTATGAACAAACATATCTTCTGTAATTGTGCCTTTGAAATTACAAATTTCCAAATTGGTAATGGAAATCTGTATAAAATGGAAAACCCTCATATACTCTTAATTGAGAAGATCAAGCATAGAATAGTATGTTTAGCCTGATCCACTGTACTTCAAAAACGATATGTTTTTGTATGTGCATGAATTGGTATGCATAGAAAAGTGTCAGGAAGAATATGATTTTACTGTTTAAAGTGATGGCCGGGCCCAGTGGCTCACACCTGTAATCCCAGCACTTTGGGAGGCCGAGGCGGGTGGATCATGAGGTCAGGAGTTGGAGACCAGCCTGACCAACATGGTGAAACCCTGTCTTTACCAAAAATACAAAAATTAGCCAGGCGTGGTGGCACACGCCTATAATCCCAGCTACTTGGGAGGCTGAGGCAGGAGAATCACTTGAACCCCGGAGGCAGAGGTTGCAGTGAGTTGAGATTGCACCACTGCACTCCAGGCTGGGCGACAGAGTGAGACTCTGTCTCAAAAAAAACAAAAGAAGAGGGTAACCTCTTCTTCCCCTAAGTGGCCTGAGGTGATCTGTGAAAATGGTTTGCTATTCACCTGACCCAAAAAACCCCATAAAACCATGCAAAAAAGATTTGAAGAGGTTCAAATCTTTGTGTTCACTTTAAGAACACCTGTGAAATTCCCTAGGCTATCAAAGGTATGCATATATGAAAAGCCACCAAGTTATCTGAAAGATGTCACTTTACGGAAACAATGTGTACCATTCCAGCCTTCCAAGGGTGGAGTTGGTAGGTATGCACAGGCCAAACAGTGGGGCTGGACACAGGGCTGGTGGCCCAACAAGAATGCTGCATTTTTCCTGCACATGTTTAAAAGTGCAGAGAGTGATGCTGAATTCAAGGGTTTAGATGTAGATTCTCTGGTCACTAAGCACATCCAGGTGAATGAAACACCCAAGATGGGCCACTGTACTTTCAGAGCTCATGGTCGGATGAATTTATATATGAGCTCCCTCTGCCACATGGAGATGATCCTCGCTGGAAAGGAATAAATTGTTCCTAAACCACAAGAGATGGCTGCATGGAAAAAAAAAAAAAAAAAGTGTCCCATAAGAAACTGAAGAAACAAAAACTCATGGCACGAGCATCGATTCAGCATAAAATAAATGCAAATGAAAGCACACACACACACAAAAATAGTGGTTAGCCCTAGGGAGGGTAGTTGAATTAGAAAGTGAGGTGAGGATATAGGAAATCTTTTGCTTTGTCTGACACGAATACGTTTTATGTATTATTAACTAAAATAAGCATTTAAAAGTTCATTTTTTAAAACTGACCAGGCAAAACATAACAATTTCATGGTTCACTTTTTAAAATACCACAATAACAATTTTTAGCTTATACCTTAGTTCATAATTGTATAAGTTTATTCTCCCCCAAAAAAGCATCTAAAAGTGAAATAGGGAAAATATTTTTTTAAAGAGACAAAAAAATTGTTTTCACTTGAGTGTCTGAAACAAGAAAAGGCATTTCTAAGCTCCTCTCCCAAACATGGAAATAGAGCAAAATAGAAGACTGTTGACAATAAAGAAAATATTTCTCTCAGCCCTTACCCAAAACTTGTAACCTTTTCATTACAACCATTAGTTACTTGCTGTGAAAAACTGGTGATGTTTAGAATCTTGTTTGACTGTTTTCTTTCTAGGATCCACTGGCTTAGAGTACCTTCTTTGCTGAGAACTTTTTTTAAAACATCATGGCAGCAGGAAAACATCTATCTGTGGCTAAGTAGATGGATGCACTAAAGGACTTATATTTACATAAAAGAAAATGACAGATGTTTCCTGGGAGTTTGTTGTATATTAACTTGACGTGAATGTGTGTGTTGGAGGAGAACAAGTTTTAAGAAATTGATGTACAAAACAAGAGCATTCTTCCCACAGTGTCTGAGAAAGGCAGCTCCCGTCTTTGCTGAGAAACGAACTCTTTCATTGCCCTTAATTACTTACCCCTGTACTTTTAAATTGAGACTCACTACAGAACATGCGGAGTTTCTACTAAACTTAATTACATTTCCCTTCATCGTCCCTGAGAGAAATGCCACTATCCAGAAATGCAGTTGCCCAGGGAGAGGAACTTCTAAAACAAGGACTCATCACTGCAAACGCTACCCACTCCCTCCCCCACACCTCTCATCTTACCAAGTAATACCCAGATACATTATTTCCTGGCTTAAACCGGCTGCATCAGTAAGAAGGGAAGTTCTTCATGTGTTATTGCAAAGTAAATCTCTATCATCTGCATAATCTTGTGGGAGAAGGGAGAAGTTGCATTGTTGGCTACTAAAAAAGTCATTTTTAGAATAATGAAACTCTATAATGATATTATAAACATGAGAAGTTATTATAAATTTCAGGCCCAGACAAAATGGACCATTTAGCCGGATGGACAATTTTCAAGTCTAAAGGTCACTGACAGATTCAAAAACATGGGGTCCAGACACCTTAAGTTCAAATTTCAATTTGCATCTTCTTTGTAAGCTGGAAAGATAACCCCTAAAAGAATTTCAAGTAAAATGAACAGATCTTCATAGCATAGATAGGCGGTAAGATCTTGACGTTGATAACTGTGAAAGACTTTGATTTCACAGCCAACAGGATGAAGTATTTATATCTACCCATGCAACTCTACTTACCATTAGATAGGTTTCTGCAAAGGGAGAACATAAAATTGGAAGATAAATACACTGGAAATGTAAATAAACACTGGGGCTGTGAGGAGGGGGATCTGGGATTTACAGAGCAAACCTGCATGAAATACAGCGGATTCAGATAAACATGGAAGGGTCTCACACTTTCATTGGTTTAAAAATGCACCTTACTGTGTAGGAGGAGAAATTCACTAGGTAACAAACAAAGCACTGAGAAGCAATTGTTTCTCTGCTACTCTGTCTCACTCACCTCTTGCTGGAGAGAGGAAAACTACTTGCAAGGAATCAGCCACAGAATGAGTGGGAAGGACGGGCCAAGGATGGAAGCTGGAGCTACAAGGCACTTTTAAAGAAAAGCCAGGACAGCAGGAGGTATTGGGCGGGGGAGAGGCGGGCAGCACTGTTTCACCACCATTCAAGACCAGAAAAGACCATTTGGGATGAACTGAGGCTCAGCGGCGGACTGACCTCACTATCACAGGGCTCCAAGTGCTAGCGGGCAAGACCTTGTGCCTTCCACATCCCACTTACACAGCAAGGGCTTTGCTAACCAACAGGATTTAGCAACTGATGCAAATAAAAAAAAAAATAAGTAAAGATCTTTGATGTGGAGATTTGAACATCCTCTCCATTCGTGTATCTGTTCTTATTTTTCTCAGATGCTTAAGAAAACCAAGGGGGAAAAAAAAGCTAAAACTAGAAAAAGGACAGAAACAACTTCTCTCTTTGTCCAAGTAAATCAAAGCTTTGTTTGGAAGACTCAACTGTCCGTTCCTTGCCTTGTTATTTCTAACACAGAGCTTCCCGACTTTCTACAGTACAAAGCCATTCTGTCCTCATCCGGAGGGTGATGCTGGGGAGGTGAGGATAGGGGACAGATGAGAGTCCTTCTAGCTGGACAGAGCTGAGCGGATACCTGTAAGGAGTGTGTGTGTGTGTGTGTGTGTGTGTGTGTGTGTCCATGCACATGTTTGGTGAAAGGCAGTTGCTTTTTTTCTTCATGTTTCTAGAGCAAGAGAGCAATGAGAAGTACATAGGGCAGATAGGTAAGGAAATCATTATAAGTAAAACAGGTTAAGTGTAAGCTCTGTGAATGGAGGAATTATGTGTGGTTTTTTCATTGCCATTGCCCACCATCTGCTGCAATGGGGCATGTGGTAGGCGTTCCATTAACATATTTTCAATTGGTCATGTGAAATAATAAGAGACACTAAGAATTCTGAGAATAGGGCTAAATCAAATAGAATGCCTTCTGATATCTCCAATCAGCACCTCAAATACAGCCTGATTCAAATAGCCATTGTTGACCAGGTGCGGTGGCTTACGCCTTAGTTCCAGCACTTTGAGAGGCCGAGGTGGGTGGATCACTTGAGGTCGGGAGTTCGAGACCAGCCTGGCCAACATGGTGAAACCCTGTCTCTACCAGAAACACAAAAAATTAGCTGGGCATGGTGGTGCACGCCTGTAACTTGGGAGGCTGATGCAGGAGAATCATTCGAACTCAGGATGCAGAGGTTGCAGTGAGCCGAGATCGCATCACTGCACTCCAGCCTGGGCAACAGAACAAGACTGTCTCAAAAATAAATAAATAAATAAATAACAGCTATTGTGATCACACCTGACTCTAAACCATTAGGAATGGTGTAGGGCAGGTTGTACTCTGCACACAGCCCACTTATTATCACAGATCACCCTGGAAATGGAGCTAGGGATCTACAATTTTAAGTTTGATGTACTCCGAGCAAAGGCGTTTTGCAATATGTTCAGGACAATACACGGAGAGGTGATAAATACGTGAATCATCACGATAATCACACAGCATATATTAAACGCTATAGCAATATTTTGCATGTAGAATTCTGAAAGCTGCAAGATCAGTTACATAATACTTTCAAGCTTCTCTCCTTGTGATGCTGATTCTCCTTTTAACATGTTCTTTTAATGACTTCTGTCCACTCCTTTTTCAACTTAGTGGTTCCCTGAAATAGCCACTTTGATACATGTAATTCTCCAAACTGTTTCCAAATACTAGAGAAGAAAGCACGAAGGCATTGTAACTGCTAAATAAATTAATCCTTAAAGTAACAGAAATAAAATAATAATTGATATGGACATATGATTAAAATTCCAGTACCAGACCAAAGTTAAGTATATTCCCATTAAGGATGGGGTTTACCAGTTTCCTCTACTTACACGTTCATTTCCTGCACATTCTCAGCTGCAAAATAAAAGGTCTTGATCTGTGGATGGCTGATCTTAAAAGCACTTGAAGGAGGAAAAGCACAAACACATAAAAAATTAGTGTTTATAGTCAACAATGGGTCCGAAAGTAAATCAGTAAAATATAAGCTTTGTAAACTTGTCTGCTTTCTTTGTAAATTTACAAAAAATAATTTAGTAATATTAGATACCTATTGTCTAGTCTCTATTTCATATAGAGAACTAAGAGTCAATTTTTTATGTCAGAACATCCAGAACAGGGCTGAGTCTTAGCTGGTCAGTAGTTTCCATTTAAAACATATAGGTATGGCCAGGCACGGTGGCTCACGCCTGTAATCCTAGCACTTTGGGAGGCCAAGGCGGGCAGATCACGAGGTCAGGAGATCGAGACCATCCTAGCTAACATGGTGAAACCCCGTCTCTACTAAATATACAAAAAAATTAGCCGGGCATGGTGGCGGGCGCCTCTAGTCCCAGCTACCCGGGAGGCTGAGGCAGGAGAATGGCATGAACCTGGGAGGCAGAGCTTGCAGTGAGCCGAGATCATGCCACTGCACTCCAGTCTGGGTGACAGAGGAAGACTCCGTCTCAAAAAACAAATAAATAAATAAAAAATAAAACATATAGGTATATCCTCTTCCTTTCACTTGCTAACTGCTTTGCTATAAAGATACAATAAATTCAATTTTAAAGTGATAGAAATAACACTTCAAAATATTCAGAACAACTACTTCAAGCAAGGTATTTCTTCACTTTCAATCAAATATACAGAAGAATTTTTATAGGAGAATAATCAGGTATGGAACGTCCACTCTGCAGCAACACATCAGAAATCTTATTCAAGGCACCCTTTGTTAGTAAAAGGAAATAAGAAATAGATTTTAATATAAAAGAAAAGCAGAAAACATTGAAGATAACAAATGAGAAGGGCTTCCACTTTACCCTTTAGGCAGGAAGTCCTGCAGCACAGCACAGGCCAGGGTTTTTGTAAATAGCCAATCCTTTTCAAACCACAAGAATCAACACTGGACATGTGCAACCACACCACAGAGGCAAAGACTTAAAGCTAACACCAGTTTACTAACCTTGTTAAAAGAAAACTACTCAATTGCTGCAACTAGTCACATAGGACAAAAAGGAAGGCCCCTTTCTGATAAGACTGGAAAAGATGTCAAAGGTAGAAGAAATAATAAGAAAAAGGTGAAAATGGACACATACGCAAAATATAGCAGACTGCTATCATGGGAGGAGCACTTGAATGAGAGTCTATAGATACCTGGGTTTACAGCCAGCCCGCTCATGAGATCTAAGCAGGTCACAAACTCTTTGGGCTGTTTCCTTCTCAGGAAAACCAGGACCATGAGCTGGTAATTTTTTTTGATCCCTGTCAGTGCTCAAATCTTTTGGATTTAAATTAGATCAGAGTGTAATCTCCAAGCTTAAGACATCTCAGAAAATTCAATTCCAAGTGTGCATCTGACAACTCCATGAACTAAGAAAGAAAAGCTGGTCTTGCTGGCGTATCTGCAACTCGGGTGAGTCCTATTTAACTGCTTGTTCTTTTCTTTACTAGAACCGAAGCTTGACATCTGACCTCCCTGCCAGTCCTGGAGGGGGTTTATTCCATCACAGACACAGTCATCAACAACAGTCCATGCCAAGGCTTCGTGGGGGTTTTAAAATCCATCTGCTCCACAAAACGAAATTCCAGAAAATGAGAGGTTAAATGCTTCTATTTCTATGTAGGGTGCCAACCCATAATGCTTCAAATTCTCAGACATTCCGATGTTACCTTCACTGACTTCTAAATCACCATATCCCTTGGTGAACATTATGAAGAGATAGTATCCTGGCTCAGAGTTTTGTGGAAGATGAGAGACAACTTACTGCTTTTTCTTGCATTCGGATGCTCTTTCCACAGTGAAATCAGGCAGGTTGACAAATCCATCAGCTTTCTCTGCCTGAAACAAATATATACCACAAATAGGAATGAATGCATCAATCCTGGGGATTAGTGCATTGAGATCATATACATGGAATAGGGATGGTATAAATGAAATGAGGGAGAATCAAGAGATACCAACCACCCTGAATCACCATGGAGGTGTCCCAGATACACAGCTCATGAGAAAGATTAATGTTATCCTGATAAGTCACCCAGAATCTTTCCAAGAGAAGTGACATGACATGACACAGCTTAGGGATGGTCACCATATGGCAGGCTTAGGACCTGTCTCCACCGGCTTCCTGTCTCTGTGGAAAACATAGCTAACCCAACAGAGTCATGTCTGCTGAGCCCATCAGCATCCACAGCATCTTCTATTCCTACGACTCTAGTCAGCTAGCACGCAGGAAGAAACCTAACTAGCATTCTTGATATATATGGTGCCCAGAGCCCTGGAGTTAGCAAATCTACATTCCTATCATGGATTGACCACTTACTGGTTGTTGTGACTTAAATGAGCTCAGATAAATAAAACTGCTAAGAGTCACTCAACAAACATTATTTCCTCTCCCAAGTCTGTAGGCAGGGCCTTGGGGATTAAATCACAGAGCTACATCTTTCAGAACCTCAGTCCCACCATTGATTTCTGGGAATTCTTTCTACAAAGAAAAGACTGCATAAGAAAATTATATTTATGAGGACGTAGCATAAATGTCACTTTACATCACCAAAAACATGTATAGGAAATATAATCACTGTCCCACCTCTCTAAGAATTTGTTAATCTGTGTTTTACAAATAAAGTTTAACTGAGCCACAACAAAGCTAGATTGTTTGTCACCCATAGAACTCAAATCTTCTTTCATCTACACTGGTGTCTCTGAGTAGAGAAATAGAATCTACAAGATTAAACATAAATGAGTCTGTGGTTATTGGGAGATGAGTAAAAATTGATTTTGAAAATACAATCTTAATTTTACAAGTCAGCTAGCTATTAAGTTAGTGCCATGGGTGCTTTTAGTTTACTTGATCATTCTGCTCTTTCCTTTATTGCCAACTAGAGTGCAACTTGCATTCTTTTCTTCAGAAAAATTAAACTGTGAGGCATCCAACCCTATGCCCATCTTCTCTCTCTTATGTGACTCAACTTATCTAAATTCTTCACCTGAAATGCCTTCCTCTTATAAGATTCAAAACTCAAGGCTGGGTGCAGTGGCTCATGCCTGTAATCCCAGCACTTTGGGAGGCTGAGGCGGGTGGATCACTTGCGGTGAGGTGTTCACATTCAGCCCAGGCAACACGGTGAAACCCCATCTCTACTAAAAATTCAAAAAATATTAGCTGGTCATGGTGGTGGGCCCCTGTAATTTCAGCTACTTGGGAAGCTGAGGCAGGAGGTTAGCTTGAACCTGGGAGGTAGAGGTTGCAGTGAGCCAAGATCGTGCCACTGCACTCCAGTCTGGACAACAGAGTGGGACTCTGTCTTAAAAAAAACAAACAAACAAAAAAAAGAGATTCAAAACTCAATTCTAATGGGCACTCTCTTCTTTAAACATTATATATGCATATGTGTGTTTATACAGAGTGAATATGTATTCATTCATATGTATATTATATATATGCAGCTTCTCTCTTGACAGCCTTCTTAATTACTGGATGCTGATTCTCGAAGAGAATATAAGGTATTCAAAGAATACAGACTAAGTCAACTTTCTGTACAATGCACAGTGCTTCCTGTGGATTCTCAGTCAGCCTTACAAAAAAGTATAGTTTTGAAAAACTATGTGAGGTCCCATCAATTCCACTTTTAGATCTACAGAATGAGTATCCCTTATTTGAAATGCTTGGAGACTGGAAGTGCCTTATATTTCAGAATTTTTCTGATTTGGGGATATTTGCATATACAAACAAGTCAAGTATCCCAAATCTGAAAATCCAACACCCAATGAATACACCCTTTGAGCATCATGTTGGTACTCAAAAACTTTCAGATTTTGGAACATTTTGGATTGGATTTTTGGATTATGGATGCTCAACTGTATGCCCAAAGGAATTGAAAAAGGGTACTCAAATACATGTGCAGCCCTGTTCACAAAGCACTCACAACAGCCAAAAGGTAGAAACAGCCCAAATGCCCATTAACAGATAAATGGATAAATTAATTGTGCTGTATCTATACAATGGGATATTATTCAGCCTTAAAAAAGAATAACGTACTAACACATGCTACGTGGATGAATCTCGAAAACCTTGTGTTAAGTGAGAGAAACCAGACACAAAAGCTCATCTCTCGTATGATTCAATTTATATGAAATATCCAGAAGTGGAAATCCAGAGAGACAGAACACAGCTGATTGGTAGCTACCAGGGTCCCAGGCAGTAGGAAATAGGGAGCAACTGCTCAATGGGTAAGGGGTTTCCTTTTGGGGTGATGAAAATGTTCACAATCTAGATAGATGAGGGGGTTGCACAACGTTATGAATGTATTAAATGCCACTGAACTGCTCACTTTAAAGTAATTAGTGTTAGGTTGTATGACTTTCATCTCAATTTTAAGAATCTATGTTAGGCTAAGGCGTTTTTATGTAAATTTCCATAATTGAAACATCACTTAGACTCAGCATTTGTTTCTACTTCCTCCTCCCATTCATTTCTATATGTTCCAGAGAAACTGTAGAGACCAAAACTCCACCCGCGTTGCTAAATCCCATCTACTGTTTTTAGTCCTCCCTTAATTGAACTCTGAGTGACGCTGTAGCTGCTCCCTCCCTCTGGAGCCACCCTGATGTTGTGGCCTTTTTGACAACACATTACTGCTGCTCCCCTTTTTCCTCTAACTATGCCTTCTTCTCTTTCAGGGGTCTTGTTCTCCTGTCTGTTTCTTAAATGTCAGAGTTCACTAGAGTTCTGTCCACAGACTTATTCTCTTTTTGTTCCAAAACTCTCTATGGATGATCATACACACCCTCATGGCTCCATCTGTCATCACTGTACACACATATCCAAAACCCATACCTCGTATCACCACTGTCCACATATATCCAAAATCCATATCTCAAACTGGGATTCAATCCTGGAGCTCCTGTCCCAGATTTCCAACTGCCTAGTAAGCCTATTCCCATGGGCCCCGCAAGAGTAACAAATCCAAAATCAAACTCATTATCTTACTCCATAAAATGCCCACTTCTTTCTCCTGTGTTCTCGACTTCAGTGAATAATATCACTTTCTAGCCAGTTGCCAAAACAGGACATCTGAGAGACATCCCCAACTCTTCCATTCCCTTCTCGGTGCCCATGCAGGTAAACTCAAAGTTGTATAGTTGCTGCATCTGCTCAGGTCTTCAATCCATCCATTACCTACTGCCTCCTTCAACTTACCCTTAATGTTTTGTTGAATTACCGCAAAAGTCTCCTCAACTGTTCTTCTCTATAATGCTGCTGTTTCATCAAATTTAGTGTCCAAATCACTGTCACAGTCACAGCAAATGTTTACATCATGAACATTCTTCATGGCACTGTTCTGATTAAATACCCTGCATGGTGTCCAGCTGCCCTCGGGTCAAGTCTAAATGCCTCAGCAGAGGATGAAAGACCCTTTATAATCAAGCCCTGATTAGTTCCACAATTTCATCTCTCCCCCTCCCCCATTCAGCCAAAGACAAACAGAAAAATCAAAAACAAAGAAAAAACAATACTTCTGGCCAGGCGCAGTGGCTCACGCCTGTAATCCCAGCACTTTGGGAGGCCAAGGTGGGTGGATCTCCTGAGGTTAGGAGTTTGAGACTAGCCTGGCCAACATGGTGAAACTCCATCTCTACTAAAAATTACAAAAATTAGCCAGGTGTGGTGGTGGACACCTGTAATCCCAGCTACTTGGGAGGCTGAGGAAGAGGCAGGAGAATCGCTTGAACCTGGGAGGCAGAGGTTGCAGTGAGCCAAGACCGCACCACTGCACTCCAGCCTGGGCAACAGAGCAAGATTCTGTCTCAAAACAAACAAACAAAAAAATTAAAAAATAAAATAATAAAAAAAGAAAAAACAATAGTTCCATGGAGCTGAATTAGAATCAGCACCCAATTTATGGCATGATTAGTTTCTAGACAACTCATTTTCAGTACAATAAATCGATCTCAAATGATATAATACACAAATCAATCAACAAAAATGTAACATACCTATATACACTTTTAGTAATATTTTTATTCATCTAAAAATAAAATTGGCCAGGCTCACTGGCTCATGCCTGTAATCCCAACACTTTTGGAGGCCAAGGTGGGAGGATCACTTGAGCCCAAGAGTTCAAGACCAGCCTGGGCAACATGGTGAAATCCCATCTCTGCAAAGGTATAAAAATTAGCCGAGCATGGCAGCACACGCCTGTATTCCCAGCTACTTGAGAGGCTGAGGTGGGAGAATCACCTGAGCCCGGAGGTCGAGGCTGTCATGGGTTGTGATCACAACACTGCACTCCAGCCTGGGTGACAGAGTTACAATGTGTCTCAAAAAATAATTAATTAATTAATTAAATTTAATCAATGTAAAAAATAAATGGTAAATCTTCATTTGGGTGGATTCCTTTTCTGCATAAGTGAAACAGCTGAGATTCCCTTAAACAGGAGCCTAAATAAGTTTGGGTGAAAACACCTTAGTGTTTCCCCAGGAAATTATCACTTTATAAGCAGAAGCTTTTTTTTTATTCTGAAGACAGTTGAGCTATATTCAAAATCACAGATAATTTGTGTCAAAAATGGTCCTTGCTTATTTGACTTGCAAAAAAAAAATGCCTCAAAAATGACAATCACAGAGGGCAAATCCTCAGAGAATGACAGTGCTCTTCTCTTCCTCCTCCTTTTCCTCCTCCTACGCTTCTCCAGATCCCCTGTTGCCTATTATATTAACTAAAATAACTTTGTTGAATGGGATCCTTCTTCTTCAATTCCTAACTTTCTAAAAAGTTTCCTGCAGGCAGCCAAGCAGGGTGGCTCACGCCTGTAATCCCAGCGCTTTGAGAGGCCAAGGCAGAAAGATCGCTTGAGCTCAAGAGTTCAAGACCAGCCCAGACAACACAGGGAGACCTTGTCTCTCTTTAAAAAAAAAAAAAAAAAAAAAAGTTTCCTCCAGGTTCTGTACTGGTACCTGCAAGCTTCCCTCAAAATCCTGATGTAATAAAAAACGTGTTCTCCTGCCAGAGGTATCAAACCCATCGCTTGGCCATTGTGCAAACTTCTCTTTCCAAATCTAGTCTTAAATTCAGAAGAAACACGTTCCTTTTCACTTTGTTTTATGATGTTCCATGATCTCAAACCTTTCTCCTCACAATTCAGCCCATCTAGTTTTCCCAGCATCTCTGATTTTGTTCATCTCAGTGGAGTGTCACGTACAGTTGCTGTCATTAGGCAGCATTAAGTACATATTTCTATGAAAATGGCTGGTGTTACAACATTGGGGGGAAATGTAAAGGTTGCTGATCATCTCTTTGATCTCATGAATCACCTCTAGAGTATTTGTCTCCTTTAAACACTCTGCTCTTGGCCAGATGTGGTGGCTCATGCCTGTAATCTCAAGTGCTGTGGGAGGCCAAGGCGGGAGGATGACTTGAGGCCAGAAGTTCAAGGCTGCAGTGAGCTGAGATGGCGCCACTTGCACTCCAGCCTGGGCTACAGAGTGAGACCCAGTCTCAAAATAAACAAACAAAAAACAGAGTAAAGGGTTCCAAGGTGTGAGCAAGGCAGGTTGCCTCCTGCTCCCTGGCCCTATAATGCCCTTCCTACCTCATTCCCCTAGATAAGTTTCCAAGATTCAACTTAGGTGTGACCATTTCCAAAACTTTTTCCCTATTCCCTTAAGTCTGGACTAGGTGCCCCCATGTCTGCCTCCAGCCCCAGGGGCGGCCCTCCCTTACAGGACCTCTCTTACTGTATTTAATTATCTGGTTGTTTGTCTGCTTCTCCAATGGATTGTGAGTACCTTGAAGGAAATAACTGTGTTGTTCATACATATTATTTATAAGGTGTGGAATAAATACATGTGAAATAAATAAATACATTTTTTGAATGAATGAATGAACTATAATCTTTTTCCTCTGACAATAAAGTGTTAAAATGAGATGCAGAAGGCAGTGTGGAAAAGTTTGCCGGTTTTTTTTTTTTTTTTTTTTGAGACGGAGTCTCTCTCTGTTGCCCAGGCTGGACTGCAGTGGCGCGATCTTGGCTTACTGCAAGCTCTGCCTCCTGGGTTCACGCCATTCTCCCGCCTCAGCCTCCCGAGTAGCTGGGACTACAGGCACCCACCACCACACCCGGCTCATTTTTTGTATTTTTTTTTTTTTAGTAGAGATGGGGTTCGCCATGTTAGCCAGGACGGTCTCAATCTCCTGACCTCATGATCTGCCTGCCTTGGCCTCCCAATGTGCTGGGATTACAGGCGTGAGCCACCACGCCCAGCAGTTTGGCAGTTTCTAAAAAAAGTAAGCATATAATTGCCATACAACTGAGCAATTCTACTCCTAGGTGTCTACCCAAGAGGAATGGATGCAAATGCCCGTGCAAAGGTTTGCATGCAAATCGTTATAACAGCATTATTCATAATAACCTAGAACTGGAAACAACCTAAATGTCCATCAACTACTAAATAGAATATGACACAGCCATATGACGAAATGCTATTTAATCATGAAGAGGAGCAAACCACTGACACTTGCTGAAACATGGATGAACCCTGAAAACATTCTGCTAAGTGAAAGTGAAACACAAGCGATCAGTTATGACTGTGTGATTCCATTTCTATGAAGTGTCCAGAAAGGGCAAATCTATACAGACAGAAAGCAGGACAGTGGTTGCCTGCGGCTGGGGGTGGGAATTAACTGTAAGTGGGGATGGGGGATCTTATTGGTACAATACAAATTGTTTAAAACTGATTTATTATGATGGTTGCATCACTTGGTAAATCTACCAAAAATGAATGAACTGCAAATTTGAATAGGGTGAACTTTATGATACATAAAATGTACCTTAATAAAGCTGTTTTTAAAAACATGAGGTTCATCAGTTATAACAAATCTCCCATGCAGATGGGGATATTGATAATGGGGAGGTTGTGCATGAGTATGGGCAGGGATCATATGGGAAATATCTGTACCTTCCTCTTACTTTTGCTGTGAGCCTAAAACCGCTCTAAAAAAATTAAGTCTTTTAGAAATTAACTAAAACAGGACATCAGATTTTAGAATTTAAATGCAAAAATAAGTGTTCATTGCCATGATAACATTTGCCCTTTTCGTACCACAAGTATTTTGGAAAATATACAAAATTACTTCTTAGGTACCTACACATGTCAGAAAAGCAGAAGGGCTGACCAGGAGAAATGAGAGTGACGTGTATTCCCGAGTCTAAATAGGTCAAAGAGGACCAAGCCAGAAACAGATGAATGGTAATATAGGAAACTGTCATGTAGTTCCTGGTTAAAAAATGAAAAGTAATATTATATCTCTATTTTCAATGAAACCATAGTTCCTTAATTCTAAAACCCTGATTTCTTTACACTTCAATAATTCTGAAATCAGAAGACACCTTAGAATCTATGTATATTTTCATTGCAACATCTTCTCCCCTAAAACCTGTTATTAAATAAATTACAGGTCTTAAACAGAATCTTGAATTCAAGAAAAAAAACAGCTAAAAAAAATTCTTTGTAATATACTTTTGTGTTTTTAAGTGAATATAGAATTGAAATTCTTGAAATTACCTTGAGCAAATTTAATGAGGTTACCCAATGACTATCTGAATCAGCCGAAGCTGCGAAAGTCTCCATTTCTCCATATAAATCTATTGTTTTCTCAGTTACTCCCCAAAACCCCCAGGGCACTGGAAACAGATGAGGTCTAAACTCTGAGCTGAGCTGCCCATTCTCATGCCACCTTAGAACAGTTGTCTCTAGATTCTCACACTACACACAGACTCATGACCACTAGAGAAATCTGAATTATATTCTTTAAAATAGAAAGTAAAAGGAGATTGAAGAAAAGTTAGGATAAAATTCACTGTAAAAGTTCTAGTTCTATGGAGAAACAGTCATTCTCAAACACTGCTGGTGGTAATGCAAAATGGAACTCAACAGAAGGAAACTGGATAATAATCAGCAAAAATGCACTTGCCCATTGACCCAGAAATTCCACTTCTGGGATCTGTCCTAACTATACCGTGGAGAATATGTGGAATGACATGTGCATTGCAGCATTGTTTGTATTTACAAAGGATTGCAAAGAATGCAAATGTCTGTCATCAGGCGACAGTTGAATACACTGTGGTATCCACACACAGTGAATAACTATGAAAAACGCCATACAACGCATAGAGCAATCTCTAGGACATAGTGAGAGAAAAAGTAAGGTGCAGTACTATATATTTAATATGCTAATTTTGTGTAAGAAAGGAGGAAAAGATTTGACTCAATATACACACTTGCTGTATTTGCGAAAAGAAACATGGAAAAATAAACCAAAAACAAATAGAAAAGGGGGAAGAAAGAGGATAGAGAACAGAGATGTGAAGGAGACTGACTTGGTTGTAACTTGTTACAGGTTTGACTTTGGAATCAGGTACATGATTGATTTTTTAAATCAAAAACAAACACGAAAAAGAAAAGCAATTCTCGAAATTAAAAACAAATAGAAACAAACCTAATTGAATGTAAACATGGTGACATAGCCCCACACAAATAATCATTGCTCTGAAAGACTTAAGAACTTTGACTATACGTATTTCATGGCAAATAGGCTAAGTAAGGACTCTTCGTAGTGACATGTTATTATCATTTTTACATAGTCTTGGTAGGTTTTTTTCCTTTCTTCCCCTCTAAAATTGCACAGAATCTAAAGCTCCCCTCCTTCTCTCCATACAATAGCGTCCATGGCACCCCAACTCATCTGCCCCTTCCTTTCAGAAAAGGAAATACGAGGATTAGCACACCAACACAATCTACATTCTGCAACAGAGAGCTGCACGTATTAGCATCGGGCTGTGACAAGCACTGCACCAAAAGAAAGAAAAAATGTCTGTGTTTTATTTTCTTCTAGATATCAGAAGCAGGCCTGGTAGGGAGTGTGCTTGGAATCCTTTTAAGAAATATAATAATCTTGAGTAACATCTAATAAGACCTATCATTTATTGAGTGCTAAGCATATGCCAGTGAGGTAGTACTGTAATCACAGCCTTAAGAGGAAAATTAATCCCATGCCAAGTGCCAGAACCTAGAACGCCAAGCTAGCCTGGCATTATACCATGGGAACCATCATGTGGTATTATTAAAGTGACAGGACTCAGACCAGGACCCAGCAACCAGTCAAATAATTCTAAAGACAAGACTGAAGAAATTCTTCAGAGCTAAAATACGCTCAGGAACTGAAATGGGAGGAGGAGAGAATCTGCAGTCAACACATGGCACAGAAAAAAACAACCCTGGATTTGGAATTAATGTCTCGATGTAAGCCACATACTCTGACATCCCAGGCAGAGTACTTAACCTCTCTGAGTCACTGTACTCACAGTGAATAAGCAGCTATAACCAGCTTCTCCAGACTAAATGGAAATTAACATAGATGTGTGTAATAATGTAAAATTTGTTAAAGCTATAAAGAAATCCAAGAATTTATTATTATTAGTTCCTAGGAAAGCAGGAAAAGGGGTGAAAAGAAAACAAAAGAGAAGGAATGACCCAGAAATTAATGTAAAATAAGCCTTTTTTTTTTTTTTGAGATGGAGTCTTACTCTTGTCACCCAGGCTGGAGCACAGTGGTGCAATCTCATCTCACTGCAACCTCCGCCTCCCGGGTTCAAGTGATTCTTCTGCCTCAGACCCCCAAGTAGCTGGGGTTACAGGCACGTGCCGCCACGCCCAGCTAATTTTTGTATTTTTTATAGAGACATGGTTTCACCATATTGGCCAGACTGGTCTCAAACTACTGGCCTCAAGTGATCTGCCCGCCTCAGCCTCCCAAAGTGCAAAATAAGCTTTTTGACTGAGTGCATTGTAAGCTGAGCCCTCCGACTAGCTGCTTCTGTGTCTCAGCTCTCCTCTCTTTTCTTTGCATCAGATTAATGGTTATAAAAACATTTTAGTTTATTTGGAGAATAATAAGACTAGTAAACTTACCATATTCTTCATGTATTATTTGGGGTATTTTTACTAAAATATTGTTGCATTTGGGTTTAGCTAACAATACCCTATGAATATAACTAGATTTAGATCCAGAGAGACTTTTTTCTTACAAACACCTAGAAATAGATATTCTACATAGACAACATTTGGTAAATGTTTTTGGCTAGAAAAAAGGCCCAATTTCCTACAGAACCCAGAGATTCTTGGCATTGATTATAAAAACAGATGGAAAGAATTGATTACACTAATGAGGATGGTTCTGAGGATACTGAGGCTCCAACAGGGGGAAGAGGGGAGGGTTCTGCAGTAAGCAGATCACTTACTCTCAGTGACCCTGACATATGCCCTGTCCTTACCACCCAGGGCACACTGGCAAGACTTCCTGCCACCAGCACCTGCATCTCACTGTGGGAAAGCTTCTCTGGCTGCCCTATTCCATTCTTTCACCTGTGCAGAGGTCCTCAGAGATCACTGCTCCTGGGACGAGCTCTCAACCAGCAACAAATGGGTCTTGGGGCAGAAATGCCCCCAGCTAGGCCGGACGCCATGGCTCACACCTGTAATCTCAGCACTTTGAGAGGCCAAGGCAGAAGGATCTCTTGAGGGAAGGAGTTCAAGACCAGCCTGGGCAACATAGTGAGACATCTCTCTTAAAAACATACAAAAATTAGCGAAGCACAACTATGGGCACCTGTGGCCTCAATTATGCAGGAAGCTGAGGCAGGAAGATTGCTTGAGCCCAGGAGTTTGAGGTTGTGGTGAGCTATGATCACACCACTGGAGAACAGTGAGACCCCATCTCTAAAAAAAGAAAAATACATAAATAAACAAATCAATATCCCAGTTTCTTTTTCCCTTAGTGTGAAAACTCTGGGGTACATGTTTTTCACAGGCTCCCAGGGTTCCCCAGAAGGATGAAGCTTTGGTTACCCACAGTCACACCCTGCTTGCTAAGGAGAGCTTTATTTACTTTTCTACCCTCTCTCACTTCCCTATTGCCTTCCTGAGTATCTCCTGGATCACTTCTCAAGTAAACTGCTAGCACCCAAATCCTCTTCTCAAGAATCTGCTTCTGGGAAACCTAAACCAGGATGCTATTCCCCTTGCAGAAAACATTCCCTGCCATGAACAGCCCAACTTCTCAGCAAAACAATCCCTCCTTACTATTCCCTCCTAAAAGTCAACCAAGGATATGGCTGTCTCACTATCACATTAGTGATATTTAGTCATATTTAGGTGGTGACCAAGAAGCGGCTGGCATCCTGTTCTATGCTTTGTAAGTCACCTCTTCTAGCTAGCCACTCACAATCTTTCATTCTCTCCTTATGGAGAAAGAGGGAAAGGGCTCTGAAGTAAGGAGATCACTTGGAGCAAAATCATATTTTAAGTGAAATTAAGTTACTAGTGAACTTTCAGGTAGTCTGACATACAAAGATAGTAATTACCTTCTGAAATGTAATTTTAAAAAATGATTAAGATGGAAACCTCAAATTTAAAAGAATTTTGTGTGATTGTCCTCTGCCGTGTAAAATCCTTAGCTTCTGCTCAGTCTCATCTCTGCCCTATTCTTTTGGAAGCTTTAAAACCCCAAATGTGCTACTGTTTTCATTTATATGGGCTGGTCTCTGCACCAGCATAGTCAAAAAAAGAAAGAAAACAATACATATGAAGGAAAGGTTTTAAATGAATCGGAAGAAATTTGATAAAATCTCACCATTACAGACTAAATTTTATCTCTTGCTATCTAATTCATCTACCATCCATGGTTATTACATGAGTTGGGAGAAGAATAGATAAAGGAGCACCATTTAAGAAAATTTAAAATCAGGGGCATTCTCTTTGAATATTAGAGATTTAGAAGTAATAGGCCGGGCATGGTGGCTCACGCCTGTAATCCCAGCACTTTGGGAGGCCAAGGCGGGCAGATCACCTGAGGTCAGGAGTTTGAGACCAGCCTGGCCCACATGGCGAAAACCCGTCTCTACTAAAAATGCAAAAAATTAGCTGGGTGTGGTGGCAGGTGCCTGTAATCCCAGCTACTCGAGAGGCTGAGCAGGAGAATCACTCGAACCCGGGAGGCAGAGGTCACAGTCAGCCGAGATCGCACCATTGTACTCCAGCCTGGGCGACAAGAGCAAAACTCTGTCTCAAAAAAAAAAAAAAAAAAGTAATGAAGACAAAGTTAAGTCTTTTAAAATCACAGTCAGTACAACACATAATCTTGCCTTCCTGCAATGTGAAGTTATCAAATACTTCAGGAACTTTCAAATCTCTTCAAGCTGTTTTCATGAGTTTCGTCTGTACTATTAAAATACACCACCACCACCACTATGAAAATCTGGTTCAAAAATGGCAAAAGACATTTCTCCCAAGAAGATATGGAAATGGCCAATAAGCACATGCAAAAGTTGCTCAAGGTCACTAGTCATTGGGAAAAGGCAAATCAAAGCCACCGTGTGATGGTACCTCACACCCATTAGGATGGCAACTGTAAATAATTAATTAATTAAGTGACAAGCACTGTTGAGGATGTAGAGAAAATGGAACCCTTGTGTTCCAGTTCTATGGTTGGGAATGTAAAACAGTGTAGCTGCTACGCAAAATAGCATGGTAGCTCCTCAAAAACAATTAAGATAGAACTACCATATGATCCAGCAATTCCACCTCTAGGTATAAAACCAAGAGAATTGAAAGCAGAGTCTCATCTCTATTGTGAATATTGGCATTATTCACAATAGCCAAAAGGTAGAAGCGACCCAAGTGTCTGTCAACAAATATGAGTGAATAAACAAAATGTGGTACACACATCAATGGGATAAGATTCAGCTTAAAAAGGAAGACAATTCTGAGACCTGCTACCACATGGATGAAACTTGAAGACATTATGCTAAGTAAAATAGGCCAGTCACAAAAGGATAAATACTGTATGATTCCACTTATAGGAGGGAACTACAGTAGTCAAATTCGTAGAGACAGAGAGGAGAATGGTGGTTGCCAGGGACTGGGAGGAGAAGGAATGGAGACTTATTATTTAATAGGTACAGAGTCTCAGTTTTGCAAGATGAAAAGAGTTCTGGAGATGGATGATGCTGACGGTTGCACAGTAATAAGAAATTAAGCAATGCCACTCAACTGTACCCTTAAAAATGGCTAAGATGGTAAACTTCATTAAAAAACATTTAATTTTAAAGCTACTACTCTGAAATCGTTATTTGTCAGTAAAGAATGAAAATGCATTTGCCAAGGTAAGTTTTACAAGATTCAAGGTGTGAAAATATCAGTGGCTGACCTGCTGTTAATGAGCACCATCTCTTTCACAGGTAACAGACATCTATTCATGCTTCTGTCGAACAGACATAGAGGCGAGGCCCAGAGATGGTGGGTGGTTTGCCTAGACTGTCAAGGAGCCTCAGCATCACGGTAGAATCAGGGTAGAATTAAAATTGGGTGCATTCTCTTTCAAGGGAATGCAGAGATTCTACATTGTGAGCCCAGGGTTATCTTCCCCTGCAGCGTGCCTTTTCCTTGCATCTTTTTTAAAGACATCGTTTCAAACATGTTTCCCTAAATTCTGACTCCTTACAGAAATATTCAATATTTGTTTAAACTTTCCTCTCTATGGTTTCCTTTTGAAATCTTCTTGAAACATGCTCTATGGAAGATTAAACACAGCAGCACAGTGACAGATGAGTCTATCAATTAGCTTGTCTGTAGAAGAAGCAGCTGGAAACTGACCCTTAAAAGAGCTTGCTCCAGACAGATGATAAATCTTCAAATAAAGACTTCTCAGGAAAATCCTCAAACCTAATGAAAAGTTCAGCTCATCCCATGGGCCACTTGGCATTCTGTTGCTTGGGAAATGTGCCCACACCCTCACCATTAACTCATGTGTTAACTGAACTCTTCCACCAGGGTGGAAAACTCTGTATTGACAAGTACCCAATGTCTTCTAGTCCATTCCCATCTTGTAGCTTAAAATCATCCTTTACACGGGGTCGGTAGGTGTATTTTTGGACTTTCTTACACAGGACAGGTCATAGTCACTGAGAAAAACCATTCCTGGTATCTGAAAATTCCTAGCACAATTCTCCTGCATCCTAAAATCTCAATATTTAGGCAAACACATTGCTTTTGTTTGTATACATTCCTTTGATTTTTTAAATATTGCTTTTAGCTGCATTCAATCTTCTCAAAGTAGCTTTGAATAATATAGAGATAGTGTTCTTGGTCAACACTTACTTGCAAGAAAATAGATGCATAGACATTTGCATCACTGACTTAGAGCTACAAGACCTCATAATAAAGTACAGGATTAGAATCCAGGTGCCATTTGTCCCTTATACCATGCTGCCGAAATCCACCTTACTGCTGGCTTGCTTCAAGAATGATCAAATTATATACACACACATATACATATGTATGTTTATACACATGCATATCTATATATATGTTAATATTTATACACATACATATCTATATATGTGTCAACACTTATACATTTATGCACTATAAATATCAATTCAATATATATCAATTTATTTTTAAGTTAGTGTGTGTGCACTTATGTACTCTATTTCCTGTTAACGATTTTAAACGATTTTAGGATAAAAGCCATTTTTGATTTTAGATTCTATGCATTGGCAAATCAACTATCATATATGCATATATAATTCTTACAGCCATCAGAAATGATGTTGTGGATATACATGTATCAACATGGAAATATGTTTCTATGTATTACTTAGTGAGACAATCAAGTGACAACAGCATCATGTATGATATTATTTTATTTTTGTAAAACATAGAAACAAATGCTTGGAAACACATACAACAAAATGTCTAAACTCGTGCCATGGTGGTAGGAACCTTTATTTATTTATTTATTTTTTAGATGGAGTTTCGCTCTTGTTGCCCAGGCTAGAGTGCAATGGCGCTGTCTCGGCTCACTGCAACCTCTGCCTCCCGGGTTCAAGCGATTCTCCTGCCTCACTCTCCCAAGTAGCTGGAATTACAGGCATGCACCACCATACTGGGCTAATTTTGTATATATATATATATTTTAATACAGACAGGGTTTCTCCATGTTGGTCAGGCTGGTCTCAAACTCCCGACCTCAGTTGATCCGCCTGCCTTGGCCTCCCAAAGTGCTGGGATCACAGGCATGAGCCACTACACCCGGCCAAGCCTGTATGATCTTAATTCATTTATTTCTCTCTGTGTGTTTGCTTCCATGTCTGTCTTCTTTTTTTATTTTGCTTACTTCTATTTTCAAATTTTTCCTATGAGCACAAACTACTGTATAACCTTTTTTATAATTTTTATTTTTATTTTTAGCTGTTTTTTAAGAGATGGGGTCTCACCATGTTGACCAAACTGGTCTCAAACTCCTGGCCTCAAGTGATCCTCCCATCTCAGCTTCCCAAAGTGCTGGGATTACAGGCATGAGCCACCATGCCTGGCCCTATTGTATAATCTTTTAAAGCATTTTTCAGTTACTTTAAATTTCCAAAAAAGTAAAAAGTTGGATTCTATATTGTTGTTTTTTTTTAAAAAAAAAGAAGTTGTGGAAACACCAACAAAAGTACTATGCACTGTCCACCAGAGAAAAGAGGGAGGCTGTGTCCCCTGAGTGGGCATTTCACTGCTGTGAGCTAAGAAGACCGTCCTCTAAAATACCCCAGCCATGGCATTCACTCTGGCAATGCCCAAGCATATCACTGCCTTCTGAGAACAAGACAAAAGAAACCAACATTTCCTGGCTCTCGGTGTTCCACAGTTAATTTTGAAAAGTTTGGAAAGAATTTAAAGCAAGCAACATGAGCAATTGTTCCCACATTACATGGAGTTAACAACAAGAAGTTATTGAGAACTGCCCATCCCAACTACAGATAATGTGGCCATAAAGCTATGACAGGGGAACCATTATTTTAGAAATGCATTCAAGGATCTGCAAAGGAAAATAATTGTTAGAACACAATAATACATTATAGACAATAAATAAACTAAATGTCCATTTAAAAATTCATTTCCACGCATGTGAAATTAGAATGTCAGAAGTAACAGAATTCAAGAAAGTCCTCAATCATTCTAACATTTAGGTTTCCAAATGTTAACTAAGCAAGCATTTTTACCCCTTTGATCCATGAGTCATTGTCTTGCGGTAAACCGGTCACCTACAGCTGCTGAAATGTCACGTTTTGCCCTGTCCAGACATGTCAACATTCCACCTTCTCATTCTCCTTTCTAATGCAAATTCTAGGAACCCATACGTTGGCCAAAAGTTCATCAATTTCACATGGTTAGTTTGAATTGTCTTCACTGAAGAAACTTTTTTTTTTTGAGACGCAGTCTCGCTCTGTCACCCAGGCTGGAGTGCAGTGATGTGATCTCGGCTAACTGCAACCTCCGCCTCCCATGTTCAAGCAATTCTCTTGCCTCAGTCTCCCAAGTAGGTGGGACTACAGGCCTAGCCACCACGCCTGGCTAATTTTTATATTTTTAGTAGAGGGGGGTTTCACCATGTTGGCCAGGCTGATCTTGAACTCCTGAC
This sequence comes from Pan paniscus, assembly GCF_029289425.2. Classification (NCBI taxonomy): domain Eukaryota; kingdom Metazoa; phylum Chordata; class Mammalia; order Primates; family Hominidae; genus Pan; species Pan paniscus. Next base: position 174,264,223 of record NC_073254.2, read on the forward strand.
CTACAGTGATCTGCCCACCTCAGCCACCCAAAGTGCTGGGACTACAGGCGTGAGCCACAGCACCCAACCTTGAAGAAACATTTCAAAACATTGGAATTTTGTTTGGGATACGCTCAGAGGCTGGTTCTTGGCTAAGACAATAAATATAGAGTTCAAATAAATTAAAAGCCCATAACTCTCATTTTGGTAGAAGTCTGGGAACACATCAGTGTTCAATAATAATGCTCAATTTAATTAGTTGATTCATACAACTAATTGATAATTAAGTAATGTAATAATTAAGCAATTCCTTCAAAAAATACTGGTACATGCTCTGTACCTGCCAACTTCTAGGATATAGAAACACAGTTTAAATCAGACAAGTAAAGAATACGTCCTCTGCTGCTTATGTTGTAGCTGGGGGAGAAAGAATATAATAAGCTATGACTAATGTATTCATAAATTCCTATAAAATTTTTTTGAATCTATTGTAAACTCACTCAGACATTTTCCAAAATGTATGCTAATCTATGCCTACTGATGAAAGGTTCAGAAGACTTAATGTCACTTTCCCAGGGAAAATTAATCTGTTCTTTATTTTTCTTGAGCTGAAAAAAAAAAAGGTACTCTATATTTACTGAAACTTACAGAATAGTTGTCTCATGAAAAGAGAAAATTTTGACTTTCAAGTAACATTTTCTACATGGGTAATTCTGCCCAATGTAAAAAGTGATTAGATCTTCACTATAGAGATTCTCATAAAACTGATTTCAAGAAATATGCCTTCCAAAGATAAGATCCTCTGAAATTCACATGAAGTGTGCATGCAGCTAGAGATGGAACACATCTCATGCAGTTACTTCAATCCCCAAACATGCAAAACTTTCACCATTCAGAAAGCAAAGGAGAAACACAATCACAATTGTACAGACATATTGGATCCTCAAAGAACATTAAAGTCTCTGTAATATATACTAAACCAGATATTAACCTACAAACCTCTTCAGTTTGTCTAAAGTTTTTATGAAATAGATAGTTGGGGCCAGGTGCGGTGGCTCATGCCTGTAATCCCAGCACTTTGGGAGACTGAGGTCGGCAAATCATGAGGTCAAGAGATCGAGACCATCCTGGCCAACATGGTGAAACCCTGTCTCTACTAAAAATACAAAACTTAGCTGGGCGTGGTGTTGCACGCCTGTAATCCCAGCTACTCAGGAGGCTGAGGCAGGAGAATCGCTTGAACCCGGGAGGCGGAGGTTGCAGTGAGCCAAGTTCGCGCCACTACACTTCAGCCTAGCAACAAAGTGAGACTCCATCTCAAAAAAAAAAAAAAAAAAAAGAGAGAGAGAGAGAAAAACAGATAGTTGGATGATTCATTTTTTCTAGTCAAGGCCCAGGGGCCTCAAGGCTTCCTTGAACTGGTGATGCAATGGCACAAATGGTGTCAATAAATGAAAACTAAAAAACACAAGTATCTAATAATTTTATACAAAGAAACAATGTACAAAACTAAAATACACCAAAAAAGTAAGCGACGGTGAATCTAAATGAAATTCCACCCTTCTTAGTCACAAACTCTTTGTCCCTCAATTTTCATATTATTTTCCCAGTCTCCCCAGGCTCTAAAACTTGGAATCATGCTTATTTTAGCCTCAAATTTTTTGTGTCTTATATCTAACCGTTCTTCATACCTTACCCCTTTTTATTTGCATAGTGTGCCCTAAATTCTCACTGTTGGCACTCTAGTCCAGGAGCTCATGTCTGAACGCCTGCATTTTCTCACCGTCTCCTAACTGGCCTTCTGGCAGCTCCCTCACTCTCCAAAACATCCAATTTATTGCTGCTAGGTTCATATTTTTCGCATGCCAATTTCACAAGCTCACCTTCCGGCTCAAGAATAGGCAGTGGCTCCCTACTGCCTGCTGGATCAAACCCACATTCCTACACTATCACTACGTGTCTCAGTCCCCCATTCACTGGCCCTAAGTCACCTCTAAATGGAGAAGCTATGCAGCCTGGGGAAAAGAGCCTGGCTTTGTCGTTGGGAAACCTTTGTTTTAAATCCCAGCTCTGCTATTTACTCCTTATGAGACTTTGAGCAAGTTACTTAAATTCCCTGAGCTTCAGTAAACTCCCTTGAAAAATGGGAATAATAAAATCTATCTTGCTCGGCTATTATGAGAATTCAATATAATCGCTAACACAGTGGGTTGGCACAGCTCGTTTATATTTTCATTCCTTTGTTCCCATTAGTCCCCAGAATGCGCATCTCCCACCTCTACTTCTCAAAGATCCTAATAATGTGTTAGCAAAATGGGAGCAGCTGTGCAGGACCTAATCGGAACCTTGGGGCCTTTCTAGCAAATTCAGATTGCTCCTTTTCCCGTATCTGTTTTTAAGAATAGAGGTGGAAATCCTTTCCTGGAAAACTATTTTCTGTCAAAATCAGTCCTTACACATGACTCCATTTCTCGAAATTCCCATGGGCAATGTAAATGCCGAAGATTCTTAATTCTTATTTATATATGAAATTAAGAACTATTAATTGAGAGCCTATTAACTGTCAGACACAGAGTAAGTTGCTGAAGATATACCCATAATCTTCTCCTACAGAAATGATCAATTATGGAAAACAGCAAGTCTGACAAGCAAGTACCCAAAAAAGAGGACAAGCATGATAGTAAGAAAAGTATAGGCCAAGTGCGGTGGCTCACATCTGTAATCCCAGCACTTTGGGAGGCCAAGGCAGGTGGATCACTTGAGGTCAGGAGTTCGAGACTAGCCTGGCCAAGGTGGTGAAACCTTGTCTCTACTAAAAATACAAAAATTAGCGGGGCATGGTGGCGCACACCTGTAATCCCAGCTACTCAAGGAGGCTGAGGCATGAGAATCGCTTGATCCTGGGAGGCAGAGGTTGCAGTGAGCCGAGATAACACCATTGTACTCCAGCCTGGGCAATAGAGCAAGACTCCGTCTCAAAAAAAGAAAAGAAAAGAAAAGTATAGGCCACTCAGGCAGCAGAGAGAGGAAGCCAAATTTAGGTCAGAGGAGAAGGTACGTGCCTCTAGAAGAAGGCTATTTAAGCTAAAATTTGACCTATAAGGAGGGATAAGTTTGATGGAATTGGATAGGAGAAAGACTTCAGGGCATGGAGACAGAGTTTTCTGAGCAGAGAAACAGCATATGCGAAGGCTTAGAGAGAGCCAGCCCACATGCTAACAGGAATTGAAAGAAGTGCCATCTTTAACTGGGTAGGGCTGACAAGTGTGAGGAAGTAAGAAAGGTTACCAGTTAAGGTGATTCCCACAAACCAGGAAGTGAATGTGTACCTTCTTGTAAGGGCAAGGGAAAACAAAACTGTGGATTTTAAATCCAAGATTTTACCAGCTTGGATTTCTACGGCTGTTAAACTTGCATATGGTTTTGTAGGACTTGGCGAGTAATCCTGTGTGCCGCGTCACACTAAGCACATACTCTGTGGTGTGAAAAATGGCAGATGAGCCTCTGGACTTGACCTTTCTCAATGAATTGTAGGTAGTATAGTTTGAAGTAGCAACGTGTGGTGAAAGAAAAAGGTAGACTATGCATCAGGTAACTGGGTAACAACAGCATAAAACAGAAGAGAGGTGAGGCTGGTCTTCCCAGGCAGTGTCAGGCAATGACGGAGAGAGAAAAGCAAAGGGATTCAATGACAATGAGATCACATGTAATTTCAAAGGAGAGTTGCCCTAAATTTCATTTCCAGAGCTGTTCTCTCAGAACCCGTTGAAGGCAGAAAACAGGGTGGTCTTAATTGTGTCATGTATCCTGGCCCAAGAGGGATTCGGATTGTCATGCTGTAAGTCATGGGCTTAGGAGTCCAAGGGACCTGAATGTGAATCTGTTTTTTTCCATTTACTCCCATGTGACTTGGGACAATTGACACAATCTCTCTGCATTTCAGTCTATCCCACTTTCAAAATGTGGAGACAATTACTACCTCTCAGGGTGATTTTGAGGAGTAAATGAGCGCATATATGCAAGGTACCTTGAATCATCTACCTTGGCCTAGAGTAGACACTAAGTAACAGGTGGCTCTTCCTAAGATGCTATGGACCCTGCTACCTCTCAGCATTAGGCTACTGAGGAAGTGTAGGGATGGGGCTGGTTGTAACCCAAGGTAGAATTAGAATTCTGCTCTTAGGTGCTTAGGCTTAGGTGCTTTGAGAGCGACTTTGTTGAATCTGAATTCTTTGAAGTGGCAGGAAGTAAATAAAGCTTCCTGGCTTGACAGGACATGCTTGGGTCTTATTTCACAGTTGGTGTCCACACAGAGAAGAGGAATATCACTGCTAATTAAGCATTCATTGAGTAGCCTTTTTTCCCCCACAGTAAACATATAATTAAGATTCGGGGTGTGTGTGTGTGTGTGTGTGTGTTTGTGGTGGAGAGGAAGAGAGAGGGAGAATTCCCCTACATACCATTAGTTTAATCCTATGGTTTCCTAGCCAGAGAGTGGCAAGCTTATTCTCCATTCAATGCTGCTAACCTAACTGTATTCAAGTACATGCTTTGCAACCTGAATATTGCTTTCTGTGTTGCCATGAAAGCAAGCCAGGGCAGGAATGCGTGAGTGTATCTAAGGCTCTATCCCTTTCCTCTTTCTAGCCTGGTCTGTCAACACTGCTGCTCCTTGTGGAAGCATGAAGTTCCTAATGCCTAAAATAGGTAACTCATTTCTCCTCTAAGAGAATCATAAGCTGAATGAGCTGATGAGGCCAAGCCAGCCCAATCTGGAAGCCTGTGTGGTTCAGAAGGACTTCCTTTAAATTCTATGAAGACAGGGACAGCAGCCAGAACATATTTGCTAAATAATTTGATTCCCGGAGAAGATGAACGTCCTGCTTCTATCCGAGCTTTATTACTTCCCACAGACATGCCAAGCTCCATCAGCGTCCAATCTTTCCAACAGCCTCTGGAAATGCCCTGACCACTATTAAAAGGTAAATCAGTAGGTTCTCTCATGTTATAAAAGATGTAGAGGACTATCGCTTGCCACAACTACCCCAAAACATAGGCCTGAAATAATATGAGACAAGAAAGAGACATTTATATTAACCTTAGTTCCTCTTAAGAAGGAAGCTGTATTTGTTTAGGAAAACTCTCTTACAATAGAAGGCAAGACCACAGACCCAGGTTGCCTTAATTTGGGTAAAACCATACATGCTAGACAAGATGAAGAATGTATTCAGGAGGGGAGAAGAAAAGAGAGAAAAAGGATGCCAGTGGAAAACTGCACACTCTGCCAGTGACTTTTTGTGAATCCCTTAAAACTTTGATAAAGTTGTTATAACTCACCAAATGCTTGAAAAAAAAATGTATTTTTACGGAACCCAAAGAGGAGCTTTGTGCCACATTTTTCATGAGGTGAAGCTGGAGCAATAAGTTTGGGGGCAGAGCAGCAGAGAGGAGAGTGCTTATTCCCAGTACTGGAATTGGATTTGGGTCCGGTTTAACCAAATCTTTAATGAACAGGTGCCCAGGGGTATGTGAGTAACAAAAATTGATTAGTGGCCAGTGAATGTAAATTTATCAACTAAAAATCTGGCCCACAAACAATATGCAGTACTTATTTTGCATTTATAAAGTTACATGATGTACAGCTCTGTTGCTTGAATGACACGCATGCCCACGTCATTTCACAAGAAGAATGTCACATAAAAAGAACTTTCCTGGCTTATAAGCAACTCCTAAGTACTTTTCCCTTAATTGACTAAAGGCCCTCCAGTGCTGATCTTCACAGTACTACAAAGGGACTCACACTCTCCTGAGAGCAGCAATCAAACCTCACTGGGTTTGTGGAGAGCATTCCTCCTTGGAAACGTCTCCTCATTCGACATTCAACAACATCGTCATTTTCAACATGATTCAGGTCATGAAAGATCAGCACACTTTCTAAGAATAACTTTATTTCCAGCCATTTTCAAAAGAAAACTAGCCTGGGATGCAGACCACAACAGTATACCAACTTTTTAAGGAATAAACTAGGCAACTATCTTTTCAAATGTTGTCTAAGCACGACTAGTTTAACGCCATCACAGAGCACACCAGGGGACAAGAGGTGACAGTCGCCAATGCAAAGCTGGCATAGGGGTTAGCGATTCCAAACCAACCCATTTGATAAAGAAGGTCGGGGGAAAGATGGGGGAAGAAGAAAGTAAAGGAGGAGAAGTTGAAAAAGCTTCTCTGAATTGAATCAACTGACACCCTTGTAGGTCGTGAAGCCGAGTCTCCTTTTTGTAGAGAGACCTTAACTATGTAAAGGTGCCATGTTAAGTGATGGCCACATAAATCCTGAAACTATTAGAATCCCTCGTGGAATAGTAACATTAATCACAGAACTTAAAAGTCTCCTTTAGCAAGGATGTAAATGTCGACACTCCCTTCCTCCCCAGCCAGAGTAGTCAAACAGGATGGGTTTCTTCTCCATAAAACACAGAAGCATAACCTACATATCTACTGCACCAGAAATGGCTTCTATAACTTATTTGTTTATTTACTCCGCTCCAATTCCCAGAAATCAAAATGAACTTTCCCATAGGGATCACCTGATGCCTTTAACGTATCCCTCATTAAAACGGCTGGGAACAGGAGGAAGAAAGCAGACTCACCATTTGATTGCTATACCAGTACAGTGACGACCCCTTCAGTATCACCCAGAACTTTTTCCATTTGTTGCTTAGGAAACTTCCCTTTTCCTTTTTCTTATACAGCCACCCTTGGCAGTCAGCATGGCCCAGATCTTTACACGATATCCTCCTCCGACTCATCGTGAGAAAACCTGCAATGATTACATGAAGAGGTAGATAATGTATTACCCTGATTTGGTAGGTAAAGTATTATCCTGATTTATGTGACAGAGTGAAAGGCAACTTTTAATTGTTAACCCCCCGGGGAGCTGGATTTTTCACCAAGATTTATGCAAAGCCTATGCAAAACCTATGCAAAACCAATGCAAAAAAAAAAAAAAGCCATGTGTCTGTTTTATTTTTAAACATTTGTTTCATGCTTAGAAGGTATAAGATACGGCCAAAGAAACAGCGCAGCAGGAGTAATATGCAAGTATTAGTCTAAGAATAGTATTCACCAAGAATAAGTTGAAAATAATTAAAATTGTAAGGCTGGCAGGCATATCAGTGCAGTAACATAGCTCCTCTCAACAATAACAGCCGTAGTTATGCAATAGATGTTGAAGGGTTAATGCCCACCTCAATACACAGCTACTTCCCGACTCACTGCCAGTTTTTCTAAGCTCTTTCGACATACCACGAGGGATTAATCCAAATGAACAACATGTCGTCATTTCTTAAAATCGATTCAACAATAACCAAAAATTAATCTGCCGTCCACCTCCTCTTATTAGCATTAAGACAGACAGAAATCTGATCCCAAGGAAGGCACCCCGGAGAAAAGCCACACTCAACGTACACAAAATGGAGATAAAGAAACAAAAGAGATCTAATTACCTTGAGTTTTCCTCCTGGGCTTCTGACGCAAGGGAACCTGCTGAAAATGCAGGAAGGAAAGAAAAGAGGAAATTTCTGATTGTGTTGTAACATTTGTAAAGAGAGAAGGAGGGAGGAGGTGGCAGTGTTTATGAGCAGGATGGAATCTAAAAAAAAACTCTCCAGGCAGAGCTTAACGGGGAGCTACTAGCTGAGGCACAAAATGTGCTAATTAGAATCAATATACATTGAGCTGAACCTGAAAAAAAAAAAAAGTCACAGAGCATTTATCACTGATGTTTCCTGTTCCCACCCACAAGCCGCTCTCACTACTACTTTAGTTATGATAGCACAGTGTTCACGGAAGTTTTAAAAATCAAAAAATATTTCCCCTTTTGTGTTTTTGGGAGAGAAGGAAAAATATGTCTGCTTCTTTTGCAATTTCTAGATAACAATGATTATTCAGATAAACCTGGAAGATAATTGTTACAATCTCAAAATATTAGAGTCACTTGACTATTCAGCTCATAGTCCTGCTACCACGTAGGGTTACACCTAAACCACATGAATTGAATATCCCAGAAAATGAAATTCCACAACCTCTTTCAGTGAGAGTTCAGTAGCAATCAACCCTCCTTATCAGGAAATTCTTATTTACAGACAAATTAAAGTTTGTTATTCTGTCTTTAAATATCTCTGAATATTTCTCACGTTTTATGGAAGATAAATTAGTTACCACCTACTATTCTGTACTAGCTCTTCAAATCAGACATAAGACAATATATATGAAATATACATTTTTTCCACAATACATTTTAAACAAACATACAATCAGACTATCAGCAAAAATAAAAAATATTTTTAAGTGCTTTAAAATACGTGTGTGTGTGTGTGTGTAGAGAGAGAGAAAAAAATTTTTGCTTAAAGAAGTTCTATTTGTTTTTTCTTTACAAATATCTAAGCTGAACTGATTTAAATTTGAAAGACAACCTTTTCCGTTAACAGGTAGAGAACTCAGGGGAAAAAACGTGTGAAAATGAAAAGCAGTTCCAAAATTTGGTATGTAATCTTAGTACAGCATTTTATAATGTTTTCTAGAGGTTCCTGGCTTATATTCTACATATCTAACTATTGATCTGATAGCTATTGTATATGGTTCTACTGTATGTTTGAAGAAGGGATATGACATAGTGAAAAGAGGAGAAGGTCTTTAAATCCAGAGGCCTGGAACCAATTCCTGGCTATTATAATTAGTAGCTGTGGTGCCCAAGAAAATAGCACTCTCTGAATCTGCTTCTTCATTTATAAAATGAAGATATTGATAATAATTCTAATCCTATAGGTCTTATAAAGATTTTACAAGATTTATTTGTGAAAATCCTCTGAGAACTAAACAACATCCCTTTATATGAGTATGTGTAATATAATATTATATCGTTGAGATAAACAAATACTTTATATCTAATAAACAGAAAAAAATCATAATTTTTATAAGTATGATTTATGTTTCCTTCAGCAATTATAATGAAGCTAAAGTGTTTAAATTATATTTCCTGGGAAATATAGATCCCAAGAAATATTGCACGGACATTTCATCTGACCAATGTTAGAGTAAAATTTATCCCCCCAAAAATTAATCATCCATAAAGATGGCAGTAATTACCTTAAATTTTAAGCAAAGATAGACATGTTATAATCATGGCATGTTACTAAAATCCAGGCAAGTTATCATGAAAAGGACCTAGTCTCAGCCTCACTTCACAAATATCTCCCACACTGACCTGTCTTGTGTTCTAAAGTTCCTATCATTCCCTCAAATCATCTCCTGGGACCTTTTTTTGATATGCCAATTCTCTGAGATCAGTAAAACCCAACTAGTACCTATTGCTAAAATATTTTTGCCCAAATATGTATATTATTTGAGTGGCTAAATTTTAGCTGAGAGCCAGGACTAAAGACAAAGAAGAGAATTCGTGAATGTAGATGCTGGGTAAGATTTGGGAAATCTGGGGTCCAGGAGTCTCTAGCAAGCACTTGAGACAAACCAAGAACCAGGGGAATAGGGAGAAAAGGGTGCTGTTAACAGTCATTCCTAGAGTGCTCAGGCCTCCAATGAACAAGATGAAATTACATTAGTTCAAACAAGAAGAGCAGCCTTCGGATGAACAAATGAGAGGAAAGTCCCTGGAGGGCAGCGATGGGATCAGCCAAGGCAGAGAGCAAGTGATGCTCCTTCCATCGCTCCCAGCTGGGTACCAGTGAGTATCCTCCACCCATTCCTTGTGAGCACCCAGTGGGACTGGAGCCCTCCGGCTCCACCTTAGGGTTACTTCCAGGGAAAGCCCCAAAATGTGAACTTTGTCTCAATTCTGCCCAAGACCAACCCTTGGTCTACACCACGTTCTTATGCCTAGGATGGGATGAGAACAATACCTCGAGCAGAACGGGCACCCAACTCAAAGAAAGGCTTTTTTTTTTGGTTTTTAAGTGGGGGAGGGAGCTTAGTTATTGAGTCATTGAGTCAACCCTGTTCTGACAATAATTCTCTTAAAGCAAATTATTAACTGTTAAAACTGTTTTCCCTGACCAGAAACAGACTGCATATTATAGAAATAACAAATTCAGGGAGTTTCAGTTTCCCCTAACATACATGAATTTGAAACCTAAATTGGTTTATATGACACAATGAAAACAATCTTTGAGAACTTTATTGCATCTAAGATAGATTTTACTCCTCACAACAGGAAGTGGAACCCGTGAACTAGTCCGTTTCAAAATGATCTTGCATGTGGTTTTTCGCTAGGTAAGTAAAAAAAAAAAAAAAAAAGCAAGCAACCAGTTGAGCATTTTATGAGATGGTTTTTCAATAGGGGAAATTATAACTTGTTATGATCATAAATATTCAGAGCCTAGTAAGATATTTTCTCATTCTATTTTCTTCCAGTTTGAATGTTATAGGTAAAACTAAAAAATTATTCTAAAAATCTGATTTTGCCCTAACTTAGTCCTAAAATTGAGGGGAAATTTTTCTTTGAAAATATGTATTTCTTTTTCATTGAAGAAGTGTATTTTTCTTTAACTTTTTAAAAGATGGTTCAAAAACTTCATTTGGCCACGAATCACTCAAAAACACATGGAAATATACAAAAGACCCAGTAGAAAATATACAAAGGAAACTCCTTTGATATTGAATGTTGGGGCTAACGCCCAGGTTACGGGTAACTGTTATATTGACTTATAATCCGTATAGTAGTTGTTAAACCTTGCAGGCAAAATTTACCCCAAGATGTATTAAAATTCACAGTAAGATGCTCTGTCATTACATCAGACTTCATAGTGATCCTAATCTTCAGCAAAAACTATACAGTGATATGCTGGTAAAATGGGCTCTCTGGTTGCAGGAGCCCTAACTGGTGGCTTTTGTCAATTTCTGTGGTACAAACCCTCACATCATTGACAGCTTCAAACTACCAATATTTTAACAACCAAGCCACAGAAATTCCTGACTATTTTAGAGCCATACCAGATCGGCACAGCACTGATAGAGCTGTTAGGGATGTTCCTCCAGAAACCCCTGACATCTCCACAAACGTTTTTTATCCTTCCCGGAAAACTAGACTCAACTTTTTAAAGGAGATTCTAAAGCATCCAATTAATAGACATTTACCTGTGAAAACATGAAAAGCTTGCTTAATTTTTTCAGAAGACTAACCACCTTAAATAATACTTAATACATTAATTGAAATAATCTCTCATAGTAGTGAATAATGAAGACAGACAATAGACATTCTAATAATAATAATAGAAGCAGTAATAAAAACAATGACAGAGGTTGGGTGTGATGACTCACGCCTATGTCAGTGATTTGGGAGGCCGGGGTGGGAGGATGTCTTGAGCCCAGGAGCTCAAAACTGGCCTGGACAACATAGCAAGATCCCATCTCTTATTTTAAAAAACCACGATGACAGCTAAAAAATATGAATCAAGCTTAATAATCATATCATGCTCGCATGTGCCAGGCGCTGCTCTGAGTCTTTTCAAGATACTAGCATTGAACTCTCATAGCCACCTTTCTGGCTCAGGTGCTATTATTATATCCACTTTACAGAAGTGGAAATTAAAGCAAACGGAGCTTCAGAATTTTGCCCAAAGTCACCAAAGTAAATGGTAAAGTGAAAATAGGTATTTCAAGAATAAAACTCTGCATAGTAAACTGTTAGGATATTTGTTTGCATTGTTGCTGTTTCGTTAAGAAGTAGGGCAGGGAAGCAAGGACTAGAGATTGTGGCGAAGATGGATACCACGGCACTTTCCACCTAGAAGAGAAAAAGAAGAAATGAAAGGAGGACTGGGAAGAAGGGGAGGAAGGAAGGGAGAGGAGATAAGGAGCTGCAGGAAGGGTGCAAGAGAAGACGGAAGAAGGAGAAAGACAATGTAGAAAGTGGGGAAGAGCAAAGTTCCAGGGAAAATCGTGGAGTTTCTAGCTGAAACAATTGCAATAAATGACTTAGCACCATAGAGAACACAGTTAGAAATGTACATATTGTTTCAGCAGTAAAGATACTAAGTTTGATAAACATGTGAGACATCTAAGTGGAAATACTTGGTATACAGCAGTATATAAGGGATTAGATATTGGGAGGAAAATCTGGAATCAAGACATAAAATGTTGACTTGTCACTGTATAAAGAGTAGAAGTCTCATGTTTTGGTCAGATCACCCAGAGAATGTATAGAATGACAAACGCTCAACATCAGAATCCAAAGGAAAACCAACATGCCCCAGAAAAGCAATAGAAGCCCAGCAAGGGGACTGTGCCATTAACAGCCAAAGAAAAAGTAAAGAGAGGCAGGAGAGAAGGTTGTCGTGGAGCAGAGGGAGGAATACAAGAGAAAGGTAGGTCCAAACCTTCCGGTACTGTCAGTGTGAAAAAACAAACCACAAGCTCCTCTTGGCCAGGCACGGTGGCTCTCACCTGTTATCCCAGCACTTTGGGAGGCCAGGGTGGGCGGATCACGAGATCAGGAGTTCAAGAACAGCCTGGCCATCATGGTGAAACTCCGTCTCTACTAAAAATACAAAAATTAGCTGGGCGTGGTGGTGGGCACCTGTAATCCCAGTTACTCGGGAGACTGAGGCAGGAGAACTGCTTGAACCCCAGAGACGGAGGTTGCAGTATGCCGAGATCATGCCATTGCACTCTAGCTGGGGTGACAGAGCAAGACTCCATCTCGAAAAACAAAAAAAAAGAAAAGAAAAAATGAAGGATGGATTCACTAGAGATTTGGCAAAACCAGTTTAACTATTGTGTGGGGCTACAAGACCAATCCGAGTGGGTTGAGAGATGAGTGGGAATTGAAGAAATAAAGACAGCATTGCAGACTACTCCTTCAAGAATCTTCACTGAAAAGAGGCGTCATGATAGTAACAGGAAGGCACACTGCCAAAGGACAGAGATTGCCACAGACCTCCCTCAAAACCAAGCTTCTGTGCTTAAACCCTTTTATTGCAGTAAGATACAGATACACACTTAGAAAGCACTTCAACAATACAGTATCAAAGGCTTCAATTATATTCATATTCTAACTCATTGATCATCCATTTCTTTCTGCCTTTTTTCTTTTTGAGATTATTTTTAAGAGAATTAAGTATACTGTTATCTCTCTGTGTACTCCTTCCCTTTTTCATTTCCCTCTCATTCTCCTCACATTACACTAACTTGAATGTGATGTTGATCATTTCCTTGCTTTTTTTGTTGTTGTTGTTGTTTTCTCCTTGTGGAGACAGGGTCTCGCTCTGTTTCCCAGGCTGGTCTCGAAATCATAGGCCCAAGAGATTTATCTTCCTCAGCCTCCCAAAGTGCTGGGATTACAGGCACGAGCCACCACATCCGAACTCCTTTGCACTTTTACTATCTATAAATAATATTTTAACAAAACTAGAAGTAATAACATTAATGCAGACATTTAATTTTCACTATTATGTTTTTGTAATGTTTTCACGTTGATATGTGTATCTCTAGTTCATTTTCAATGCTGCATAGTACTGCAGTGAAGAAAAATGCCACAATGTATCTCTACCTATTGATGCACATTGAAATTATTTACAATGTTATGCTATCACAAAAATGTTGCAATTAACAATTTTGTATAACTTCCATTATGCATATATGCAGGTGTCTTTCTGGGCTACCTATGTGTATGGAAGTGGAATTCCATGATCATAGGATATGTGCATCTTTAATTTTTTAGATATTCCCACGTTTCTTCCAAAGTGTCCTACTTACAGACCCTCCTGCAATATATAAAATTTAGCTTTCTACAACCAGGAATATGTTTTAGTCTCCTATCTCAGAGTTTCAGAAATCTTTCCTACATCTCCTTCTACCTGTTTATTTTTTCTCTTTCATTAATGTCTGCTGTTAACTTATTACCCTTTCTTTAAATTTTTTAAAAAATTACTCTGTTATTCTTTTTCCAGCTCCTAGAGGTGATGTATATCTTATTTATATTCTTTGCTTTTATCATAATAAAACATTCAGAGCTATACATTTACTGGGAATTTTGCTTTACTTGTATCGCCTTGTTTTTCCATTCTAAATCATTTCTTTAGAATAAGACATTGGAATATGTATTTATAGGTTTCTTAGCATATGGGAAATTTTTACTACTTTTTTTAATTTCTAAATTCATTGCATTTTGTTCAGAACATATGATCTTTATGATATCAATTTCTTGAAATTATTAGCATTTATTTGTGACATTACATAATCAAATTTTGTAAACATTCTATATTAGTCCATTCTCACACTGCTATAAACATACTAACTGAGACTGGGTAATTTATAAACAAAAGAGGTTTAATTGACTCACAGTTCTGCATGGCTGAAGGGGCCTCAGAAAAGTTACGATCATGGTGGAAGGCGAAGGGGTAGAGAGAGACACGTCTTACGGGGCAGCAGGAGAAAGAGAGAAGCAGGAAGCACCAGATACTAATCAAACAACCAGATCTTGTGAAAACTCACTCAATATCATGAGAACAGCATGGCGGAAACTGCTCCCATGATCCAATCACCTCCCACCAGGTCCCTCCCTCAACATGCAGAGATTACAATTTGGATTACAATTCCAGATGAGGTGGGGACAGAGTCAAATCATATCACATTCTATGTAAACCTAAATCAAAACTGCTAATTTTGTTTTCCAAATCTTTTATTCTCTCTTTAATTTTTGTTGCTGGAATTACAACTTTGTTAGCATTTCCATCCTTTTATTTTCAAACTTTCTGTGTGGTTGGTTGGTTGGTTTTTGCCATTTCTTTTATAAGGACCATATGACTACATTTTGATTTTTTTTAATATAACATGATTATCTGTGCCTTTTCATAGGTGAGTTTAATCTACTTATATTTAACAACATTTTTATTTTGCGGTTTTGGTTTCATTCACTTCATTTACTTTTATTTTTCCCTATTTTCTTTCTCACATGCAATTTCTCTGATGTTTAATTTAGTATTTCTAAATTCACCATAAATATAACATAACTTAGCATATTGTAACTCCTGTTTGAATGACTACTCTCTTGTTATTGCAGTCTACATATTTATTTTTCCATTAAAAATGTTAAGTGTATTATTATTCTTAATCATAAATTTATTATGATTTAAGTTATTATTTCTCAATCAGAAATCACAAGTTTTCCTATTTCTGGGATCATCTTTCTTTCATTTATCATATAGCTTCCCACTGGATCCACTTTTCTGTTTAGGAGGGTGCCTCTTTGAATAGTCCCTTTTAATGAGGATCCATAGGCAGTAAATTCTCAGTCTCTGTGTGTATTGTAATGCCTTTATTTTCACCTCAAAACTGAATGATAATTGAGGTGGGTATAAAAGTATTTTCACCCCTGGCACTTTGACTATTTTGATCATTGGTCTTCTAACAACTATCACATTGATCGATTTCTGCTATCAGTCTGTCATTCATTGTACTTGATTTTTCTTTTCACTCTCTTAAGGCATTCTCATCATCCTTGATATACTGTAACTTTACTGCAATGTTTCTAGTTATGGACTTATCTTTATTTATACTGCTCAATCCTCTGAGTGAAGCTTTAATTGATAACTTGCATCTTTTCTCAAGCATGGAAAATTTTAAAAGGTCTTCAAATCATGCTTTTCTGCCATTTTCCTCATTCTCTTCTTTTGGGAGTACTGTTAGATTTGTGTTAGAGATGAGTGATTTTTCTTTCATATCTTAGCTCTTTTTTAATCTCTTTATCTCTCTATGCTACTTATGTCTTATATCAATTTTTCAAATCTGCTTCCAAGTTACTAATACTCTTTTTTGAAAGTGTCCAATGTTTATGCCATCTATTGAGCTATTGCAAGAAAGGTATTTTCTTTTCTGATATTTATAAATTTTTAAAAAACCAACTGATACTTTATTATTGGTGCTTGATTTTTCTTCAAAAATTTTTAAAAGTTTCTTTGAACCTCATACTTAAACATTTTGTCGAGCTTTTAACTTTTTATTTAATTTAAAATGAAGCTATCTTCTAATTTTTTATTCTATATTCTATCTTTCTTAGCATTGTTATTTGTAAATGTGTTCTGGGATTTGTCTTAGTCAGTTTGGACTGCTGTAACAGAGTACCATAGACTGAGTGGCTTAAACAACAAATATTTATCTCACAGTTCTGGAAGCTGGGAAGTCCAACATCAAGATGTGGGCAGAGCTGGTGTCTGGTGAGGGCCCTCTTACTGGTTTACACATGGCCATTTTCTTATTATATCCTCACATGGCCAGGGAGAAAATCATCTCTCTCTGGTCTCTTCTTATAAGGGCACAAATCTCATTCATCAGGGTGAAGCCCTCATGACCTAATTAACTCTCAAAGGTTCCACCTCCTAAAATCATTACATTGGGGATTAGGGGTTCTATGTATAAATTTGTGGGGATTGAATAGGAGGGACACAAATATCCAGGCTATGATAGAATTTAAATTTGCAGAATTGCAAGTGAAAAAGTTTTATGTCTTCTCTTTCTCTGCCTTACTATCTGTCTGTATGGCATTCTTTCTCTCTGTGTCTCTGTCTCTCTCTCTCTCTCTCTCTCTCTGTGCGTGTGTGTGTGTGTCTCTCTCTCACACACACACACTCTCACTTTCT
The DNA here is from genome assembly GCF_029289425.2 of Pan paniscus. NCBI lineage: Eukaryota > Metazoa > Chordata > Mammalia > Primates > Hominidae > Pan > Pan paniscus. The sequence continues at coordinate 174,280,854 of NC_073254.2, forward strand.
CTCTCTCTCTTCCCATCTGTGCTTATGGCTCTCTCTTTTGCTGTTTAGAAGTTACCTCTAGTTACTGCAAAACTAGTTCTACAAAAATATCCTAATTTAATCATAGAGAATCTTGCACAGATGGTCCCCAACTTATGATGGATAGTTTGACTTACAATGACTTTATGATAGTACAAAAGCAAAAGCAGTATGCATTCAGTAGAAGTTGCACCTCAAATTTTGAATTTTGATATTTTCCTGGGCTAGTAATACATGGTATGATACCTTCACATGGGATTTTCAACACTTTATTATAAAATAGGTTTGTGTTAGATGATTTTGCCCGGTCGTGGGCTAATTTAAGTGTTCTGAATATGTTTAAGGCAGGCTCTGCTAAGCTATGATGTTCAGTAGATTAGGTGTATTAAGTGCATTTTCAACTTAAGATATTTTCAATTTATTACAGATTTATCAGGATGTAACCCCATGGTAAGTCAAGAAACATCTGTATATCCTGTCACTGATCCAGTTGGTGACTAAATTTAGTTCCTGGTTTGGTGCCTGTGTCTGTATCTCCTTCCTCCCAGGGCCCACAACTAGCAAAATGTGTCATCTCAGGCAGTGATTTGGCAACTGTTTCCTCCACTTATCTTTAGCTCCTTTCACAAGTGAGGAAGCTCCATTGTCATCATGGAGTGAACCTAGCTAGCTCTCCCCACATTTAGCGGAACATTTTTTACACCCCTATCCCTTAACCTGCAGGCAGAGGCAAACTACTTCCTGCTTCCAGACCAGGTGCCTATCCAGCTCATGGCTTCAGTCATGCTACACTTTTCATTTCTGATCCACAGAGATGCTTACCATGTTTCTGAGCCTAACTATCATTTTTGGCTTTTTATGTTTTTCTTTGTCTATCATTGCTATATGTTGGAAGATGAACGGAATGTCAAAATGTGTACCACCCTTGAATGGAAATCAGTTAATTCATTTATAAGATTCCATCTTAAATCCACAAATAACAAACAAGTCTCTTCCCATACTGGCCTCAATATACCACCAAAACTTTTTGCTTTTTTGTTTTGTTTTGGTTTTGGGTTTTGTTTGTTTGTTTGTTTTTTGAGACAGGGTCTTGCTTTTTCACCCAGGCTGGAGTACAGTGACAGGATCATGGTTCGCTGCAATCTCAACTTCCCAGGCTCAAGCGATGCTCCCACCGCAGCCTTCCAAGTAGCAATTGGGACTACAGGCACACACCAGGACATCTGGCTAATTTGTTATTTTTTGGTAGAGATGGAGTCATGCCATGTGGCCCAGGCTGGTCTCAAACTCCTGGCCTCAAGTGATCCTCTCGCCTAGGCCTTCCAAAGTGCTGGGATTACAGGTGTGAGCCACCATACCCAGATAACTTTTTTCTATTCTGCAGAAATATCAGACACTTAAACAGCTCCTTGCTTTTGAATACTGTATTTCCCTCCCCATTCTTCTCCTGGTTAATGCTTACTCATCCTCTGAGATCCAGGTCAAATGGCACCTCCACTATGAAGCCCTCTCTGACATCAGAAGGTGGTTAGTTCTAATACTAACTTCATATTCACCCAGTGTTATTTATTTGTAGCCCCTGTAATAAGCTATTTATGTTATCTCTGAAGATCTTCATGGTAGGTACTATTTTTATCCTCCTGTTCACAGATGAGGAACTTCAGCTTGGTGTGGTTAAGAAACTTCTCCACTGATCACGCACAGCTAGTAGCAAAGCCAAGAATGGGACCCGGCCAGTCAGACTCCTAAGCCTATTGTTTAATTATATGTTCTCCTGCTGTTCTGTCTTCTGTGTTCTCACCATGTTTTGCTATGCCTCTGAAATTGATATTATAATCTGTTTATCTGTGTGGGATACCATGATACACACACTGTGGTAACACTGCCTACCCAACGGTCCAACCCAGAGCCTGTGAGTAATCTCAGGTTTGCCCTTTCCCCTCTCCTACACATTTGCTCATGCACCACCCATGTCCAGGTTGCTTCCTAATATTTACCAAATCTCTCTTTCCTCTCTATCTCCACTATTGCTGCCTTAGTCAGATCCATATCAGTTCTCTCTTAAACAATGACCAACCATCTCATTCCTGGACTCCCCATCTACAGTCTAGATCCTCAAAACCCATTCAACACACCACTGAACAACTACAACTCTGCTTAAAATGCATCAATGACTGGCCAAGACTTCAAGACAGAATTGATGTTCTTGAACATGCCATGTCCTCAAAATCTAGCACCTAGCCCAATGACTGACATAAAGTAAGCACTCAAAAAAATATTTAACAAAAAGTTTTATGGTCTTATATCAATTTTTCCTTCATATGATGCCTTTAGTAAACATGATGCCTTCCTATGTGCCTGGCAGATAGTGGAACTTTGACAGATGTCTGCAAAGCCATCTACTGCTCGATTACTCAGAGCTGTAAAATACCTTGGCTAGTAAATAATATCAGCAAAGTTAAGCAACACAAAAGTTTCACCAATACCTTTCTCACTCCCAAAGAGGCACATCCATAGAGAAAACCCCATATGATTGACTGACATGAAACTTGAATTCACAGGAAGAGTTGACTCTTGGTATTTTCTTGAAGGTAAAATGGACTTTTGCTGAACAAATCTCTAGTTCTACTAAAAGACTATTTCCTTAAAAAGCACAATACCTTTCTCCCTCATCCTCTTTCAACAAACCCTCCAAATACTGAGAATCTGGAATCAAAGAAATATGAAATGCGCACTGGGCATGGTGGCTCACGCCTGTAATCCCAGAATTTTGGGAGGCCAAGGCAGGAGGATCACCTGAGGTCAGGAGTTCAAGACCAGCCTGACCAACGTGGAGAAACCCTGTCTCTACTAAAAATACAAAATTAGCCGGGCGTGGTGGCACATGCCTGTAATCCCAGCTACTCGGGAGGCTGAGGCAGGAAAATCACTTGAACCTGGGAGGCAGAGGTTGTGGTGAACCGAGATCGCTCCATTGCACTCCAGCCTGGGCAATAAGAGCGAAACTCTGTCTAAAAATAAATAAATAAATAAAATAAAAAATAAATAAATAAAAGAAATATAGAATTCATGGGGCAGGGGTGGCATGAGGACAGAAGTTTTCTACTGAATGAGCCCCTCCCACCCCTACCAATAATCTATTCCCCAGAGAGCTCTCATGCCCTTCCCACCTAAGTCCTTGCCACAGGAAATATGTTCAAGTCTCCTGTGTTTGACCCATGTGAAGAGCAGCTTTGGCCCCTTATTTCAACATAGGGTTATGTTGATGTAGCCTGAAAGCAAACTGCAAAGTTTCAGCTTTTTTTAATTGACCAGAAATGTGAAGAATAAACTCCTCACTTCCACTCCCTGCAGTTCACACGATGAGCACAGAGATGGAGTGAGCGGTGAGACATGCATGTTTCATGCAGGCAGAAATCGTGTCTGGGCTGTTGACTACACATAGTCACATAAAGACCGATGCTTTGTGAGTGGGGAATGCAGAGCTGTCTTGTGAAGTAAACACAGCAAATACCAGTTTGCTATTAGACAGATCATCCCACAGGTGAGAGTCCAGGCAACAGCAAATAACTTAACCACAGTAGCAGACATAAACATGCATTCACATCCACTGACCGTTTCCTTGTCAGCAAGAAAACTGAGCGAAATATCCATGATTTATATACGTAACTTTTTGTTTCAGGGAAAACATTTTAGGAGCTTTGGGTACAGGAACTATGTATAACAGTAAAAGAGATTATCTGTCTCATTCCCAGTGAGCCCTGTGATCCTTAAATTAAGGCTGTTTTCCTTCTTTAGTTGAACAGCGTTACTAAAATCTATCTAAGACCAGAGAACTTTTTTTTTTTTTTTGAGATGGAGTCTCGCTCTATCCCCCAGGCTAGAGTGCAGTGGCGCCATCTCAGCTCACTGCAACCTCCACCTCCTGAGTTCAAGTGATTCTCCTGCCTTAGCCTCCTGAGTAGCTGGAATTACAGGCACACACCACCACACCCAGCTAATTTTTGTATTTTTAGTAGAGACGGGGTTTCATCATGTTGGCCAGGATGGTCTCAATCTCCTGACCTCGTGATCCACCTGTCTCGGCCTCCCAAAGTGCTGGGATTACAGGCATGAGCCACCACGCCCGGCCGACCAGAGAACTTTATAATCAAGCCTTGAAGATTCATATATGCTAATATTATTTATTTATTTATTTTAATGAGAAACTGATCATAAAAGAAAACCAAGCAATCATGATTTCATGCATAACACTTGGTTATCACCATAGTGTGATTCGAGGAAACTTTATCAATATCAAGGACTACATAAACCAATTCTTAGAGAAGTCTGGGGATAGTGCCAAATCTAGTAACTATATTGAAGATTTCCCAACACACAATGAGCCAGATTCTAAAGGCGTGTGTGTGCATGTGTGTGTGTGTTGTGACAGGGTCTTGCTCTGTAGCCAAGACTGGAGTGCAGTGGACCACTGCAGCCTCGATCTCCTGGCCCAAGCGATCCACCCACCTCAGCCTCCCAAGTAGCTGGGACTACAGACACGAGCCAATACACCTGGCTATTTTTTGTAAAGATGGGGTCTCCCTATGTTGCCCATGGCTGGTCTCGAACTCCTGGCCTCAAGTGATCTTCCCACCTCAGCCTCCCAAAATGCTGGGATTACAGGCATGAGCCACTTCTCCCGGCCTTAAAGTATGAAGTTTATCCAAAGGACAATGGGACATTGAACCAATGTAAGCAGGCAAGTGGCATAATCAGATTTCCATTTAAGAAAAATTCACTCTCGTTGTCATGTGGCAATTGGATTGGAGGGACACAGGGCCAGAGACAAAAGCCCAGGGGAAGAGGGCAAGAGCTGTGGCTGTGAAGATGGAGAAATATTTAAGAGACTGAACCAATAGAACTTTGTGGATTGATACTTTTGGATCTACATGAAACTGTAGCTTTGAAAATCCCATTGTTTCATTTAGAAGAGAGAAAAGAATACTATCAGGTAAACAACTCAGCTTAGCAAAACAGGACAATGCTGTTTGGTATACACATAATAAAATTTCAAATAACACTTAAAATTTAGTTGTGAATTCTAAGCAGTTTTTTTTAGCACCACTTACCATACCAGCTTCAGTGAAAACTAGCAGGCTAGGATCAACGAAAGGACCTTAAATGTATATTCCTTCCCCCTACCCCCAACAAGATGGTATGCTCCTCATCTTTATACCCCAGCACCAAGCAGTTTGTTCAACCCATATAACTCAATAAGTGTTAGTTTAGTGGAAATGAAGTGTAATTCAAGATGTGATTAGGTCAAAGGTGTCAAACCTACTGAAACTACCTAGCATAAAAATAGGTCTCCTGTGCTACATTTTATTTAGAGAACAAATGACAGCAGAAAATTGAACTAATTTTCTGAATGGAAAGATAAAGTAGGGTAACCACTGAAAAGCTGCTGGAAGAAATGCTTAAAAGAAATGTTCAGCAGTGCCGCCCAGACACTGACGGCTGTGAGATAAAAATAACGGAAAAATAGACACACGAGGAGAGCTGGCTGATTGACTCTAGGAGTGGAGATGGCTCATGAAATGAGGAAGATACATAAATAGCCAGTTTCCACTAATAAGAATAGAATTCATTTGTACACAAGACCAAGGGAAACAGGTTACCTATTATAGTGGTAATGGCTCTAGGTTGGGAATTACATGGATGATATGTTAGTCCTTTGGTAATCACATCTGCGATCTGATTCCAATACCCAGAGTTATACTTGTAGATGTAGAGACTTTAACTTGTCCAAAGCCAATTAAATCTCCAGTTCCTACCCTACCTGGTACAGTGCCTGATGCATGATAGAATCAGGATAGGTAAGGGTAGGTAATATTAACTGAATGTTCCAATGAACAAATAAATTTGTTAATTTAAAACACTTAAATGCTCTCTTATTACCTTGATTTCCAGTTCTTCTTAAACATATAAGATGAACTTCCTCCAGTTGGAAGATTACATCCTTTCAGTGGAAAAGGTGGAGCAATATAAGAATTAAACATTGCATTACCTTTCCCAAGGATCCAACAATCCTAATCCTTTCTTTTTTATGTCTTTGTTCCAAATAGTACATACACACATGCTTATAATCCTTTTTTTTTTTTTTTTTTTTTTTAGACAGAGTCTTGCTCTGTCACCAGGCTGGAGTGCAGTGATGCGATCTCAGCTCCCTGCAACCTCCACCTCCCAGGTTCAAGCAATTCCCCTGCCTCAGCCTCCTCAGTAGCTGGGACTACAGGTATGCGCCACCATGCCCAGCTAATTTTTGTATTTTAGTAGAGACAGTGTTTCACCATGTTGGCCAAGATGGTCTCCATCTCCTGACCTCGTGATCCATCTGCCTCAGCCTCCCAAAGTGCTGGGATTACAGGCATGAGCCACCATGCCCAGCCATGCTTATAATCTTAAAATGGAATTTTTCCTATTTAAAAATTTTCATTTTTGTTACTCTGAACTTCAACTTCCTTACTCTATTTTTACAGATCTGCAATGTCCATTTGCATTAAATCTTGACCACAGGACTCCCTTTTAGCATCCTGTAAACGAGTCTTTATATCAACTCCTAGCCAAAGCCTCCTACCGCAGCCACATTGATTCTCTTATTTGTTCCTCTTATTTATGTTCCTTGTAATTATTCACATTTCTATTATCAAAAAACACCCACCCATCCATGCCCATTGGATCACACCTTCCTTCCTTTTCTCCAAGCTTTAGATGGCAAATATCCTACAATGCATGACTTCTTTTTTTTTAAAGAAATACCTTATCATTTGTTGGTCACTCTCCATTCATGATTCAGGCCTGTGTGTGCTGGTGAGGCCATCCTCCCAGTTGAGTTAATTTTTATATCTGGTGTGAGGTAAAGGTCCAGCATCATTATTTTATTTTATTTTTTTAATTGAGATGGAGTAACCCTTTGTTGCCCAGGCTGCAGTGCAGTGACAGATCTCAGCTCACTGCAACCTCTACCTCCCAGATTCAAGTGATCCTTTCGCCTCAGCCTCCCGAGTAGCTGGGACTACAGGTGCGCACCACCATGCCCGGCTAATTTTTGTATTTTTAGTAGAGATGGAGTTTCACCATGTTGGCCAAGCTGGTCTCAATCTCCTGACCTCAAGTGATCCACCCACCTCGGCCTGCCAAAGTGCTGGGATTACAGGCGTGAACTACCGTACCCAGCCAATACATAACTTCTTAAGTTTCCTGCATTTTTTTTTCATACCTAGCAAGTTTTCTCCTTAATTAGAATGAGCACCGGAATTAAAGTGTCTTCATTGCCTTTTCAATTTCTGGGATATGACATTGTTAGCAAGTCAAGCAAAGGATGTTTCAGCCGCCCTGCATGTTACTAAGGTGTCCCTTTCAGGAGCTGTCTAGTTAACTCAGTTTCTTCATCCTTGTTACCACAAACTCCCTTGACATCCATTTTCTAATTTGCATCAAGAAACCACAATCCACATTCCAGATTTGGCAGGAAGTCTATACTTTAGCCTCCCAACACACCACTTCTGATTCTGCTTTTAGCTCTGCTCCTCAAACTCTGACCTATACATCCATCATGAGGTCATTAGATTTGCCAAAAGAGGCACCCCATACAATCCCACAACACTCCCCACAGTCCCTTCTATTAGAAATGCCGTGTTACTAACATCGACTTCCTAATTTTTCCCTGCATAAGTTTCCTTGTCTAATAGAGATTATATACTTGCTCAATTCACTTACCTATCTTAGGCAAACATATGACCATAAAATTGTTTTAAAAGATACCCATGATTTCAGTGAAATTATTATTATGTTTTTTTTTTGAGGCGGAGTCTCGCTCTGTTGCCCAGGCTGGAGTGCAGTGGCGCGATCTCGGCTCACTGCCACCTCCACTTCCCAGGTTCAAGTGATTCTCCTCCCTCAGCCTCCTCAGTAACTGGGATTACAGGCACACACCACCATATCCAGCTAATTTTTGTATTTTTAGTACAGACAGAGTTTCACCATGTTGGCCAGGCTGGTCTCAAACTCCTGACCTTGTGATCTGCCCTCCTCGGCCTCCCAAAGTGCTGGGATTACAGGCATGAGCCACCGTGCCCAGCCCTATTTCAGTGAAATTATTAACAGAATTTTTCCTACAGAGGTTGCATGAGAGGTTCCACTAGTACCATAGCTAACATCTTCTTAAAATATAATTTATGTACAGTATATTAAAACCATGGTATGCAGCTTAAACTTTAAAAGTAAAAATCTAGAGGTCTTAAATGCTTGATAACCATAAGACCGTTTAAATCTAGCAACAGTGTCTTTGGTTCTACTGTGGCTAATGAAATTGAGGACAATAAATTGCTAGCCAAACTTGAAATCAACCTACTATTTTACTCATTCATCAAACTGACAATATCTAAAGCCTGGGGTATTCCAAAGGATACTTACAAGAGCACTGCCATCAATAGCCATGTATGATGTCATCTTAGTAGAAACAAAAGCTAGAAGAGAAAAAATGTTTTCAGTTAAATGTGAGATTAAAGTGTTCATAAAAACATATATCTCTTTGAGTGGGGAAAGAAAATACTTCTATTGTGATTAATCAATTTTACAATAAAAGTAATTCATTAAATAGCCTTTCGGCCAGGCATGGTGGCTCATGCCTCTAGTCCCAGAGCTTTGGGAGGCCAAGGCAGGAGGATTGCTTGAGGCCAGTAGTTCAAGACCAGCCTGAATAACATAGTGAGACCCTGTCCCTGAAAGAAAAAAAACATAGCCAGTTGTAGTGGCACACACCTGTAGTCCCAGCTGCTCAGGAGGCTGAGGTGGGAGGATTGCTTGAGCCCAGGAGTTCAAGGTTACAGTGAGCTATAATGGCACCACTGCACTCCAGCCTAAGTGACAGAACAAGATCCTGTCTCTTAAAAACATTTTTTTAATGAATAAATAAATAAATAGCTTTTTATTTCAGAACTCAATAAGCCAGCTGTTTAAAGTTGAGTTCATAAGATAAGCCAGAATTTCATTTATACATTTGTCAATATTCTTTTCAAGTACTCAGCAAGACATGTATATGATTTACACACTTAATATTACTATATATATATATACACACACACAAACACACACACACATTTTGAGAAGTGGAAATGTTTTCCTCTTTATGATAAACAATGCAACTAAGATGTGAAAATGTGGCCTATCACTATTATCCAACTTTGAAAACATAGCTAACTCCCCTGCCTCTGAAGTCCCAAACTTTAATAGCAAGATAGGCTCCTTTTGATGTTTGCACTTTGTAGTGGGTTGCCTGAAAAACAAGATATTCTGTGGTTTCAAGAAAAGCAAATGAAAACAAAAGGAAAAAAATCCTCATGTTTTCAACACTGACAAGCAAGAAACTTGTTAAAGATCCACAAGCCACTGAAACTCTCCCCAAAGCAGACAGCTTTTCAACTTCTTCCCAGTGACACCACAAGTACACATTCATGACCTGTTTGTTTCTTACACCAGTGGAGGTCCCCAAATTCTGAGTAATGGAAACTCCTTTTTCACATTAAAAATGCTATATTACATAGATATTAATAAGACATTTATTGGTAAAATGTGAAAGAGATAAACCACAATAAAAAGACTGATAAATTTACTTAATTTAAACCTATTTCTTAAAAAAAAACATTAAAACCTAAATTTAAAAAATCAAGTCTCAAGCTGATAAAAATATCTGAAATAGACATTTAATACATAAGAACCATAAAATAGAGTTCTTACATGTCACAAAGAAGATAATAAGCAAACTAATAGAAGAACAAATAAAGGAAAATTGAAAAAATAAAATACAAATAACTAATGCTTAATCTCATTAGTAATAAAATAAATGCAAAATAAAATACCATGATTCCATTTTTATTCTTCAGGATTGGAAAAAAATTAAGTGATAGAAGTCAATTTGGGTGGAGGTGGAGGTGTGTAGAAAAGAATACTCTCACATGTTGGGATATCAACATGTTACAGGATCTTTGGGTTGTCGCTCTTCTGGCCAGAAACCTCTGTGGCCGGTGGCACCTTTGCCCAAGTTCTTGTCCTGCATCTGGGAATAACGAGGTACACAGAGAAGTAGAGGGGAGCAAGATGAAGAGGAGCTTTATTGAGTGTTAGAACAGCTCAGAGAAGACCCATAGTGGGTAATTCCTCTCCATAGGCAGGTCGTCCCATGGAGTGTTCAGCTTTCAACAGAGAGGAGGCCCTGGAGAGGGCAGCTCCTCTCTGCAGGCAGGTTAGCCAGAAGTCTGCAGCAGCTCTTGGCAGAGAGGAGGCCCTGGAATGGGTTGCTCCTCTCTGCAGCTGGTAGTCCCAATGTCTCTGCAGATCCTGAAGCTCTCAGCAGAGAGGGTAGCTCCTCCCTGTAGCTGGTAGTCCCAGTGTCTCTGCAGGTCCTGAAGCTCTCAGCAGAGAGGGCAGCTCCTCCCTGCAGCTGGTCGTCGGGATGTCTGTTCAGCTCTGGCTGATCTTGGGGCTTTTATGGCCTCAGAGGTGAGGAAATGCACACAGATTGGTCCATGGGTGGCCATGGGAGGGCCCAGAAAGGCACCACCAGTTCCCACTCCAGTTGGTGGGACTGGCAGCCCAGTCCCCAGTCTTCAGGCCCTCCCTGGCCTGAAGGTGGGGTCTCACCAGGGACCTGCCCCCTTCTGCCCTGGAATCTGTCTGCCTCCTGCTGCCGTTCATGGTGCCTGGGCTTGTGGGGACTTTGCTCCCATCAGAGCAGGCACCGACAGCAGGGAGAAGCCAGGCAGCAGGAGCAGGCACTCCTGAGCCTGCAAGGACAGCAGGGGCCTTCCCAGGCCCCTAAGAGTACAGTGATTCCTGAGTCTGGGGGTGGGGTAGGTCCTGTCTGCTCTTTGGAGTGGGAGGCGTGGGTCTGCAGCTACAGCCTGCTCAGCTGTGGTTTGGGTAGCTGCAGCAGCACCCAGGGAGCTCCATCTCAACTCAGAATCTTTCTTTTGTATCCATTTTACCTGCTTAATTCCTAACTATCCCTTAAAGTCCTCTCTGTCCACACCCATTGCCATCATCCTAGTCCAAGCCATCAGCACCTCCCTCTTGGACCACTGCAAGAATATCCTAGCTGATGTCCCAGTTTCTCTCTGGCCCAGTGATTTTTTTCAATGCACATCTGACTATTCACCTCTTTCCTTAAATCCCTACAATGGTCATTGGTCTTTAAATAAAGATCAAAATTGTGAAAACCTCCTACAAGTGAGGCTTTGCACCATCTGACCACGACCTCATCTCCGGCCCTTCCTTGGGTTGTTTCCATATCTGTTTCTATCTCCCTTACTCATTGTCTTTTTTTTTTTTTTTAAGTCCTCGAACACATTTATTTCCATTTCAGAGCCTTGGTGCATGCTTTTTCTCAATAGTCACCACCTAGGATGGCTTATACCATCTAATTTTTCAACTCTCTGACAGAAGGTCACTGCATCAAGAAAACCTTCCCTGAGCCTTGGGAGAGATTGATCCCCTTTTATAGCCTCTCACATCACCTTATTTTTTATTCATAGAAGTTTTCATCATTGTAGTGAATGATTAATTTTGCAATTGGTCCTTTAACATCTGACTCTCCATTATAATATAACCTACCTGAAGGCAGCCACTGTGTCTGGCCTTGTTCATTTATTTGCTGCTGTGTCCTCAGTCTCTGTAGGCAGGGTGGTTCAATATATATTTGTTGAGTAAATGAATTAAATATACAAGCAATAAAACCACTCACTATAGATGAGTTTCCATAAAGGAAATCTATGGATTCCAAATTTTTGTTTTGTAAAATATTGGCATCATGAATATCCCATTAGAAAGCTCCTTCCCAATCTGCAGGATATGGAAATGAGATGGTGTTGATATCATACCTCCTTCGGTCAAAGAGCAAAAGGGTAGAAATAATACGCAGTCACTGGCATGGGTGGTGGAGGTGGGATGGGAGACAGCTAGGGATTGATGTACCTTTGTGGAGTTTGTGTATGAGTGTTTCATTAATAATCTTGGAGTTTCAGTACTTTGTTTCTTTTTTTTTCTTTTCTTTTCCTTTCTTTTTTTAATTTTAAATTAAAAAAAAATAGAGACAGGGTCTTGCTTTGTAGCCCAGGCTGGTCTCAAACTCCTGGTTTTAAACAATCTTCTTGCCTCGGCATCCTAAAGCATTGCGATTACATGAGTGAGCAACCATGCCTGGCCAGTACTTTGTTTCTTGAAGTAGTTGAAACATATGAAATCTAAATTCCACTAAAATGATTCAAAAATAATTTTGGGCAGAAGAACCACCAAAATAAGCTAAGCTCAACTCTTGTTTCTCCTCTTCCAGTCAAAGCCCATGGCCATAATAAAGAAGAATTAGGAAAAGAAATGAGGGCTATGGAGACTCATGTACGTACTTTTGATTGTTTGGACAATGAGAACTGGTTCAGCTAACCAGGTTAACCAGGACACATGGTGTCCATATGTTGATAAGCTAAATAGGTAGCTCCAAGGTTTAGATGAAAATATATATATATAAAGTACATAATAAAAGCAGCTTGTGAGAAAAATAATCCTGGCAAAAGTGTTTTGAAAGTGATAACTTTTCAGTATTCACAGTCCTTTCTGAGAATATCAGTTTAAGCAAAGTGCCTATACATAAGAATTGAAGGAAGAAATAATGACTATTTGATATATCATGAGAATGAATTTTTGAATTACCACAAATTTAAAAATAGATAAGACCCTAACGACAGGGTAACAAAACACTTTTGTATATCAAGAGGTTTCCAGTTCTTTGCTTTCAACAAAATTAAGGAAAAACCTATTTGAATTGTCTATGGATTATGAAAGTAACTGTTGTGATAAATCACCACGAGATATTTGGCATATCCTTGGAAGGAGTTCAAAAAGTGCTCAATTCCTACATATTTACTTACGTGAAAAATATTTCTAAGTGCTTACATACATAAAAACCAATAATAGGATTAGAATTAGTTCTCAACTCTGTCACTGTAGTAATAAGTAATGTTCATTCATGTGTATGTTGCATAATTGGGGGTAATGTCTCATCTATCTAAGTACTGCATATTCAATAAAAATATTTATCTGCTTTATTCAATCATTATCAGTCAAAATGTGTAGTATATAATATTAATGCTTGTTAAATTATGTACCAATAATAATTGTAATAATAACTCTGAATAAAATTTTTTGGCTTAAATAATTTTGTCACCAAAAAATTTTTAAATTAATTTCAATTTTAATATGTATTCTTGGCCAGGTACGGTGGCTCACGCCTCTAATCCCAGCACTTTGGGAGGCCAAGGTGGGCAAATAGCTTGAGATCACGAGTTCAAGACCAGCCTGGCCAACATAGCGAAATCCCATCTCTGCCAAAAATACAAAAATTAGCCAGGTGTGGTGGTGCACACTTGTGGTCCCAGCTACTAGGGAGGCTGAGGTGGGAGGATGGCTTGAGCCCAGGAGGCTGAGGTTGCAGTGAACCGAGATTGTGCCACTGCACTCCAGCCTAGGTGACAGAGCCAGACTTTGTTCCAAAAGACAAACAAACAAACAAACAAACAAAAACTCTTCTTTTAGCTTAAATGTATGATAGAATTATCAATAAAATATTTTCAGGCATAAAAATATGTAATAGGACTTGGCACAGTGGCTCACACCTGTAATCCCAGCACTTTGGGATGCTGAGGTAGGAGGATCACTTGAGGTCAGGAGTTCAAGAGCAGTCTGGGCAACATAGCAAGACCCCATCTCTACAAAAAATAAATAAATAAATAAGAAAAATCAGCCCTGTATGATGGCAGGCATATGTAGTTGGGAGATTGAGGCAGGAGTATCTCTCCCACCCAGGAGGTCAAGGTTGGTATGATAGTGCCACTGCACTCCAGCCTGGATGACAGAGTGGGATCCTGTCTCTTAAAGAAAAAAAAAAATCATATAATAGGATAAAAATCCATATGATAGTGGAATGAAAACATGAGTTTCAGGAGAAAAGAAAACAATGTAAAATGTGCAAGTCCTAAAGTTTACTTTTTAAAAAAATTATAGGACATACCAACTCTTTATGATATCTATATTATATAGATTACTTTTATACAGAAGTATAACCTTTTTTACCATCAATGTTTACAATATGCCAGAAACCACATTTTTTCAACTACATGTATGACAAAAACTTTAGGTGACAATTTGAAGTATAAGGGGGTACATGAGGCTCCTAAGTTCTTTTATGGGTACACAACCAAAAATATATGCTTAAAACTAGGCCGGGTTCAGTGGCTCACATCTGTAATCCCAGCAGTTTGGAAGACCAAGATGGAAGGATCACTTGAGACCAGGAGTATGAGACCAGCCTGGGCAACATAGCAAAACCCTCATTTTTACAAAAATAAAATAAAAATTAGCAGGGTATGGTGATGTGCACCTGTAGCCCCAGCTACTCAGGAGGCTAAGGTGGGAGGATTGCTTGAGCCCAGGAGTTCAAGTCTGCAATGAGCTTTGATTGTGCTATTGCACTCCATCCTGAACAACACAGTGAGACTCTGTCTCTAAAAGAAAACCACTCCACTAAAGTATGTAGATTAGAGTCAAGTAGGTTTAAGTTCAAATCCCAACTCTGCCACTTGTTAAATGAGAAAACTTATGGAAATTGCTTAATGCTCTGACTAGCAAATGCCTCCTCTTTGAATAATAATAACCAACTCATAAGGTGTTTGTGAAAATTAAACGAGATATCATATGGGAAGCACACAGGGCACATGTGTGCATGCTTAGTAAGTGGTAGCAATTACCTAGAATGGGAGCTATTACCTAGAAATAGCTTCATTATACAAAACTATCCTTCCTAATGGAATTAGTATACAACTAAAGGGATTGAACAAGTGTGAAAACAGGTTTCATCAAATAAAATAGCTTTCACACTTCAAGGTTGGTTAAACTCCCTAGCCAACTAACCAATGACATTTTTGGTGCCTTGTTTCAGAGTTTAAGGGAATAGTTATCTCAGTCATATTTAAAACAGTTATCTTCTTTCAAGAACAATTTCTTAACAAACTACAACATGAAACATAGCCAAACCAATGAAATCACTACTTGTTTAAGTTTGTTAAATGAAATAAAATGCATTCCTGATCAACTCTGTAACTGAAAACTAGAAAATATGTTTTGTTAGCAAATGAGTAATAAAGTCAATTTCAAAGAAGAGATTTTCCTTCACATATATTAATAAAGAATCATTCCATTTTGTTTTAATCACAAATTGCATGCTTCTTAAACCAAGTGTGTTTTAGCCATTTTAGAAATTGTTTAGAAAGTTATTTAAGATAGAAATATGGACTCTCATCCTATACTATTTTAAACCCAGAAAATGAACCAAGAATATCAATCCCCAACAAACACACTATTTATAAAGAAGGCTAACATAATCAGTATTTTTTTTAAGAATCAAGAAAAAAATTCCACTAAGGGGATTTATTCATTCAACTGATGCAAAGGTAACTGTCCTGGTTATTCCCTAATAGACATTATCATCTTTGGAATGATGGAGCAAAATAAGTACCATGCCTAATGTTTTACACATTTTTAAAACAAAGATAATTTATTGTGATTTAGAGACGATTTTCCAGTTGAAATAACATAGGAGCTAGGTTGATTCTCTTTCTCACAGAGCCTTAAGTGAAAACAAAACAGGTCTGAACTAAAACGTTTAAAACCCACAGATTAATTTATCCTTTAAAATTATAATGCTGGCATTCAGCAAGACATTATCACAGCAGCAAGTGGATTTATACAAAGTCCACAAACACAGGCAAACAATGTGCGTTATTCTTAAGCCAGAAGCCAGAGCTAAGAGGAAACAAAAAAATGCTTGTTATCCTCGTGGCAGAAGTCTTGATCGTCGACAAGTAGGTAATCCATGTGGCAGCAAACGTCCACACTCTACTGGAGACAAGCACTGTTTATAAGCGAGCGTGTTCTGTTACATGATAGTCCATCGCAGCAATGCCATGGAAAACAGAAGAGAACATTCATCTTCGCTCACATATAAAAGCAAAGGACATGAGATAATCCATTCGTTTTGCCAATTAGTAGGAGATTTCACCTGTCAAGGCAAAGCAGGAGAGAAGGAAGCAAATGCAAGATGACTTCCCTACCAGTCTGTGTACAGTGACATATGCGGCAGGGGAGGTTTGGGGTTGTGACTTTGTTCAGGAACTTTATGAAGGAGAAAATAGCTTCATCCAAATTATTTTAAGCTTTTTTCTTTTTCTTTTTTCTTTTTTTTTCTTTCTTTCTTTCTTTTTTTTTTTTTTTTTTTTTTTTTTTTTTTTTTTTTTTTGAGGCAGAGTCTCCCTCTGTCGCCCAGGCTGGAGTGCAGTGGCGCCATCTCGGCTCGCTGCAAGCTCCGCCTCCCGGGTTCACGCCATTCTCCTGCCTAAGCCTCCCGAGCAGCTGGGACTACAGGCGCCCGCCACCACACCCGGCTAATTTTTTGTATTTTTAGTAGAGACGGGGTTTCACCGTGTTAGCCAGGATGGTCTCGATTTCCTGACCTCGTGATCCACCCACCTCAGCCTCCCAAAGTGCTGGGATTACAGGCATGAGCCACCGTGCCTGACTGCTTTTTTTTTTTTAACTTAAGCTCAAAGTGTCATTCTGATTCCAATCCATTTTCTACTTGCTATAGAATATTCTCATTCTTTCTCTTTCGTTTATCTTCCCTTTTTTATTGTTGTCTTTTCCACTCATTTCGTTGCATTTCTTTCCTGCCTTCTCTCCACTTTGATGATGAATTGACAGATGGTTTTAAGAACCACAGCTTTTTTCAAACAGAGAAACTATGATGCTTAAAATTACTTTATTTTTGACACCATAAAAATACTGCAATCCATCATCTGTGGAGACTGGCAGGCCTCTTCCCTGCTTTCCCCTCACAAATTCCCACATAAGCTGTCAGCCCTGACAATCAAGGCTCAGACACACAAAATCCACAAAGCTAAGGGAGATAAAAGCTTTCTTTCAGCCAATAATGTCAATCTTTCCTCCCAGTGGACCATTTTACCATAGTAACAAACAGGTGGAAAACTGCAAGAGATCTCAAACGATTTGCCTCTTTTACATCCTGGAAGGGCCTACCAAATGCCAATGGCTATTGGCCATGCCCCTCTTGGAGGTACAAAGCTCCCCTGAGTTGCTGAACTACAGGGGTCTCTTGTCCTTCTGTGGGATTCCTGAACCTGAAACTTCTAAAATGTGGTCTGTACCTGCAGGGGCCATTAGACTGGGGCAAGCAGAGACCTGCCGTGGGCCACACCCTGGCCAATCCTCCTCAGAACACCCAGAGCTCAGCCCTGGCCCACATGCACCCTGTGTTGGTTGCGCCCAATCAAGGTTCCCTTTACCAGAACATGGGGTAGACCAGACGCCCTGAAAAGCACTGGGACTTGTTTCTACAGAGTTGGGTTTGTTCTGTGGTTGTCTTAAGTTCCATGACACCTGCCTGGAGAGTAGTTGTTGTCACTGGTTCTCCAAAACAGGGATAGATGTTCAATGATTCCAATGATTTATATAGGCAGGGGTCCTACAATGCATATTTTCACCTACCCCTCAAAGACACATAAACACACACACCCTAGTGGCAGCTCTTGTTCAGTTTTACCAATGCAGACAAAACACACCATCACACCTGCCTCTCCTACGCCAGCTCCAGATCCAAGGAACTTCTAGGAGCCAGTTACTCTAAGATCCAAGCTAGCTGTATGCTGAAGTGTGATTCTAAGGGATTGTGACTGAAACTGCAGGAGCCACCTCAAAAGTTTGTACTGTCCTCAAGCTGCTACATCATATGAGAAAAAGGGCGCCAGCTCCCTAATGAGGACACAGGAAACATTGGTAGCTCCTAGACAAGGTATCAATTATGAGGCCTACTGCAATCTACTACAGTCTGTTCCATGAGCACAGCTTGGTTCCTTCCAGGTCCCAACTCGGGTATCCCCCAAATAACATCCCCAATTCCTAGTTTGCTTCACTCCAGCCGGTGGGGCAAGAGCTGATACAGTGCTCTAGAATGAGCCAGATAGGAATAGCAAGTGATGGCCCTTACCTTTCTGCAATTTGCATCTCTCCATTTCTCCACATGAATAATAATTACATTTTCTGTCTGCAGAAGATGAAATGTTTTTCTACTTGGTGAAATTCAGACAGTGTACATGGCTCTGAGGCAGCCAGTCACTTTATTTCTGCTTTGCCAAACATTATTCCATTCAGTGCCCTTTACACCAAAGTGAGCAGCTATACCCCATACAGCAGAGGACTCTGCAACTGGACATTCACTGGCTAGAAGGCAGCCAAGAAAAAAAAATGATTATAAAAGCTGTCAGCCGCTTGCACCCATTGCTCTAGAGTTGGAGCCAAAACCCCTTTTGTCTGGCTAGATTTTTCCTTAAGAAATATCATTTTAGGGGCCGGGCACGGTGACTCACGCCTGTAATCCTAGCACTTTGGGAGGCCGAGGCGGGTGGATCACTTGAGGTCAGGAGTTCAAAACCAGCCTGACCAACATGGTGAAACCCCATCTCTACTAAAAATACCAAAAAAATTTAGCTGGCCATGGTGGCAGGTGCCTGTAATCCCAGCTACCCGGGAGGCTGAAGCAGGAGAATCGCTTGAACCTGGGAGGTGGAGGTTGCAGTGAGCCGAGATTGTGCCACTGCACTCCAGCCTGGGCAACAGAGAGAGATTCCATCTCAGAAGAAAAGAAAGAAAGAGAGAGAGAGAGAAAAGGAAAGAAAGACAGAGAAAAGGTGGGAGGGAGGGAGGAAGAAAGAAAAAAAAGAAAAGAAAAGAGGGAGGGAAGGAGGGAGGGAAGGAGGAAATAAAAGAAAAGATCATTTTAGGGGCCTTGTAATTTTGCAAAGGTCGTGCCCAAGGGTTATCAGACAAGAGAGACCATAAGGAGATAAACTACTGTATATAATCATGGTGAGGGCTGCTTTGCCCAGAATAGAGTGACTTCTCTTGGAGGCTCTTATAATGATATTTGGCAGAACTGTTGCAAACTGTTTTCAGTCTTCACAGCAAGGTTGTAAAGTAACTTATACTTTAACACGTGAAAAAACGAATATACAGAGTGGGTGGACTAACTAGTTTATATAGGTAGCAAGTTAAAGCCAAATTTGAATTCAGATTTTCAGACTCCAGGTCCAGGGCCCTATGGTCATCAGCAGTGCTGTCTCAATAATCTTTGCCTTTTCAAATTCTCCTTAGAAGCAGGCTTTTATTTTCTTTTTGCAAACAGTAGATCTCATTACATTCTTAGAGAATGAATGAGTCTAATAATTCTTACAGACACTCAGGGCAAGACATGCAGTAGGCACCTAACAAATATCTGTTGACTTATATTGGCCCTGCCTCAACTTTAGGACAAGTTAGAATGAGTAAGCTATTTACTAAATTTAGACAATTCAGAGGGACCTACGGTGACGAGCAGTGATAATGTGGCTGCCAAAGGGCTACTCGTGGGATCACAGATCAGCTGCCACTGTGCGGTCTGGAAGGGTCTGATCAGCAGGCAATACAGCTCTCAGAAAGAGACACTGACGAGCTGCACGCAGCTTGTTTGGGAATTGCGCATCCTAGGTGAGGCTTCATTCAGAAACTATGAAGGGCTCACGTCCTGGTCAGAATCCCACATGGGCAGGCTATGAATTGAAGGCTTAAACCATATCATGCTGGAAACCACACAGGCACAAGGACCTCAATTTTGCATCTGCTGAAAAATCTGGGTTAGTGTCTCCAAAACATCTAAAGCAAGAATGAGAGATGTCACTAAAACACACCTATTTATTCTTTAGGAAGAACTGTTAAATTAAAGTCATTCTTAAATACCCCCCATCCCAAATGGAGATATTTGTTGACACAATCCACATAAGCGAATGCCGTCAGGAATAGATTCGCTTTCTCTGAAATCATAACATGTATGCAAAGAGACACCTAGTGGAAGAACACCTAAGTACAATATTCAGCTTAAGACCAAAGATTAAATCGTCCAACTCCCTAATTTGACATTCTTTCAATTTCAATAGCGCATTTTTTTAAACCACTAGAATCATAAACTCAGAAATCTAAGTTTTCAAAAAGAAAATGTTCTATTTGTTTTTCCAGGAAGCATTGGCTCTTTTATTGGTTGTTGTTGTTGTTCATTAGACTATCTTACTGTATACATTACTGCGAAGTAATACAAAAATTACAGAGCAGACTGCAGCTGGCCAGCCACTTTACTTCACCTTTCCCTGAACACATGTGGGCTTATTTTTTTGTTTCCATTCCTTTATAGACTTTGCCTGTGAGATTTTCCGCTTGTCTTTGGGTTGCTTTTTTCTTGCTTTTAACTAGGTAAAGCCAAAGACTTTTTTTTTCCAGCCAGCTTCCTGTGGTCCGCCCAGCTTCCTGTGGTCCACCCACTCTCGTCTTTACATGCTCACTTTCCCACTCGTACCTCACCTACACTGGATACCGCGCCCACCTCCTCATCTTCCATGCACACATGCACCTTCCTCTCTCCCTCCTGCCCTAGATACCTTCATTTAACCTCAAAAGGAAAACTTTGTTATCACAAAATAGAAGGAATCACCTATTTTTTTTCTTTACTCCATAGTACTAAAATTCAGCTATGACAAACGTTGAGATTATTATTTTTAAACTCCTGCATAGAAAAAAAGTTTAGATTGGAAATTAATTTTTAATTTAACAGATATGTTTATTGCAATTTCTATGACCTCACAGGCGCCACTTCATGGGATTTTACATCTGAAAGAGGAACATGTGCTCTAGCAGAAGCCAGACTGACATTCACCAGGTCCAGGTCTCCTGACACTGCTGTGCTACAAAGAGCCGAGCCCTGTGGACAGGTCCGGGAGAATGAGACGCCAAGTAGAGAATGGGAATCCAAGAGACGCCAAGGCTCCAGACGTATGGATGCAAAAGTGATCTTGAAAGTAGAGATCCTCCGATCCTAGCCACCCCAGCTAAAGTCACATGGGTCAAAGATGAACTGCCAAGCCAAGTCAACCCCTCTCCAAATTCCTGTCATGGTCAAAACAAAAAGGTCCTTACTCCACTGTTTTCAATAAGTAAGAAGGTCCTTATTCCTACATCACATGCTTGATGGTGACATGTTGAAACCTTTTCCTTTGATATTAGGAATAAGCCAAAGATTCTCATTATCACTTAACAACATTGTCTCAAAAGTACTGGAAAACAATGGTAAAAATATATATATATATGATTAAAAGGTAAAAAATCAAGATTGTCAGTATTTTCAAATGATATAGTTTTACATGCAGAAAGAATCTACACATTAATAATTACAATTAAAAAGTGGGCCAGGCGTGGTGGCTTATGCCTGTAATCCCAGCACTTTGGGAGGCTATGGTGGTGGATTGCTGGAGCTCAGGAGTTTGAGACCAGCCTGGGCAACATGGTGAAACCCTGTCTCTACCAAAAATACAAAAAAAAAAAAAAAAAAAAAAAAAAAAAAAAAAAAATGCTGGTCATGGTGGTGTGCACCTGTGGTCCCAGCTACTTGGGAGGCTGGGGTGAGAGGATCCCTTGAACCTGGGGGATAGAGGTTGCACTGAGTTGAGATCGTGCCACCGCAAAAAAATCATAGACAGAGCCAGACCCTGTCTCAAAATAAAAAAAAAAAAAAGTGGGCATAAGAAGGTTGCTAGCTACAAAGCCAATATATTAAAATCAACAACATTTCTACCAGCCACCAACAGTTTGAAAGTAAAATTTCTAAGATAGCAATATCATAAAAATTCAAATATGTTAGAATGAATCTAATAAAAGATGTATAAGACTTCAATGAAGAAATCAATTTTTGAAAGAAACTTTAAAAAGGTATAAATAAATGGAAAGATGTCATGTGTTCATTCATTGGAAGACTCAATATTGTGAAGATGACTCTGGCTAGTGCTTTTCCTTTGCCATTCGTTATCTTCATTATTCTGTGGTCATAAGGATATCGTCCTACTTTTCCTTCTACGAATTTTATTGTCTTGTCTTCCTTATTGGATCTACAATTTACTTGCAATTGATTTTCTATTATGGTTTCAAATAGGGGTCAAGTTTCATCTTTTAAATTAATAGCCAATTACCTCAGTATCATCTATTGAAAATACTGTCATTTCCCCCACTGGTTCTAACCATAAAGGAAAAGCTGTAAGTTGAAACACATTAGAATTCAGAATTCCCATTCATCAAAAGACAACCTTAGGGACTGAGAAAACAAGCAAATGAATGAGAAGAGGTATGTGCCATACATATAACATGCACGAGGCCATGCATCCAGAATCTATAAAGAACTCCCATGAATCAATAAGGAACAGGCAGAAAACCTAAGACAAAAATGAGAAAAGACTTACTAGGCCTTTGACAAAGAAGGAACATCAATTAGCCAATATACATAGGAGAGACACCAATCATTAACAATCAGGAAATGTTAATGTTAATGTTAATCCTCATTAACAATCAGGGAAATGCAAGGCAGAACAGCAATGAAACATAATTAAACAGCCACCAAAACAGTGTAATTTTAGAAGACTGACAATGCCAAGCGTTGGCAAGATTGTAGAACCAGTGAAAACTCAAAATATTGCCAGTGGAAAATTATTTTGGAAAAGTGTTTGGCAACACCTGCTAAGGTTAATTACATGCATAGTCTATGCCCACAACCTTTACTCTAAAATGTATATGCCTCAGATATGTGCGCAAATGTATGCTGAAAATGTGTAACAATGGTTCTATCCAGTTCATTAATAACAACCAGAACAAAAAACAGGGCTGGGCATGGTGTCTCATGCCTATAATCCCAGTGCTTTGAGAGGCCAACATGGGAGGATCACTGGAGGCCAGGAGTTCAAGACCAGCCTGGGCAACAAAGTGAAACTCTATCTCTACAAAGAGGTAAATCATTTAAAAAATTGTTAAAAAAAAAAAAAGTCCATCAATGGGAAAATGAATAAATAAATTGTGGTACAGTCATTACAATGAACTACATAGCAATCAAAAAGAAAAAGACTACTTCTATCCACAGTGAAATAACATTGAGAGAAAGAAGCTAGACACAAAAGAATATAAACAATATGATTCCATTTATATAAAATAATAGAGCAGCCAAAACTAGATCATAGTGTTTAGGGAAGTGTACTTGGGTCATAAAATTATCACAAAATGCAACCACAATGACCACAAATGGCAGGAGAGTGGAAACCTTTGAGGAGGAATCAGGAATTATTTATTGGAATGGGTACAAGAGGGGATTCGGGATCCCGATGGTATTCTATTTCTTGACTCAAGTGGCAGTTGCAAGAATTTACACTTTATGATAAATCATCTAGCTATTCCATTTTTTTCATGTTTTCCACTGCATGTATGTTATATTTCAAAATAAAAGTCATTTTGAAAAGTGAGAACTAGGCCAGATGCTATGGCTTATACCTGTAATCCCAACACTTTGGGAGGCCAGAGCGGAATGATTGTTTGAGGCCAGGAGTTTGAGACCAGCTTGAGCAACATACTGAGAATCCCCATCTCAACAAAAAAATTTAAAAATTAAGGCCAGTCGCAGTGGCTCATGCCTGCAATCCCAGCACTTTGGGAGGCCGAGGTGGGTGGATTACTTGAGGTCAGGAATTCAAGACCAGCCTGGGCAAGATGGTGAAACCCCGTTCCTACTAAAATACAAAAAAAAAAAAAAAAAGCCAGGCATGGTGGTGTATGTCTGTAATCCCAGCTACTTGGGAGGCTGAGGCAAGAGAATTGCCTGAACCCGGGAGGTGGAGGTTGCAGTGAGGCGAGATAGCGCCATTGCACTCCAGCCTGGGTAACAGAGCAAGACCTCATCTCGGAAAAAAAAAAAAAATTTTTTTAAAGTAGCCTTGTGTGGTGGTGCATGCCTATAATCCTAGCTACTTAGGAGGCTGAGATGGAGGATCACTTGAGCCCAGGACTTTGAGGTTGCAGTGAGCCATACTGCACTCTAGCCTGGATAACAATGTGAAAGCTTGTCTCTAAATAAATAAATAAACTCTTGTTGAAGATTTTAGTTTTCCTTGAAGTGAAATGGGCAAGCCTGGCCAGTCATGGTGACTCACGCCTATAATCCCAGCACTTTGGGAGGATGAGCCAGGTGATAACTTGAGGCCAGAGTACGAGACCAGCCTGGTCAGCATGGTGAAACCCCGTCTCTACTGAAAATATAAAAATTAGCCTGGAGGCCGGGCACTGTGGCTCACGCCTGTAATCTCAGCACTTTGGGAGGCTGAGGTGGGTGGATCACCTGAGGTTAGGAGTTTGAGACCAGCCTGGCCAACATGGTGAAACCACGTCTCTACTAAAAATACAAAGAATTAGCCAGATGTGGTGGCACACACCTGTAATCCCAGCTACGTGGGAGGCTGAGACAGGAGAATAACCTGAACCCAGAAGGTAGAGGTTGCAATGAGCCAAGATGGCACCATTGCACTCCAGCCTGGGCAACAAGAGTGAAACTCCATCTCAACAACAACAACAAAATATCCTGGCATGATGGCACATGTCTGTAATCCCAGCTACTCGGGAGGCTGAGGCAGGAGAATAGCTTGAACCTGGGAAGCGGAGGTGGCAGTGAGCCGAGATTGCACCACTGCACTCCAGCCTGGGTGACAGAGCAAGACTCTGTCTCAAAATTAAAAAATAAATAAATAAATAAAATAAATGGTTTTGCAGAGTTCTGATCTGACAAACACATTAACAGCTCTGGTCCCAGCACTGACAACAGACTGAAAGAGAGAAAAGACATAAACCAAGAAACCAGTTAAGAGGCTACTGGAATGATCCAGGGAAGAGATTACAATGTCATCTCTTTCGCGGGACCAGAGTGGTAGCGATAGAAGTGGTAAGAAGTAGATGGATCAGGCAGGGCACGGTGGCTCACGCCTGTAATCCCAGCACTTTGGGAGGCCAAGGTGGGCGGATCACGAGGTCAGCAGATCGAGACCATCCTGGCTAACACGGTGAAACCCCGTCTCTACTAAAAACACACACAAAAAAATTAGGCGGGCACGGTGGCGGGCACCTGTAGTCCCAGCTACTTGGGAGGCTGAGGCAGGAGAATGGCATGAACCCGGGAGGCAGAGCTTGCAGTGAGCCGAGATAGCACCACTGCAGTCCGGCCTGGGCAAAAGAGAGAGACTCCGTCTCAAAAAAAAAAGAAGTAGCTGGATCAAAGTACTTACTCCTCTTTGTCACAATGACCAATCCAGAAAAGAGTACATGTACCAAGTCAAGATAATCAGGAAATTCTGTCTGAAATATTGGGAAAGAGATTTGTCCCTTTTTTCTGGGGTGTCAGCCGTGAACGCTCTGCAAACCTGGAGTTAGCAGTGGTCATCTTGGTGAAATGGTGGAGAAAAGAGATTGAAAATGAAGCCAAAACAGCAGGAAGCAGAGCCCAAGGAGAGAGTGGAAAAAGAAATCTATGCTACAAAATACTCAATCCCACAAATTTTCAAAGATGTATATTTGAGGGCAGGGCAGGAACCTCATTCCTGTAATCCCAGCACTTTGGGAGGCCGAGGTGGGCGGATCACCTGAGGTCAGGAGTTCAAGACCAGCCTGGTCAACATGGTGAAACCCCTTCTCTACTAAAACTACAAAAAAATTAGCCAGGCATGGTGGCGCATGCCTGTAATCCTACTCAGGAGGCTGAGGCAGGAGAATCGCTTGAACCTGGGAGGTGGAGGTTGCAGTGAGCCGAGATCACGCATTGCACTCCAGCCTGGGGCACAAGAGCGAAACTCCATCTCAAAAAAAAAAAAAAAAAAAAAAAAAAAGGCCGGGCACAGTGGCTCACACCTGTAATCCCAGTACTTTGGGAGGCCAAGGCGGGTAGATCACAAGGTCAGGAGATTGTGACCATCCTGGCTAACATGGTGAAACCCCATCTCTGCAAAAAAAATACAAAAAATTAGCCAGGTGTGGTGGGCCCCTGTAGTCCCAGCTACTCAAGAGGCTGAGGCAGGAGAATGGTGTGAACCTGGGAGGTGGAGCTTGCAGTGAGCTGAGATCGCGCCACTGCACTCCAGCCTGGGTGACAGAGTGAGACTCCATCTCAAAAAAAATTAAAATTAAATAAATTTTTAAAAAGATGTACATTTGAATATGTCTTGTGAAATTTCAGAATTTCAAAGTATATAGAGAATTCTAAAAGTTTCTCTAAAGAAACAAGAACATTGTTAGATTTCTCATGCAAGTTGAGCTGCTGAAGGACATGGGGGCAATATCTTTGAAGTTCTGAGTGAAAATAAATT
The DNA here is from genome assembly GCF_029289425.2 of Pan paniscus. Classification (NCBI taxonomy): domain Eukaryota; kingdom Metazoa; phylum Chordata; class Mammalia; order Primates; family Hominidae; genus Pan; species Pan paniscus. The sequence goes on from NC_073254.2 coordinate 174,307,271, forward strand.
TGTACATAAAGTTCTGTATCCAACCAAACATACAATCAAGTGTGAGTGCAAAATAAACACATTTTAGACATGTTTGTTTATTCCTTATGTGCCCTACGTGAAAACATTGCTTGGTAAAATAATAAACTGACAAAGACATTTAAAAAGAAAAACATGAGATAGAAGAAGGAAAAGAACATGAGATTAAGATTCAGGGAAAGATGAGCATATAATTAAAAAAAGATGTACACATAAAATACAATCTACTGAAACTGTGCAAGTATAGTTTCCTATTTCTAGCTTGATATCCCTTGAATTGATTTTGCAATCAATCCTCACACATTTGCAGTTACATTTAATTTCAAGTAATGATTTTGTTGGGGAAAAAAGAAAGTACCATTAATATAATTCCTTCTTCATAATCCTTTTTTCACTTATTCTCACCTAAAGTCAGAAAGTAAAAAATGTGAAGTTAATTTTAAAATATTAAAATAACTCAATTACCTGGTAGAACAGAAGGAATTGTAAGTGTGACTGATTTAGAAAGGAAGGGTGTTGTATAGAGATACTGGATGTGATAACTTTGCAGCACATACCATCAGACAAGAAATTGTTAGTGTGCTCTATGTCTAGTTCTCCTCTTCTCCCTCGGCCCCCAGGAAGACCTCCCAGGCCCATGCAGTTAGGAGAGGCCGTGTGAGTTGTTCTGACCAATGGGGACTGGGCAGAGGTGATGTCATCACTTTGTGTCTGGAGAAGAGTATGAGTGCCCCACACCCTCCTTCTGTGTCATGACCAACTCTGAAGCCACCTATTGACATGGTGGTGTTGCAGGATGGTGGAGCTTTCATCAGCCTGAATCCCTGAGTGACTTTGTGGAGTAGAGGATCTCTCCCCTCCTGACGACCAGCACTGAACATACAGTGTGGGTAAGAAGTCAGAGTTATAGCCAGGCACAGAGGCTCACGCCTATAATTCCAGCACTTTGGGAGGCCGAGGCGGGTGGACCACAAGGTCAGGAGATCGAGACCATCCTGGCCAACATGGTGAAACCCCGTCTCTACTAAAAATACAAAAATTAGCCAGGTTTGGTGGTGTGCACCTGTAGTCCCAGCTACACGGGAGACTGAGGCAAAATAATCTCTTGAACCCAGGAGACAGAGGTTGCAGTAAGCCAAGATCACGCCACTGCACTCCAGCCTGGGTGATAGAGTGAGACTCCGACTCAAAAAAAAAGAAATCAGAGAATCAGAGTTACTCGAGAGTTAATTTCAGCATAACACCGTCTAGTCTAATAAGAGCTCCTGTGCCTCATTAAGTATTAACAAAAGTCTTTTCTATATTTCTTCAAGCTCTATTTAAATTTTTTCTGTGTAAACTAACATATACCCAAAATAGGTAGTTGCCTTTTTTAACAATTTGGCTGGAAGGTAATTTTATTAGGAAAGACATTGATATCTCTACTGAGGATAATAAACTCAGGGAAAATGAAAATGGCAACAGGAAACCTTTCACTTGCTGAGAAAACTTGTTCTTTTCTTTTCCCTTTTCCTCACCGTCTACATATAATAAATGCAGAACATTTTCTGAGGAAATGCCCTATTCATTGTGGAAATAATCTCCAAAGATTTAGAGATTTTCAGTTAGTACCTCATCATTCTTGAAATTGGATTCTATTTTTTAGAAAGCTATACCCATATTTTTGAGCTAAAATTTAAAAAAAGCAAAAATATTATTAACCAGGAAAACAATAGCTCAAATGTTAACCTGCCCTCTCAATAATCTGAAAAACAGATTCTGTTTTCAAGGAATAATCTCCATATAAGTATTCTTTCAGCCAGTTCCTTTTTTGTAATCTAGTTGTCCACATTCTTGTTCACATTGTTATATTTTGCACACATATGCACAAAAATTATGAGCCTTCAAGAAGAAAATATATGTGGTCATCTATTTCTTCACTGCCAGCACACAAGTTTTTAACACAGAGTTTATTTTAAAATAAGGCAAGAAACCCTTGGAGTCTGAGTTGTTTCTTTATTAGAGGTGTGAGACCTGGCCCCACACGTTTCTGTTCTGGAAAAAGTCCATTGACACCTTGAATCACTTGGTAACATAAATCAAACTTAAGCAGTTCTTAGAACATAAGTTTCATAGGCCATAGCAAGTAAAAAATAGTAAGAAAAATATAACCTGATGTTCAAATGCATTCACATAAAACTTCACAATATTTACTGCCCAGCAGGAATATGTCAAAATAATTAGACAAGCATTCTGTGCTTAAGAAATCTGTGGAGAGCTCAAAATAATTATGGGGCCAAGAATGTAGGCACATGTGAATGAAAACTAAATATGAACTGTTTGCTCCCACTACACACCCTTGAACTAAGAACTGTCTGTCACACACCAGGGCCTGTCTGGGGGTGGGGGGCGGCAAGGGGAGAGAGAGCATTAGGACAAATACCTAATGCATGTGGGGCTTAAAACCTAGATGACAGGTTGATAGATGCAGCAAACCACCATGGAACATGTATACCTATGTAACAAACCTGCACGTTCTGCATGTTTATCCCAGAACTTAAAGTAAAATAAAAACTTTTTAAAAAGAACTATGTCTATAACATATTAGAGTGACTAGATAAACAAGATTCCTTTAGTATTGCTTAATGACAGGAGTAAAAGACAAAAATTGTTAACATGCTTTTGCATCAAGTTGGAGGACATTTTATTATGTTAGTAGCTGGTTCAAGACTTTCTCTTATGTAAACATTTGACTTTGCTAGAAAAATATCATAATAAGCCTCTTTGTCATAAAATCTGAAATCCAGCAGTGTTTGGATGTGTGTAGAAAGACCTGCAATGAGGCAGGGAGGGGAAGAAGAGAGGTGGAGGCTGTAAAATGGGGAATGGGGAGAGCAGTGTGATGGAAGAAATGACACCACAATGTCAGTTTCAGTAGAAAGCGGTGAAGAGTCTGAGCTTTGCCTTCATGTTAGCATCAGGGGGAACCAAGGCAGTACATAAGGACATCTGAAGAAACAAGTTGCTGGGAATAAAGGCCAGGGCTCATGACAAGATCATTCAACACCATGTGATATTGTTTGGCCCATGTCCCCACCCAAATCTCATGTTGAATTATGATCTTCAGTGTTGAAGGAGGGGCCTGGTGGGAAGTGACTGGATCATGGGGGTGGATTTCCCCTTGTTCTCATGACAGTGGGTGAGTTCTCAAGAAATCTGGTTGTTTAAAAGTGTATAACAGATTGCTCAAGCTCAGGAGTTTGAGTTCAGTCTGGGCAACATAGCAAAGCCCCCTTTCTTTTTTTTTAAAATTAAAAAATAAAAATAAATAAAATATAAAAAGTGTGTAGCACTTTGCCCTTCTCTCCCTCTCTCTCTCTCTCTCTCTTGCTCTGCTATGTGAAGATTGTGCCTATTTCCCCTTCACCTTCCACCATGACTGTAAGTTTCCTGACACCTCTCCAGCCATGCTTCCTGTACAGCCTGTGGAACTATGAGCCAATTAAACCTCCTTTCTTTATAAATTTCCCAGTCTCAGGTAGTTCTTTATAGCAGTGTGGGAATGGACTAATACACCATCATAACTAATATTTATTAAGTGCTTAACAATGCACCGGATATTGTTCTAAGAGCTATATTCATATTAACTCATTAAATCCTTACACCAGCTATGGGTGCTATTACTGTCTCCATTTAACAGATGAGGAAAGCGAAGTGCATAAGGGTTAAGCAATTTGCCCAAGGTCATACAGATTGGTGTGTATTTGTGTCAGAGATAAGATTCAAACCTCAGCCCTCTGGGCTCAGAGTCTCCCCTTTGTACCATTGTGCTCTTATTTTATTACAAGAGACTATAAAGTTCATCGAATTCAGTCTTCCAACAAACACAGCTTCTTATATAACAAGCCGTGCTCTTACTAGATGCCCACTGTGATGGGGAGGTCCCTAATCTGAGAGCCAGAAGTGTTATACCAGAAAACATACTTGACAACTTTTGAAGATAGTAAAATCACCCACTTTTGTCAATACCTTAGGGTAATCAGTTCTGCATATCATCAATGAAAAACATGAATATAAAAAGCATCACTTAAAATTCCTCAACAAAACATCAAATTTTATGGTAAATAAAGCATTCTTTACTGCAGAAGACAATGCAGACATCTTACTAACTGACTCATCAGTAAATGCGTATCTTTTATATACATGTTGAAACAATAGAATTTATGTCTTAGAAGACATCTGTACAGCTAAGGTATGCACCAAAGCTAATTTGTATGTCCATGAGTTGGACAACCAGGACAACGGGTTTTAATAACTACAGAAAAAGAAAGAGAAGGGCAATGGTCACCAAAAAGCACGATGGTGACTAATGAGTTATGACTAACAGTGTTTCAAAGACAGTTGTAACATAATTGGAAATGGTAGAAACTACATACTGAGGACAATAGTGATTATTGTCTGGGTCATAGAAAATAATAGCATTTAAGTTAATACGCTAATACTTTCTGAAAAATTACCAGGATTTCAATTATATCTATACAGTCACAAAAAGATGTGTCCTTAATAGATAACTGTGGGCGGCCGGGCGCTGTGGCTCACGCCTGTAATCCCAGCACTTTGGGAGGCCGAGGCGGGCAGATCACGAGGTCAGGAGATCGAGACCATCCTGGCCAACATGGTGCAACCCTGTCTCTACTAAAAATACAAAAAATTAACCCGGCGTGGCGGCAGGCGCTTGTAGTCCGAGCTACCAGGGAGCCTGAGGCAGGGGAATCGCTTGAACCCAGGAGGCCGAGGTTGCAGTGAGCCGAGATCATGCCACTGCACTCCAGCCTGGAGACAGAGCAAGACTCTGTCTAAAAAAAAAAAAAAAAAAAAAAAAAAAACTGTAAAAAGAATGCTTCCTTTGAATTCCCCAGCAAGTTTAAAATTGTGTTTCATCTTTGGAAAAAAATGAATTAAGGCTTAGTACAATGGCTCACGCCTGCAATCCTAGTTCTTTGGGAGGCCGAGGCAAGAAGATCACTTGAGGCCAGGAGTGAGAGATCAGCTTGGGCAACATAATGAGACCCCGTCTTTACAAAAAATTTTAAAAATTAGCTGGGCATGGTGGCATACTTGGGAGGCTGAGGTGAGAGAATCACCTGAGCCTGGGAGGTCAAGGCTGCAGTGAGCCACGATCATGCCACTACACTCCAGTCTGGGGGACAAAGTAAGACACTGTCTCAAAAACAAACAAACAAACAAGAGTTAAACCAAATAAAAGATGTAATACCTCAGTGAGGAGCTAAGACATATAATTCTTTTAAAATCATTTTATAATAGAAAATCAGAGTAATAATGAGAAGAATTACACAGGTATTCAACTCCAGTCTTTCCTAGATCATTAGGAATAAACTTATAAACTTTAGAGGTGGGGACATCTTCACATTGTTTTACTCTTCTACCATAATTATTAAATATAAATATTTAATTGTTATTATTAGTAAATTTAAATCAGTAAGTACTCCATTTCTAGAGCATTCAGTTTATACTTGGGCATCTAAACACGCAATTGCTTGTAAAATAGACTCTTCACATAATTATAGTTATAAAGTACTTTGATAGTCATGGTATATTCCTTACTCTTAGAGAGGCAAAAAAAAAAAAAAAAAAAAAATCAACCCATAAATAAATAAATAAATAAGTTACTTAATTCCCCCACTGAAAAATAATCTTCGGAGGACCAAAGATAGTCAGTAATGCTATCAACTTCCCTCTGCATAAATCCTAGACTAGGGATAAACATACCTAGGCTACACTAATTTGATTCACAAACTAGAATAACAAAGTGAAACTCAAGCTTTTCAAGTCATAAATATCACTAAAGAGAAAGAATTTGTTGCAAAGGATTTTCAATTACATACCAAAAAGTTATGAATTTTCTTGGTCCAGTTCTGTTGCCTTTGACCTTTATGGAAAAAAAAAAAAAAAAAGAGAGAGAGAGAGGAAAAAAAAGTGAGTCATGAGATTTCTGCCTGGACTCGATCACCTGGGTTAAAATCAGAATCCCACCACATCAACCCCAAGAATAAGCAACAGAACAGTAAGTTGATCATCGTGATAATGTTAGGGTAGACAGCTAGGCAAACACAAACAGTTCAGGAAAGTCCCATCACCACCACCACCCAGGAATGTCAGGCAATGTTAAACCACCAGGTGATGGTCAGGTAGTTGTTAAACTGGCTCTCTAAAATAATAATTGGTGGCAGCTGGTGCCAGGGACAGGCAGTCTCCCATTAGATAGGAAACACTTGAAGCTGGTGATCAGCAGCTTCCTGATAAGATCTCAGGAGTTGGCGAATGGGCCCAAGTGTGGGTACTAAGGGGCAAAATGGCAGAGTTTAGCATATGACCTCCCTCTGGGAACACTCGACTGGTAAGGGAAAAATGCCTCAAGTGAGCATGCATGCAACTTCAGCAAACACACTGAGCATGCTCCCCTCCCAACTCCTGGAAGACCACTAGGCATGCGGAAAGCCCGCCCCCAGGGAAGAATCAGGGGAGGAGAGACAGAAACCCCTGTACCATGCAGATGTATAAAACCCCAAGTCAAAGATCAAATAGGGTACTTGGATCGCTCAAGTTGTCCACTTGGCACTTTTCCAAATGTCCTTTACTTCCTTTTGTTCTTGCTCTAAAACTTTTTAATAAGCTCTCACTCCTCAAAAACTTGCCTCAGTCTCTCACTCTAAGTCATGCCCCTCAATCGAATTCTTTCCTTCGAGGAGGCAAGAATCAAGTTGGTGCAGACCTGCACAGATTCACCTCTGCTAACAATGACTTCCCACTGTCTCTCTCAAAATATGAAAACAAAAGTTTTCTCTCATAGGAAAGAAGATCCGGGTAGCAAATTATCAAAAAATCATTAAACTGAGATCCTCAACATTGAATTTTTTCTAAAGAGGACAGTAAAAATAATGTTCTAACCTTTTGAACACACCCCATGATACATTTTTACTTCATTTTAAATACCACGAAAGATGTGCACATAGATTGAGAACTTCTATCTATTTTCCTGGAATTTTTCCAGTGGGAATATATTGCTTTTTTTTTGTTTTTGTTTTTGTTTTTGTTTGTTTCATTTTTTTGAGACAGAGTCTCACTCTGTGGCCCAGGCTGGAATGCAGTGGCACACAATCTCAGCTCACTGCAACCTCCACCTCCCAGGTTCAAGTGATTCTCCTGCCCCAGCCTCCTGAGTAGCTGGGATTACAGGCACCCGCCGCCATGCCTGGCTAATTTTTGTATTTTTAGTAGAGACAGGGTTTCGCCATGTTGGTCAGGCTGGTCTTGAACTCCTGACCTCGTGATCCACCCGTCTCGGCCTCCCAAAGTGCTGGGATTACAGGCATGAGCCACCACACCCAGCCCAGTGGGAATATATTTCAAATTAGTAACAATAATTCTATTCATTGCCTAAAAGCATACATTTATAAAAACACAGATTTTTCTTTTTAAAATCTATATATTTGCATCTCACAGAAAAATAAAATTGTAGGAAAACATGTTCTGCAAAGGACATATTTCAAGATCTGTATTTTAATAACTCAATCTACTTGAGTACTTGGATTTTTTCTTTTTAAATTTTTTTTCCAAAATTTTATTTTGAAAATGTTTAAAACTATAGAAAGTTTGTAGGAATAGGTAGCAATGAACACCTAGATGGCCTTCACCTTGATTCCCAAATTATGACACTTTTCCACATTTGCTTTATCTCTCTGCATATCTAAATATTTTGCTGAACCATTTGAGTCACTTGTAGACATAAAGATGGTTCACCCCTATATACTTCAGCATGTACCTCCTAAGAGCAATGATCCCACTATAGTTATTAATAATGATCACACTCAGGAAAGGTTTTTTTTTGTTTTTTTTTTGAGATGGAGTCTCGCACTCTCGTCCAGGCTGGAGAGCCGTGGCACAATCTCGGCTCACTGCAAGCTCCGCCTCTTGGGTTCACGCCATTCTCTTGCCTCAGCCTCCCGAGTAGCTGGGACTACAGGTGCCTACCACCACGCCCGGCTAATTTTTGTGTTTTTAGTAGAGACGGGGTTTCACCGTGTTAGCCAGGGTGGTCTGGATCTCCTGACCTCGTGATCCACCCGCCTCGGCCTCCCAAAGTGCTGGGATTACAGGCTTGAGCCATCGCGCCCGGCCACACTCAGGAAATTTTAAATTGACAAAATGCAATCACTATACAGTCCAAATGTTCCAATTGTATCACTGATGTCTGTTTCAGTGTGGAAGATTTGTTATATTTTATTTTAAATCCTGGATTTAATCAGGGATCACCAAGGCATGTCTACAGTCTCCTTTTACCTTTCAGGACATGTTTTTTTAGAGTCCAGGCCAGTTGCTTTGCCTAACACCCCTCAATTTGGATTTGACTGATTGTTCCTTCACAACTAAGTTAAACATTTTTGGCAGAGGTACTCACAGGTTGGAATGCTTTCCTTCTTTTTATACATTAGGAAAACCACATAACAGGTTGGATTAATATTTTCTTTCACTTAGTAACACTTAGTGATTGCCTCATATAAAGTGAATTTAGTGTCATAGTTTGCAATTTACAAAATGCTTTGATATGGATTAATTTATGAAATTTGCACTACAATCGCATGAGGTAGGTTTTTTATTTTGGTCATCTTTCCTCTTTTGAATAGAATTTTATCCAAGTTCATACAACCAGCAAGTCTAGCTCAGTGGCCAAAATTTAAGTATAGAATTACCGTAAAAATCACCCTAGAGTAAGAAACTCTATTTTCAGGTCAAATAAATCTAGATCCCTTTTTCTCTTTTGTAACCTGTACTCCCTGTTGTCCAAACTCTTTGCCTTACAGTTCTTATTTTGTTGTGTTAAACTACAAGGTAGTGAGGTATCATGATTTACCTAAACATTTTTTCAACCATAATTATTTCAAATTATAAGAGTTCAACCAGAAACAGTGGAAAAAATGGGTATTAACTTAAAAGTGGACGATATGTTAAAATAAATGAGTATTAGCTGTATTGACTAAGCTAACACTCAAAGTGATTGGCTTTTCTTCATGTTTTTGCCTTTGCTTTGGTGCAACTAATGATATACCAGCTCTTTCTTTCTCCCCAGAACAAGATCTTATGTCACTTCCTCCTACATTCCAAAGCAATGAAAACAGTATTTCCTGATGGAGTCATCTGTATGTTTACAAAAACTTTCTAGCATATTAAATTAGGTAGTTTTTCTTATTTACTTTTTGCCTTGGGGGCCTCACAATCGCAGTGCTGTTAGTTTAGAATCAAGTCAAGAAAAGTTTGGGAATCGGTGTATGTAACTTGAGTCACAACTTATAACATGAATCTCTAAATAGACATTCCAGCCAGAAAGAGAAACAAACAGGTTTCCCAACCTATAGGTCAAGGGTACTGAAGCCGGCAAAAGCCAGACAAGGTTTAGAGTGATACTGAAATCTAAAAAGCAATACCACCCAAGTCCAGGTCAGCGCAACTGCAGATGCTTATCTGGGTGGCATCAGACTCAGATGTACCATCTCAATCACTTTCAGTATAGAAAGATCTTCAAGAAAATAGGGTGCAATTGTCTGCTGACCAAAACCACTTTACTAAGCCTCAAGCTAAGATAACAGATCAAGATCCATTTACTGCTTCATCCATGCACCATTTCTCTAACACTCAGTGATCTGAATATCTCACTTCAAAGCAAAAGAGCAATTACAGCCATTTAAAATGTCTGAATAATGAGTGTGATATTATTGTTACTGTCCAGTGTTCAATTTCATAAAGAAGCAGGAACAGACTCCTGAAAAATACCCGGAGAAAAAAATGAACTATCTTTTCCACTTCCACAGAGCTCTTTGAGCATTACATGACTTTCTTTTGAATTGGCATATTATGCACCCCCTAAAAGAAAACTCTCTACTTTAATCCCAAGAAAAGCATTATTCTTATTCTTCATTTGAATTATTTTTTAGGCCAAATACAGTAAAGGAAGTTACACTGATGATTGTGCTTAAATATATAAATTGTGGCAAGACAGGGAGCAGCAAGAAATGTTTCAACTGTGAAGTCTTTAATAGAACATGTATCATTCATTTTTCCCCTCTAATCCTCAACAGACTCCTATTATCTTCAGATAATAAGAGAGGCTGCCTGCCATTAATTTAATCACTGTAATTTCCTAAGAAATAAAGACTGATGTCTATTGAAAATTATTCCAATTATGTCTTTGAACATGAGTTCAAAACTGGTAAAATTACCACTTTCAATAATATATTAACCTCCTAATTGTTATTAGTTATTCTCACAATCCTCTTAAAGCAAAGAATGACATTGGGGCCCAATTCTTTTATTCAACTTTGAGACACAATTATTTTTAAAACTTTGCTCAAGTTCAACCCACTTCAGGTGTAATCTAACCCTTTAAAATACATCCTAAGAAGCAATTTATCTGCTTAAAAACAAAAACTGGGCTGAATCCTTTTTATTATATCATGTAAAATCAAACTATGTAACCACCTGAAAATAAGTAGAAGTAGGTAAAAGTAAGGAAATCTCACAGAAACACCAATGATAAAAGTACTGGAGGCTGGATGCAATAGGTTATGCCTGTAATCCCAGCACTTTAGGAGGTCAAAGCTGGAGGATTGTTTGACCCCAGTGAGACAGCCAAGTATAAAGGGGTTTCCCGAGAACCTTCGACTGGCCTATGCACAGGGAGGTGTGTGCACTGGCCTCCATGAATTTCACACCATTTGCAGAGGGGAGGATTCTGGCTTCCCCTGTTCTGGGGTGGTAACTGGGAATTCAATCTATGAGGCAGGAAGCCTACCAGCAGAACTCTCACTTTGCTGAGAGTCCCTGTTTCCCTTTTTATTTCCTTTTTGCCCAATAAACCCTGCCCTTCTCACCCTTCAAAGTGTCTGCGAGCCTAATCTTTCATGGTTGTGTGACAAGAACCTGGCTTTTAGCTGAACTAAGGAGAAAGTCCTACAACACCAGGAGTTCGAGATCACCCTGGACAACAGAGTGAAACCCCATCTCTTTTAAAAAATAAAATATAAAAATTATTTTTTAAAAAAAGTACTTGGCCGGGCGTGGTAACTCATGCCTGTAATCCCAGCACTTTGGGAGGCCGAGGCGGGCACATCATGAGGTCAGGAGATGGAGACCAGCCTGGCTAATACGGTGAAACCCCGTCTCTACTAAAAATACAAAAAACTGGCCGGGTGTGGTGGTGGGCCCCTGTAGTCCCAGCTACTCAGGAAGCTGAGGCAGGAGAATGGCGTGAACCCAGGAGGCGGAGCTTGCAGTGAGCTGAGATCACGCCACTGCACTCCAGCCTGGGCAACAGAGCGAGACTCTGTCTCAAAATAAAAATTAAAAAAAGTACTAATAGCCAACATTTATTAAGCTCTGATTATTTAATTTGTACAGTCATGTGCTAGATGCTGCTCATGCATTAAATATTCATTTTCACAGCAACCCCGTGAAGGTGGTGCTGTTCTTACAAATGAAGACCACTGCCCTGGCATCTGCCGCTGTGGCTGCTGTTGACTGCTCTGTTGGCAGCTGCCACTCCATTGCTCACGGGTGGCTGCCGTGCTGCCCCCAACCTCCTTTGGACACCCCCATCTCACCGCACCCCGCCACCAACACACACACACCTCTTTCTGCTCATTACTTTGACGAGGACTTTCCATAGTGGCACACACTTTGCTGTGAGCATTGCTCGGGGAACAGAGAGCACAGGGGGTCTAGGTCAGCGACGCCTGCACAAGGATCTGCTGCCTCTTCCCACATTGCTAGACTTCTTGGCTCATCTTGGCTTTTGCCAGCAGCCCCATGGCTCTCCCTCCAGTCCAGCCTTTTGTGGATCTGAGTCCATCAGCTAAGTCTGTACATGTCTAAGCTAAAACTGCAGAGAAGTTTAGCCTCTCTTCCCCAGGGCTTTGGGACTCTTGCAATACTCCTGGTCATGCCTCCGTCCTGAACTGTCTGGAGCTCTCTGACAGCCAGGAGGTGACTGCCTGTCACACACATGTGCACACGCACACACACACGTGCGCGCACACACACACACTCTTAGCAGTTGGCTGGCCGCCACCTAATGTAGCAGGTCATGTTAGCACACTGTCTTCCCTGACACTGTTCAAAATATTAGTCCCAAATTATTAGCTATATGAAGGAGCTGACAGCTACTACTCTCAAACTTCTCAGTGTTCTGAGTCTAAATATGCTGTGGGCTCTGTGCATACATTTCATGAGGATAAAGGAAGCACAGGGAGATAGCGAAGAAAGGAACAAAACAGGAATGAAGGGAAAGGAGCCCTTTTGGGCAAGCAGATTCCAAGGGGTGCTCTTGTTGGGCTTTGACCACCCAGAGGGCACCAAGAGGACAGGAACACCAGAGGCAGGGGAAGAGCTGCTATAAGAAGAGGATGTAAAGAAGACAAGGGAGTGTGAAACACAAAAGTCACTTCTCGGATCCACCGTTGCCTTCTCTGCTTCTCCTAGAGGCCAGCGCCACATCTTTTCACCTGTTTAGCCCACCCTCGACTCCACCGCACGCCCTAGAAACTCCCAGGCTAGAGAATCATTTTTGGCAACTACCAACACCCAGGAAAAACTCTGTCTGTATCTCTCCTTGACCAAAACGTATGTACCACCTAAAATGTTGTTAAAATGAATATCGGCCAGGCGTGGTGGCTCATGCCTGTAATCCCAGCACTTTGGGAGACCGAGGAGGGCAGATCACGAGGTCCGGAGATCGAGACCATCCTGGCTAACACAGTGAAACCCCATCTCTACTAAAAATACAAAAAATTAGCCAGGCATGGTGGCGGGCGCCTGTAGTCCCAACTACTCAGGAGGCTGAGGCAGGAGAATGGCCTGAACCCAGGAGGCGGAGCTTGCAGTGAGCGGAGATCACCCCACTGCACTCCAGCCTGGGCGACAGAGAGAGACTCCGTCTCAAAAAAAAAAAAAAAAAAAAGAAAAAAAAAAGAATATCATCCTCAATGGTTTTGGATAAAAACAGACAAAGAACATTAAAGTGAGAAAGGCTGACAGGGCCCCAGCCACAGTGGAAGTCAGGAGGATTGGATGCAGAAGGGTTGGATGCAGATCCTAAATGTGCGATATAAGATGACGCTGCTCTCTCTGCTTCCCTACTGGTCCAAAGTCATTACATTTCTTTTTTTCTTTTCTTTTCTCTCTCTCTCTCTTTTTTAAATAGGGTCTCACTCTGTCACCCAGCCTAGCATGATCATGGCTCGCTACAGTCGCAACCTCGCCAGGCTCAGGTGATCCTCCTGCCTCAGCCTCCTGAGTAGCTGGGACTGCAGACACACACCACCACACCTAGCTAATGTTTGTATTTTTTGTAAAGATGGGGTTTCACCATGTTGCCTGGACTGGTCTTGCACTCCTGGGCTCATGCAATCCACCCACCTCAGCCTCCCAAAGTGCTGGGATTACAGATGTGAGCCACCGCGCCCAGCCCAAAGTCATTACCTTTCTAGGTGTTTGGTCCTTCTGGCTTGTAGCAGGTTCCTGACTCAGCACCCCTACCATGAGCATATTTTAAACCCCAGGTTGACGTGCAGGTCTGGCAATGCTATTGGGCAGCCTACATTCAGGGCTCATGGTCACCATGTCCTCACTCTGATTGTGGCTCTGCCAATAACTACAGCATCTATTCCACTTTTTAGAAAACTATGTTGTTTTGACATTTACAAGTACATATTTGCATTGTTGTAAGCTTAAAAATGCAAAAGAAAAAGTTAATAGAGGAAAACAAAAATCACCATCATCCCCAGGTCCACAGGTACCCAATGTGAACTCATTGTGCATTTCCTGTCCACTTTCTTCTATTCATTTTGAAAATTTGTAACATAACAAGGGTCATTCTGTACATACAGTTTTGTGTCTGCAAGGCCTAGTCTTAGAGCTCTGCATGGACGGGGATGACAGCTAATATTTTGGCTGCTTGAGAAGTCACATTTAGATCCTTGCATCACAGTAGAGGCCCTGACATTCCACTAACTTTATCAGGCATGGATGAGATTTCGGACAGCACTCTAATGAGCCGCAGTGCTCTGAAGAGCATTCTTTTCTTATCTCAGCTGTTGAGCGTGAGGTCCCAGGGTTCAGAATAATGTGAAAGTCCACATGAACATTTTCAGTGTTTGAAAACCAGCATATAAAGCACAGAAGTGCTTCTAAGAACAAGGTCAGGAACGCTTTTGAGGCTCAATGGGTAGGGTTATCCAAAATAGTTTATTTCATCGTTTAGCATTTCTACGTTCTTTTAAATAAAAGCTACATAAATGGCAGAATGCAAAGATTGTTTCAACTAAAAATTCACTGTTAGTTAAAAAAAATGTCAGATTCAGGATCCTCTGGCTCAATTTCAGAGAACTATAAAAACTTTTTCTAAGAAAACATTTTGAGAACACGTCACAAAATATCTTGTAACAAGCTTTCAGATACACCCCATTTTGATGTAACAATTTCCCAAGTGGTCCCCAAAATGTCTTTGCAGAGTCGGTTCCTAGAGAACCTCTTAATCAAAACTTAAACTAAATGTAAGTCAGCAGTTTCACTTTGACTTTGCAAACATTTCATGAGTTATTATAGTCAATTATATAATCTCGAATCAAGAGGGCATTGTTATTTGTTCATTGAAGAAACAGACTGTGCCCTGCTAATTCAACTGAAAAATGACTCAAACCCAAAGAAAGCAAAGAAAATGGAGAGCAATCTTCCTTTAAAGAGAGAAGAATGGTTAAGAGTCTCTTCTTTCAACAGAGAATGAGTAACTCTTATATAGGTTACCAACATTATGGCTGGGCGCAGTGGCTCACACCTGTAATCCCAGCACTTTGGGAGGCTGAGGCAGATGGATCACCTGAGGTCAGGAGTTTGAGACCAGACTGATCAACATGGTGAAACCCCATCTCTACTAAAATACAAAATTAGCCAGGCATGGTGGCGCATGCCTGTAATCCCAAGTACTTGGGAAGCTGAGGCAGGAGAATTGCTTGAACCCAGGAGGCGGAGGTTGCAGTAAGCTCAGATAGCCCCCTTGCACTCTGACCTGGGCAACAAGAGCGAAACTCCATCTCAAAAAAAAAAAAAAAAGATAACCAATATTAGCATTGTGCACATGCATACACACATAATCTAAGGGAGAAGAATGCCAATGTTCCTCTTTATCCCAGGATGTTAACCCAAAGAGTTTAGGAAATACTGCTATTTCTTTCACAAATCAGTTGTGAATCATTCATGCCTTAAAATCCTGTTGTCAGTGGTTAGCATCCTAAAGCCCCTCTCGGTCCTCCCATGAGTGCTTTATTAAGCTGGGATAAAGCTACTCCATGCCCAAAAATAAGCAAGGCTCTGTGCAGCTGAGAGAAGAGACCAGGGGACAATTGCTGAGGGCGGGTCCACACTTAGCAGTTTCACTTGGGCTGCAGAGCATACTTTCATTCAAAGAAAGAGTCTTTCATGGAATCAACCCAAATGCCCATCAATGACAGACTGGATAAAGAAAATGTGGCACATATATATTGTGGAATACTATGCAGTCATAAAAAGGAATGAGATCATGTCCTTTGCAGATACATAGATGAAGCTGGAAACCATTATCCTTAGCAAACACTGCATGCCCTCACTTATAAGTGGGAGCTGAACGATGAGAAAACATGGACACATGAAGGGGCACAACACACACTGACTGGGGCTTCTAGGGGAGGTGGGGGTACTGAGAACATCGGGAAAAATAGCTAATGCATGCTGGGCTTAATACCTAGGTGATGGGCTGATAGGTGCAGCAAACCACCGTGGCACACATTTACCTATGTAACAAACCTGCACATCCTGCACATGTATCCTGGAACTTAAAATGAAATAAAATAAAAAATTAAAGATGGGTTGATGGATGGATAGAGGGATGGATAAAAGGACAGATAAGCAATAAAGCAAATACCATAAAATGTTTAAAAAAAGAAAAGTAAAAAGAAAGTAGTCTATGACTTAAAAAAAAAACTTGGAAAACTGTGAATCTATACTCTTCAATTTTGCAAAACTTTAGCAATTCTGTGCCCGAATCATGTATAACATTCATCAGTTGGCATATTACTTTAAAAATGAAACTGCGAAGTGAACGAAGACTTCACCTCACCACTCATTTTCCAAGCCCCATGCATGGAGGAAGCATTTCTCCCATGACTGTGAACGGTGTTTTGTCTTCCCTCCCAAAAGGAAAGAACAATTACTTTACAACTTCATGAAAGCTGAAATGCAGGCAGACCTCTTTGTGGGTAAAGTCCAAAGCAGATGCAATTTTAGGTTAAACATAGAGTATTATTACTTATTCTGATTCTTCAACTGAGCCTCTGAAAATATTTATTTTCTATTTGTTTAAATGTAGGTATTGAGAGACATGGCTTCCTTTTTTCTTTCCTTCTTAAACAAATGATCAGATGTGGTGGCTCATGCCTGTAATCTCAGAATTTTGGGAAGCTGAGGCAGGAGGATCGCTTCAGGCCAAGAGTTCCAGACCTGCCTGGGCAACATCTGATGACCCACATCTCTACAGAAAAATGTAAAAATTAGCCGGGCATGGTAGCGTGCACTGTAGTACTTAGCTACTTGAGAGGCTGAGGTGGGAGGATCCCTTGAGTTTGGGAGTTTAAGGATACATTGAACTATGATGACAACAGTGCACTCCAGCCTGGGTGACACAGTAAGACCCTGTGTCTAAAAACAAACAACAAAAAAACACTAACAATATCAATAACAACAACAAAAAAAGAAGCAAAGTAGATTTTTTCCCCCTACCCCCAAAAAAACATAAAGTCCAACACATAAACACCATATTCCCCATGGGCTTTGAGGAAGCAGACATTTTATGCCCCTTAGCAAATTACTCTTGGATGAAATTGGCAGCACTCTACTTCTTTAGGTAAGTAAATAAAGATTGTTATATTTGAAAATGATAGCTTTTATTGTTATGAACTAGGAGTGGCTTTAATGGAGAAGTTGCCCTGTTACTTGACCACTGAAAAGGAAGAGCTACAGACCAGCTATTCTAAACCCAAAGTAATTATTTTGTTAGACTTAGCTCCACATTTAAGTGGCTTATAATCAATAAATCTATAAAACAAGTTAACTCGGCCACTTACTAAAGCATATTTTACAGTCAATTATCTTGGCACATACACCCAAAAGTTATATTAATCACACTTAAAATATTACATATATGCTGTATTTAAATTTTAGAGTTGAAATCAACATGTAGTTACACCTGTTTAGATTTTCCAGGTTAAAATCATTGTTGTCGTAGTCTATGGTCTACATGTGTATCCCTGATCCCTCACATTATAGTCTGGACTCAGCTGAGATATGAGGAAGGAATGATGAGGGAAGGGACCAGCATTCTTACGTGGATCGTCATCTCCTGGGGCCTTGCATTGGTTGGATCTAGAGGTTTGTGACGTTCCCAAACGGTCATGAGACTCTTGGGCACAAGGGTTGAGGCTATCTGATCCAGGCACCCCTTAAACCTTAAAATATTAGCATGGTGTTTTGTTAAATGTGTCTGTGCATGTACCGTTCTCCAGGCTACGAAAGCACTTGTTGAATCTGCAGCATAGAACAGGCTGCATTCCTATTTAATGCTAGGAACACTTAAATCCAACTGGCTGGTTCTCAATCCGTGTCAAAGGCTCAGTTACAATAAACAGTATTTATATAATATTCTTAAAGGTACATCTATTACTGTATATCCCAGAGTTATTTATTGAGTCCTGGGACTTCGGGGGATCACGATCACTGAAATTGTGTGGATAATTTAATGTGATATGTGCATTTACAGCTTTCATCATAGTCTCAAATTGAACCAGGACATATAAAAAGTAAGAATCACTAATCTACATTTTAAGATTAAGTATCTCAAAGGAGGTAGTACTAATAAGTAAAAATAAATAATACCTTATACTCTCAAAAGGTTAAAAAAATTATACTAAATATTTTAAATCTAGATTCTAATTGAAGGCTTGAAGGCATTTGGAATGGAATAAACAGCGTGGTGCCTGAGATTTATGATTTGTTGGTTATGACATCTATTTGAGCGCCCATGGAGTTTTGCTGATTTGCTGATTCCTTGTGTGCTGGATGTGTGAGTTTATAGATAGACAACTTCCAAATAAATGAGATTCAACTATACTTCATTTTCTGTGGAAACCATCCAGAGAGTTCTCATTGCTCACATTTGTGGATCTATATACCAATGCAAAGAAATGTTTATTCCAGTCTTTATCTGACAGCTAGCTTCTGTTATTGAGTTAAATCTCCTGAATCCAGTAACAGAAACATTTATAGACCTTGACTCCACAAACCACTAGGTTCTGCTGTCAGAAATCTCTGAGTCATGCTCACTTCAAGAGGCAGCAAAACCAAATTTGCCCACTTCCTCTTTCTTGTGTGCTTTATTTGTCTCATTTAGTTGTAACCACATGATATGGTGGGAGGAGTCTGGACACATATGGAAATCCTGCTTCTGCCTCCCACTAGCTGTAGGACTTTGGATAAACTATTATTCTCTCCAAGTCCCAGCTTTTTCTTTTCTTCTCTTTAGTGGGGGAGAGGGGTTTTGCTGTGTCTCCCAGGATGGAGTGCAGTGGCATGAGCTCAGCTCACTGTAGCCTCAACATCCCAGACTCAACTGATCCTCTCACCTCAGCCCCCCGAGTAGCTGGGACTATAGACATGTGCCACCACGCCTGGCTAATGTTTATATTTTTTGTGGAGACAGGGCTTCACCATGTTGCCCAGGCTGGTCTCGAACTCCTGAGCTTGAGTGATCCCCCAGCTTCGGCCTCCCAAAGTGCTGGGATTATAGGTGTGGGCCACTGTGCCTGGCCCAAGTCTCAGATTTTTCATCTGAAAAGTGACTATAACTTAGGACCCAGGGTGCTTGTAAGGATTAAGTGACATAATTTTCATGAATTTACCCAGTTGTCATCAGGCACTTAGTAGATGCTTAATAATTACTTATTTCTTATCCTTTCCCACCTTCCTTTATTTTGTGTATTGACTCTGCAACACCCAAATATATGGATCACCATTACTACTTATCATCTTTAGTGAGGCAATGTTGACCAGCAACCCAACAGCTTTAGTAAATCTTCCTAAGTTCCCATCAGATTTTGAACGCAACTATATTATAGCTATGATAGCACTTTTTTTTTTTTTGACAGAGTTTCGCTCTGTCACCCAGGCTGGAGTGCAATGGCACAATCTCAGCTCACTGCAGCCTCCGCCTCCCAGATTCAAGCTATTCTCCTGCCTCAGCCTCCTGAGTAGATGGGATTACAGGTGCATACCACCACGCCCAGGTAATCTTTGTATTTTTAGTAGAGACGGGGTTTCACCATGTTGGCCAGGCTGGTCTCAAACTCCTGACCTTGTGATCCGCCCACCTCAGCCTCCCAAAGTGCTGGGATTACAGGCATGAGCCACTGCGCCTGGCCTATGATAGCACTTTTCACTTCGTCATTTGATTACTGGTGTACATATCCATCAGCTCTCAGAACACGAGAGGGTTGTTTTCTGCAAAACCTCTCCAATTTTAACGACATAATACAGGAGGGGGAGAGACAAGAATGGCTCATTCACCCTTCTTCTTTTTATCATTTGTTTTGAAGAGAACTAACACAAAAAGAGAATGATTGTCATACATTCTTCTGTAACAACTATTGCCCTACTCTAAAATGTACTCCTGGCTAGGCACAGTGGCTCATGCCTGTAATTCCAGCACTTTGAGAGACCAAGGCAGGAGGATTGCTTGAGTCCAGGAGTTCGAGACTAGCCTGGACAACAAAGTGAGACCTTCTCTCTGCAAAAAAATTAAAAAACTAACGAGTCATGTTGGTGCACCTGTGGCCCTAATTACATGCGAGGCTGAGTCAGGACAATCGCTTGAGCCCGGGAGGTTAAGGCTGCAGTGAGCCATGATTGTGCCACTGCACTCCAGCCTGAGCAAGAGAGCAAGACGTTGTCTCAAATTAAAAAAATAAAATGCACTCCTTAACCAGGCAAGGTGGCATGCATCTGTGGTCCCAGCTACTCAGGAGGCTGAGGCAAGAGGATCTGGGCCCAGGAGTTCAAGAGCAGCCTGGTGCAACATAAGAAGATCCCACTTTTGTAAAAAAATTTAGCCTGGTGTGGTGGGGCACACCGGTAGTCCCAGCTACTTGGAAGACTGAGGTGGAAGGATCACTTGAGCCCAGAAGTTTGAGGCTGCAGTGAGCCATGATTGTGCCACTGCACTCCAGCCTGGGTGACAGAGCAAGACCCTGTCTCAAAAATTTTTTTTAATTAAAAAATAATAATTAATAAATAAAATATACTTTTAAAATACATCAATAAGCAGCTTCACCAGGATAGAACAAAAGTCTGCTCTTCCTTAAAGAGTACAGTATTCGTGCCAATTTTTTCAGACTTTATTCATGTTGAGAATACTTCCTGAAATCACTCTCTTTTTCAATTTTGTGTGATGCAATTTAATAGACAGATAAACTTAGCATGAATTATTACAGGAAGGGTTGGCATCTCATTCATCTGTGTTCCCAACTCATAGCCCATTACTTAGGACACCAGTAAACATTGAATAAATGAATAAAAGAAGACATCACCATTTATATATTCTGAATGAAGGTTTGCTTGTATGAGTTGATTCTGGATCTGATATGTAAGTATTTGGATCAGAAGCCAGAGATCCTGAAAAGCAAGAGGCCAATATGACCAAATCCATAGACAGTTACCTATTGAAGGCTCTCTGCTGACCTAATAACACCACGCTCAGTTCATACCTGGGAAATTTCCCGCCTGTTATCTCCAGTTTGGAAAAAGAAAAAAAATCATCATCTGCATTTCTAGACCAAGTCAACCTGATTTTTAAGCACAAGAAAAGGCCGGGCGCGGTGGCTCACGCCTGTAATCCCAGCACTTTGGGAAGCCGAGGTGGGCAGATCACCTGAGGTTGGGAGCTCAAGACCAGCCTGACCAACATGGAGAAACCTCATCTCTACTAAAAATACAAAAGTTAGCTGGGTGTAGTGATGCATGCCTGTAATCCCAGCTACTCGGGAGGCTGAGGCAGGAGAATAGCTTGAGCCCAGGAGGCGGAGGTTGCAGTGAGCTGAGATTGTGCCACTGCACTTCAGCCTGGGCAACAAGAGCGAAACTCTGTCTCAAAAAAAGAAAAGAAAAGAAAAGAAAGAAAGAAAATATGTGAGAAGACTGGTGCCTCCTTGCTGTTACTCAGTCCCCTCCATCTCAGAGTTTACCCAGTCAGGTGTCTGTCTTGGGACAAAAAACCAGCAGGAGGTCAATAGGCTGGGGCATGTCATCTGCTTTTCAGTGATTTGAGGTCCCTTTCTCCTTCCCCTGCTGTTCCCACCCCATCAGTAATTCTACCATGCATTCTTCTCTGTGCATTTGTCCATTTCCACAGCAATCTTTCAGGCCCTCCTATGCTCATTCTTCTGCCTGTATCTCTGTCTTCTGCCTCCTGCTGTACCTATCTATCCTACATACACAAGCATATACTACCAGAATAATCTTTCACAAAAATCACATCTCACTGGTTTAAAAACAAAAATCACTAATAGTTCTCCATCCCGGGCTTTCCTTTTCAACCACTGAAACTACCCCCAGTGTGATGGTTAATATTATGTGTCAACTGGATTGGATTGAAGGATGCAAATATTGTTCCTGGGTGTGACTGTCAGGGAGATCAACTTTGAGTCAGTGGACTGGGAGAGGCAGACCCACCTTCAATACGGATGGGCACCATCCAATCAGCTGCCAGTGGAGCTGGAATAAAGCAGGCAGAAGAAGGTGGGAGAAATGGACTTGCTGAGGTTTCTGGCCTCCATCTTTCTCCCATGCTGGATGCTTCCAGCCCTCAAATATCAGACTCCACGTTCTTCAGCTCTTGGACCTTTGGACTTACACCAGTGGTTTACCAAGGGCTCTTGGGCCTTTGGCCACTGTCTAAAGGCCGCATTGTCGGCTCCTACTTTTGAGGTTTTGGGACTTGGACTGACTTCCTTGCTCCTCAACTTGCAGAGGGCCTATTGTGGGACTTCACGTTGCGATCGTGTGAGTCAATTCTCCTTAAAAACCTCCCTTTCATATAGACATATATCTTATTCGCTCTGTCTTCTAGAGAACCCTAATACATCCAGCTTCCTTCTCCTGCCTGCCCACCCCGCCATCTAACTCTGGAAGTCACCCCATGTCACTTACATTAACCTCATCAGTGCTTGGCTTCTCATAATTTACTAACATTTCAGCAGATCTATCCAGAACCCCCTACCTTGTCTTCTCACTCAAGCTTGCTTCCTTTAATTCTTTAAAAATATAAACTTTCAGAGACAGAATGACCTCGAGTTAGAGTCTAACAGTGCAGCACAATCCTTTCATTTCTTTTTTTTCTTTTTAGTTTGAATTGTTTGCTTTATTTTGTTTTAATTTATTTTTATTGATTTATTTTGTAGAGACAGGGTCTCTCTACGTTGCCCAGCTGGCCTCGAACTCCTGCGTTCAAGGCATCCTCCTGCCTCAGTCTCCCAAAGTGTTGGGATTACAGGCATGAGCCACTGTGCCCAGCCCATTAATAGTCAAGAAACTAAGACCCAGAGATGGCTCATGACACCCTGCTGTGAGAAAGCTCTCAGGGTCAATACACCCTTACCCTATGGGCCCCCTAGGAAAGAGCACACACAGCCAGGGCAGAGGACAGGGAGGATGGATACTGTGCAGCGCCTACCAGCAGCCAGGCTCTGTCCCAGTGCCTTCGTAGGTTTCTTGTGTTTCTCATGAGCCCAGTTGATGACTCTGAAACTCAAAAAGTTAAGGAACTTGCTCAAAGTCAGACATCTAGCCAATGCCCAGACCCAGCTCTTGGACTGAATCTCATTTTTTTTGTATATCTCACTTCCCTTAAACTGCACCTGCTATAACATTCACATTTGTATTCATGCCCCTCTGTGCAGTTTGCTGTGTGTGAGTGGTTGTATCAGTTTGCCAGGCAGCCATCACAAAATACCGCCGACTGGGTGGCTTCCGCAACAGACATTCATCCGCTCACAGTTCTGAGGCCAGAGTCTGAGATCAAGGTGCCACAGGTTTGGTTTTAGGGCCCATACTAATGACCTCATTTTAACTTAATTACTTTTCTAAAGGCCCTGCCTATCTCCAAATACAATCTGATATGGTTTGGCTCTGTGTCCCCACCCAAATCTCATCTCGTAGCTCCCATAATTCCCATGTGTTGTGGGAGGGACCCGGTGCGACATGATTGAATCATGGGGTGGGGTCTTTCCTGTGCTGCTCTCATGATAGTGAATGGGTCTCATGAGATCTGATAGTTTTTAAAATGGGGGTTTCTCTGCACAAGCTCTCTCTTTGCCTGCCGCCATCCATGTAAGACGTGACTTGCTCCTTGCCTTCCGCCATGGTTGTGAGGCTTCCCCAGCCACATGCAACTGTGAGTTCTCCATTAAACCACTTTCCTTTGTAAATTGACCAGTCTCAGGTATGTTTTTATCAGCAGTGTGAAAACGGACTAATACACAGTCACATTCTGATGTACTGGGGTTAGGACTTCAGCATATGAATAGGGGTAGGAGGTGTGGAGAGACACAGTTTAAGCCTATAACCGTGGTCCAGAACTGTCTTTTACTTCTGTTTTCCTTAATCCCATACCCGCCAAGTAGTCTCTTTCACCAAATTATAATAAAATCACACAAGTACTAGACAATTTATTTAGATTTCGACTTTTTCGCAGATCTGCATTTAATGTGAGAAGCATCTAGATGTACATTCACCATCTTTATTGCTAACTATACCCTACTCTTTGCTTCAAACACTCATCAAAAACAGAGTAAAAATGAATGTGTGCTCACAGCACTGAGTGCCTCCTCTGTGTACTGTTAGACGACTGAGCTGCCCTTTCCAACTTGGCATCCTCACATCCGCCCACTGACAAATAGTCACAACCAGCAAGCAAACAGAAAACTTCCCAGGAGGCTCTCACCACTGAAAAGAAGAAAGGTAAGGGGTGGCTTGAACGTTGCCCCTTTAAATAAAAACAGTTCTCCAGCAGTCTCAGCAATTTTTAGGGGGAGAGGGATGTAAACAGACAGTAGTAAATAGTGGAAAGAAACTAGAACAGGGTGAAAGGGGCCAAAAGATATGATTAATTTACTTATGCCCTTTCTGTGATCTAAGCTGGCGTGCAGTGGTGCAATCATGGCTGGCTGCAGCCTCAAGCTCCCAGGCTCAAGCGATCCTCAAACCCCAGCTTTCCAAGTAGCTGGGACTATTGGTGCGTGCCATCATGCCCTGCTAATTTTTGTATTTTTTTGTAGAGATGTTTTGTTTTTTTTCACCGTGTTGACCAGGTTAGTCTCCAACTCCTGAGCTCAGGCGATCTACCTGTCTCAGCCTCCCAAACTACTGGGATTACAGGCATGAGCCACCACACCTGGCCCTTTCTGAAATATTTTAATGAGGGCTCCACATTTAAAATTATACCATCCAATTTATCTTTTTACAAAACTTATCCAGAAGCCAACCTTCTTTCCCAAGGCAATAGAGGTTTAACAGAGAACAAAGTATTCTTTATGTTAATTTCAGACATCCTGAGAATAAACATCATTCTTTCAGCAAAGCCTATCTTTGCTGTTTAATTGAAATCAATGGTATTGACTAATAAATCTAGCCATTACTTTGTGTGGCTTTTAGGGGAGTTTAACCTGAAACTGGGGATAAAACTAATTAATTTGTGTTGAAGGACTGTAAAAGAATCACGAATACACAACCACTATTACAGTATAAAAGGAGTTAATATGCATTTGTAATTTCTAGATTCTTCATAAAATGATAATACTTTAGAATGTTCTCTTTGTTGTCAATTTTACAGGACAATACTATTTTTCAATTTAAATTAGATGCGATAAGGTGTGACATCTGCAACTCAGGAACACAAGGACCGTCTGCTAAAAATGGTTTGCAGTTCTCATTTTAAAAGTGTAAACATCTACATTTGGTTTTTTTGTTTTTTTAAAAAGGAACTTCTTGCAAATATGTTAAGTCATCTTCGATGAGGACAGTTTTGTAAAGAGACATGGAGAAGGTCAATATTTGCTAAAATAAGTTGTCTCTTTTAAATGATGTGATTTCTAAAAAAGAAGGGAAACTCACTTTTACTAAGTATCATGTACTCACTCTCTCCAGCTCTCACAGATAACTTTCCCTGAGCTGTCTGAGTCAAACTACCCATTACATGGTCTCAGAACGCCAATAACCGCTCATTCACAGCCTTTATCAATATCACAAATTTGGATATATTTGTATGATTAAGATGAATATCTGTCCCCCCACTCTATGGTGGCAGGGCTCACCATCTAATGCCAGCACACTACCTGAAGCACAACAGGAGCTCACAACATGTGTTTAATGACACCCAACCAATGGAAGAAACCAGCAGTTATTCTACCTTCACATCCCCAATACATCCTGCTGTCTCTTATTCAGCCGTTCTTCTAACCGTTCTTCTAGCCGTTCTAACGGTTATCTAACCGTTCTTCACAGAGCTGTTAGATACCATCCTTATATACCTGTTACCCTTCTCTTCCTATTGAAGACCAATCACTTCATTATGCTGGGGAGGTGCCGCCCTCCTTGTTCTTGGAGAAGGCATATTTACTGTCTCTTCTCTGTCCTGTATTTTTTTTATCTGTCCTGTATCTTTAGACAATTCCTCTCTACTTTCCTCTTTGATCCACAATCTTTGTGAAATTCTACCCAGCTTAAAATAAAATTCTTTCCGCTAAAGCTATTTAGTCACTCTGCTTTTCTTTTCTTTTTTTTTTTTTTTTTAGATGGAGTCTTGCTCTGTCACCCAGGCTGGGGTGCAATGGTGAGATCTTGGCTCACTGCAACCTCCGCCTCCCCGGTTCAAGCAAATCTCCTGGGTCAGCCTCCCAAGTAGCTGGGATTACAGGCGCACGCCACCACGCCTGGCTAATTTTTGTATTTTTAGTAGAGACAGGGTTTCACCATGTTGGCCAGGCTGGTCTCGAACTCCTGACCTCAAGTGATCCACCCACCTCGGCCTCCCAAACTGCTAGGATCACAGGCGTGAGCCACCACACCCGGCCGTCGCTGTGCATTTTTAAACTTTCCCTTTAGTCAACCTTTATAAAAGAAGTCTGTTCCTACTGCTCCAATTCTTACCACACAGTCAGCTCTCCAAGACCTAATAATACAAGTGGAGCTCAACCTCAGCTGAATCAAGATGCCCACATCAAAACTGCCAGGCATTTCTCAAAAGAGGACATATGATTGGCAAATAGATGCGTGAAAAAATGCTGAACATCACTAACCATCAGGGAAATGCAAATTAAAACCACAATGATATCACCTCATACCTGTTAGAATGGCTATTTTCTTTCTTTCTATTTTTTTGAAAACTAGAGGAAGGGGAGGAGGTCTAGGATGTTGGCAAGGATGCAGAGAAAATAGAACCCTTGCACACTGTTGGTGGGAATGTATATTAGTACAGCCATTTTGGAAAATAGTATGGAGGTTCCACAAAAACTAAAAATAAAATTACCATATGATCTAGCAATCCGTATTCTGGGTGTATATCCAAAGAAATTGAAATTAGTATGTCAAAGAGAGATCTGTACTCCCATGTTTATTTCAGCATTATTCACAATAGTTAAGATACAGAATCAAAATGTGGTATGTATATACACATGGAATACTATACAGACCTAAAAAAGGAGAGTCTGTAATTTGCAACATGGATGGAATTGAAGGACATTATGCTAAATGAAAGAAGCCAGGCATATAAATACAAATACTATACGATCTCACTTATATGTGGAATCTAAAAACTTAATCTCATAGAAAAAGAGAGTAGAAAGGGGATTACTAGGGGCTGGGGATGGTGGGGGAAGGGGTGGGGAAAGGGAAGATGGAGATCAAAGGGTACAGAGTTTTAGTTAGACTGGAGGAATAAGTGTTGGCGTTGTATTGCACTGCATGGTGAACACAGTTAATAATAATGTATTGTATATTGCAGAATTGTTAAAAGAATTTATTTTTAAAGTCCTCACTCCAAACAAATGATGTTGGAAGGGAA
Organism: Pan paniscus; assembly: GCF_029289425.2. Classification (NCBI taxonomy): domain Eukaryota; kingdom Metazoa; phylum Chordata; class Mammalia; order Primates; family Hominidae; genus Pan; species Pan paniscus. The sequence goes on from NC_073254.2 coordinate 174,334,533, forward strand.
TAAATATGCTAATTATCTTGATTGAATCTTTCTACAATGTATACATAAATCAAAACAACACATTGTAACCCATAAATATGCACAATTATTATTTGTCAATTAAAAATAAATTAATAAAAAATAAGAAAGAAAAACTGCCAGGCATTTTGTTCTTGCTGAGTTCAAGGAGTGCTTTTCAATCTCTCTCCTACTAACCTCCCTGCAGCACAGGATCCCATCCTAATACTCTTTTTCTCTTGGCTTTCAGTACTCCACTTTCTGCCAGTCTTCTTTCATCTCTTCTCAAGCTCCTTGCAACCCCTTGCCTCTTTTAATCCCTTAAATATCAGTGTTCCTTAGGATCTTATTCATGTTCTTTTTACATTCTCTTACTACCTTTTGTTGAATTATCACCAATGCTAATGGCAACCAAATCCATATTTCAAGCTAGACCTCTTGAGCTCCAGAGCTATACTTCCAATTGACCACTGGCCATCCCCCTCTCCATGAACCATAATTTCCTAAATATGTTTTTTTTTTAAAAAGTGCTCATTATGTTTCCTCAAACACTTATTTTTAAATAACCCAATTTTTTAAATGGGCAAAGAATCAGAATAGATAGTTCCCAAAAGAAGACATACAAATGGCCAACAAGTGTATGAAAAAAATTTTCAATATCACTAATCATTACAAAAATACAAATTAAAACCGTAGTGAGAGATCGCCTCACCCCTGTTAGAATGGCTATTTTCAAAAAAAGATGAAAGATAACAAGTGTTGGTGAAGATGCGTAGAAAAGGGAACTCTTGTGTGTAGTCAGTCAATGGGAAGGAAAATTAGTACAGCCAATATGGAAAACAGTATGGAAGTTTCTCAAAAAATTAAAAATACAACTATGATATGGGCCAGCAATCTCTTTATCTTTTGGATAAATCCTGGATATTTACCCAAAAGAAATGAAATCAGTATATTAAAGAGATGTCTATGCCCCACATTCATAGCAGCACTATTCACAATAGCCAAGATATGCAATCAATCTTTGTCCATCGACAGATGAACAGATAAAGAAAATGTGATCTATATGCACAATAGAATACACTTAAAAATACTTTTAAAAAGAAGGCAATCCTGTTATTTGCAATAACACAGATGAACCTGGAGGACATTTTGTTACATGAAATAAGCCAGTCACAAAAAGATAATAAGTACTGTATGATCTCATTTATATGTGGAACCTAAGAAAGTCAAACCTAGAGAAACAGGGAGTATAATGGTGGTTGTCAGGGGCTGGTGTAGAGGGAAGGATTGGAGAGATGTTGGTCAAAGAATCAAAACTTTTTTTTTTTGAGACAAAGTCTTGCTCTGTCGCCAGGGCTGGAGTGCAGTGTCGCGATCTCGGCTCACTGTAACCTCCACCTCCTGGGTTCAAGTGATTCTTCTACCTCAGCCTCCTGAGTAACTGGGACTACAGGCACGCACCACCACACCTGGCTAATTTTTTGTATTTTTAGTAGAGACAGGGTTTCACCATGTTGGCCAGGCTGGTCTCGAACTCCTGACCTCATGATCTGCCCGCCTCAGCCTCCCAAAGTGCTGGGATTACAGGTGTGAGCCACTGCACCTGGCCAGAATCAAAACTTTTATTTGGACAGGAGGAATAAGTTCAAGAGAGCTCTTGTACAACATGGTGACCACAGTTAATAACAATGAATTGTATACTTGAAAATTTCCAAGAGAGATTTTGAGTATTCTCATGACCAAAAAAACTATGTGAGGTAACACATATGTTAATGAGCTTGATTTCGCTATGCCACAATGTACACATATTTCAAAACACCATATTGTAAACCATAAATATGTACAATTTTATTTGTCAATTTAAGATGAATAAATAAAAAAATTTTTAGAACTTTTTCTTGGGCAGGGCACAGTGGCTCACACCTAACACTTTCGGAGGGTAAGGTGGGAAGATCGCTTGAGCCCAGGAAGGGAAGGTTGCAGTGAGCCGAAATCAACCCCACTGCACTGCAGGCTGTAAGGCCCTGTCTCAAAAAAAAAAAAAAAAAAAAAAAAAACAAAACATGGCCGGGCACAGTGGCTCATGCCTGTAATCCCAGCATTTTGGGAGACTGTGGAGGGCAGATCACCTGAGGTCGGGAGTTTGAGACCAGCCTGGCCAACATGGTGAAACCCCATCTCTTCTAAAAATACAAAAATTAGCCAAGCGTAGTAGTGGTGGGTGCCTGTAATCTTAGCTACTCAGGAGGCTGAGGCAGAAGAATCACTTGAACCCAGGAGGTGGAGGTTGCAGTGAGCCAAGATCGCGCCACTCCACTCCATCTTGGGCAAGAGAGCAAGACTCTGTCTCAAAAAAAAAAAAAAAAAAAAAAAAGAAAAAAATTAATGTCACACAGATTTCTTAGAGAGTTTAAACAATAGATAGGTTGTATTTCAATTTAACAGTAAAACAAAATGTTTTAAGAGACTACAAAAGTCTATCCTACTGGATATTGGAAACGTTTTTCTTTACTACTTTTCTATACTAATGACTTTATTAAAGAAAGATGTTTTGGTTAAGCCTAATCTCTTCAACTCAATCACTGTTCTAGTTATTAAGGCTTTACTGTACGGTTACACAGGCAAGTAAATTCCAAAATGGTGTAGAATTGTACGTATGCTTTAATATAAAAGAGATGTAAAACACCAAGAAGCCAGAAATTCATCTTCTGGTTCTTTTTTTGTTTTGTTTTTTGTTTTTTTGAGACAGGGTCTCGCTCTGTCACCCAGGCTGGAGTGCAGTGGCATGATCTCAGCTCACTGCAGCCTCAAACTACAGGACTCAAGCAATCCTCCCTTCTCAGCCTCCCAATTAGCTGAGACTACAGGTGTGTGCCACCACACTTGGCTAATTTTTTTTTTAATTTCTTGTACAGATGGGATCCCACTGTGTTGGCCAGGCTGGTCTCAAACTCCTGGCCTCAAGCAATCTTCCCATCTTGGCCCCCCAAAATGCTGGGATTACAGGTGTGAGCCACCATGCCCAGACATCTTCTGGTTCTGTTTTTGCCTCTGCCATTTACCTTGGTGCTTTCTCTGGCATCAAAAAGGGAGTTAACACAGGTCTTGGCTAATAATCATACCACTTACATTTTTGTACATTTATAATTATAGAGTGCTTTTAATCTCATTTCATTTTGATCACAAAAAACAAGTCTTTGGAGGATTATCAGCTCATCTTAGATAAGAAACTGAGAACAGAGTCGGGGGAAATGCCCAATATAAATGCCAATAGAAGAATCAAATTGGCCACTATGGCTCTGTGCCCAGTAATTCTTGCAAAAGAAGACCAAGCATATTGGAAAGATTAATGACATAATCATTTGTATATAAGTTTGAGCCCATAATTAAAAATAGAAAAAAATGCAAACATACCTATGTTTATATTACCAACAAAGATACTAAGAAAAAACTAGTGAAAATCAGATCTATCTACCTAGGAAACTTTTGTTTTCTTCTTACTTTTTAAAATTTGCCCTTCCTCTTGTGTTTCTCTTTCTACCTTAGTATCCTAAGAATTCCTTTGCCTCATCTAACATGAAAAGAAAACTCAGAACAGTATTAATTACTGTTTCTAATTGAATTCTCGTATCTATTGATCATCTCCCCAATTGATCTCAAGTTTTCACATGAAAAACCGAACACTCTAAATAGCTCTTAGTTTTGTAAAAGACAAAATTGAGATAAGATAAAAACCACAAAAGAACAAGTTTTTGAAAATGTTTTTTATCCCTAAAAATCTCAGGGATAAGCACTCATAGAAAGAGGTTCCTTTCCCTTCAGGGCCCCATCTACTTTGTAAAGATGTCTTCACTAGTGTGATTACTTTTTTTTTTTTTAGACAGTGTCTCTGTCACCCAGGCTGGAATGCAGTGACAAAATCTCAGCTCACTGCAACCTCCGCCTCCCAGGTTCAAGCGATTCTCCTGCCTTAGCCTCCCGAGTAGCTGAGATTACAGGCATGTGCTACCACGACCAGCTAACTTTTTTGTATTTTTAGTAGAGACAGGATTTCACCATGTTGGCCAGGCTAATCTCGAACTCCTGACCTCAAATGATCTGCCCGCCTTGGCTTCCCAAAGTGCTGGGATTACAGGCGTGAGCCACCATGCCTAGACCACTAGTGTGATTACTTGATTAACGTCTGTCTCTCCATTAGACTAAAAGTCCTGGGAGAACATGGACAGTGAATATTTTTTCTCACTCTTGTACCTAGGCACTTAATCATCTTGGTGCTCAGTAAATATTTTTAGGGCCAGAGCATTTCTATGAACATGACATTTCTACAGGGAAAAACAGGGTCCGTGAAGGTAAAGAGTGGGAGCCCTTAGAAACTGAACAGTTTTCTCTAATAACAGCTGTTTCATTGACATAAATAAGCTGAGTTACAAGTAGCCCAGATCCCCAGTATGGAGTTCAGTGTCAAGATCCTTATTTTGAACATAGTTATAAGGCATAAGGCAAGAACCAGAGTCAGAGGCTCTAAGTCAATTTCCTTTGTGGTAAGGATCACAGATGGGAATGGGCCAGTATCCACCATTAATGACAACTAAGTCCCGGATTTTATCTTAGTCCTGTGGATCTACACCAAGCTTGGGAGCTGATAGTCACACTAGCATCCCTGTATTTGGCCCTGAGATACCAATCCCCCATCTGTCTTCAAATAGGGAAAACAGAGTCAAATTTGAAGTTTTAAATATTGATGGGAAATTGATGAAAATCTAAGTACAGAAATCTAGAATCAAAATTAAAATGTGCAATTTTTGTGGTGGGGGGAGGTGGACAGTCTCACTCTGTCACCCAGGCTGGAGTGCAGTGGCCCAATCTCAGCTCACTGCAATCTCAGCTCACTGCAATCTCCGCCTCCCAGGTTCAAGTTATTCTTGTGCCTCAGCCTCCCAAGTAGCTGCAAGTACAGGCATGAACCACCAGGCCTGGCTAATTTTGGTATTTTCAGTAGAGACAGTTTCACCATGTTGGCCAGGCTAGTCTTGAACTCCTGGCCTCAAGCAATCTGCCTGGCTCAGCCTCCCAAAGTGGTGGAATTATAGGCAAGAGCCACTGCTCCCAGCCAACATGTGCAAATTCTTAACCCTCACTTTAGGTAACACTCTGTAAAATTGGGTTGCCATTATTGGCCCTCTCCTTCACTCATAGGGAAGCACATTTTTTTAGACGTATGCTATTGTACACTTAATAAACTACAGCACAGCATAACTTTTATAGGCACTGGGAAACCAAAAAAATTAAGGTGACTCACTTTATTGTGATACTTACTTTATTGCTGTGGTCTGGAACCAAACCTGCAATATCTCTGAGTTATGCCTAGATACACAAGGTATACTATTCTGTATTAAAAAAAAGAAGGAAATCCTGTCATTTGCAACAACATGAATAAACCTGGAGAACATTATGTTACATGAAATAAGCCAGACACAGAAAAACCAATACTGCATACTCTCACTTACATGTGGTTTCTAAAGAGGTTGAAGTCATAGATGCAAAGAATAGGATGGTGGTTAGTTACCAAGGGTTAGGGGGAGAGGAGATGTTGGTCAAACTATATAAAAGTTCAATGAGACAGGAGAAATAAACTCAAGAGAGCTATTGTACCACATGGTAAGTACAGTTAATAACGATGTATTGTATTCCTGAAAATCACTAAAAGTGTAAATTTTAAGTGTTCTCACAACAAAAAATGAGTATGTAAGATTAGACATGTTATTTAGTTCCATTTAGCCATTCCACAATATATACGTATTTTAAAACAACATGTACCTAGTAAGTAGATACAATTTTCTCAATTAAAATTAATTAGTTAATTGGAATAATAATAATACTGCTGGAAAAACTGGATAGCCATATGAAAAAAAATTAACTTCACTTCCTACCTCATAGACCTAAACTTGACAGCTGAAACTATAAAACTTCCAGAAGAAAATATAAAGTAATATTTCTGTGATCTTGGGGTAGGCAAAGATTTCTTACTCAGGATACGGAAAGCAATAAACATAAAAGAAAAAAATTTTAATCACAAGTGATGTTAATAAAATAAGCAAGCCACAAGCTGGGAGATAATATTCATCAAACAAATGTTTGTCAAAGAATCTGTACCTAGAATACATAAAGAATTCCTCCAACTCGATAATAAAATGACAAGTAGACCAATTAAAAATGAGCAAATGGGCCAGGCACAGTGGCTCACGCTTGTAATCCCAGCACTTTGGGAGGCCGAGGTGGGTGGATCACGAGGTCAGGAGTTCGAGACCAGCCTGGCCAACACAGTGAAACCCCGTCTCTACTAAAAATACAAAAAATTAGCTGGGCATGGTGGCAGGCTCCTGTAATCCCAGCTACTCAGGAGGCTAAGGCAGAAGAATCATTTGAACCTGGGAGGCGGAGGTTGCAGTGAGCCAAGATTGCACCACTGCACTCCAACCTGGGCGACAGTGAGAGACTCCATCTCAAAAAAAAAAAAAAAAAAAAAAAGCAAATGACCCAGACACTTAACAAAAAAATGTAAAAATGGCCAAAAAATACATAAAACAGTGCTCAACATAGTGAATCATTAGGAAAATGCCATAAAACCACAATGAGATACCACTACACACCCACTATAATGGCAAAAGTCAGAAAGATGTTGGTCTCATACAAAGATGAGAATGTAAAAAGCTACAACCGGTTTTTTTTAAATGTTTGGTGCTTTCTTATAAACATAATATGTTCTGTGACCACCAGGTCTGCCCTTTAGTATTTACTCAAGAGAAAGAAAAACATGTATCCATGCAAAGATTTGTCTATGAATATTCATAGCTAGTTTGCTTATAATTCAGGTTGGAAACAACCCAACTGTCCATCAATAGGAACAGATAAACAAATTGTAATATATTCATAAGACAGAATATATAGTAATAAACAGAAACAAAATACTACTGATAATTTACCCAAGAGCATAGATTAATCTCACACACATTATGCTGAACAAAAGAAGTCAGATATGTAAAAGTACAAGCCACATGATAACTTTGCTATGAAGTTCTGGAACAGGCAAGACTAACCTTTGGAGAAAGAAATCTGAACAGTGGTTGCCCTGGTGAGAGTAGAGGGTGGGGGGATTGACCTTAATGGAGCAAGACAGGAAAAATTCTGGTTTTTGGTAATAGTTTGAGTTCCATGAACATACGCATTTGTCAAAACTCATGGAGCTGCAGCACTAATGACCTGTGCCTTTCACTACCTGAAGACCAAGACCCAATAAAATAATTTAGGTCACAGGAGGTAATTTGAGAATATTATTTCCAGGGAATTAAAATTTAACTTGAAAACAAATGAAGGAATAATGTAGGGTAGGATTCATTCCACTCTTGCCCTTCAGAAGGATAAGCCCCAGATTGGGACCGAGATGGAAGGCACAAATCTGCTTTCATTTCCACCTTACTAGAATCACGATGTGCTTCTGGTTTTAACAATATGTATTTTCTTGGCCGGGTGTGGTGGCTCACGCCTCTAGTCTCAGCACTTTGGGAGGCCAAGGTGGGTAGATTGCTTGAGCCCAGGAGAGGCTGCAGTGAGCCGAGATCACACCACTGCGCTCCAGCCTGGCTGACAGAGTGAGACCCTGTCTCAAAAAAAAAAAAAAAAAAAAAGAAGAAGAAGAAAACAATACATATTTTCTATACAACATGCACCCAATGTCAATAATTATTTTTTTCCCTCATTCCATCCATAAACAAAAGCTAATTTCATCATCTGGAACCTTCAGAAGATATGATCTGTTTCAGCACTGGCCACGTTAGCCAACCTATGTGTGTCTGTCTCAAACATGTCAACAAGGGGAACTTTCAAGGATAAATGTGAATGTTTGTAATTTTTGCTTTATGTGCTGACTTTAGAACCTAATTGAAGATAAGCTATGATTCCATAGTAATTTTGTCTATGCAGCAGGGTGATAACTAATATCTTAGATTTAAATGTATAACTAAATTCCTGTCATATTATTCTTAGTACTCTGGTTATAATTGAACATACCAATTGTGCGTGAATGAAGTATATTAAAATTCATTCTGCTCTTTTCCCTTCCCTCCCCTTACCCAAAAACATGAACTGTTTATAAAATTTTCAGAGTCTTTTCATTTGGTTTTACTTATCTGGACTCATAAGCCATGCATGGTAAATTTCAGACCTATAATTTGTGGCTTCCTGCTTCCAAGATCACTCCAGAATAATTCTCATGAGACTGTTTTTCTAGTTAAATATTTACACATATACATGGGGTACACAGGCAGTTCATATTTGACATGATTTAACAGCATCTACATCTGTTTCTCATTATAACATGGCAGAAAAATGTGCCTACTAAACATTTTTAAAAATATATTTGTTCAAAACATTGTTTCTACTCCTAAGATGTTTTCCACATAAAGAAAACAGAAGATGATCCCCCGCCCCCAGGCCCTTTTTAATTCCCTTTCTGTGGTTCAGGTTTCTCTCTTGCTATCAATCATTGCTTTCCAAGCCTAACCAAAGCATGTGTCATGTCTTATTTTTATCAGTGTGTGAGAAGCACAAAGTTAAATTGAGACGCGAAGGGGGGAAACATCTTATTTAAATTTAAAAAGCCTTCAAAAGCAGCAACTGGCTCTGGGTGTGATACTTCAAGATTAGCAAGATCGTGTTTGAATGCACTCCCTGCCCATATAAACAAGCCTGAAGTCTGTTCCACGCTCCCAATACACGGCTCAGGCATGGGCTTTTCTTTTGGAAAAAGAGAAAATTCTTGGCTTTCAAGAGGTCTCTTAATCATTGCTGTATCCCCAAAATTTTCAATCACAACATAAATATCTGTTCTAACTCTCCGCCGTCTATTTAAGGAGGCCAATCATATTTCAGACACGAGCATTTTTTCCAAAGATATAAAACATAAATTATGAGAATATTCCCTTCCGAGCACTAATTTAGAATAAATTGCTATTGTCTAACTTTTATTCTGTTGTTTTCAGTTTCAATCTGCAAAACTGTTTCCTCATTTTTATTCAAAAGTTATTATCTAAGTAATAAAAAAAGTGAAAAAGAATGAAAACAAAACCCAAAAACTCCTGAATTATAAATCCTAGAAGCTGACCATATAGTTCATAACTACCAAGGAAGCAAAAATAAAAGGAATAATCATTTTCAACTATTTCAAGACTTATTTTTCCAATTTGTATCTAATTCAAAACCTTGCCTTTTTCTTTTCTCTTTCCTGCTCATCTTTTGGCCACTTCACACCTCATTTCACTCTAGAGAAAAAGAGATTGGAGAAAATAAAAAGAGATGAGACTCAATGAGTGCAACTGGCCTCAACCGCCCTGAGGAAAAGCTTTGTTTTCAAGAAGCCTAGAAAAACTGGCTCTAATACCGATTTTAGTGCACCTGAGAATTTAAATAAACCTTAATATTCTTAATTCCTGTCACTGATTAAAAAGGGTGGTAGTCAATTTTTAGACATTTTGGTTTATGGAATAATAAGAAAAGTTGTTTAAAGCTGGCTGTCACACTATGTATCCAGAGAACCACTTCCTAGGATAGGAAGGATTGAACGTACCAATTGTGCGTGAATGAAGTGTATTAAATTTCCCAAACAAAACTGTATATACATGGCCGGGCACTGTGGTACGAGCCTGTGAGTCCAGCTACTTGGGAGACTAATGTGGGAAGATCGCTTGAGCCCAGGGGCTCTAGATCAGCCTGGGCAACATAGCAAGACCTCACCTTTAAAAAATTGTGTATGTAATTTTATCTATAGACATATATAGAGAGACACTCACACATATACATGTGTATATATGTATATGTATATTCATGAATTCTTTTTTGTTGTTGTTGCGACAGGATCTTGCTCTGTTGCCCACGCTGGAGCACAGTGGTACAATTATGGCTCACTAGCCTTGACCTCCTGGGCTCAAGCAATCCTCCCACCTCAGCCTCCTGACTAGCTGGGATTATAGGCGCGCACCACCACACCAGGCTAATTTTTGTATTTTTTGTAGCAATGGGGTTTCTCCATGTTGCCCAGGCTAGTTTCGAACTTCTGGGCTCAAGCAATCCTCCCATCTCAACCTCCCAAAGTGCTGGGATTACAGGGGTTAGCCACCATGCCCAGCCTATATGTATATACATGAATAAATGCTACCTTTGAACAATATTACCTTTGAATAGTAATTCTGATGCTTCAAATATCTATGCTAATTTTAGAAGGTAAGTAATTATAATATTTGTATAAATAAAACCTACAGATGATGCAAAATAGTTTTTACTCGTGAACTTATATACTAGATAAACATTTCAGGAAAGAGGGTGATACGTATATTTATAAATTTCCTTCTCAACCTTTGAAGAAGTAAAATATAAAAAGCATCCAAAAGACCCAGGTCAGGCGTGGTGGCTCACATCTGTAATCCCAGCACTTTGGGAGCCAGAGGCAGGCAGATCACCTGAGGTCAGGGGTTCAAGACTAGCCTGGCCAAAATGGTGAAACCTCATCTTTACTAAAATTACAGAAAAGTTAGCCGGGTGTGGTGGCACGAGCCTGTAGTTCCAGCTACTTGGGAGGCTGAGGCAGGAGAATTGCTTGAACCTGGGAGGCAGACGCTGCAGTGAGCCAAGATCGCGCCATTGCATTTCAGCCTGGGTGACAGAGAGAGACTCTTTCTAAAAAAAAAAAAAAAAAAACCAAGGAACCTTATAAAACCTTTTAGAAGGTAGAGGAGGAGATAATTCTCAAGTCTTTTCATGAGGACAATGGAACCCCGATACCAAAACCTAAGCTGAACATTTTAAGAAAAGAAAATTGTAGACCAGGATCTCTCATGAACATGGATGCAAAAGCTGTTACCAAAATATTTGCAAATTGAACTCAACAATAAATAAAAAAGACAATGACTGTGTGGTTACCCAAGCTTAACATTTGAAATTCAATCAATATATATCATCATATTAAAATAATAAAGGGGAAAACCATATGATTACCTTAATAGATGCTGAAAGTACATACACCAAACTTCGAAAATATTTACGATTAAAAACTAAACAAAAAACAAAAAACCTTCAGGCATGCAAGAAATAGAAGGGAACTTCATCTGATGAAAAGGCCACCTACAGGCTGGGCAAGGTGTCTCACACCTGTAATCCCAGCATTTTGGGAGGCTGAGGCAGGAGAATCACTTCAGGCCAGGAGCTGAAGACCAGCCTGGGCAAAATGGTGAGGCCCTGCCTCAACAAAAAGTTTAAAAATTTTAAACACACACACACACACACACACACACACCCCTATGTATGTTTGGGAAAAATGCAAATGATGTGCTATCACATACTTCTGCTATCATCGTACTGGCGGTATTAACCAATGTAATAAAATAAGAAAAAATAAAAGACTTAAAGACCTGGAAAAGAAGAGGTAAAACTGCCTCCTAAAGAAAATGTTGGCCAGGTGTGTTGGCTCACAGCCATAATCCCAGCACTTTGGGAGGCCGAGGGAGGCAGATCAATGAGGCCAGGAGTTCAAGACCAGCCTGGCCAACATGGTGAAACTCCCTCTCTACTAAAAATACAAAAATTAGCTGGGCATGGTGGTGCATGTCTGTAATTCCAGCTACTCAGGAGGCTGAGGCATGAGAATCACTTGAGCCGGGGAGGTGGAGGTTGCAGTGAGCCGAGATTACACCACTGCACTCTAGCCTGGACGACAGAATGAGACTTTGTCTCAAAAAAGAAAAAATTATCTCAAAAGAAATGAGGAACCTATACTTTAAACGCAATTTTTAAATGTAGAAATTGTAATACATGAACTATACTTGAAATCTCATTCAAACAAATACACAACAAAAACAAAACAAATATATGAAACAGTTAAAGGAATTTGAACATTATTAAATATTATTGGAGAATTTCATTAATCTTTTTCGATGTGACAAGTGCTTTTAAACAAGAGATTCCAGCAGGTGTTGTCAGCTCTGCATCCCATGCCCTTGGTTCTGAACCATTGCCTTAGATACCCTGCCCAGTTTCCAACTCCCAGCATCTGAGTCCCTTTGCCTGAGGCCTTCACTAGCCCCAGATCTCCACGTGCATGAGGGACTAGAAGTGCTGAGGAATCCACACAGCTGTCCCCTCCATTCTCGCCCCTAGCGCCCCACAACCAATGACTGTTGGGGGTTGATAAATACATATTCCAGTTCCCTTGCTCCTTGGGGACAGGGAACATGTATTCTTCATGGACTCCAGGAATTCTGCAGCAGGATTAAGCTAAAGTTGGTGGTGACAAGCTTTTTGATGTTCCCCCTATTGATTTGTTTCCCTTCCCTCTCTCATTCTCCCAAACATTTCTTTGGTATTTACAAATAAATGTTTATTTAGTATTTACAAATAAACATTTATTTAGTATTTAGAAATAAACATTTATTTGGTATTTAGAAATAAACATTTATTTGGTATTTACAAATAAATATTTATTTGATATTTACACATAAATATTTGCATTACTATCTTTGTCTCAGGGTCTGCTTCTGGAGTAACCCAAACTAAAACAGATACATGCAGAAATATCTCAAAATGACATGATGTCTGATTCCTTCAAAATAATATGCAGAGCCTGGGTGCAGTGGCTCACACCTGTAATCCCAACATTTTGGGAGGCCGAGGTGGGCAGATCACCTGAGGTCAGGAGTTCAAGACCAGCCTGGCCAACATGGTGAAACCCTGTCTCTACTAAAAATACAAAAATTAGCAGGGCATGGTGGCAGACGCCTGTAATTCCAACTGCTCGGGAGGCTGAGGCAAGAGAATCGTTTGAATCCGGGAGGTAGAGGTTGCAGTGAGCCAAGATCGTGCCATTGCACTCCAGCCTAGATGACAAAAGCAAAACTCCATCTTAAAAATACATATATACACAGAGGGAAGGTACAGAAGAAACAAGACTGATCACATTGAAAGTTTTGAAGCTAAGTGATGGGTACAGTGGGACTTCATTTTATTATTTTGTCTACTTTGATAAGTTTGAAATTTTTCATAACAAAGTTAATTTTTTAAAATAAATGCATAAATACACTGAAAGTCAGAATGTGAAACAGACAACATTTCAAACCAGCAGAGGCATGTGGCTTATCCAACTGGCTAGCCATCTGGAACACATCCAATAAAGCTACATTTTATCAAAATAAATTGCAAGTGAATCAAATATTTGGATATATAAAATAAAATCATGGTCAGTTACAGTGGCTCATGCCTGTAATCCTAGCACTTTGGGTGCCCAAGCTGGGAGGAACACTTGAGTTCAGGAGTTTGAGACCAGCCCGGGCAAGATGGCAAGACCCCATCTCTATTTGAAAAATAATAATAAAATAAATACATAAATAATAAAAAGAAAATCATAAAACTATTCCAGATAAATGAAGGATAATTTATTCCTTTTTGGATCTGAGAAGGCTTTTCTACACAATATACAAGACCAGGTGCAGTGGCTCACACCTGTAATCCCAATATTTTGGGAGGCCGAGGCGGGCAGATCACCTGAGGTCAGGAGTTTGAGACCAGCCTGGCCAACATGGTGAAACCCTGTCTTTACTAAAAATACAAAAATTAGCTGGTCATGGTGGCAGGCGCCTGTAATCCCAACTACTTGGGAGACTGAGGCAGGAGAATCGCTTGAACCCAGGAAGCGGAAGTTGCAGTGAGCTGAGGTCGCGCTACTGTACTCCAGCCTGGGTGACAGAGAGAGATTCTGTCTCGAAACAAACAAAAAAATACACAAAACCCGAATTCCAAAAAGATTAGCAAATGTGACTACATAAAATACGTTTGAGGGTTTTTTTCCAGCATGGAAAAATAAAATACCATACAAAGTCAAAAGACAAATGATCAACTGGGAAAAATATTTCAACGCATATGACAATGAGTTCATGTCTTTCATGTATAAAGACCTCTTACAAATCAATTATAAAAGACCATTAAACCAATAGAAAAACAGGCACAAAGCTTAAAGAGGCAGTTCATAGAAAGGAAACACAAATGGCTTATGAACACAGGAAAGATAGTCCACCTCAATCATTTTAAAACAGTAAAATATCAATGAGATAAAATTTTTCATTTATTAGATGGAAATTCTCAAAACATTCATAAGATGGCTATTCAGTGAAAAAAATCAAAACATAGAACAGTCTGTAAACTATGCCTCCACTAGTGTATAAAAACTATATATTAATATATATGCATATCCATAGATACACATAGATAAGTATATGTACATATCTGTATATATGCTTAAATATGCATAGGACATTTTAGAACTACATTGTATAAACTGGTTAGTGATTGCTTCCGGGGAAGAGAACTAAGAGTGGGAGCCCAAAGTCTTAAGTGAGAGTAAACATCACTTCCCACCATGTAATTTTTAATGTTTAAATGTATATCTGTATTGTCTTTCCAATTAAAAAATAACTGGGTAATAAAATAATCTGAATTACTTTATTCCACAAATATTTACTGACTGAGCATCTACTTTCTGCCAATCACTACTTAAGGGCTGGGAATAGAGGTGGGGGTGACCAACATGAAACTCTGTCCTCACAGCTCTAACATGCTCCTGGGAGGAGAAAAATAAAAATCTTTAATCCTGGTCAGTCTAGTAATTTTGACTGCAACTTAATTAATGCTTTCTTTGAGTGTGCTTTTTGGGGGTGTGCTTTTTTACAGTGAATATATTTAGTTTTATATAAAATCACTACTCTAGAAACACATTCTTTAGAACAGACACAATAATTGCCATCATAATTTGAACAGGCCTTGACAAGTGAGAAGAAATGAGAAGAGGTTTGTTGTTCAAGCCTCCATGCATAGCCACATTATTTAAGAATTTAATTCTTGGCTGGGCACAGTGGCTCACGCTTGTAATCCCAGCATTTTGGGAGGCCGAGGCAGGTGGATCCCTTGAGCTCTGGAGTTCAAGACCAGCCTGGACAAAATGGCAAAACCCCATCTCTACAAAAAATACAAATATTAGCCAGGTATGGTGGTGTGTGCCTGTGGTCCCAGCTACTTGGGAGGCTGAGGTGGGAGGCTTGAGCCCAGGAGGCAGAGGCTGCAGTGAGCCAAGATTGCACCACTGCACTCCAGCCTGAGCGATAGAGCCAGACCTTGTCTCAAAAAAAAAAAAAAGAAAAAAGCTGTTAACATTGTTTCACATAGTAAAAATACACATTTTGGCAGATGACATAATCCTCTATCTAGAAAACCCCATCACCTCAGCCCAAAACCTTCTTAAACTGATAAGCAACTTCAGCAAAGTCACAGGATACAAAATCAATGTGCAAAAATCACTAGCATTCCTATACATCAACAACAGGCAAATAGCCAAATCATGAATGAATTCCCATTCACAATTGCTACAAAAAGAATAAAATATCTAGGAATATAGCTAAGGACGGAAGAAAAGGACCTCTTCAAGGAGGCCTAAAACCACTGCTCAAAGAAATCAGAGAGGACACAAAAAAATGGAAAAACATTCCATGCTCTTGAATCGGAAGAATTAATATCATGAGAATGGCCATATTGCTCAAAGTAACTTATGGATTCAATGCTATTCTCATTAAACTACCATTGACATTCTTCACAGAATTAGAAAAAACTATTTTAAAATTCATATGGAACCAAAAAAGAGCCCAAATAGCCAAGACAATCCTAAGCAAAAAGAACAAAGCTGGAGACATTATGTTACCCAACTTCAAACTATACTACAAGGCTACAGTAACCAAAACGGCATGGTACTGGTACAAGAACAGACACATAGACCAATGGAAGAGAAAAGAGATCTCAGAAATAAGACCACACACCTACATCCATCTGATCTTCGACAAACCTGACAAAAACAAGCAGTGGAGAAAGAATTCCCTATTCGATAAATGGTGCTGAAATAACTGGCTAGCCATATGCAGAAGACTGAAACTGGACCTCTTCCTTCCACCTTATACAAAAATTAACTTAATATAGATTGAAGACTTAAATGTAAAACCCAAAACCATAAAAACCCTAGAAGAAAATCTAGGCAATACCATTCAGGATGTAGTCACAGGCAAAGATTTCATGACGGAAACACCAAAAGTAATTGCAACAAAAGCAAAAATTGACTAGTGGGATCTGATTAAACTAAAGAGCTTCTGCACACCAAAAGAAACTATCATCAGAGTGAACAGAAAATCTACAGAATGAGAGAAAATTTCTGCAATCTATCCATCTGACAAAGGTCTAATATCCAGAGTCTACAAGGAACTTAAACAAATTTACAAGAAAAAAACAAAAAGCCCATTAAAAAGTAGACAAAGAACATGAACACACACTTCTCAAAAGAAGATGTACATGTGGCCAAAAAACATATGGGGGAAAAAAACTCAATATCACAGATTATTAGAGACATGCAAATCAAAACCACAATGAGATACCATCTCACACCAGTCAGAATGGCCATTATTAAAAAGGCAAAAAACAACAGATATTGGCGAAGTTGCTGAGAATAAGGAACACTTTTACACTGTTGGTGGGAATGTAAATTAGTTCAACCATTGTGGAAAACAGTGTAGCGATGCCTCAAAGACCTAGAGGCAGAAATACCATTTGACCCAGCAATCCCATTACTGGGTATGTACCCAAAGGAATAGAAATCATTCTATTATAAAGATACATGCACACATATGTTCATTGCAGCACTATTCACAGTAGCAAACACATGGAATCAACCTAAATGCCCATCAATGATAGACTGGATAAAGAAAATGTGGTCCACATACACCATGGAATACTATGCACCCATGAGAAGGAAGGAGATCACGTCCTTTGTAGGGATATGGATGGAGTTGGAAGCTGTTATCCTCAGCAAACTAATGCAGAAAGAGACAACCAAATACAACATGTCCTCAGTGAGAGCTGAATGATGAGAACACATGGACACATGGGGGCTAACAACACACACTGGGGCCTGTCAGAGGAGGGTGGCTGGGGGAGGGGGAGCATCAGGAAGACTAGCTAATGGATGCTGGGCTGAATACCTATGTGATGGGTTGATCTGTGCAGCAAACCACCATGGTACACATTTGCCTATGTAACAAACCTGCACATCCTGTACGTGCACCCCCGAACTTAAAAGTTGAAAAAAATACACATTTTGGTTAAAGAACAAGTCAAGCTAAATTAGAACAAATTCTAAAGCGTGGCTGATGAACACTAGGCTTGCCCAGTGCTCTGTCAAAAAAGGGATCCTTGGCTAATCAACTGGGAAATACTGCTTATTAAATTTCTCCAAAATAAAAAATGTTCCCCACCTTAGAGATTTACAACGCTTGTTAACGTATTAGCAGCCCTAAGAAGTTCTTCAATGGAGGCCAGGCATAGTGGCTCACACCTGTAATCCCAGCAGTTTGGGAGGCTAAGACAGGCAGATGACTTCAGCCCAAGAGTTCAAGACCAGCCTCGGCAACATAGCAAGATCCCAAATCTATTTTCTAAAAAGAAAATTAAAAAAAAAAAAAAGTTAAGGAAATCCTTCAATGGAGAACTTTTTTTTGCTTAACTTTTTAATCTTTCTCTCTCTTCTCCTTCTCTCCTCTCTCTGCCTCAAGTGTATCCTTTGACTTCATTTGAGACTCTCTTCAGGCCTAGTGTACTCGTTTCTAAAATGTAAGAGCTCAGACCAGATGAAGTCAATGGTTTCTATTCTGCTTTATCATTCCAGGTTCCCGGTCTCACTTTAGAAAAATTAAGCAATTGAAGCATTCGATGTTATTGCTTTGAAACTCAGCCAAATAAATAATCATCAGCTATTACTGAACTTCAAAGTATTCTGTATGATTGATTAATGTTATATGAAGTGATACTCAAATCACTGGTGCATTTATGAATACCAAGAAAAATATTTATATCTTTTTTCAAAGCAACTTAGCATAAATCTTAAAAGATGGCAGAAAAAAATAATCGCAGTCAAAAAGGTGTTAGTTCAGACTCTAAGGTTTCCAGGAAACAGGAAAAAAAGTTTTTAAATTACATTTTAAAAATCTGCCACGTGCAGTGGCTCATGTCTGTCATCCCAGCCCTTTGGGAGGTCGACGGGGGAGAATCACTTGAGGCCAGGAGTTTGAAACCTGCCTGGGCAACATGGCAAGACCCTGTCTCTAAGAATTTTTTTTTTAATCAGCTGAGAGTAATATTTTTAAGTAACTATTCACAAGAACAGCTATGTCAGCCAGGCACAATGGCTCACACTTGTAATATCAACATTTTGGGAGGCTGAGGCAGGAAGATCACTTGAGCTCAGGAGTTTGAGACCAGCCTGGGCAACAAAGTGAGACTCTGCCGCTACAAAAAATAAAAAAATTAGCCAGGTGTGGTGGCACATGCCTGTAGTCCCAGCTACTCAGGAGGCTGAGGTGGGAGGATCACTTGAGCCCAGGAGGCTGCAGTGAGCCATGACCGCGCCACTGCCCTCCAGCCTGAGTGACAGAGCCAGACCCTGTTGCAAGAAAAAGAAAAAAGAGAGAGAGAGAGAGAGAAAGAAAGAAAGAAAGAAAGATCTAAAAACTAAAAGAAAACAGTTTTGTCATGAATTCCTAGATTCGTCATGCAAAAAAGAAAGTGAAATTTTTTTTTTCACCAATTCTCTACTCATTTTCCTTGCAAACAGCTCAGCACTAGCTTAGTGGCAAATTCACATGCTTCCAAAAAGTGAGGGAGCAAATTAGAAAAGACTGGATCACCTCACATCAGGAAATGCTCATCTGAGCTCAAATCAGGAGAGTCTTTGTTTTGAATCTTTGTTTTTCTTCAGCAAACTCCAAAGTACTTCCCAGCCCCACTCTGGCCTCCGTGCTGTCAAAACTTCTTACTAGTTTGTAGCTAACCTGAAGCTGCCATCTGAGAAAATACAGCACAACCTACCTCCGTCCCAAGGAGCACTCTCTCAGTCTCATGGCAAGAAGAAAGTGAGAAGACTACGTGTGGGCTTAGAACAACTGAAATTCACTATTACCCACCAGATTACTTCCTTATAAGGATAATCTTCTCGGATAGAGCACACCAATGACCAACAACAACAAATGCAAAATCCAATTTAAAAAAACAACACATATGGGACAAAAGAGATCCAATTCAGTACACTCCCCCGAAAGAAAATGGGGTGGGAAACAACTTTCCTTTAAACAGAATATCAGCAGGAGCAACGGGACTTCTACAATTATAGCCTCTTTTTTTAGACAGGATCTCTCTCTGTCACCCAGGCTGGAGTGCAGTGGCACAATCATAGCTCACTATATAGCCTCAACCTCCTGGACTCAAGCAATTCTCCCACCTCGGTCCCCCGAGTAGCTGAGACACAGACATCCAGCTAATTTTTTTTATGATCGGTAGAGATAAGGTCTTACTATGTTGCCCAGGCTGGTCTAACTCCTGGGCTCAAGCGATCCACCCGCCTCACCTCCCAAAGTGCTGGGATTACAGCCATGACCTCCATGTCTGGCCAGCCTCTCTTTCAACTAATGCTCTGCCTAAGGAAGTTGTCTTATATGCAAATTTAAAACCAATCCAAGCATTTTTCTCTTACAGCACCCCTCACAAGTATGTTCAGCTGTGGAACTGGGCCTTCCTAAGTTCTGATTCTGTCTTGAATTTATCAGGACACCTTACTTCCAATCTTTCAAGAGGCAAAATAGTCTGGCTTAGTGGTTGACACAGCATTTTCTACAGCCTACTGTCAAAGGCAAAACCTTAACAAAGGAATTCTTTCCTTCCATATTTAAAAATGTTGGAGGAGGTAGCTAGGCAGACATGAGCAGGGCAGGAGAGGGCTCCTTCCTACCCCAGGGATGTCAGACAACTGTCAAGTGATAGTCAGGCAGTTGTTAGTCTCTCTAAAATAATAATTCAGGAGGCCGAGGCGGGTGGATCACTTGAGATCAGGAGTTTGAGACCAGGCTGGCCAACGTGGCGAAACCCCGTCTCTACTAAAAATACAAAAATTAACCAGGTATGGTGGCATGTGCCTGAAGTCCCAGCTACTCAGGAGGCTGAAGCAGGAGAATTCCTTGAACCCAGGAAGTGGAGGCTGCAGTAAGCTGAGGGTCACACCGCTGCACTCCAGCTGGGGTGATAGAGTGAGACTCTAAAAATAAATAAATAAATGAGAATTTGAGAGAGAAAGAAAGAAAAGAAAAGAAGAAGAAGAAGGGAGGAAGGGAGGAAGGGGAAGGAAAGAGAAAGAAAGAAAGAAAGAGAGAGAGAGAAAGAAAAAGAAAGAAAGAGAGAGAGAGAAAGAGAAAGAAAGAAAGAAAGGAAAAGAAAGAAAGAGGAAGGAAGAAAAGAAAGAAAGAAACTTAAAAAAAGAGCAGTTTTATGACTTCAATAAATGGAAGAAATAATAATATAATAATTTGTTGCAGTCAGTACCGAGGAAAGGCAGTATCCCAATAGATAGAAAACACCTGAAGTTGGTGATCAGCAGCTTCCCAATAAGATCCCAGGCATTGGAGAGTGGGCTCAAGCATGTGCACTAAGAGGCAAAATGGCAGAGTTTAAGCTGGTATATGACCTTCCTTGAGGAACACTCGACTCAACAAAAATCCTCAAATGAGCATTCATACAGCTCTACTAAACACATACGCATGCAGCCCCTCCCAAGTGCTGAAAGGCCACTGTGGGTGAGGACAGCCCACCCCAAGGAAAAAATCAAGGGAGGAGAGACACAAACTCCAGAACCATGACAGTGCAGAAGACCCCCAGTCAACGGTCTGATAGGGCACTTGGTTTTCTCAAGTTGCTCCCTTGGCCCTCTTCCAAGTTTACATCCTTTCATTACTGCTCTGAAACTTTTTAATAAACTTTCACTCCTGTTCTAAAACTTGCCTCAGTCTCTCACTCTCACTCTCCCTTATGCCCCTCAGCCAAATTCTTTCCTCTGAGGAGGCAAGAATCGGTTGCTACAGACAACCGATTTGTTGCTGCTGCTAACAAAAAGTGCAATTGTCACCAATGAAACTCCGCCATAATTTTTATTAAGTCACATGCAGAACAAATGCAACTGAAATATCAGGGATCATGATATTTTTATACTTCTCTCCTTGCACAGCATCTGACCTGTTGATAACTGTTTTTTTGTGTGTGAGTGACTTTTTTTTTTTTACTGTTTTTTTAGAGATAGGGTCATGCTATGTTGCCCAGGCTGGTCTCAAAGTCTGCTAGGATTACAGGCATAAACCACTGTACCCGGCCCATGTTGATAACTTTTTATGATACAAATTCATCTTCTGGTGAAAACCAGTGAATGACAAATACTTACCTGGTAGTTTAAGTCTATATGTGAAGATGCTATGTTTCAAGAATCAAGTTTTATGTGATTTTTGTGTTTAAAAACTTTCAATTAAAAAATTTTGAAAGCTGAAGAGATTCTCTCCTTCATCACATAAAACTGGGGATTCCAGCATTTTATACAGGTTCTGCTTGAATTCCTACATCTCCTATGCTAATTAAGAGTGCTCTCTCCCTGTCCCATCTGTGCAGACTTCTAAATCACTAGAGAGATCACCAGGTAGAATGTCAGCACAGCTATCCTCCAAGCCTAAGATTAGTTGTCACTTAGTGAATGAGGCTCAAGAGAGCAATAGAGACTGAGTCAGGCACTCTGTTGTAAAACAGGCACATTACAAGGTCAGATAAAGCTGTCAGTAAAAATATGTGTGATTGGAAGGGCCTCAAAATGCCTTACAACAGCTTGATACTCATCTGAGCTTGAAGCAGGCCTGATGGAAACGCTAAGGGGATCTTGGTCAGAGAGAATCAAAAAACAATTGATCTAACGGAAAACCCAGCATTTTTTACACCCAATTTACTCCTGCCTTCTGGAAACTTTAGCTTAGGCTTGTCTCTCATCTTAGGCTCCCAACGCTAGATTAACTTCATTTCCTGATGGTCTTCAGGGTGTTACTGGAACTGAAGTCTTGAGTTGGATCTTCAAACAAGCCAATTCGTTTAGATGTTTTTTGTGATGATTAATACTGTCAACTTGATGGATTGAAGGATGCAAAATATTGATCCTGGGTGTGTCTGTGAGGGTGTTGCCAAAGGAGATTAACATTTGAGTCAGTGAGCTGGGGAAGGCAGATGCACTCTTAATCTGGGTGGGTACCATCCAATCAGCTGCCAGCAAATATAAGCAGGCAGACAAACATGAAAAGGCAAGACTGGCTTAGCCTCCCAGCCTACACCTTTCTCCTATGCTGGATGCTTCCTGCCTCCGAACAACAGACTCCAAGTTTCTTCAGTTTTGGGACTCAAACTGGCTCTCCTAGCTCCTCAGCTTCAGACAGCCTATTGTGGGACCTTGTGATCGTGGGAGTTAATACTTAATAAACTCCCCTTTATATATACATATATACACACACACACACGTATATATACACATATATATGTATACATGTATATATACACATATATGTATACATGTATACATATATGTGTATATATATGTGTGTGTATATATATGTGTATATATAATGTGTATGTGTATATATATGTGTATGTATATATGTGTATATATGTATGTGTATATATGTGTATGTATATATGTGTATATATGTATATATATGTGTGTGTGTGTAAATATATATATATATTTTTTTTTTTACCATGACTAATACATTTCTTTAGTCACAGACTGCCCCTCCACCCTAATATCTCATACAACATGCAAGGGCTTAACAGAAATGAGTATTAGGAGAGAGAAATAAATAAATAAAGTATATCCACCATCTTCATGTACAATGGATAGCACTTCATTATAGAGAAAGACACAGAAATGAGAAAAGCTGAAACAATCTTCAAAAACACATGGTGTAGTCTTCATTATTGGGCAGCTAACATTTAGAGGTCTAGATCAGGCATTTATCAGCCCACAGTTATGAGGTAGATGGGTCAGATAGTTTGGCAATCCCAATTCACCCTTAGTTAGAAGCATCTGACTGTCTAACTCATACATCAGTGTTAGTAACTCATAACAATTTAAAAACCATCTCTTTTCAAACATGTGCTCATTTTAACCCAGACATAACAGCATAGAGAGTCTAACAGTAAAAAGTCTAGGCTGTGAACAGTTATCACTAACAAGATGGACACATTTGGAAAACCACCGAAACTCTTTGGCTCTCAGTTCCCCATCCATAAAGTGGAAGGGTTAGAGTACATGAAGTCAAAATTTCTTCTAGCTAAAGTATGTTTGGTATCTATGATTCTATAAAGAAAGCCTTGGTATAAGGCATCAAAGGCAAGTGAGTAGGGTTCTCCCAACCCACCCAAGTGCAAGGCTAAGAATACATGCCCCATGGGATGACCCAGGCTGGGAGGCACGAAGGAGCAGAAGATCAATAGACTTGAATTCAAACTTTACCTAGATGATAAATCAACAGAGACAACTTATTGATGAAGGTCAGGCAATAGAATGCTCTAGAGTGGGGAAACCTTACATAAGAGACCTAAAGTTCAAGCCTCAGCTTAGCCATTGACTAGTAGGATGGCCTTGGACAGGCCACTTAACTCTTCTGAGCCACAGTTTCCCCAATGGGTGTATTACTATCTGCTCCACATATAGACAACTCAGTATTTGCATTGTTGGAGCTCAGAAACTGATACCTCAAAATATGGTCCTTTGATATACTGAACTAAAGAAGCCTCAAGGTCTCTCTGATTTTCCCCCACCTCCCAACCTCACTGTCTCACCCAAAGCATAAGATGAAGCTAAAGTTCCTTTATCTGCCTAAGATCCAGACCCACCAAGAAGAATAATGTTTTTTTCTTCCCCTCCCTGTAAAACCAAGAATATAACCACACCTAAACAGACCGTGTCACAAGATAATGTCACAGTACTTTGGGAGGCCAGGATGGGAGGATCACTTTAGCCCAGGAGTTTGAGACCAGCCTGGGCAACATAGTGAGACCCTGTCTCTACAAAAATAAAATAAAATAAAAAGATAATGTCTATCTGTCAGATCATTCCAGTTCCAAAGATAACTATTTACATATTGATCTCTCTTCCCAGATACATTTATTCTCCCTAGTAATCCCCTCAACAGAACTCCTCTTCTCTGTGCCCCATCTTGCCACATAATATGTTTTGCCAGGATGGGACATGAGCTTCTGAACCCCAATGGGGAATGGATAATCACTTTCCTTATGTACATGTTAATAAAATCTGTATGCCTTTTCTCCAGTTAATCTGCCTTTTGTGAGTTGATTTTCCAGTGAACCTTCCAAGGGGAAGTTCCCCTTGGCCCATACAGTATCAATATAAGAAAATGTGCACACAGCAAAGAAAACAATCAACAGAGTGAAGATACAACCTGTTGAAGGCCGAGCACGGTGGCTCATGCCTGTAATCCCAGCACTTTGGGAAGCCAAGGTGAGAGGATTGCTTGAGCCCAGGAGTTGAAGACGAGCCTGGGCAACATAGCAAGACCCTCATCTCAAAAAAATAAATAAGTAAAAGAAAAAGAGAAGATACAACCTGTTGAATGGGAGAAAATATCAGCAAACTATTTATCCAAGAAGGGACTAATATTCAGAATAACAAGGAACTCACTCAAACAACTTAACAGTAACAAATCAAATAATCTCATTAAAAATGAGCAAAGGACATGAATAGACATTCTCAAAAGACATACAAATGACCAATAGATATATTAAGAAACACACAACATCACTAACTTGCATTGGGGAAATGCAAATCAAAACCACAATGAAAATGAAGGAAAAAACTGCAATGAAATATCATCTCATGCCAGTTAGAATGACTATTATTTAAAAAACAAAAATAACAGATGCTGGTGAGGAGGTGGAGAAAAGGGAACACATATACTGTTGGTGGAAATGTAAATTAGTATAGCCACTGTGGAAAATAGTATGAAGATTTCTTTAAAAACTAGAAATAGAACTACCATATGCTCCCACAGTCCCACTATTAGGTACTTATCCAAAGGAAAAGAAATCAGTGTATATAAGGAATACCTGTGCTTGCATGTTTATTGTAGCACTATCCACAATAGCAAAGATATGGAATCAACCTAAGTGTCCATCAATGGACAAATGGATGAAGAAAATGTGGTATATGTACACAATGGAATATCATTTGGCCATAAAAAAGAATGAAATCATGTCATTTGCAGCAATATGGATGGAACCGAAGGTAATTATGTTAAGTGAAATAAGCCAGGCACAGAAAGACAAATATCACATGTTCTCACTCACATGTGGAAGCTAAAAAAGTTGATCTCGTGGAGATAGAGAGTAGAATGATAGATACCAGTGGCTGGGAAGGGTGTGTGTGTTGGGCGGATGAAGAAAGATTGGTCAATGGATACAAACATACAAACATACAGTTAGATAGGAGGAAAAGTTCTCTTTTTTTTCTCTTTTTTTGAGACCAAGTTCTCACTCTGTTACCCAGGCTGAAGTGCAGTTGCATAATCATGGCTCACTGCAGCCTCGACTTCTCAGTCTCAAGCTGTCCTCCTGCCTCAGCCTCCCAGGTAACTGGGACTACAAGCATGTGCCACCATGCACCGCTAAGTTTTTAAAAATTTTTTGTTGAGACAAGGTCCCACTATGTTGAGGCTGGTCTTGATCTCCTGGGCTCAAGTGATTCTCCCACCTCAGTCTCCCAAAGTGCTGAGATTACAGGCGTGAGCAATCACGCCTGGCCTAGAAAGAATGAGTCTTATATTCAATAGCAGAGTAGAGTGACTATAGTTAATAACATTGCATTATATGTTTCAAAATAGCTATAAGAGAGGACTTGAAATGTTCCCACCACATAGAAATGATAAATACTGGAAGTGATGGACACCTTAAGTACCCTGACTTGATCCTCACACATTCTATGCATGTAACAAAATATCATATGTAATCCATAAATATGTATAAATATTGTATATCAATAAAAAAGAAAAAATGTGCACAAACATACTCAATAAATTATAAAACAGCCAGAGCTCAGAAGTTCCATGCGAATAGGCATTTATAATTTAGGAGATTTCCTTCTCAAAATAGAGCAAAAATGGAAAGAAAAAGGCTAGAAAAAGACTTTTGAGAAAACAGCTTCCTACTTTGCCCATTCTTTAGATATAGACACTGAGTGTGAATTTAAGAAATTTCTCTAGTCTTTCCAAGAGAAAGAGGTACTGCCTTTCCATGGATATGTCTGAATAATAAAAAGATTGCTAAACCTGAATCTTTGTCACACTTACTCAAAGCCCCAGACCATGCAATGACATTCAGATAAGTGAAAGAATCTCTGAGTCTCTCTTTTATACCAGGAGACAAGACACAAGCTACAGGGTAGGCAAAGAGGCCAGGCCTCAGCAGCCGAATTAGCCAATGTATGTGAGTTATTATGAAAAAAGAGGCACAGCAACGAGGAAAGAGATTTGGCCACAGTCAAATTTCCGTTATTTATGGGGTAGAAGGGGGAGGGGGGAGGAACCAGGTTGGCTAGGAAGAAAAGTGTTAAGAAACAAAGCTATTTTCACCTAAGGACAAATGTATGAAGTCAGTGCTATATAATGTGAGAAGAAAACTAGCTCTGAGCAGTCTAAGCTTTGTGTTGTATGCAAAAGTGATCAGGCCCAGAAAGACTCGAGTAGAGGAGAGTAGAGGACTTCAGTGACATACCATACCACCCTTACCGTGGGGGCACTTGTTTAAAGTCACTTTGGACCATGGTTCCTGCTTGTAATCCCAGATAGTAATACACCCATTGGGGAAACTGTGGCTCAGAAGAGTTAAGTGGCCTGTCCAAAGCCATCCTACTAGTCAATGGCTAAGCTGAGGCTTGAACTTTAGGTCTCTTATGTAAGGTTTCCCCACTCTAGAACATTCTATTGCTTGACTTTCATCAATAAGTTGTCTCTGTTGATTTATCATCTAGGTAAAGTTTGAATTCAAGTCTATTGATCTTCTGCTCCTTCATGCCTCCCAGCCTGAGTCATCCCATGGGGCATGAATTCTTAGCCTTGCACTTGGGTGGGTTGGGAGAACCTTACTCACTTGCCTTTGATGCCTTATAGCTAGGCTTTCTTTATAGAGTCATAGATACCAAACATACTTTAGCTAGAAGAAATTTTGACCTCATGTACTCTAACCCTGCCACTTTATGGATAGGGAACTGAGAGCCAAAGAGTTTCGGTGATTTTCCAAATGTGTCCATCTTGTTAGTGATAACTGTTCACAGCCTAGACTTTTTACTGCTAGACTCTTTATGCTGTTATATCTGGGTTAAAATGAGCATATGTTTGAAAAGAGAAGGTCTTTAAATTGTTATGAGTTACTAACACTGATGTATGAGTTAGACAGTCAGATGCTTCTAACTAAGGGTGAATTGGGATTGCCAAACTATCTGACCCATCTACCTCATAACTGTGGGCTGATAAGTGTCTGATCTAGACCTCTAAATGTTAACTGCCCAATAATGAAAATCCTAGTATTTTCAGAGGCCAAGGTAGAGAATCATTCTAGAACCCAGGAGTTTGAGACTGGCCTGGGCAACATGATGAAAACTTGTCTCCAAAAAACAAACAAAAAATTAGCCAGGCATGGTAAAGCACACCTGTGGTCCCAGCTACTCAGGAGGCTGAGACAGGAGGATCGCTTGAGCCCGGGAGGTGGAGGTTGCAGTGAGCTGAGACTTCAGTGAGCCAAGACTGCAACACTGCACTCCAGCCTGAGTGACACAGCAAAACCCTGCCTCTAAAAAAATAAGGAAAATAAAATCACTTTGTTCCTGCCTAGCTGCCTCACCCATTATCTTCATGCACAAAAAACAACATACAGCCCATGAATAGCTTGTTATTTCAATGTAAATTATTGGTAAACAATTTAGGAACTGCCTTTTCTTTTTTCCTTTAAAAACCCACCTGTAACTGCTGTTAATCAGGGTGTATATTCAGGGCAACTTGAATCTGTGCTCCTCGGTGGCCATTCTCAAGATTTAGGTTCAAATAAACTCTATACTTGATCATATTTTCTGAATCTCATTATTTAATTTTGACCAATATAATTACCTAAAGGTGTGTTAACCCCTAAATGAGAGAGGAGAAGAGCCTAATCATTTTTTAAAAATTAAATTCAACCAAGTTCATTTGGTTCAATCAACTGTCCATGAATTCTCAAAATAGTGTAAGAACAGCAAGAGTACATTGAGTAATAATTTATTTTATTTACTTACTTTTATCTTTTTTTAATCTTTAATTTTTTTTTTTTTTAATTTAGAGACAGCGTCTTGCTATATTGCCCAAGCTGGTCTCAAACTCCAGGCCTCAAGCATTGCTCCCGTCCAAAGTGGTGAGTGGTGGGATTACAAGCATGAGCCATTATGCCCGGCGTTTTTTGTTTGTTTGTTTGTTTGTTTTTTGAGAGGTTCTCGCTCTGTTACCCAGACTGGAGTGCAGTGGTGCAATCGCAGCTCACTGCAGTCTCAAACTCCTGGGATCAAGCGATTCTTCCACCTCAGCCTCCCCAGTAGCTGGGACTACAAGCGCACACCACCACCACATCCAGCTAATTTTAAAAAATATTTTTGTAGAGATGGGGTCTCACTATGTAACCCAGGCTCGTCTGGAACACTTGGGCTCAAGCGAGCCACCCCCCTCACCTCCCAAAGTGCTGGGATTACAGGCATGAGCCGCCGCTCCTGGCCAAGTGATAATTTAATTTCAAGCATGTTCAAGTTGTAAATAATGTCAGTAATGGGAGTGGGGGAAACCTGCTAGCAAGAGGAAACTGAGTGGGGATCCAGAGTTAGATCAAGGCTGGAAAGATGGGTGCTCAACATATTGCAGAGTAGCAGCTGAAGATACTTGAGGCTAGGGAACTTCCCGAAAGAGTCTCTAGAGTGAACCCCGAAAATTTGAGGCGGGTCTCAGTTAATTTAGAAAGTTTATTTTGCCAAGGTTGAGGATGCGCGCCCGTGACACAGCCTTAGGAAGTCTTGACGACATGTGCCCAAGGTGGTCAGGGCACAGCTTGGTCTTATAGATTTTATTTTTTAATTTATTATTATTATTATTATTTTTGAGACGGAGTCTTGCTCTGTCGCCCAGGCTGGAGTGCAGTGGTGTGATCTCGGCTCACTGCAACTTCTGTCTCCCCGGTTCAAGCAATTCTCCTGCCCCAACCTCCCTAGTAGCTGGGATTACAGGCGTGCACCACCAATGCCCAGTTAATTTTTGTATTTTTAGTAGAGACAGGTTTTGCCATGTTGCCCAGGCTAGTCTCAAACTCCTAAACTCAGGTGATCTGCCCACCTCAGCCTCCCAAAGTGCTGGGATTACAGGCGTGAGCCACTGCGCCCAGCCAGTTTTATACATTTTAGAGAGACATGAGACATCAATTAAAATATGTAAGAAGGGCCAGGCGCGGTGACTCACGCCTATAATCCTAGCACTTTGGGAGGCTGAGGTGGGCGGATTACCTGAGGTTGGGAGTTCGAGATCAGCCTGATCAACATGGAGAAACCCTGTCTCTACTAAAAACACAAAATTAGCCAGGCGTGGTGGCGCATACCTGTAATCCCAGCTACTCAAGAGGCTGAGGCAGGAGAATTGCTTGAACCCAGGAGGCAGAGGTTGCGGTGAGCAAAGATCATGCCGTTGCACTCAGCCTGGGCAACAAGAGCAAAACTCCGTCTCAAAAAAAAAAAAAAAGAAATATATATATGTGTGTATATATATATATGTGTGTGTGTATGTACACATATTATATTTATATATCATATATATAAAATGTATATATATGTAAGAAGTACATTGGTTAGGTCCAAAAGGCAGAACAACTTGAAGCAAAGGCAGGAAGGCTCAAAGTGGAGAGGGGGCTTCCGGGTCACAGATAGGTGAGAGACAAGCTGTTGCATTCTTCTGAGTTGCTGATCAGCCTTTCCAAAGGAGGCCATCAGATATGCATTTATCACAGTGAGCAAAGGAATAACTTTGAATAGACTGGGAGACAGGTTTGCCCTAAGCAGTTTCCAGCTTGAGTTTTCCTCTTAGCTTAGTGATTTTGGGGGCTCAAGATATTTTCCTTTCACACTAGGGACAGCAACACAGGGTGCCAAGAACTAAATCAAATAAGAGTCCATAGTTAAAAGAAAAAATTCAAGAGAGATGGAGTACAAGTCGCCAGGGTGGAAGAGGCTGAAAGCCCTGGGGCTTGAAGCCTACAGAAGGGATCATTTGGGGATGGAGGTTATGATTGATATTGAAAGGAATGCTGAATCCAGAAAGATTAGCATGAGAAAGATCCTAGATTTGACCAAAATGGAGCCTTTGAGAGGGGTCTGAATAGAGTGCAATGAACAAAACACGCAGGAAGTTTGCCAGGCTAAATCAGTTCCGGATCCTTTAATAGAGTGTGTGAATTTCCCAAGCTTCCTCCTTTTTCATCTTTCTTCCTCCTTTTGGCTCTTTTTCCTGTGTCCACTGGAAGGTTCAATGCGTAAGGAAAGATAAAACTAATTGTGAAATCTATTAAATGATTAGGGAAGAAATTACTCAAACACTAAAGTTGGAATGAACCTTTATAGATTGTGTGGATGTGTTTTATCATTACCACCACTCATTCCGAGTTGATTATATTAAACCTTAATAATTTATAATGTCTGTATGCCTTCACCTAAAAAGAAGAGTGTGATGTGTAAGCCTTGAACTGCTGCCTAAGCTTCAGCTGCTACCCACTTGGATTGATAACGTAAAGGAAAATTTAAGTATCTCAGGACTCCCAAACCCCTTATGTCAAAGAGGTTAAGCATAGAGGTTGAGTCATGCAACATCCTTTTCCAAATGAATAGCCGTTACTGGCATGCATTACCCAGACCGCCATAGAAAGGCAAAAGGCCTCAGGCATCTCCCAAGACTGCTCCCACAGATCATTTGAAGTAAATTCTTTGCTGGCCTCCCATAAGCATGGACATGCCAATTACACTTTAGGTCTGCAGTCTAAGTCTAGCTCCTAAACCTGAAGTCTGTTTGATTCCACACCAATAACATCATTACAAGCTTATTTTCCCAGGTACAGAACAAAGACAAGATCAATCATACCTCCACTTACCCAAAGACCTCTGCATAATTGAGTCTTCCTTTACTCCCTTTTTAAAATTTTATTATTCACCTTGTCTTATGTAAAATGTAGATTTCTGGGCATTGACTAAAGTCTCACAAGAATGTAACCATTCCTCTTACTACCTACTCGCCCCTCTCCCTACATGCCTTCCCCATTTTCAGGATAGAGAGCAGTGGCATGATCATAGCTCACTACAGCCTTGACTTTTGCGACTCAAGTGATCCTCCCACCTCAGCCTCCTGAGTAGCTGGGATCACAGGCACGCACCACCACACCTGGCAATTTTTTTCATTTTTTGTAGAAACAGTGGCAGGGTGAGGGGCTGAGGAGGGGGAGGCAGGCAAGGCTGGATTTTGCTGTTACTCAGGCTGGTCTCAAACTCCTGGTCTCAAGTGACCCTCCTGCCTCAGCCTCTGAAAGTACTAGGATTACGGGCATGAGCCACTGCGTCTAGCCTCCTTCCCCGTTTAAGGAAATGTGTAAATACTAAACCTCCTAAATATCTCTTCAGAAAAACAGCTGCAAGGCTGAGTATGGTGGCTCATGCCTGTAATCCCAGCACTTTGGGAGGCTGAGGCCAGTGGATCACTTGAGTCCAGGAGTTTAAGACCAGCCTGGGCATATGGCAAGACCCTATCTCTACAGAAAATACACAAGAAAACTAGTAAGGCTTGGTCACATGCGCCTGTAGTCCCAGCTACTCAGGAGGCTGAGGCAGGAGGATCACTTGAGCCCAGGAGCTGAAGGCTGCAGTGAACTGAGATACGACCACTGCACTCCAGCCTCGGCAAAAGAGCCAGACGCTATAAAAGAAAGAGAGAGAGAGAGAGAGAAAACAGCCACAGGTGTGTCTGTGGCTCGAGTTTTTCCCAGAAACGCCCTAAAGCTGGCCTAATAAGCCTCGATTCATTGAGCCCCTTCCCTCAGTCACTCATTTCGGTTATCATAATATTTTCTCAAAGCCACTACATCTTTTTGTTGAGCATTATGTCATGTGCTTCTAGGGCTACAAAAGGGAAATAAGTGAAATAAGAAGAAAAAGAAGAAATTTCCTTTTCCTCCTATTCAATTAGTGGAAAGAAGATGTTAAAAGATTTAACATCATGCTTTGCCTACAAAACTCAGGAAAGTGCCATTTTATTAGGTGCAATACAAATGTATGAAAACTCTCCCTATCATCAAACTTCCAAAATGTTCCATTTCCCTGGGAAAGCTTTTCTCCCCAAGTCGCCTCACTTCCCACCATTTCTCCATGTTGATCAGAGAAGTCTCAGTGGCCTCAACCTATCAACCAGCCTTCTTTCCTCCGCCAATCTGACCCAATTATGCACTCACTCTGTCTCTAAAATTACTCACATTGACCCAGGTGTGCTGTGACTGCTGTAGGTGTTGTTGAGAAATTATTTTAGGCAGATAGAGAGGAAAAGAGGTCCTTGGAAAGTTTTCGTCCCTTTTAAAGCAGCTCCAGGAACGTCTCTTGTCTAACAGGAAAGCCCGGCTCTTAGAACTGGGCTGGCAACCTTTGATATGCAAATGCAGGCCATTAGAAACTGGGTCCACCCAACATGGAGATTCCCACATGTCCTCTTGCCCTTGCCCCGTGGTGTGCCTGGCAGCATGGCCGACCTCACATATCCCCACGTGTGTAGAACATCAAGGCGCCCTGCATTTGCATATAAAAAGGCTAAGGTGGGAGGGCCAGTTTTTTGTGCAGGCTACGTGAATGACATGCCTAGTCAAACCAATCCCCTGAGCCCTATGCAAATCA